>NC_133949.1:2491712-3114641 GCF_031877795.1 Strix aluco | reverse complement strand
CGAGACGCGTCGCGGAGTCCCAGGAAAGCAAACGGAGACTGGTCCGTCCGTGCCTAAACACGGTCCGTTTGGGAAAAGGGAATTCTGCTCTCGAGCAGCTGCAGGGAAGGACAAGCCCCGTGTTCTTCTCCCCCTAAAAGCCCTGATCCTTGTTTCAAATCCTCGGAGCCGATTCTGCAGGACCGTCACTGAGCGAGGGGCGGGGCCGAGCCCCGGGATAATCCGTTTGTCCCGCGCTAAACCCGACCTAAGCCCGGACGGCACCTCGCTGGAGTTCAGTCCTGACGCCCCCACAGCCGCTGCCACGGCGAGGCAAGCGGGGCTTGGGGGGGTTTCTGGCCGCGACCAGGCACGGCGCGACCGCCAGCCCAGCCGCGGCACGGCCCGGCCCGGCCCGGCGGGCAGAGCGGGGGGGCCGGGGACACCGCCGGACACCCCGGCCCGCCCCACGCCCCCGCCGCCGGCCCGGAGGCGGCAGCGGCGGAGGGTCTGCGGGCGCCGGCGGAGCTGCGGCGCCGGAGCGGTCGTCGGTCCCCGGCGGCAGCGCGGAAGACGAGCCCCGGGGGGTGCGGGGGGAAGCGCGGCGGGGGCCGGGGGCCAGACCTCGGTAGGTGGGGGAGGCCGCGCTGCGACGGGCGGCAGCTGCGCGGAGTTTCTGGCTCGCCCGTCCTTTTCCGCGCTGTCAACGAGTCCGTTCGGGGCGTTCGTGCGCGCTTCGCGGAGGCTGCGGGTTCGGTTTCTGTCAAATCGCTCCCTTTCTGCACGCCCGCGCCTTTCCTCTCTGAACGACACAGCAGGAGGCGTCGGCGGAACCGGGGGCCGGTACTGAAGCCGGCAGCGGGACGTCCCCGCGTTCCGCGCTCCCCGCCCCGGAACCGAACCCCGGTACCGCGCTGCCCGCCTCAGGACCGGATCCCGGTGCCGCACTGCCCACCTCGGGACGGGACCCCGACGGCGCTGCCGGCCCCGGGACCGGTCCCCGGTGTCGCGGCCCTGCCGGCACGGGGAGGGCGGAGGGAGCCCACCGGGACGGCTGGGGCCGTCGAGGCGCCGGCCGAGGCTCTCGGAGCCGGGCTCAGCGGGCTCGGGGAAGCTTGTTCCCCGGCCGGGCCCTCCCCCCGCGCCGTCGCTCGGGCAGCCGGTGCCGGTGCCGCCGCACGCCCCGTCCGTGCCCTCGGTGCCGGCCGCGAGTGGAGGTGCCGCGGGGGGGCGGGTAGAAGTACGAAGTTCGTTGCGGGCGTGTCTGTGAGTTCGGGGCCTGGGGGGAACTGAACTGCTGCTCCCGCTCCGGGCAGCGCTTTCCCGGGCTGGGGTTGGGTTTTCTTACCCCGCTGCAGGAGAGAGCGGGGAGGGCAGCGGATGGTTGGAGCAGGGATCGCTGCCCGGCCCTGCCCGCCCCCCCGGGTACGCGCGGCGGTGGGACCCCTTTGTTATCAGCTACAATGAGTCTCCAGGGTGATGTCGTGAGCCCCAAAGCAAAAGTGCTTCTGGAGAACCGCGGCAATCAGTTATTGCTGTGAAAGGTGCTGTGGTGCTGTCTGAAGGGAACAAGCTGTGGGGTGCAGAGGGGTTTTGCTGGCCTGAGCGTTCAGACCTGAGTAGGATAATTAAAAACCAAACAAGCCATGTGACTGTAAATATGAAGCGTTAATGTGGTTCGAAGGGGGCTATTTTCCTTCTGTTGCACCACCTGAATTACCCTGGATCAGCCTCTTGCCCTCTGTCCTTCCAAAAGCCAGGCAGAGCCCCACACCAGGAGTCCCTCGGTGCCATCAGCCGCGGCTCACCCAAGGCCACGGCCCGTCCTGCAGAGGGACGGCGGTGACGCTGCTGGAACCATCGCAGTGCTGTTCCTGGGGCACTGGCTGGGCTCTGCGCTGGGTGAGGAGCTCAGAGGAGCGGGTGTGCTGGGGCGGTGTTCATTGGGAGCAGGGAAGGGGCAGGGGTGGGGAGCTGCTCGATCCTGTTGGTTCTGGGGAATCCTCTGCAGCGGGGGGCTGGCGCAGGGACAGGGCACGGGGCTGGCAGAGAGCGCACTTGGACTTGGTGTCAGTGCCATGAGCTCCTGTGATGCTCCGGCAGCTCGTTTGTGACTGATTGTTGCTGTCTCCTGTCTCAACAACTGGGATAACTGGGTGTGGGGGTGCAATTCTCACCCCTCCCTGCCCCTCCTGGTTGGGTGCTTGGTGCTGGGTGTGATTCCCCCCACCTCCCCCAGCTGTGCCCGGTCTGTGGAGATAAGGACTGAGAACGTCACCGAGCCTGGCTCCTGCCCTCCCCCCTGCTGGGGATCGGCTCTAATGGCCCCTCATCTCCTCAGGGCCGGGCACACCTGGGCCTGGGATGGGGCCAGATGGGAACAAGAACAGAGCTGCACCCTCATCAAGTTCTTGTGCAGCTGCTGGATGGCACCAGAAGGGACCTGGCAAAAGTCAATGATCTTGGACCCTCTAAACTGCGCCCCCCAGGGAGACCCTTGGAGCTCCCCTGGATCCCAGCGGCCTGTGACCAGCATCTCCCCTGAGCTGGAGCCTCGCAGGGACCAGACCCTGGAGGTGTCGTCTGCTGCCAGAGCTGAGGGCAGGCCGGGGCGAGGTCCCCCCGCTCGAGGCTCAGGGATGGCCCGTCGGGGAATGCCGAGGCCTCAGGAGGATTGGCTCTGCCCTCGAGAGGAGGGAGATGTTCTCTGAGCTCGCTGCTCTGTCACCCGCTCGGTCTCTGCTCACGGGGGGGACGGACCCTCGTTTCTGGGTGTCTGTCTGTTGGTGGTTGCGCAGGGATCGATGGGTCAGTGAAGGCACCGGTGAGGGAGGGAGTGTGAATCTGGGCAGTTCAGAGTCTGTGAATCAGTCGCTTTTCTTTCTTTCAGCATCTCTGAATTATTTTGTAATGATAAATTGCTGTTAGTTATTAATAAATCCAGATTTCCTGCTAAACCATCACCGCGTCAATACCATCAACTGCGACACCCAGTGCCCCCAGTATGTCCCAATGACCCTCTTAGTGCTCCCTAACATATATTGTAGGGCACTGGGACATACTGGGATGTCCCAGTAAACATCCCAGTGGCCCCAGTATGTCCCAGTGCCACCCAGTATATGCCAATAACTCTCCTAGCACTCCCCAATATATCCCAGTATGTCCCAGTGCTCTGCAGTACATCCCAGTAACTGCCCCACTATGTCCCAGTGCCCCCAGTACATATCAGAGACCCTCCCCAGTGCCCCCTACTATGTCCCAATGAGCTTCCTAGCACTCCCCAATATATCCCAGTGTTGCAGTTAGCTCTGCCTCTTTAAACCTGCCTCTCCACGTGTCAGTGGCGCTCAGATCGCAGAGACTAATACTGCAGGAGGTTAAAACCTTCTCAGGGACATCAGTACAAACGCCAATGTGGTGGATACAAAATGTCCGTTTATTAAACTGTGTATCTTACCTATATACCTTCGCCAAGCACCTCCTTCGTGGGTGTGCCCTTAGTGTTACAAGCCTATCCATCACCTTACCTCGTAACAAGGGAGGGCTACAGCTATTCCTTCCGTACATCGCGAGATCTTCCGAGCGCCACTCCCTACACTTCCCCCTCCCCATGCTTTATAACATCATTATTCTTGGTTGATTGTCATTATTGCGCTGTTCCAAGCGGTGATGAGCAAGACCCATATGTCGGTCTAAAAACAAAACATTAACCTTCTTAAACAATCTACGAATTACGGCACTAATACATGTAAAGGCGATACAAGTAGCAAGAAGCACACCACATATTCTAATAATTCCCCAAATGAGCCAATCCCAACTAAGCCAACTAGTAATCCAAGCCCACACGTTGTCAAGCCACCCAAACCATTCTGGTTTTACAAAGGTGGCTGTGATGAAGACATAGCAAGATTCTGCCCCTGTATCCAGAGGAAAACAGACGTCTTCGCGGTGATGTGCTCGTGCCCGCTCTCTCCAATATCCTGCGTGAGTTGGCAACACGCAACCAAGGAGGGTGATCCACCACCAACACTGTAACACAAAACTCCATCTTATGTTAGATCAGGTTTTACACACCATGCAGGTATCCATTTGAGTAGGCCGTCCTTTTCCACTGCTGCGTACCCACGCCCAAACACCCTCAGTGACCACCCTGACTCCCCAGCTATCGCGCCCGGTTCCCTGATCTGGACCAAAGGATAGTTTTTCGTCGCCTGGGCTGGTATAAAGTGTTTCCACAGGGGAGGTGTAGACTCATCGCCTCGAACAAAATGATTTAAGGTATACAAAGCGTGTGACAAAAGAGCCTGTTGGCGGTCTATGGGTATTGTCCCTCTATGACCTTCCCCCTCCCCAAGCTGTTGGAGCTTTGCTTTCAGGGTGCGATGTGCACGTTCCACCATTGCTTGTCCTTGACTGTTATAAGGAAGGCCCTGTACTAATTTGATGTCCCACAATGCACACCATTCTTTTGTGCGCCTAGCAACAAAACAAGGGCCGTTATCTGTTTGATCTCTTGTGGCTTCCCTAACAAGGCGATAACACCCTCCCAATGAACAAGAATGTGTCTGGCTGTTTGCTTACGAGCCATTGTGGCTAATATTGTAGAGCTAAAGGTGTCAATGGTTACTATGAGATACTTATTTGGTTTTAACAATTCACATACTGTTACATCAGTTTGCCATATCTGATTGGAAGAGAGACCCTGTGGATTGACACCTGCCTCCCACAGTGGGCTTTTGCTTTGTTTTGCAGCTGCACCTGCAAGACTTATTTCAAGACTTTATCAATTAAGGGTTAAGCAAACTTGAAAAAACACAGCATACTCAAAATAGTTCCACAGAAGGCTAGAAACAATACAGCAGTTACAGTTACTAGTTAAAAGGAGTAGGCTAATTTCGCTACCCATAACTAAGGGATATGACTAAATACTACAAAAATAAACAGTAAGGAAAATACAGAATAGCACACTTACTTAATGGGGTACTAACATTCAGATCCGCAATTGCTGGGGAACCCTGGATGCAGCGAGAATTTAGAGTGCCCTTCCTCGCAAAGCGGAAATCCTACGCGATGTGTCCATCCGTAGGTGAGGCATCCAACATCGCTGCAAGCAGGTCCAGCCTCTAAATCAACAGGCAAAAATAACTGGCAATTTTCTTTGAGCGGAAACATCTGATCTCATCCTCCTGTTGGGTTCCACCCAGAGCCTGGCCTCCACTCAAGGGGGAAAACCAAGGGAGTTTCTAATAAGGTTAAACACTTGAGTTCTTAATTCTTAATATTGCTAAACAAGGAAAGTTGAATACACACATTCTTACAGCATTTCATCCTACATTTTGTCTAAGCTACATCTTTCACTGGTGATTAATAGGCTTATATATTTCATTAAGAAGTTGCAATTACTGTTAGCATTTTCTCTGAAAAGAATTGGCAACGGTAGTGTGTTTTGTCCCATTGCAGCAGCAAGCATTACCCATTCATTCTGCTTAAATGATCAGTCGAAGTGACTGCAAACTGTCGGCACAGGGGCACCCACAGCACCCACAGCCAGCTCCTGGGTGTCCACCAAAAGCTGCCTCTCACGCCTCGGGTGTGGTCGCACACAGCTTGCTGGTAACCACCGGGACTGTGGCCTGTGGAGACACAAGCATAACCTCTTCCCCAGGTTATTAAAAGATGTGGTCCTTCCCAGTTAACACCTTCCAGGACTTGAACCTTGCCCTGGACTTCTTGTTGATCTGGTATCTGCGATGAGAAGTGATGCAATATTGGTGGCACCTTTCATGATCAGTTTGGCAAACATTTCTGGACGAGTAGTGACCGTCTTGTCCATTTGGTGTGACAAAAAAATCCATTCAATAATAACAAGAGGGTCACTAAGTGTTTCATCCCAGTGAAACAGCAGAGCATAGGGCTGCCCTGGAGGATTAAATAACATCAGTTGATATGGATGGCCGGGCACTCACCGCGATGCCTGTGTTTCTGAGATGGCGTTAGCTATCTGGTGGAGATCTTGTTTTGCTTTCTCTGTAAGTACTCTGGGTGATGTCAGTGAAGAATCTCCTCACAAAATATCAAACAAGCTATGCAGATCATCATCATTAGTTAGGCCCAACAACGGCTGTATCCAATTTATAGTTCCAAACAGTTTCTGTAAATCATTTAAAGTCTTAACATCAGTTTTAAGTTCAACCTGTTGTGGGACAATGGTCTGTTCACAAATTCTCCACCCCAGGTACTGCCACGGTGATGATCTCTGTACCTTTTCAGGTGCTATTTGCAACCCCATTTGAGATACTGAGTCTTTGGTCAAAGCAAGAGCCTTTTCCATGAGGATGTCAGCCATATAATGATATATAACAGCCTGGGGGACCTGCGTTCTAACAGGGCTCAAAGCCTTTGCAACAAACCACTGACACATCGTGGGGCTGTTTTTCATGCCTTGTGGCAAAACAACCCAGTGGTATCGTCTTGCAGGTTCACTAACATTAATACTGGGAACAGAAAAGGCAAATTTCGGTGCATCATCTGGATGCAAGAGAATGGTAAATACCAATCCTTTAGATCAATTATTGCAAGATGCCAGTTTCAGGGAATCATTGTTGGGGAGGGCATTCCTGGCTGTAACGTACCCGTATCCTCACAACTTTTCCATTGGCGAGGGCCACTGACCCACCCACACAGGTGATTCTGTTTTCCAGGTTAGTTTCAGGGTGGGTTTCAGGGTGGGCTGTGCTGGCAATTAAGACAAATTTGATCCAATTTGAGTTCCCCATTGAGCCATACAGTCACGACCCCATAATGTAATAGGGGTTTCCAATATAAATGCATGAATATTTGCTACCCAGTTTTCTGGGCCCCTTACATGAATGAGATCTTTGCTTTGAAATGTTACAGCATGACCACCAACCCTGAAAAGCACTCGAGTTACCGAAGCTCGCAGATATTACAGTCACATCCGCACCAGTATGTAAAATGCCTGTCAGTTCAACAGATTCTTCTGCTTTAGTGAGGTTACATTTTATCAGAGGTCGACTTTGTCTCCCTGTCTGAGCTCAAAATGTTTGAGGAGTACGTGCTGATCCAAATCCTGAGTCACCCCAGCTGTAGTAAAATAAAGCAGCTGAATAAGTTTGACCTCTGGTAAAACAAACAACCCCTGTAAGGTTGTAGATGATTTTTGTGACAATACCCTTCTCAGATAGATGGTACAAGGGTGCACTCTCCCCACAGAGCATGCACCTAAATTCAAGACAACAATTAATACAGAATTACTGCCTCCTGCTAGAGGAGATATTTCACCTAATGACACTTAAAACACTTAGCCCAAACAAACAGGCAGCACTGATGACCCAGCGGGTACTATGGCATTCTGTCAAAGAAGTCCGCAGTCCGCAGCTGCCGCGTCTTGCACATGCAAAACAATCACACAAAGAGGCCTCTTACACTTATTACTTACACAACATAAAATGATAAACGCTGCAAACATCAAAACGCTGTTAAGAATATATAAAGCCATTGCTTAATGATTATGTGGTCTTGGCACACAAGGGACGCCGCATCCCAGTGTCAGCACCTTCCGTAAAAACTGCCACTTCTGGCGGTGGGGGGGGGCTCGGGAAGGCCCGGGGCCGCCACCGCCAACTCTGCACTTGCAGGCCAATCACCCTCTCATTCATGCGCTGTTCTCGCGGTAGCATCTTCTCGCGGTTCAGTACTTTTCCACAGTTCAGTGTTGCAGCTGTCCGTTGTTTTTCCCTGCCACCTTGGCATAACTCAGCAGCCTCTTATCTTTCATCCAAGGCCTGTTTTTCATCAAAGCCCAGCACTTTCTCACAGGCTGTGCAAGGCTGACAGGCCAATGCCTCCCACATCTCCGCCCCCCAACGCTGCATGTACGCCTTCCATTTTTCTGCTAGTTCTCCCCTACGCACCTCAGTCTCCACCCCCTGTATCTCCCCCCAAGCCATTAAACGCTCTGGCTTTCCTAATTTCGCTTGTTCTGCTAATTCCGCCTCTATTCGCGGCCAGAGCTCTGGCTTCATACAGTCTATCAGCTCTGCTAAAACGCCGAGCCTTATCAATCTTCGCAGCATTGCTTTTAATGTTCTCGACTTCATAGAAGTCTTATCTTGTTTACCCCATCTTTTCAGTACCTTAACTGTGACATCTATGGCGCGTCGTGGAGTCTCCCGTCCTGCGTGGAGCTCCTTCACCTCCTGCTCTGCACCGCCAACTGCCACAGTTCGTTTCTCCTCAAATCACATCATAAACCATGTCGGGGTCGCCATTTGTCGCAGTTAGCTCTGCCTCTTTAAACCTGCCTCTCCACGTGTCAGTGGCGCTCAGATCGCAGAGACTAATACTGCAGGAGGTTAAAACCTTCTCGGGGACATCAGTACAAACGCCAATGTGGTGGATACACAGTTTAATAAACGGACATTTTGTATCTTACCTATATACCTTCGCCAAGCACCTCCTTCGTGGGCGTGCCCTTAGTGTTACAAGCCTATCCATCACCTTACCTCATAACAAGGGGGGCTACAGCTATTCCTTCCGTACATCGCGAGATCTTCCGAGCGCCACTCCCTACACCCTTCCAGACACCCGTTGGGATTTTCTGAGGAATGAGGAAACAGATGGCAATAAGAAACATGCTTATTTCTTGGGTGCCTCAGAGGGGAATCTGGCTTAGTTCAAAATCATGGTTTTAACCAAAGGTAACTGATACAGATCCCAAATGTTTAAAATTTACTAGACCCAAGACAGAGCTGATGGATGTATCCAGCTCATTACACTGCAGCTCGTTCTGCCTCCTTTGGTGTGTTTCAGGTTTGAAACCCCTGAAAGTTTCATTTAACAGCATTAACATGCCGACCTCACAAAACAACACCTCATTTTAAGGAAAGGACTACTCCAAAAGCCACTGTCTTCAGAAACACTGTAACTGAAGGATTAAAAGAAAAGAAAATGAAACACCACATCAAGAGAATGAAACATATCTGCATGGATAGTTCAGAACTCTGTTTTTTAGGAAATGCTGCCAGAGCCACTTGCATATGTGAAGATCTGAAAGAGGGAATCCATTAAACAGAACAGAGAGTTTCACAGACTTTCATTTACCTGGCTTTTTCATTCTCTAGGACCTTCATCAAAGCCTGAAATTCTGTGTTGTGACGCTCCACTTCTCCTCATCGACTCCTCTCCCCCTCCAAAGACTGCAAACACACTTGCAGCATTTTGTTCTGATGTTCTACCTTCTCCCATTGACTCCTCTTCTCCTCCAGGATCTTCTGGAGCTGCACAACCTCCAGCACCTTCTGCCTTGACAGTTCCTGTGCCTCACTCAGATCTTGCCGAGCTTTGCGGCCAATCACTTGCTGGGACTCTTTGGAGGCTGCTAGTTGAGATGTCAACTCTTCCACCTCAAGTAAAACACAACAAAGCAGTCAAAGGCTACAGCTTGCCACTGTCAGCCATTTCAGCCATATCATATACTGTGAGGAAAGGGAAAGAACAACTTTAAATTTCACCCTTTCATGAAAGTACCAGATTCACAATGGATACACCTGGCTTGTTTAAAAATCCAAGTGGGTCACCATGTTCATCTGAAAAAGCACCTTAAAAAACAAGGCTGGCAGTAACAGGCCAGCAGAAATCCATTCTGATGAGTGCTGGCAAACAGGCACAAAGAGCAGCCCATCTGTCCAGGGCAGCTGCTGGCCGGTCAGTCTCCTTCAGCCCAGCTGAGATGGAGACCACAGTGTGATGGCAGCCAGAGGGACTCACCCCATCCCCTGCTGCTCTGCCATGGGGAGAGACCACCTGGCTGATGACTGCAGTGGCTATTGCTGTTTCACTCACCTGGTTTTGTAGAACATCCCTCTGCTGAAGGAGAACATTAGTTTCTTCTTTCATGGTTTTGATTTCTTCCTTGTGCCTCTTCTCCACTGCCTTGATCTTACTCTGAGTTTCCTGCAGCTCTGCTTGCAGTTTTTCTGGATGTTCTGCAAACACAAATGGAGAGCAAGCTGCTGGGACCTGCCATCAGGTTCAGCTTTCTCTTCTTTCTGTCTCAAAATCACATTCATTCAGCCACTTCTGCTTTTCTACCCAGCTCTGCTTCCACTGTAACACTTCCTTCCTGTTGCTGATCTCTGGAGCTCATCAGGCTCTGGGCTTTCAGTGCCTGCACCAGTCCCTGCCTCCTCAGTCACAGCACTTAGGCTTTATTTCCTTGTTACTGCCCTTCACTCTGTTACCTGGGTCTCTCGGCCTCTCTCAGCTTACGTCCAGTTGCCAACGGCCTCTTCCTTCAACCCACCCTACTAGTCAGACTTACCTGCCCATCCTCGCGCTGCTCTTTCACCTCCTGCCTGAGCTGCTCCAGCTGCTGGTTGGCTTCTCTTAGCTCTCCCTGAGGCTGAAGTAGTGTCTCTAACAAAGCACTCTTCTCACGCTCCTCTTCTTGCAGGACCTGCACAGAAACAAAGAGAAGACAGGTTTAAACTTCCCACACAGAATTTGTGTGGCAAGGCTCCAACACCGACGGGCTGACGCGTTCTCAAAGCGCTGTGTTGCTGCTCTCCCAGGCAGCAGACTCTGCCCACTTGCAGACACAGCTTCCTAAGTGAGACTGGCCGTATGAACGTGGTCCAGCCACAGTCCCCCTGTGACTGAACCTCCTACAAACATCCAACACCTAACAGGAAAACGTGTGGCACTTCTCAAATGTCTCGCCTTGCTGGTGAGGGTGTCCCTCATCTTCTGCTGTGTCCTGTTTGTCTTTCAATAGCAACTTTTGCACCTAGTTAGCAGCAGAGAAAATGCAGGGCTGCCAGAGGGCTGAAGCGAGCAGCTCCTTCAGAAAACTCATGTATTTCAAGTGGGGTTCGGTGAAAATTACTTCATTTTTAAGGTATTCATTAGACTTTGGTAAAGTACTGACATCACAGGGACACACTGTCATCTCTGAGCACTGCCCTGGCATTTCAATGCCTGTAGACACAGTTGGGGGTACTGCTGTCCCCAGGCAGACTCCGTGAAGAGGACTTTGGGTGGGACACAAGGAGGACTCTCACTGTGTGACAGGGTTGCACAGGAGATCTGGGCACAAAAGAGCTTACCAGCAAGTGACTTAAAACAGCCCAGAAGACACCCCTGTTTTACTGCTCAGAAATATTTCAGAGGAGTCTTTAAATTTTTTTTTTCTTTTGTCAACAATCTTGCCATGTCCCCCTGTCCCCCCCAGACAAAAACCCCATCCTCATGGGGATTCAGTCCTACAAATTCAGTTTGGTCTTTAATGGAGTTAAGGTTATAAGCATGTATCAGTAAAGATCAAAAGAGAACTGTTAAGAGAACTGTGAAGATACTCTGAGGTAAGTCTTAAAAAACCCAGCACAACAGCAGCACAAAAATCTCAACTGAAAGGGGATGCTTCTGCCCGGCTTCCTCTGACAGGTCTCACTCCTAGTCCCAAAGAGAACCCTGCTTGCCTTTCACCTCACCAAATTCAATGTAGAAAGCATGTAGGGCATGCTCCACACAGCCCAACATCCAGACATCTCCCACGGCTCTAGTCTTGCAAAAAAGCTACACAAATTCTCCTTTCAGTCTTTACCTCTTGCTTGGCATTTTCGACTCTGGTTCGTTCCTCTTGTTGAGCTCGCATGGGAGCAGCTTTCTGCTTCATATCAAACAGCTTCTCCTCGTGCTCCCCTTCTGTCTCCGCCTTCTCTTTTTCCCGTTGCTCCAGTATCTTCTGCAGCTCTGACTGATGCCCCTCCTGCTCGCTTGCCTGAGGAGTGGAGGGAAAGACTTCAAGGTGAAGTCCCAGCCACGCTCCTCAAAACAAATGTGAAGCTTCATCCCTCCCGCAACCCCCCACCTCAACAGTGCACAACAATGGCTTTGTGCTCTCCATAAATCACGTCCTGTCAAGGAACTTAAAAGGTGGGTCAGCAGGTGGAAGAATCATAGAATCATTTAGGTTGGAAAAGACCTTTAAGAGCATTGAGTCCAACCATTATGAAAAGGAGATGTTACCTTCCTCTCTCCGATGGCTGCCTGTTTCCTAGCACCTGTCTCCTCAGGATTTCTCTCTATTCTTAGAGTCTATTTTCAAAGTTCACATCCCTTTCCATCAGTGAAAAGATGTAGATGGACTGCAGGGTGAGAAAGAGACCGGTACCCTGATGCCCCAGTCACAAGACAGGCCACGAACGGAAGTACCAGGAACAAGGGGCCTGTTCCACATGCTTCAAGCCCAGAGATAACACCTCTGACGACGGTGACAGGACAGAAAGAAAGGGAGAAAGTTCCCGTGACTGCAGTTGGCAGGGGGGGGTTGGGGGATGGGGGAGTAGGGGTTGGGGGTTAGGGGCTTAAGGGCTTGGGGTTAGGTGGGGGGTGGGGGTTAGGGGTTGGGGATTGGGGTTAGAGATAGGGGTTATGGGTTGGGGTTAGGGGCTGAGGTTTGGGGTTAAGGGTAAGGGTTAGGGTTTATTTATGGGGGTTAGGGGTTGGGGTTCAGGGTTAGGTGTGATGGGTGGGGGTTAGGGGTTGGGTTTAGGAGTTGGGGGTTAGGGTTAGGAGGTAAGAGGCTGAGGGTGGGGGTTAAGGGTAGGGGTTAGGGTTTAGGGGTTGGGAGTTAGGGGTGGGGATTAGGGGTTAGGGTTTACAGGTTAGGGGCCGGGGGTAGGGGTTAGGGGTCAGGGTTAGGGGTTAGGGGTAGGAGTTAGTGGCTGGGGGTAGAGCGTCAGAGGTTGGGGGGTAGGGGTTAGGAGTTGGGGGTTAGGCGTTATGGTCAGGGGATAGGGGTTAGTGTTACGGGTTAGGGGTTAAGGGTTAGGATTATCTGTCTGGCCCAGCAAGGTGTGACCTATGACAGATGGTTTCTCCCATTTCACACACTCAGGCTATTACTCTTCTAAAGCCAGCCCACAAAGCTTGCTTGAAGAATTCAGAAGCACGTTGTTTCCTACCAGCTCTTGCGGGAGCTGGTTTATTTCTACTTCATGATCAGTTTGCTGCAGTTTGAGGGTATTGTTATACTGCTGTTCTGTCTGCAGGAGCTGTTGTGCCATGTTTTCCCGTTCCTGCCTCATTAGAAATCGCTCTGCTTCCAGCTCACACTGAAGGCACTTCACTTCCTCTGGACAGGACAAACGGCAAGATTCAGAGTCTACACAATGGTTCTGACTTCACTGACCTTAAGCCATCTGCACTTCAGTGCAGGAGAGATCTGCCTCCATCTCCTTCACTCCTCAGAAGCACTGCGGACACAGAGCTATTTTTATACCATCTTCCCTAGCAGGGGGATCACCAGAGACAGGAGGCTCTCACCTTGTATCACCTCCTCGGCCTGCGTGACTGTGTGAAGGTGGATTTCAAGCTGACTCCAGCTGAGAGAAGTGCCGCTGAGCTTCAAACAGGCTGGATTCCGGCATCTCCTTCACTGACCTGTGAGTTGTGAATACAGAGAGAAATGAGTTTGCTGCTCCTGACACCCACTAAGAGTTATTCCAGTAAGAAGTCATTCAAGATCCCTACCCCTGAGTACGGAAAATGGGTTGCAAGGAAACTTGTATACAGAAAGCCTATTTCTGCCACTTAAAATAGCAATGCAGGCCCCTCCGGGGGATGCCCAGGCTTTGCTTATGACCCAGCACAACACAGAAAGCCCAGCCGAATTTGATCTCAACGGCCAAATCTGGAATTGCTGTTGGCTGACACGCAGGTAGCTGTGCCCAAAGTCTGGGCCAACAAGCAAAAGCCCGGTCTCTGCTCACAGCCCTCAGCTCATCAGCGCTTCCAAGCTGCTCTGCAGGGGGACAGAACAAGAGTATTTCCCTGGATGACCCGTGACTTTTTGAATGCTGTTCACAGTGTAGCTATAGGTAAGTAACTTTCCAGACTCCTTGTATTTAAAAGGGACTCAAGAAATACATCAGATGATATAGTAAGACCTCTCGCCTGGAGCAGCACTCGTAAGAAACCTGAACTAGATTTTATCTGAACAAGGACCACTGAAAGGAGAGACGGGCAGCCTTCAGTTTCAACTGTTGAAAGTTCAAGAGAAAAACTTGCTGCTTTTCTCTAAGTGTTGCTAACTAAGGAGGCAGTAGCCCAAGTTACTTGTTGCTCTTTAAAATGGAAGCTGTAGTACTGCAGAGCCAAATTCTTACAGCCACAGACTTCAACCAACTGCTGCGTATGACACGCAGGGTTCTGGAACCAGGAGCTGAAGTGACCTCCCTGATCTAACACAGCGCCCTGTGTGCCAGGTTCCCATAACACACAGCACTGCCTCGCTAGGACGGGAGTGCCATAAAAACCTAAAACCAAACAGAAAAGATAGAGTCCAAAACTATGACAACAAAAGGCTCTTGAGAACAACATCTGGCAAGAACAGTTGCTGGATTTTTATCTATTGTCAAAGGTTCTTCATAACTAATGTATCTTTTTAAAAAAAATAATGCATCCCTTTTCAAAAAAAATTTTAAAAAGGAGCTGAACATTTAAGAGTTTAGTAACAGCCCAATAATTGACCAAATGTAACTCAGCTGGATCAAATAAGAGAAGCTGGAGCCCAGAAGAAGCAGCAGCTCTCAAGAAACACACTGAGTCAAAATGGGTGTTTATCAGCCACCCTAACGATGTACTTTGGAGTAACGCAGTGTAAAAGTCAATAAACATGAAAAACAATGTCTAAAACATCATTTGTACAGCTCTGCAAGTTCAGGAGTCTTCTAAAAAACACCTACAAGGAGGACAAACAACTTTTTTTTTTTTTTTTCTGAGCAGAACTTGTCACATATGATCTTAGAAAGGCAGAAGGACAGAATCTTGCTCCTTCCCTGTGTAACTTCTCCACGACATCTGTCTCTAAACAGCAGGTGGTAAGGAGTACAGGGCACAGACATCAGTGATGGGCAAGAATCCTCAAAGACGTGAGGATTCAAAAGAGGTTTCCCAGCTGCTGGTGTAACCAGCCCTGGGTCCTGCACCACAGGTAACAAGAGTTAGCTTCCAACCAGAAGGCCCTCGAGATCTGCAGCACCAGCCTCTGGCTCCACCCTAGATGGCAGTGTCCTACTCACAACGTCTGCATGGAACAGCCATCGACAGCCAAACTACTTGATAAGGAAAGATCTATGTTCAAATGCATAGAACAAGAAACCAAAACCAGAGAGAAACTTCAGTTTCAGTAAACACCTGCAGGGTTTAATTATTACTCAACTCAGAGCCAAGCTGCCTTGCTTTGGACTTTACACAGGAATGTGCAAGGGGGCATAAACCTGAGCCCGAGGCCCAGGAGATGTTTGCTAGTTTTAGCTGTCAGGAAAACAACATTAAAATCATAGTATTCTTTTTTTCATTTTGCTCAAGATTCTTTCATTTTCTGCCCGTGGAAGGTGAAAACATTTGAAAAGCACACAGGATGCAGTAAATCTTCATGGAATGATTACCACCTTTATAATTACAGCCATTATCTAATGTCCTGCCTAGGGTTTCCTCCCCGCCCTTACCTGGCCTCTGCCAGCTGCTCTGACAGGCCTTGTCTGTCCCGCTGCAGGGCTGCCAGTCGCACCTCTAGGGCAGCCTTCTCGTGCACCAGGAACTCCTTCTCTTTGGACACCATGGCCAGTGCATGCCCCTGGTGAGAGGACTCCTGGCGCAGCTGCTCAGACCGCTGCGAGCTGACTCTTGCTGGCGGTAAACCTGAAAGCAGGACAAAAGGCAGTTAGAGCCCTTTCTCTGGAGTTCTGTGCAGAGCCAGCCAGTGCCACTTCTGCATCAGCTGGAGGAGAAAGAGCTCCTGTACTGCGGGCTGGAAGTTTAAGAGCATCTGCTCCATACCACGCTAATACCCTGGGCTGCCGAAAGGCACTGGGACTGTTAACTTGAAAGTGATGAGTAAGGCCACGCTGGGCTGCCTGGGACCACACAGCCCCTTCACAGCAAACATAAATACACCAGACTACGTGTTCGCACGCAAAAATACGGCATCTTCCAGAACTGCCACTTGCAAACTGGAATTCTATCAGAATCTAGCCTAGTGCTGGAAATTTTCAGAAAAGTTTGAGCAAAACCAACTTTGCTCGCTGAAGAAAGTGAAAATACACATGGTTTCTCCTCTCCAAGTGTATTGGCTGCAATGAGGTGATGCTGGGCAGGGAAACAGCCCTTGGGGTGAGTTATGAAAGTCTGGCTGATGCGGCCAGAGAGATGGTAGACTCTATTCGTACAGTAGTTCATGTCAACAACACTGTCTGCTTGTTTCACACAAAGAAGTTGTCTAATATACCTTGCTGGTATTCAAACTTGAAGATTAACCATGATTTTTTAGCTTTTTTCTTCAATATAACACCTCTGCTGGGTATTTGCCAAACATACCGTGGACTCCAAGACTGACTATCTAACAGAGAACAGACCATCAGAAACAAACAATTCTCTCAAAGTTATCCCATAATATCCAAGATTGTACATCATGAAACTGACATTTAAATGATGACAAACTCCCTGGTCTCCTTCAGTGACATGATTCTCCCAAGCTCTTTTTCCAGGGTATCAAAATCAGTTAGTCCCGAGTGAAGAGTCTTGTGTGATCACCTCTTTCTCATCTTCCTCACAACCTGAAGAGGCTCTAACAGCTCACAGAATCAGAACCATTTAGGCTGGAAAAGACCTCTAAAATCATCAAGTCCAACTCTTAACCCAACACTGCCAAGCCCACCACTAACCATGTCCCTAAGCACCACATCGACATGGCTTTTAAGTATCTCCAGGGATGGTGACTCAACCACTTCCCTGGGCAGCCTGTTCCAAGGCCTGACAACTCTTTCCATGAAGAAGTTTTTCCTAACATCCAACCTAAACCTCCGCTGGTGCAACTTGAGTCCTTTTCCTCTTGTCCTATCACTTGTTACTTGGGAAAAGAGACCGACACCCACCTTGCTACAACCTCTCGGGTAGTTGTAGAGGGCAATGAGGTCTCCCCTCAGCCTCTTCTTCAGACTAAACACCCTCAGTTCCCTCAGCTGCTCCTCATAAAACTTGTGCTCTAAACCATTCACCAGCTTTGTTGCCCTTCTCCGGACACGCTCCAGCATCTCAAACTCTTTCTTGTAGTGAGGGGCCCAAAACTGAACACAGTACTCAAGGTGTGGCCTCACCAGTGCTGAGCACAGAGGGACAACCCCTTCCCTGTCCCTGCTGGCCACACTAGTTCGGACACAAGCCAGGATGCCATTGGCCTTCTTGGCCACCTGGGCACACTGCCAGCTCATAATCAGCCAGCTGCTGACCAGCACCCCCAGGTCCTTTTCCCCCAGGCATATTTCCAGCCACAAAGTTGCATGTATGTCTTAAGATACAATTTCAACAATTTCAAGATCTCATGCCCGTTCTTAGCAGTACAAGACAGCAGACACTGACCTGCAGCTTTGTCCCGCTCTCCAGGCTTGAACAAATGGAGTTTTGAAAGTTGCAGACTTCACAACAAAAAGCATAAATAGAAACATGCAACCCCGGGGTTTTTTGACTCAGAAAAAGGGTGAAGAGCTACGCTGTTTGCTTCTTTTGCCACATGGGGGAGTAACAGCCTCACTCAGATTCATGGGCAAGACAAATCATCTCTCTGCAGCTTATCAAAAGCCAAAAGAGAGGCCACCACAGGCAGGTGGGTTGACGTCATCTGTAGCAGCAGAGGACAACTGAGAGAATTGCAGAACAGCTCTGCCAGCCACCAACACATTTCCAAAAGGCAGTAAACAAAGCTTCTGACCTCCAGCACTACCAAGTGTCTCCTTGACAAAACCACCGCAGAATCCAACAGACGGAGCTTCACTGAGCCGAGCAGCCAAAAGCCCACCCGGAAAGCACCAGGTGTTTGGTCTCACCTGACTGAGCTGCTCTTGGGTTTCTGCCTTCTCCTCTGCCAGTATCCTCAGCTCTTCCTGCAGCCCCTCCCGTTGCTCCTCCACTTTCTTCAGCAGCTGCTCCAGGTGGGCTTTCTCTGCACTGAGCTCTTCATTTGTTCCTTCACACAAGCTCAGCTTCTCCTGGTCAGAGCTCCTTACTCTCTCCATCTCAGCCACTTTACCCGACAGAACTTCATTCTCTTGCTCCAGCTGCAGTCACAGAAGCACAGAGGAAATGAAATACAGTAAGATTTACCATGGAGAAGGTTTGGCTTCGACAGAAGAAGGAACATTTCCATATTCAGGCAGTCTGAAGGCAAGAAGTCTGAAAAGCAGCAGCAGCTACAGACGAACACTTGCCAAGATCTTTGGCAACTGCTCACCTGCGACACAAGTTTGTTCAGTCGCACTTTATCCAGTGCAAGAGCTTCACTGACACTGCTCATCTTTGCTGCTGCAACGTGTAGATCAGCTACTTCAGCACTCGGCTTATTCTGAGCCCCTCTCAACTCTGCCACTGACTGCTCTCCCTGAAGAGACAAAAGAACAACATGAAAGCAGAGACAAGAAAATCCCTGACTTTAAGCAGCGACTCCAGATCCCCTTTGGTGTCTCTGACACACCCCCAGCCCAGCGCTCCCAATAACCACGTGGGGACTGACTGCACCAAGGAGCCTGTGTGGTCTGATCACCCTTTTCCAAGAAGGAGAACAACCCTGTCACTGTCTTCTGCTGACAGAAACGGCACCTGTGCTGGTCTTGCTATCACAACTCCCTCTCCCACGGGTGCTGCCTAGGAATAAGGTGACCACACCTTCTCCAGGGCCATGGTAAGCTCACGTTTCTCTTGCTTCAGCAGATCCCTCTGAAGGTGCGATTCCTCCAGTGTCTCTCTTGCAACTACCAGCTCACTCTCTAATAAAGAATGTTTTTCTTCAAGTGCAGCTAAGTCCTTCAGCCTATGAGAAGGGGAAAGACAAAAAAGTTTTTAATGTAAAAGCAGTTTCATTTCCAAAACCAAGATTACACACTATTTCCGAGATATGGCAGTTTGAACGATTTGCAACAGCTTTCTATTTACCCCTAAAGAATGCTGTAATTTCCTGCCTAGCCCTGCATCAGTCTTTGTCATTGACCCAGGTGAAACATTCATCATTGAGAAAGTAAAACAAGCTTCCAGAAATCACAGGTTTCCAAAAAGTTCAGGTGCTCTCAACAGCTTCCTGCCTGTTAGCTCGCTCTCTCCTTTTGATACATTAGATCAGACTTTCCAAAGATCTTCTTTGCATAAGACAGACTTTTAAAGTCCAGATTAACATTCTCTCCATTATTCTTGCCTGTGGTAACAAAACTATGAAAGAGCCTGCAATCTATGTGGGGAGATCTGTATGAATTTCCAATCCAATAACCATAAGATCACAGGATGATTCAGGCTGGCAGGGACCCCAGGAGGCCTCTAGCCCAATCTTCAGCTCAAAGCACCTGGGGTCAGCTATGGGATCAGTCCAGGTTGCTCAAGGCTCGATGCACCTGGGGCTTCCAAATTCCCAGGGATAGAATCTGCACAATCTTTCGAGCAACCTGTTCTGCTGCAGGATTGCCCTCATGGTTCCATTTTTTGTTCTCCTTAAATCCAGCCTGAACCTCTCTTGTTTCACCTTAGGCCTGTCATCAACTACTCTGGTCAGCTTTGGAATGATTTTTTTCAAGGGCCATAAAGATAAAGTACAAACAGGCAGCTCTGCTGTGTGTCAGCAGGGAGCCAGACCTGCCCATGGGCTCCCTTCACCAGTCTGTGCTACACATGCTGAGCAGACAAAATCCATTCTTTTACGGGGGCCTCCCACCATCTGGCAGCACCCACCCCTGCCCAGAGGAAGCTTTAATGCTCACAGGAGCTCCTGGTCACAACGCGCTCTCTCCATCCTCTGCTGCTGCTCCACCCTCTCCCCCAGGCTGCATCTTCCCTCAGCTGCAGCTCAGTGTTACTCTGACACAGACACGAGGCTTCTTGCTCTGTCTCTTCAAGCTGTTGCTGTAGCTCTGCCCTGGTTTTCTCGAGGTTTGCACAGTCACTGCAGAGACAAGGCTCAGTCAGAAGAATGAACAGGCCTGAAGAGTCACGGATCCCATTTCAGTCACTCCAGGCTGGCGCTGTGGGCAGCACGGTAAGGAAGAACTTGCCCTTCCCCTCACAAGGTCACTGGAGAGGGACAGAGGAAGGCAGGCAGGCTTTTGCCTTCATTCACTGAGAAGCCGTGGCTAAGAAAGGGCCCCCAGAGAACAGAATTCAGAGAAGCAGCATGTCGAGAGGGAGGTGTCTTGTATTCCAACGTCGCTCTGAGTCTCCAAGACAGCCTTAGGATTCACAGTAGAGCAGGAAAAGCAGTGACAGGAGGATGCTGAAGTGCCAAACAGGGGCATACATGGGGAGGGCAGGCGAGTTCTTTGCCCGTAACACCTCTGAACTGCCAGAACTGGAAGCAGATTGCCTCCAGACCGCAGGAAGGAGGAGGGAACACTCACCTTCTGAGTGCTTCTACCAGAGACTGCAGGTGCTGCTGGTGGCTGCTGGCCATCTGGCATTCCTGCTCCAGTTGCTCGAGGCTTTGCTGCAGCTTCCGGCACTTCTCTTCCTGCTGCCTGTGCTGGTGCAGCAGGAAACTGATAGAGTCCTGCCTGGCAGAGAGCTCTTTTAGGGCCTGCAAGGAATGGGCAGGGAAAAGCACAAACAAGCAATAAGGAGCAGGGAAGATGGCTCCTGACAGCTGTGAGAGAAGCAAGCAGCGAGACAGCTCACCTGAAGGCAAAAGTTGTGATGAGGGGTGGAGATCAAAGAGAGAAAAGCAGCAGAACACAGAGCTGGTGAGACTGGTGAGGTGATATAGTACCAAGAGTGGGATGGCTAGAAAGAAACTGGCTAAGTGAAGGGAAAGGTTTCAAGATAAGCAAGGCATCAGCAGCTGAGCCTGTGGCCAGTGGTGAAGACAAGGAGAAATTCTCACCTGTGCTGCTCCTCTCCTCCTTGCCAGTGCTTCCTGAACCAACACAAAGGCACGCTCTGCATCAACGGAGCTCTGACAAGAGAGGACGTTGATAGACTCTGCCTGCTGGGAGCTGTCAGTGACCACGCTGGCACATTCATCTAACACCACCTGAAAGCCCACATCAAGCTGTTACTCTCTGCTCATTCTACTGGATTTTCTTTGTCTATTTCTCCTTTTCCCCCCACTTCACCCTAGAGTCATTAAAAACTCAATTCTCTCATTTCTTCAGTCAACAAAGAAGTTTTGTCCCTGCGGTCACAAGTGCTCCAGGGGTTTCTGAATACAGCTACTACAAACAAGAAGAAACAAGTGTGAAGTGGCTGGAGGCTGCCTGAACGCTCAGTTTCTTGAAGCTCTTGTGAATGATTTTAGTCTCCTTCAGCTTCATAGAGCCACGGAGACGAGGAGCACCAGGTCAACACTGGAAATAGCAATGAAAGGAAATATTAATGCTACCCAGGGAAGAAGGAAGCTGATGAATACTGGAAAACAGCAATGAAAAAGCTAATGTTTATAATTATTCTGAGCAGTAGCACAAGAGGATAAAAATGACTACATAAGGGGAAAGAACTGACTTTGAGAGAAGCTGTGTAAAACATCTGATGATTATATCCCCCTCCCTACAATGAGGTTTAGGACTAAGCTAAAGTTAGCCCTAAACAGTTAGATCAGTTGCAATTCTGGGGAGATAATAATGGTCAGTGAATGTAGAGTGAAGGAGCAGAGTTGGCAAGTGCATTGATTCAGTCAGTGACCTTTTATAAAAATCTAAAGAACAACAGAGTTGTCCTCTGTCTCAAGGAGGTGGGAGAAGCCTCCAGGCAACACTAGAACACAAACGTCAAGTAGCCAACTCAGAAAGCATAGTCAAATAGAGACCTCACGGGAAAGGCAAAGGTATGGAAACTTCTAGTGACTTAGCTCAAGTGTCACAGGACAGGCAACTCAGCAGTTATAGCAGGTTTTATGTCAGAAAAGTGGTATAATAATTAAACAGCCAGTAGCAGTTAACACAGACAATATAAAACATCTATCTATTCCCTGGGCCAGTTGTTTGCCTTCCTCAAGTACTTTTAAATCAAATTACAGGGATGTGGTCCCAACTCCGTACTCACCTCTGTTATATCTTTTATCAGCTTTTGGACGGAAAGATTCTCTTCTTTGACACTTTTAGTCAATGAAGCTTCATATTCTTTCTCTAACAGACTTGCTTCCTGAGAATAGAATAAGCAAAGGGTGGGCAGGGAAGAGCTGCTCCCCTCTGCACATTCCCAGCCTCAGCAGCATTGTCGTGCTGATAAGCCTCAGCCCTAGTGATTCCAGTGTATCCCTTCCCACATCTATTGAATTCCTTCTTTGCTAAAACTAACAAGAGAAAGACCAACAGCTGGTTTTCACAGGCTGCTATGAAGCTTCAATTCCAAGGAACTTTGATCCCTAGAGATTTAGTCACAGGCAGAATAGCACTGGTGCAACCCCCGGAACTGTCTGCAGCTCCCTCGCCACGGCCTGCCCCTGGGCTGACTCACACGTGCCTGATGCTCCCACACAGTCAGCGTCCTCACTGCTCTTTCTCTTGAGGAAACCACACCCCTTTGTGCTAAAGCTGGAGAACAACCATTGGGCCATCTCCCAAATAAAGGTAAAACATACTAGAATCTCCACAGGGTTGTTAAGTGTTTTCACAGTCTTCTCCTTCTCCTCGTTCTGCTTCTGAGACTGTACGAGCAAGGCTGAGAGCTCCATCACCCTGGGAAGAGAAGGTCCACGTGCCATTCCAAAAGCATCGCGCACCGTCACCCGCTGAAGAGCTACGCAGCTCCCAGAAGCACAGCAGAGAAAGTTCAGCCCAGAAAATACAGCAAAGGCAGCATTCATCTCTACAGGTTAATATGCCTGATGTTGCAAAATGGCCCTTCCTGCCCCAAAGGACTTCTGCACTCAGTCTGGTAAGGAACTGTCAGTACAGAGGGGCTTAGGATGGCCCTGGGCAAATCCCTCCCAACTCCTCTGCACAGCCCTGGGGGTACCAAGGGCTGTACAAGAGACACAGCTCTCTTCATGCTGGTCTCAGCTTCTCACCAAGAATCAGGTAACAGCAAAAACACTGTAATACACTGTGATCTCTTTTCCAGTCTTGTCTTACAAAAGCTTCTGTCGGTCAGACGTGTTTTTCCATCCGTGCTGTTGAAGGCCATAGCTTGGCTAGGGACAGAAACAAGGCTGTGAAGAACGGGTGGGTTTGAAACGTGAACACAGCCCGTCTATGAATCCAAGAAGCAGCCACAAAAGGTAATGTTGGTAAAAGCAAAGTTTAAAACACATTTACCTGTCCTGAAGCTCCTTCTTCTCCAGGTCCCCCTTGACTTGTAAGTGCATCACTTCCCAAGTCTTCTGGCTTGTTTCCTGTCCCGCTTGCTGCTGTGCCTGACCCTTTAGGACAGGTCTGCCCAGACTGACGGGCTCCCAGAGCTGCACGCCAGAGTTCAGGCGGGAGCAGTTTACAAGTACAGAGCCAGAAAGCCTCATCTGCTCTGCCTTCAGCCCGGACAAATCTCTGCAGAGGGATCAAGAAAGAGATCATACTCACACCACCATCTTTATCAGCTGACTCACTTCTGAAGCACGTTCATGGTGCAGCAGTAAAAGCTGGCAGGAAAGATGACATCTTTGCTGGGGACAAATCATTCACCTGACACTTTGGGATCGGGACACATCTTGATAGTTGAGCAATGGGTCCAATTGGCGGTTTGAGGAGTGAGGCTATTTTCTCCTCAGAGATAAGAAGAAACGTATGGAACAGCCAAAAGGCTTCAAGAATTAACTAGTAGGTCAGGGCACACCCTGCACATTGAGGGAAGCTTACAGCCAGGTAAGGTAAATGGCTGACAGTAACTCACAGTTTGAAACTGCATGACAGGAGAAACCTCCTGGGGTGAGTCCCAGTTCAGCTCTAGTGGGACTGAAAGGAGAAATCCCCCGTGCTCAGCGGTGCCCTGGCTGCTCCCTGACAGAACGGGGAAGGAAACCCAGAGAAACTCTGCAGCAGAGATCACGATGGGCAGAGGCAGCGCTGGCTGTGAAGGCGATGGCGAGGGCTGGCAGCTGGGCTGGCACTGGACAGTAACTGGGCTGCCTGCTGACAGAAGGGCAGCAGGATGCGAGCTCAAAGCTTTATACAAAAAGCTATTTAGTGACTGTTTCCTCAGTAGGTACCATTAAAGCATCTTGGCAGGACCCTGCCCTGCAGGTCCAAACAGGGCTTCTCTCTCCTGGCCAGCTTTGCCTTGAAGAAACCTGCAGTAACGACATCCCCAGAGCTCTCGGGGCCTGAGAAGATTCACTCTGCCAAGGGCAGCTCTGAGTAGCCCCCGAGATCCAGAGCAGAGGGAAGAACAGTCCCAGGGTGCAGGGCTGAGGCAGACGGGGGCTTCTCTTCAGGGCAGCTCCTCTTCACCCAACAGACTGTCACCCTCCTCCTGCAGGTCAAAGCTCCGGGAAGGAGCAGGACAAAGAGCTGATGAGAAGTACAAAAGCAACAGCTGCACTCTGCTGTGGGTCTGTCAGATTGGGTCTGGGGCAGCGTGGGCTCTTCAGAGGGTCCCCACCTCAGCCCTTCCACCCCAGACACCAGCAGCACACAAACCCCGTGGGTCACCAGCACAAGGCCAAGCTTCCCACGCCTCCAGACTTTTACCCTCTGCCCCAGGCTCTGCTTTCCCCGAGGGAAAAAAGAGCAGAGCTGCGAATGACTCCGGAGCAGCGCAGGAAGTGGAGCCTTTCTTACCTCCAGTTCTCCTGTGACCTCGCCCAGGAAATCTGAATTCTGTTGGTGAGCAGCTGCTGGTTCGATGCGTCACTGAAGAGCTGATGGGAAGGAGAACGCTTGTCACTCTAAGCAGGGGGCACTGGGTGTCTGTAACACACGGAAACTGTTCCCACACCCCAACAAAAAAACGCCAAACCTCTGCAACTCCCTGCAGCGACTGCCCCTCCCACGCAGCCCAAGAGCTGCCCCAGCCCATCTCCTGCTCTGTGCCTGCAGCAGCCTCCGTGTCCCTGGGCTGCACAGGGCTCTCAGGGGTGGTGACCCCAAGAGCTGGGTTCTCCCTTCACTGCACTGGTGCCACCTGCATTTCTGTAGGTCCTACCCAAACCCCTCTGTGTGCCCCAACCCCACACAGTTCTGTAGGTCCTACCAAAACTCCCCTATATTCCCCGTATAACTCCCCTTCTTCTCCCCCTCCCAGGCGGCCTCCCCACCCCCCACAGCCACCATGGGGTAAACAGAGCCTGCTGTGGGTCTGAACCCGCTGCTGTGGGTTCCGTTCCCCCCCTCGCCCCCGCCGTGGGTGTGGAGGGGGAGGAGCGGCTGGAGGATTTGGGGCTGGGGGCCTACACCCCCGTGGGGCTGGTGCAAAACTTCCTCCAGTTCCTGCACCTCCACGTGGGGCTGCCCTGGTGGGGGCCATGGCCGTCAGTAAGCAGGGGGGGAGGGTTCTCTGTGGGACTGAGGGGGGATCTATGGGGTCGGGGGGTGTCTCTATGGTTTGGGGGGTCTCTGTGGGTCCGTGAAACGCCCCTGTGGGGGTTTGTGTGGTGGGGATTTGTGGGGGCTGCCTGGGGGCAGGTGTGGGGGGGCTCCCTGGGGGCTGCCCCTGACCCCCCCGTCGCCCCCCAGGGACGCTGGGCCCCGCCTGGCCCCGCTGCCGCTGCTGGTGCGTGGACAGCGCGCAAGGCCGCCCGCCTGCCCGCACCCCCCCGCCTCCAGCGGCTCCGCCAGCGCCCGGCCAAGGCCCGCGGGGGCAGCGACCAGCTGCGGGGGGGCTGAATCCGCGCGACCCGCAGTCGGGGCACTCGCCGGGACGTCCCGGCCCCCGGTGTCCCCCGGGAAGGACGGGGAAGGGAAAGGCGAGGAGGGGGAAGGGGAAGAGAGGAGGGAGGACCCCAACCACCCCCAGAGCCGCCGGGCTCACACCCCCCGGGCGGGGTGAGGCCCCGACGCGGGCGTGACGCCACCCCCGAGGTCCCCCCCACCCGCCTTCCCGCCTCACCTGAACCCGCAGGGCCCGGAGGAGCGGCGGGAGCCGAGGGGCCGCCGCCGCCGCCATCATGGTGGCCCTGAGGGAAGCGGGGAGAAGGGGCGGGGCTGAGGGGAGGCGGCTCCGCGCAGGCACGAAGGGGCGGGGCTGGCGACACCGCAGCCTCCATGGCGAGTGTGGGCATTGCCAGGGCGGGAGGGGGTGCGGGTCGACGCTGCGGCCGCCATGTCGGGTGAGGGCAGCCCGTTCGGGGGCGGGGCCGGCGCGGCGTGACGGCCGCGGAGCGGGAAGCTCTTTCCTCCCCTCAGCCGCCGCCATTTTGGAGGCGGTGCCGGTCGGGGCGGGCGCTGCCGCCGCTGCCTCCTCCTCTCCTCCCTCCTCTCCCCTCTCTTGTCCCCGCTGGCCCCTGAGGTAGGGAGGGGCTCCCCGCTGGGCGTCCCCTCCCCGCGGCACCCACCGCGCTAGGGACGGGGGTCCCCGAGTTCTCCCTGGTACTCCCGGACCCTCATGCACCCCCGTTCCCCCTCCCACCCCGTGGACCCGCCTGACAGGGCACTTGGTAGCGGGGGACGGGACCCCCCTGACAGTATGGGGAGAGGGACCCCCCCGCCCACTGGGATCCCCCCCCAGGGGGGTTTGGGGGGCAGGACTCCTCGGGGACCCCAGGTGAGGGGTGCGCCCCATTACTGCCACCGCTGCCCCGTTAACTCGTTATTTTCTCTATCACCCCCCCTCCAAATTTCCCTTTTTCTCCCCGTTTCTCACCCCCTCAGGTGATGGCAGAAGAGGTCGAGCCCAGTGCCCTCGTCCCGGCGGAGGGGGCTCCCCCCACACCCCGGGGGGGTACCCCCCCATCCCGGAGGCCTCTGAGGGCCCCCCCCCCGAGATCCTGAGGGCTCCCCCCACACCGCGGGGTCCTCCCAGGGGTGCCCGCCCATCGTGGACCGCTCCGAGGGGGCACCCCGCGACCCAGGGGGGTCCCCCCCGAACCCCGGGGGGCAGCGAGGGGCCCCCCCGCCCGATCCCGGGGCGTTGCGTGCGGCACTGGAGGCGGCTCTGACCCGGGACCCCCAGGGAGGTGACGCCGGCCGAGCTGAGCCCGATTTTGGGGGTCCCCTGGCCCCCCAAGACAAGTGTCAGCACCTGGACGGGGCCCTGCTGCTGCATAACAACCTCTGCCTGGTACGCGGGGGGGAGGGGGGGCACCAAAATGCGGGGGGGCACCCAAAATAGAGGGGAAGGGGGTATGGGGGGTGGTGGGAGGGGGAGTGGGGGGATGTGGGGGTGCGGTGGGCGTTTGGGGGCTCCTCCTGACCCTCCCTGTCCCCCTCAGGTGCCGGGGGGCAGCCGCAGGGTTTGGGGGGCTGCGGACGGCGCTCAGCACCCTGGAGAAGTACGGCCGGAACCTGCTGCAGCCTGGCCCCCCCGGCACTGCCGCGCCATCCGCTTCGGGAACCCCGTCTGCCACGGCACCGTCGACGCCGTGCAGGTACCCCAAAACCCGCACTGGCACCCCAAAACCTCAAGGACCCCAATCCCCCCGTATCACCCCAATATCCCCCATAGAACCCCAATATCACCCCAATATCTCCCGCAAGCACCCCAATATTTTGCTATAGGACCCAAATATCTCCTGTATCACGCCAGTATCCCCCACAGAACCCCAATATCCCTCTCTGGCATCCCAGTATTTTGCTATAGGACCCCAATCCCCCCGTATCACACCAATATCCCCTATAGCACCCCAGTATTCCCCCATACAACCGCCGTACTCCCAGTATCCCTCATATCACCCCAGTATCCCATTACAGCACCCCAATATTCTGCTGTAGGACCCCAATTCCCCACAGGACACCCCAATTCCCCCCCCTCCCCGTAGCCCAAATCCCCCCCAGTGACGGTGCGCCTCCCCCGCAGGGGGGCCGGGGGGTGCTGTGGCTGTTGGGGTACACGGAGGAGACAGGGAAGGGGCTGAGCTTCCCCCCCGGGGTGGGGAGTCCCCAAATCCCCCGTGTGGCCACCGTCACCGCCGACGTCCTGCTGCTGTGCGCCGAGCTGAACCTGTTGCTGGCCGTGAGTGCTGGGGGGCACTGGGAAGGTTGTTAGGACCGACTGGGGGGGCACTGGGACATACTGGGGGGCAGTGGGACATACTAGAATATATTGGGGAGCATTAGTAAGGTCACTGGTACATAGTGTGGGGCATTGAGAGGGTTACTGGGACGTACTGCAGGACACTGGAACATACTGGGATATATTGGGGAGTGCTAAGAGGGTCACTGGGACATACTGGGGGCATTGGGAGGGTTACTGGGATGTATTGTAGGACACTAGGACATACTGGGATATATTAGGGAGCGCTAAGAGGATCATTGGGACATACTGGGGGGCACTGGGACATACTGGGATATATTGGGGAGCAGTAGGAAGGTCACTGGTACATAGTGGGGGGGCACAGAGAGGGTTACTGGGATGTATTGCAGGGCACTGGGATGTACTGGGATATATTGGTGAGCGCTAGGAGAGTCACTGGCACATACTGGGGGGCACTGGGGGGATCGCTGAGATGTACTGGGGGGCACTGGGACATACTGGGGCACACGGGGGATTACTGGGACCGCGCCGCCCGCCGCTCCCCCCCACGCCTCCCCCGGGCGCTGCCGGGGGACCGCCGGGACCCTCCTGTGCCGCCGGGCACGGAGCCGGCGGGGACGCCGCTGGGTCCTAAAGGCTCCCGCCTGCCTTCCGCGGGCGGCAAAGCTGCTGCTGGAGGAAAGCGGGGGCGGGGGGGGGGGGGCGGCCGGTGTCATAGTGAACCTGGTGGCGGGCGAGGGGTTAAGGGGGGCGGCCGGGCTGCCGGAGGACGCCAACCCGCGCCCGGGGTGGGGGGGCCGCCGCCGCCTCTGGGGGATGTGGGGGCACCAGTGTGTGACAGGGGTCGGGATGGGGGGAGGTGTGGGGTCTCTTCTGTGTGAGGGGGGTGTGAGCTGTGGGGCTGCCGGTGTGTAACGGTGAGGTCTGGTTGAGGGGAACCATGAGGCAGCTCCTCTGACAGTGGGGGGCCGTGGGGGGAGCTGTGGAGACCCCCCGGGGTGGTGTGGGGGGTGGCGGCTGGGGGCAGCTGTGGAGGCTGCCTGCGTGTGACAGTGGGGTCTGTGCAGGGGGAACTCCGAGGGTCCCTGTGCGTGGCAGGGGAAGCTGTGGCAGTTGTTTGTGTGTGACAGGGCTGGGGGGAGGGTGCCGTGGGGAGCTGGGGCTGTGTGTGGCAGAGGGGATGGCGTGGGGGAAGCTGGGGGATCTGGGGCAAGGGGAGGTGTGGGGGACCTCCCTGTGTGGCCCTGGGGTCAGCGCCTGCTGGGGTGTCAGGGTGAGGCCTCCCCTCATGCCTGTGCCTTAGCAGAAGAGGGCAGGGGACATGGCAGGACATAGTTCAGTCTGGAGGTGAACACCCCACACCCAGCCCCCCTCAGCGAGTAGAAAAGAATCCAATGTCCCTTTGATTTCAGTGTCCTAACAGTGCAGCTTCTGCTTCTGCAGGAGGACGTGGTTCAGGGAGAGAGGTTGGGAGTGTGAGGATGGGGGTGAGGATCTCAGCTCGGGGTCGCTACATTTGTCAGTGTGGGAAGGGAAGTCTTGGGGCTGAAAGCGTATGAAACCCTGTCAAAAAAACTACCAGGCAATGTGCTCTTGTAGAATTCTCCCAGTAATCCTGATGTTCACTATTTCACCGTTGAATCGCTGTACCAGTAAGAAGGCAGTAATGTATACGTGAAGTATTTGTCCCAGAAAGCAAATTATTTATGTTCCCATCTAGTGACGAATGATGTGACAAGTTTTTAAGTGAGTGGCAGGAAGGAAGAGTAGCATATTTTGGTGACGGGACTAGAAGAAAACGTCAGGTGATGAGGTGACAGTGCTGACAGTAGAGTTCATTGAAGAAATATTACCTATTTTTCCTGGTAAAAAGAATCTGTTTGTTTGGTTTTTTTTTTTTTTAATAAATATGCTAAACATGAATCTGCCTAAAGGAAAAGTCCATTTACATAGTCTGTTTTAGACTACTGCTTTTTTTTCTTTACTCATGTGCTGACTGAGGGTCTTACTGTGCAAAAGTCGTCAAATTCTGTCATTTCTCTGTGTTTGTGGTTACAGATCATGGCAGCAGAACAGAGTCCAGCAACTTCCGTCATCGACAGGGCCGTCAAGATGAGGAAGGAGATTGAAGCCCGGAAAGTGGTCTTGGCCTGGGGGCTCCTTAATGTGTCTCTCGCAGGCATGATCTATACTGAAATGTGCGTTAATTGTTACATCTGAGTCAAACAAGCAAAGCCTCCTCCTTTGTATCTCCCTGAATCTTTCCTGGGACTGAGTGGTTGCAAAATGAGAACTTCTTTTTTTTCTTTTCAGGTCTGGAAAACTCATAAGCTCCTATTACAACATCACATACTGGCCACTCTGGTATATTGGTGAGTTGCTGCAGCATTTAAATTAGTTTTCAGGGTTCTTTTCTTTTATTCACTTGTTCAGTTTTATTGCTGGAGAGGTGGTCCTTAAACCAGCTTTTTTTTTTTTTAATTGGGTTTTTTTGTTAGTTTTAAATTTAAACCAAAACTTTGGTTTGCTTTCTGCTATCTCCCTTGAAACTTGGAATTTCTTCCGTTTTAGTGACAGGTAAGGAGTGTTAACAGCTTTCTTAGGTAGGAAGAACTTATTTGGTGCATTAAATCTGTTTAATGTGTGGAGTAAGGCTTTGGGGAACACGGCAGATTTTACTGCTGTGTCGTACCGTGGGCGTGGATGGCATTTCACAAGAATTCGAGTTTGTTTGGGAGGAGCAGACTCTAAGCCAGCTGTATCAAATATGATTAGAGGATGAAGCAAGAGGAGGAGAAAAATCATGAGATGAGTGACAGATGATTTGACAGAAGACGGTTTTTGAGAAAGACTGTGAAACTTAATTGTAGTCGATTTGGAAAATGACTGTCTGTCTTTAAATATTCAATTGTAGCAGTATAAATTGATCTCAATATAGAAAGGAAAATTATCTCCAATGGTTCTTACATAAAAAGGTGAAGAAATCTTAGGTATTGCCCAAATTGGTACTTATTGACAGCACTAACAATGACCTGTTTTTAATAGGCATATGCCCATGTTTGCAAACAATCCACTTTTGTTATTCCCATGCTCAAGCTGCAGTAAAAACTTCTCTGTTTCTTCTAGAACGTGCACTTGCATCTCTGTTCAGCCTGAATGCCTTATTTGATTTCTGGGTGGACTTCAAATACACGGTGGCACCGACCAGCTTGGTCGTGAGTCCTCGCCAGCAGACCCTGCTGGGGTTGCAGAATGCAGGTGGGTGCAATAAATATCTCCGGCAATCTTTTTTAATTCTTTTTTTTTTGTTTCAAGATGGTGTCTCTCTCAGCGGTGGGATTCTTTAGTGGAGTGAGTTCTGAATGGCCTCATCTGACAGGAGCGGTGAACTGAATTACCCGCAGCCTATTAAAACTCACAACGTCAAGTGATAATTTGATGAGTGTTTGTGGGGAGAACTGGAGGGGAAACAAACACACAGACGGTGAAAAAGGGCAGGATGAGAGCGGCTGCTGAAGGACAGAGAGAGACTTGAACACTGTGAGGTGTGACAAGGAATCTGTGACTTATCCATGGAACTAGGAGCAAGGCAGAGAGCGCAGGTTTATATTTTGTTTTGATGTCCTACTGCTGTCACGCTGGGTAACGAGAACCAAATGAGAGGGACAGACAGACCTTCGTGTGAAGACGGAAAATGAGCCTAGAGAGTGGACGCTCAGAAAGCTTTTGAAGATCAAAGCAAAGTTCTGAAAAGAGCCTGACAAGGTAAATAGACCAAAAGCAAAATGCTAGCACGGTAGTATTGCACTCTGCTAGTCTGCCCCCAGGAAATGGGCAGCAGATGGTTGTAATGCTGCAACAACAAGGTTCAAGCATCTCCTGTGTTTATTTGCAGAGATAAATTAAGACATTCAATGCCTAAAGATGCCCAGAGTAGGCAGGTGGAGGAGCTGATGGAATAGAGAACCCCCCTGGGTTACGCAAGGTGCCTGGTAACACTGAACTGAAATCTGAAGCTGCAGGATTCGTGCTGAGCTGTGGTCCTGTGTCTCAGTCTTCTCTTTTTTTCTGTCAGTGGCTTGACTGCTGAGTTCTGTAGGGACACTAGTTTTTCTAGCGTCCCTTCTAGCATCTTCTTTAAATTGCCTTAAGATAGCGTTGTGTCTGCGTTTAAAGGGGGGAGGAGAGTTTGGGGCTGCTGCATCCACAATGCTGATTCTGTTTTTCCTCCTTGCAGCGGTACAAACAACTCCAGCGCGTGAGCTGGCGGCAAAGAAAGCCCCGTCTTGGGCACCTTCTCCTCCGATCCAGGGCCAGAGTGTGCTGAGTTCCAGCCCGTCCCGCTGCCCTAGCGCCAGTCCAAAGTTTACTACCGGTTGTACCCCAGGGTACAGCCCTCAACGACGGGCTCTGTCAAGCACCAGCGCTGCTTACGGCAGTGCTGGAACCTATTCCCCAGGCAGCAGCTCAGTCGGGTAAGGACCAGGCCAGCTCCCGAGGGGACAGTTGGGGTCTTTGTTTGGTGCCCTGTGCTGCTGAAGGGGAGCAGCAGCCAGCGGAGAGTTGTCTGTGTGTGTCTTTGCTCCTTTGGCAAAGCAGATCTCAGTTTGTCGTATCGGGATTTGTCCTTTTTCCCTCATTGGGTTGGAGCAGCTGGTTTGTTTTGGAACAAAGCAAAAACAAGAAATCAAACTGTAAGCGCAAAGGAGACCAAAAGAAACCAACCCAAACCCCAAACAAGAGTCTTTTATATTCATGTCGTGTACAAATCAAGGTGGAATTCTGTCTTCTTTATATGATACAAGCGTTTTTTTTAATTTGCCCAAGGTTTCCAGCTGCAGCTCCTCTCCTAGCGGGTCACTGTCCCCCACTAGCGTTGGGCCAGTGGAAAGCAGCAGCTTAAGGTCTCGTTACCGCTCTTCCCCCGGTCTGTGTAATTCTCCTACGGGCGAAGAAGATTATATGACAGACCTCAAGGCACTGCACACCTTCCTTCGGAACGAAGAACAGAAGCAGCAGAGAGTTCAACTAGGTAAAGAAACCAAACTGATTCGATCGGAAAGGCTTGGTCGGGAGAAGGGGTTGGGTTTATCAGAGACTGGCTTTTATGGGTGAGACAAGTCGCAAAGGATTCCAAGTGAGATTTGTTTTAATTTTTTCCAGATCCTCGTGCACGTGTTCTGCACTTACCTCGACTCCAGGCTGCCGCCTCACCCCAGATATCCCGAGGGCAAAACCTTCACTTCCCAACACTTCATTCAGACACCGGATAAACCAGGTACCGGCGCTCACATTGAGCTGCCCTTGGCCTCTGGGATCACGTCAGCACCCTTGAAATCCCCGACACCTTTGGAACTTTTCATGTGCAGACACTTCGAATGAAAACGGATTTTGCATCTACCAGAGCAGCATCAATCCGCCCCACTACGAGCTGATCTACCAGCGCCACGTCTACAACCTGCCCAAGGTACGGTGGTGGTAGCGGTGTCCTCCGGCTGTCAGGAAATCTGATTTGGGTCTGATTTGTTGTTTTGGTTTTTTTTTTTTTTTTTCAATTCTAGCCACATTTATTGACTGTTGACACTCAGGCTGGCTCAGTGCAGGCAGTAAACCTTAGCTTGGCCTTTGACCATGATGTTGTACTTAGTCTGCTCCTAGACAGTACTTTTAGTATCTGTTTAAGATCCATACGTACCTAGGCAGTAGCTTCCTCTTTATTTTCTAACAATTTATTTTAAAATACCACATCAGGTAATCCTCGATGTGTGTTGTCACCCGGGGCTTGTCCCTAAGAATCCTGGGGAGAAGCTTCTGTCCTGGTTTAGGCCCAGAGGGTAACTAAGCCCCACGCAGCCCTTCACTCGCTCCTTCCCCCTCAGCGCTGGGAAGGAACAAAATTTAAACAAAAAGTCTCAGGAATTGAGATGAGGACAGGGAGGGGTTTCCTCACCCATTAAAACAGGCAAAACCCAGACTCGTTAGGGGAAGGAAAGCAAGAACATCGCTTTGATTCAAACACTCACAAAACCAACACTTAACAGGCAGACTGGGACAGAGAGAAGCGTTAAAAAACACCTCCCCTCACCCCTCCCTTCTTCCCGGGCTCAGTTTTGTTTGAGGGTCCTGCTTTTATACAGTTTAACAAACAAATCATATTAAAATAAAAAAAAAAAGGGGCGTGGAAACATCTGGTAGATCGGCTTCACTCGGGCACATCCCGGGTCTGGCCAGGATCCGGGGCGCATCCGAGGAGTTCCTGTCTTGTAGGAAACAGCTGCCTTAGGGTCCAAAAATAGAGATTCTTTATCTAGTTTTCAGAGGGAATCTGGTCGTATTTCATGCGGATAGGGTGCTGGTCGGGAGGTTCACTCAAAAGTCAACTCTGGTGCGAGGCCTGTGGGTCAGGCTCTGGTGGTTTAGGCTTTGGTTCGAGGCCTGTGGGTCAGGCTTTGGTCTGAGGCCTTTTTACGTTCCCCAAACAATCACCAAAACCCCAAAAAACCCCAACATCCAAAAATCCCCAAAACCGCCAAAAGATCCTGAAACACCCCCCCTCCAAAAAAACCAAAACTCAAAAACCAAAATAAGCCCAAAACCCCCAAAACGCTAAAACCCCAAAAACCAAAAGAAAACCAAACCCTCCAAAAAATCCTAAAAACTCCAAAAACCCCCAAACCCCCCCAAAACCCCCCCAAACCACCCAAAACCCCCCAAACCCACCAAAACCCCCCAAAAACCAAACCACCAAAACCTCAAAAATACAAAAAGCCCAAAACCCCAAGAACACCAAAGCCCAAAACCCACCAAAACCCCAAAACCCCCAAACCCCACCACACGCACAGCCCCAGCGCAGCTTCCGCCCTCAAACTGGCAAAATTCTCCAGTGAATTTTAATTTTCGACCGATCCTGCTCTGCTTTCCAAAACCTGCAGCACGTCAAGTGTTTAGAGATGGTAACCCAGCCAAAACCCACGTTTGGTCTTTTTTCTGGTATTTCTCTCTCTGCAAAAAGCCAAGGATGAGGCAAAAACGCCGCCAGCCCCCCCGTGAGGCCATTTTGCGGTGGCTTTCCCAACGGCCGCTTCCTCCGCCTGAAAATCCCGTTTTTTGCCGAGGTTGGAGGATTTTTTGCAGGTTTTTTTGCAGGTGTTTGGGAGGGTTTTTGCGGGCTTTTTGCATTTTTTGCAGGTTTTTGCAGTTTTTTGGCAGGGGGTTTTGCGGATTTTTTTGCGGTTTTTTTTTTCTTTTGTTTTTGCGGGTTTTTTTCGCGGGTTTTTTCGCCTTTTTTTGCGTTTTTTTGCGGTTCTTTTTGTGGTTCTTTTTGCGGTTTAGGGGGTTGGGGGGGTTGGGAGTTTTTGGAGGGTTTGGGGGTGTTTGGGGGGTTTTGGGGTTTTGGGGTGTTTTGATTTTGGGGGGATTTGGGGGTTTTTTTGATTTTTTTGGTGTTTCTGAGTTTTTTGGGTGTTTTTTGGTGTTTTGGAGGCATTTTTGCGTTTTTTTGGGTTTGGAGGTTTGGGGATTTTGAGATTTTGGGGGTTTTTTGGGGTTTTATTTTATTTTGGTTTTTATTTTTTTTATTTTTCAGGGGTCTTTAAATTTTTTAAATTTTTTGTTCAAAAGAAGCCCACCATCCACCTCTGGCAGCCTTGCGAGCTCTGCCCTGGCCCGTGCCTCCAGCACAACCACAGCTCTGCCCTTCCTTTACCTTTCCAGTGATTTTTTTCACTGTTTTTTTGGCTCATAACCTCTGATTTTGGGAGCCTCACGGACTGACACGCAGCTGCAGCACCTCGGCAGGAGCCCGGGCTCCATAAACCCGCAGGCTTTTTGGGGCAAAAAACCCACTGGAGTTTGTTTCAAAGAAGAATTGTTCAATATTTGCCCAAAAAATATTTTTCTATTTTATGTATGGGAGAGGAGAATCTCTTGTAAATTCTGGCAAATGAAGGCTTTAGAATTGTATGGTTTAAAAAAAAAAAATATTAAGGGAAGTAAAAATCCATAAGCCCCCCCCTCCCCTATGCTGAGGGTCTCTGAGTCGTAAACTGCCAAAAACCCCCCATTTGTACATAAAAGCTGTGAGAACTCCAGCGGGGGCGGGGAACCCCACGTGTTTTGGGATGAGAAAATATATTTTTTGTACTGTATTTTATCTCTGTGGGGCCGGGGGAGCTGCTGGTTCTTGGTGTGAACCGGCCGTTACTGGTGATTCTTGTCTCCCCCGGCAGCCGCAGGGCTATTCCTGTATTAAAGGAGTTTGTTTTAGCAAACGCTCGTTTGGGTTTTTCTTGGGGTTCAGCACCCCTAAATCCGTCACTGTACCGAGGGGGGACTTGGAAGAACCGGGTTTAGCTGGGCTTGACCCCCCGCCTCCTGCCTTCGCCCCCACCCCAGCCCCGTTACTTGCCTGCGAAAGGCTCTTGATGGGCAGAAATTCTCTTTTTTTGGCCCTAAATCTGGGTGTTTCTCTAGAAGCAGCCCCGGGGCCCAGGTCCCTGCGCACCCCCATAACTCTGCACCCCGATAATACCCTGCGCCTGGTCCCCAGGCACCCCCGTAAACCACACACCCCGCGTACCTCAATGTACGGGGTACCCCAATACACTGTGTACCCCAATATACTGTGTATCCCTCTCCCTGTGTACCCCAATATAATGGGTACCCCAATATACCGTGTACCCAACTCCCTGGGTACCCCAGTATACAATATACCCTGCTCCCTGGGTACCCCAACACACTGTGTACCCCAATATACTGTGTATCCCTCTCCCTGTGTACCCCAATATACCGTGTACCTCACTCCCAGGGTACCCCAATACACTGGGTACCCCAATATACCACGCACTCTGCTCACTGGGTACCCCAACACACTGTGTACCCCAATATACCGTCTACCCCGCTCCCTGAATGCCCCAATACACCGTGTACCCCAATACACTGTGTACCCCAATATACCGCGTATCCCACTCCATGGATACCCCAATACACTCTGTACCCCAATATACTGTGCACCCCACTCCCTGGGCACCCCAATAGACCGTGCACCCCAGTCCCTGTACCCCAATACACCCCGCTCGTTGTGTACCCCCATACACTACACACTCCACTCCCCGTGTACCCCAATATACCATGTACCCCAACATATTGTGCACCCCACTCCCTGTGCACCCCAATACACTCTGCACCCCAGTCCCTGTGTACCTCAACACACCATGTACCCCCATACATTGTGCACCCCAGTCCCTCTATACCCCAACACACCGTTCACCCCAGTCTGTGTACCCCAATACAATGTGCACCCCACTCCCCGTGTACCCCAACATACTGTGCACCCGAGTCCCCGTGTACCCCAATACACTGTGCACCCCAGGCCCTCTGCACCCCAACACACCGTTCACTCCAGTCCCTGTACCCCAATACACCGTGCACCCCACTCCCTGTGAACCCCAACACACCCCACTCCCCGTGTACCCCAACATACTGTGCACCCCACTCCCCGTGCGCTACGGTGCACTGTGCACCCGGGTAAACCCTGCACCCCGCTCCCTGTGCACCCCAGATGCTTCTACACCCCAGCCCCGCACACCCCAATACACCACGCACCCCAGTTCCCATGCACCCCGATACACCGCACCCCCCACTTCCCGCGTGACGCAGCCCTGCGCACCCCGATTCCCGTGCATCCCCGACCCTGTGCACCCCCACACAGCGTGCACCTCGGTTCCCCTGCACCCCGATATACCACGCCCGCTGTCCAAGCGCAGCCCACATCCTTGCGCACCCCGATACACCGCGGCCCCCCCCGCCCGGATCCCCGCGCACCCCCGTCCCTGTGTACCCGGTTCCCGTACACCCCAGCCCCCCTCACCCCGATACACCGCGCACCCCGTTATTAGGTGCACCCCAGGCCCCAGCGGAGGCGGGTCAGCTCCAGCCCCTCCCGGTGGGAAGGGGGGGCGGTTTTGGGGGGTCGCGCCCCGCGCATGCCCCGCACCTCCCGGGAACGGACCCAGGGACCGACGGACGCACAGACCCCGCCATGGCCAGCGAGGGGGAGTCCAGCCTCCCCCGCCGCCGCTGCTGCACGCAGGATGCACCCGGTGAGGTGGGGGGACACACCTGGGGGGTTCCCCCGTTCCTGACAATTATACCGGGCATTGAGGGGGTCCTCCCCATCCTGAGTACCAGCGGCGTTCCACCTCCTGAGCATCACATTGGGCACTGGGGGGATTCCCCTCCCCTTCCTCATCCTGGGGGCTGGTGGGTTCCCCCCTCCTGAGCACCACCCGGGGGGCTCTGTGTGTCCCCTGTGGGGTTTGGGGACCAGGGTGACATCCCAGCACAGCAGCCCCTGGGTGTCCTGTGGTGCTGAGCCCGGGCAGGATATGGCCCCAGTGTGACTCCAGCCCCCACCCCCACCCCCCCCCGCAGATGCCCCCGAGGCCACCGAGCCCCAGGGTGACAGCGATGGCCCCCGCCGGGGCTCCCTCTGTGACCGGCACTGCGCCGCCATCAACAACGTGCAGGGTGACCTGGGTGACCTGGGCTGTCACCTGCACCGTCCCCGTGTCCCCCCAGGGAAGGTCAACCGTGGGCTGTGCTGGGCACGGGGTGCTGGGGGGAAGGGTCCTACACCCTCGTCACCCTCTGTCTCGCCTGCAGCTGTGTCCCCCCTGTCCTGCTGCCTGCAGCACCCTGACGGCCGAAAACGCCGTGGAGGCCAACAAGCTCTCCAACAACTATAATGTGGGTGGCTGTGGCATGGGTGGGGGCACCCACAGGTGCTCCTGGATGGCTGTAATACGTTTTCTTTTTCTTCCCGCCACCCTCTAAAAAAAAAATATTTTAAAAATCTCTGCAGTTTGGCTTCAAGAAATGGAAGAGCCACGTGACAGCGCGGCCCGGGGAGGACCGATCAGAGATCGTCAAGGAGCTCTACTCTGACCTCAATGTCATCCAGGGCTCCGGAGGTGGCTGGCCTTGGGGACAACCCTGTGCGGTGACGGCATGGATTTGGGCCGTTGCAGGTGACAAGGGTCCCATCCGGTGTTTCCCCTCCCCCAGGGTCCACGGTGACGTGTGGGAATGTCCTCTACCTGCTGCTCTTCGGCTGGTGGCTCTCGCTCCTCTATGTCCTCGTGGCTGCCGTGGTGTTTGTCACCGTTGTGGGGGCTCCTTATGGTGAGTCCTGCATTTGGCACCCCCACGAAGGGCTGGCTGAGCCCAAAACGATTGCTCTGATGGGTGCTGGGGTCTCCCGGGTCTCTGCAGGGTGGCCCTGGAGGGGACATGTGTGTCCCCAACAGAGCTGATGCTCGTGTCCCCGCAGGGCGGCTCTGCTGGGACCTGGCCGGGTATTTCCTCTGGCCCTTCGGCAAAGCGATCCAGGAAGTGGAGGGAACGGCACGCTCCGAATCGGGACCCCACTGGGGGATAAATTGAGGTGTCCCATGCCGCACCCTGACACCCCCCCACATCTCCTCCAGGTCCCCAAATCCCGCCGGGTGCTGGGTGCATGCGAGGCCGGCGCGGGGGAGAGCTCAGCCCTGCTCGGTGGCCCCGTGCCACGCCGCTGGCGCCCATGGTGCTGGGCGGACGCCGGACACTGGGTGAGCCCATCTTGGACACGGTGACACCCTTTTCCCAGGCGTTGGCACCCCGGGAGCCCCCCATTATGGTGGGGATGGCACCCATGGGTGCCTCCGCTCCCCTGGGGCGGGTGTTTTGGGGTGGGCAAACCCTAAAGGTGACTATCCGTTCGCAGCAGCGTGCCGGTGCCATGGCGGGGCTGTGCCTGGGCTACCCGGCGCTGGCACTGGCCCACGGGCTGGTGTGTGTACTACCCTCTCCTGGTTTTTCAAGTAGGTAGTGACGACATTACTAGGAGAAGTCCTAAAGCAATGAAGAGAGATTTCAGGTCCTCTCCAGAACGGGGTAGACAAAGAATTTTCACCAACTTTCCTGAGTGTTTTCTACCACTTTAATAACTCTCCTTCAACATGTCGCTATCGGGCGGTGCTGCCCCAGAAGGGATATCCCAGGCTTCGCCGACATTTGGCGGAAGAGCAGATGTCGGGGGACAATCCCCACCAGATCTGGTTTGACGTTCACTGGTGGCTGGGAGAGAAAAAGCAAGATCCAATGTTAGTTCTACAGCAGGGCGAGCCCACAAAGTCAATGGACAACTATCAACTGCGACAGGACGCTGTGAAGGTCTGGAGAGATTTAAGGCCACCAGAGGAAACCAGAAAGAATGAAAGGGACACACGCAACAGAAGAAATAAGATTTTCCATGTCTGACCATCAGGCAACTAGCTTTCTAAAGCCCGCAAAAGAATCTCCAGAGGAACCATTGTTATGAAATTCTTCTCTGGAGAGCCCGCTCCCTGTTTTGGGTTTCCACCTAACAAGACCTGCTTCATGCTCTGCGGGATAAGCAAGCAACTTCTCTCTCCTGGTTCCACGTGACCAGGAATTACATGGAAAAGGCTTCCGCTCTTTCAGTATCCCAGGCAAAACCCAACCGTAATCCCTAACCCACCTGAGCACTGAAGAATCACATCTGGAGCCGCTTACCTGAGCCCGATGGGTTTACGCTCGGTCCCCTGGTCTTGCTCACACTCCGCTTTCTGACTGCAGTGTCGCCGTTGCTCCTCCTGGCTTCTGCTAGCCTCTCATTAGCCCTGTGAGAAATGCAGGAGCGTGCAAGAACGGCTGTTGCTCATAGTGGCACCAAGTGGTTCCCCAGGTGTGACACTGCACTGTTGGGCTGAGGAACACAGGCTTCCGAGCCACCCACACGTGCTGCTGCTCGGGCTTCCAAGCAGTCTGTGTTAGGTCTTTGTCAGAGCTTTCCCAGAAGGTAGTAAGGACTCCGGGCTCTTTCCCTCCTCCCACGGTAAACACACACTGAAGGTGCACCGTTATAACGGACAGCAAATAGATTATTTTTGCCTCACAGGCTCCTCTTCTGTCCCCTCTGCCTTTTCCCATGTGTCTCTCCTCAGCTGGAGGGTAACACCAGAAGGGAAAGGGAGCTCCTCTTTTGCACCGCACGTGCAGGGAGAGGAGGTGGCTACAGAAAACTGTTGAAAGAAAACTAACTAGAACACCCTCCAGACAGGCCTGGTCAGCTTGGTTACTTCAGGGTCCGTCAAGAGCAACAAAACCAGGCCTCTGCCATGGGAGAGCCCACGGCGGGCTCTGGAGAAGTGCGCACATCATGCTGACCAGATCCAAGAAAGGGACGTGGGTTGGGAAAGCCGCGATGAAAAGGGTCCTATTGTGTTACGTGGGGAAAAAAAGAAAACGTTGGGACTTACTTATTTAATTTGTTTCTGAGAACTCTTGCAATGTCCTCCATCACCAAGAAACGCTTGTCGGAGCTCTTTAATTCTGCCTGTGCGCAGGCCAGGAGCAGGGCGGTCGACTCCTGCTTGTCCTTTGCTCTCTCCAGCTCGAGAGCCTGAGCTCTAATGATCTGCTCCAGCTCGTTCCTCCAAGAGGCGACAGCGGTGTTGATCTCTTCTACTCTGGCTTCAGCGGCTGCCTGTACCTACAAGAGAAGATGCAACTTCAAGAAACAGGAAGACAAAGACAATGCCCACCCCTCTCAACAAACCTGCTCTTTCCGCCACTTTTACAGAAAAGCTCTTAAACAGCCTAAACGCTGCCTGGACGAGGAGCAGCAAAACGGCTGCGTGTTTTTCACACGCACTGGTCCCACGACACACGACACACAGACTCTGGCGCAGCCTTTTGCAGCTCCCCGGCTTCCCTACGGGAAAGCCAAACCCACAGCACTAACAAAGAGAACCACGTGCCCAAGACAAAACACCTAAAAGTCGTGACCGCAACCACAGATGGACGCAACGCCGACCACAGATACAAATGGAACATGAACTGACCTCCAAGAGTAGACTCAGATATTGCTTCTCTTCCGGCGCTGTTGTGGTGTGACCCGCGCCAGGAGTCGCCAAGCGAGCTGACAGACTTGTCACCATCTGTCCCATCTCCTTATTTAGAGCTTCGAGCTTCAGAGATATTTGGGACTGCAGCTCCAGCTGTGCGGAGAGTTCGCACGCCTGTATGTGGGGAAAAACAATCTGCCTTGAGCAGAGGGGTCTCAAATCTCGGTGAAACTCCATCCAACGGATGCATCGAGATCATGGCTGTCAGTGCCCTGAGTTTGTATTTCAACCCAGGGAAAAGGCGCTTGGATTTCTGAAAGTAAGTGTGCCTTTCAAGCCCTTGCCAACAAGACTGCTCCAGCTTCCACCCATCCCTCCTTTCCAGAAAGGCTCCGTGGCAAAGGCGCTCCACTCCTCCTGCAGCATCATAGCACGTCCGTGCCTCTGGAGATGCTCTTTTGCATTTCACCGCGGTCGCTGCCTTTCATTTTGCTTCCACCACGGTGCCCCGTTCCTTCTCCCACGCACACCCCTGTGCTAATGGCTGGGGAGGACAGTGCGGGGGGAGGGACAAGAGCTTCAAGGCCTTACTTAGAGGCAGGGCGAAGCCTGGCTTATGAGACAACGGCAAACCAAGGTCACTTTCCTTGCCCCCAACCACCACTGCCAGGGAACTAGACACCATCTTTGTGCAGAGATCGACAGAGGGGAAACCTTGCAGGGAAAACAACCAAGGCCAGAGACATTCGGGGGCACGTGGCTTGTGGTTTCATCTCACGGCCACAACTTTTGGACAGTGTGGGAACAGAAGCGAGACTCGGAAGAGCACAGCTGCTTTGTTCTTCCCCACCCGGATGCTGCCCCCAAGCCACTGCTTTGCCCCTCAGCCTCGAAACAAGCCCCCTGAAGAGGCGGATCAGCTTTGCAAGGCGAGAGGGCAGGAGGAAGGAGCTAAAAGCACCCTCTAGTCTGACGCTCGTGACGTGCGCAGACAAATCTCTCCTGTATTTGTTCCCAGAATATTGTCTGCTGAAGGAAAAGAACAGCTTCAAAGACACGAACATGTTGACAGCCTTTGCATACCTTGGCCTTAGCCTTGTCCAGGTCCTCCTGCAAGCGGGAGTTCTCTGCCTTCAGGCGATTGCACTGGTGCGTCGAAGCGTTCAGTGCAGTTTCTGCTGTGTGCTGCTTTCTGACAGCATCAGCGAGCTCTCCTTGCAGCCGTGCCTCTGTTCTCTAGGGAAACAACGGCACAGGAGTACAAATTAAAAGAAGCCCAAGTCCGTATGTTGACTTTCAGTTACTAGTTCACAGGCCGAGATCACTTTTCTAAGTGCATCGCAAAGCAAAGCCATCGCATCCACGGGCAGAAGAGGGCATCTGCACAGCTGATGGTCTCCAGCCCCCCCTGGCTAGTGAAGACAACTACAGAAATGTCATCTCCTGGGGAAGATTTCTGTCTCCCAGCACATTCTCCTCGGAAGATGCCGACACTGTGCCTTTGTGGGGTTTGGCTTGTTCCTTAAGTTAATGCTAAAATCTAACGGGATGCCAACGCGGGAGCTGTCGTTGGACTGCAGCCCTTTCTCCAGCGACCCGAGCCAAGGCTTCCTAGAGCCAGCTCTGTGTATCATCCTTCCCGCCATTGTTCTGCTCCACAAACGAAACCCAACGCGGGCCTCAGCGTTTCTACGTACGTGTGTGTCTATAAACATCTCAAGGCTTGTCAGAACCTTCCGCGATTCCAACAAACCCAGCGCAAAACAGAACCAAGCTGAGCGAAGGACTCCCGCGCACGGACCGTACACCTGCTGACTTTTAGAAGCGCCAGACAGCCTTGGGAACTGCTCTCCTTTAAGTCAGTCTTGGTCAGCGCTCACCTCACCTCTTTTTCTACCTTGTCGGCCTCGCACGTAGAGGCACCACCACTCACCATTTGTTCCAGGCAGTTGTTGTTCTGCACGTCTCCCAGCTGCTGACGCAGCAAAAAGTTTTCACTTTGGAGCTGGGCCAGTTGTTGCTGCAGCTCTTCTGCCTTCTTGGTGGCATCTGCTCTCTTCTGATCTTTAAGAAGGCATACACCACACCAGTCCAGTGTCTGCCTCTTGGCCTTCTGTAATTCTCTTTCCGTCCAGTCTAAAGCCGATGTCTTTTCCAAGAGGGCACTTTTCAGTTGCTCCACTTCCTTTTCCAGCCCATCAGCTTTTCTTTCGGCTTTGCTCAGCTGCTGAGACAAGCTCTTGTTTCCTTCTCGCATCTCAGCGATGTTCTCATGGAGCTTTTCTTGCACTCGAAGGCATTGGTGACCTTCTCTCTGAAACACCTGCCCATCGACCCTTTCAGATGGCTCATGTCTCCCAGGGCTCAGGTGGGAAGGGGATGAATCTGACCCCACCGTCGGTATTTGGGCTCTGACATCTTCTGCCTGTTCAAAGTTGAAGAACACAAATGCACAGCACTTAGGAAATCAGCTCAAACCAGGAGGTAGCAGCAGCATTTCATACAACCAGGCGAGGACTGCCAGCAGCTTGACAGCAGATTATCAAAGAGTTTTCAATAACTCTGCCTTAGACATTTTTCATGGAAAAGTCTTGCTTTGCATTAGCATGGAACGTAATCCTAAAAGGAGGACTCGAATTGAAAATCTTTGGTTTGGCATACCTCCTGCCCAAAGCTCTTGCTCTCCTTGACGCCTTCTTCCTCTGATGGCGACGTACGGACGGCCGACTCCAAGTTGGCGGCAGGCTCATCTACATTAAAAACACATGTTTTTGAAACCAGAGTGAGCTAACGCAGCTCCTTGATGCCTACAGTGCTTTCCCAATCATCGTGCTTGCAGAGACAATCCTAGCACAGCCACACACCCCAAACCCAGGGGGACTTGTCAAAATGCAGATTCCAGACACGTCTCTTCTCCTGCGGGGGAATTCGTCTCCTCTAGCGCACACGCCTTTTCCGTGTGCCAGGGGGATGACGGGATGGCTCAAGGTGATCAGAAACGAGCCCCGAAGGAATGAGCGTCTCGGGAATTCTGCTTTCCAGGGACAAGGCCTGGCAGTGCATTTTTTCCTGGATCATCAGCCACACCACATCATCCTTTCCAAACGGCCCGTCTCCACGGCAAGCCGCCAGAAGGGCAGGCGACAGGCCTTCTCCCCATCCCTCCTCCACACCGGAGAGTCCTACCTGCTCTCCGCAGGGCGGGTGCACGCTGCCTCGCTGCAGCAGCTGCTGCCCCACGGGGAGCGCTGGATGCTGACACCCCTTTGCCTTGGCCTGGAGCAGCTTGTCCCTTGTTTTCCCGCTTGCTGGGGTCCACAGGCCGCGCGCTGCCACTGCGCCTGCGCCTGGAGAGACAAAGAGCAGAGCCAGTCGTAGGCACAGCTCACGGCAAGGAGAAGGGCCTGTTGTTGCCCGCCCTTTCCGTAGTGACCTCCCTCGAGGACGAACACCCACAGGCACAAAGCTAAGCCCCAGGGGAGGAAAAGAGCCCCGGAGCTTCCCAGGCAGCGCCCGCCTGCCTGCGCCCCGTTACCTGTCGGCCTTGTCCCGGCAGTGGGTGTCGCGCTCCTCCACCAGCGGCCGCGCTGGGGCCAAGTTGCCGGTGGTGGCTGCACGGTGCAGCTCGTCCCGGCCCTCCGGCTGGAGCTCATGGCCACCGCTGCTCCTGCAGGACTCGGGACCCTCCCCTGCCCCCCTGCTCCTGGCCCTCCTGCACAGCCACCGCCAGATCCTCTTCATGGCCCGGCGGGGATGGGCACTGAACCGCCTCCCCTTGCCTCTCCCTGGGGAGCGCTGCCAGGCAGGACTTAGTGGGCACTGCCGGGTGCCGGCTGCCAACAGAGGAGCCAACCCCAAGGAGTGGCAGGGCACGGGCAGCTGCCTGCGGGCTGAGCCACCACCAGCAGCGATGGCAGCACCGGCACCACCAGCACCAGCTCCACCAGTGCCACCAGCACCAGCCCACTGGCACAGCACTGGCAGCACCACCAGGTACTGTGTGTGCAGGGCCTGGGACAGAACCCCTTGTACTGGGGGCCGTGCGCTGACATCATAAATGGCTCATTGGGGGCTGGGAGGGGCCTGGGTGCTCAGAACCTCTCTGTGGGTACACAGGCCACGTTGCCAAGGGAACAGCCCCTGGGGCATTGTGTCCAGGGGCACAGGGTTGCCCAAGGCCACCTCTCCAAGGCTCCCACCTCCCTGCACACTCTGTGGACCCCTCTCCTCCTCTTGCCTGCAAGGCTTGCCTGCGTGGGAGACAGACGGGCTGGGCAGAGCAGGCTCTTGCCAGCAGGGCTCCCAGCAGAGAGAACAGTGTGTGGATGTGTGTTTGCACACGTGTCGGTGTGTCTTCCTTCTAACAGGCTGGAGGCACTCAGAGCAAATCCAGCACAGGGATTGGCTGACGTGGCTGTGGCCTATGGTCATCCCTGCTCTGGAAGGATGAGGAGTGATGCATAGGTGTCTCAGAAATCCTGGCTCTCTGCCCCATATAATAAAATATATTGATTTATATTACTGTATATATGGTTTGTTATCTAAATATATTTATATTATTACATGTATAATATTGACTTTTATACATGAATATTATTACATGTACAATATCAACTAGTCTATATAATTATTATATCTTTTTATACATATAAGATATCTATTTGCACTGTTACATGTGCTGGATTTTGTGATTTCTTGCTCAAAGTTCTCCTTATGGCTAGCTAAAACTAGTCCCCTCCTTTTATTTAACTTATGAGAGAGTTTTTATATTGTGTTCAAGTATTTGAATATATGTCTATCTGAGATTCTGCTAGGGAAACCAAGTAATTTGCACTGGGAGTTACAGTCCCTGTGCTGCAGGTTGCTGTTTTCCTGTCCAAGTTGGGTGGCTGTGGTGGTCCAAGACATGACATGGTCCCCTTCCCATGCGGGGGCCAGAAGAGCACTGGAGGAGCTCTGGGGTGGTGGGTCCCAGAGGACCTGCTCTGCAATCCACACAAGCCACCACACACTCGTCTGAGTAATAATGTATGTGCTCCTGGCAGAAAATTAGTTGGCGTTTCTGATGTAATAGTAACGTCGTCTGCTAGAGGTGGCTGGTCATTTGAAAAATCCAGTTCTGTTGAAAACATAAATTTTCCTTCAAAACGTAGTTTTGACTGGTCCTACACCCTACTAAGGGCGAATTCCATTTTTGGGACCAAGGGCAGCACAACTGCTATACCTAATTGCATCCTATTTAAGGCTGAGCCTCTCTAGGGTGGGATAGATTTCCTCCCTTGGAGGAATGGAATTGCCTCATCAAACAGACTTGTTCTGTGAAATCCTTTGGTGCTGGAGAAGCACAGGGAGGAACTGTGCTATGAACTATACCTGGGTTTCTATGCCCGATGTCCTGGAAGGGTCTGAAACTAAGAAATTGTCAGGCAAAGGAAATAAAAATATTATAAGCCACTTCGTATTGCCTCATTCACTGCAGAGTCAACATGGCCATCAGTCTAAGCTAGAACATCACTAGGACTTGACTGCAAGGGGAGAAGGGCTTGAACCATGAAGATCCTCCTAGCAGGGAAACCCCAAACCAGAGCTCTGAGATATTCACGTCACTGCGGATCTGCACGAGCAATCAGGCTTGCAAAAAAGGTCAACGTATCAGTGAGAGTCTCAGGCAAGTCCTGCAGCTACAGGCGGTGGGCTGAAACCCCCGCCCCATGAAGGTGGAATGAAGACAGTATGAAATAACACCAGTGGGGCTGTGCACTCACTTCTGCATGAGACCAGGGTAAGAAATAACCCTGGCCTGTTTTTAAGAGGAATTTCTCCCCTCACCCACATGAATCGCAGTGAGAGCTACACACTACGTAAGTCCAACAGTTACCTCTACTTAAAGACCATGTCATGACATCTGTCCTCCGTTGTGGCCACAACAGCTTATCAAAACTCCCTTCCAGTGTTTCATTGAAGAATCTGCTACAAGGGCAGGAGAATAAGAAGCCACCTGTGTTCAGAGGCTAATGCTTGCCACCCCTTCTTCCACCCGACCACACCAGTGCTGCTGCAGAATACAATACGGTTTGTCATTTCTTTAATCTTAACAAAAGGATGAGTACAGCTTTTCATTAAAGTATTGTCATCAGCAAATGAGGTCCTGGGGACTAGGAGGACAGAGAGATAACAATTTTAGACAACATGCTGAATCTCAGCTGGCGGTTTATCTATTTGCATGCCCCGATGAGCAGAGCAATGTGCTGGGAGGTGAAGTGCAGGCAGAGGAGGTGCAGGCAGAGCAGGCAGAGCCACGGCGCTCTGGTTTGATCACAGGGAGGCTCAGTGCAACTCCAGGGCTCTGGGGAGTAGCTCTTCAGCCTGCCTGTCACTGCATGAGAGGATGATTTATTCCAGATTTTTCAAAGTGGGGTCCTTTGATCTTTTAGGTAAAAGACAGTATTTGCTGAAAGAACGTCGTACATTGTGAGTGAAAAAAGAGAGTTTAAGCGAAAGGGCTAGGGGAACTATCTGCAGATCAGAGCATGATGTTTTAGGTCAAACAGCAAGTTTATCTTGTTGTAAAAGAGGTTTTTGTGTATCTTGTCAATAACCCTAGAAAATATATTTAATTTCCTCTGAAATGTATTTGTTCTCCTGCGTGCCTTATTCGGCTGCCGAACTAATGAATTCACCATTTCATTACAAGATGAAGATGACAGATTAGGGAGAGTTTGGGGAAAAAGTTAACAGTGGGACTTGGAAATTAGCCTGGCTGGATCAAAAATCAGCAGTTCTGAAATATGAGCCCCTTGTTTGAAGATTTCACCTCCACCAGTAGCTGTAGTGTGGTGCTGCTCCCCAAAGGCTGCTGAGCCATGGGTCTGTCACGGGTGGCACCTGCACCTACCAGCAATGGCCCATAACTCATCATAGCAGCAGTGGTGTGAGAGGAAGAAAAACTCAATTACTTGTATAAATTTTACTGTAAGAGATGAAACTTTGAAGGAGCAGTGAGGCTAAGGAGCGAGGTCTGTGGGAACTAAGTCTGATCGTGGCAGGAGCTGGAATTGCAGCAGAAATGACTCAGTTCATGACTCAATTTGGGCTTGGAAATAAAAGAATAAAACAAGAGCATTTTTGGGTTTAGTTTATGACACACAAGAGCAGCCATTATGGGTAGGACCAAAGGTATAGGTAACCCAGGTTTCTATCTGCAAAGCGGTTAATGCGGACACCAAGAGACGTGTATAAGAACAGGGTGAGTACTTTGTTATTTCCCCAAGCATTTCCAGCTTGCAGTTGCCTACTGATGTTTTTGTACTTAATAGCCCTTCATGGATTCATTCCCCATTCATCTGCCCACTTGCCTTCGAAACCCACAATATTCTGTGGCAAAATTTCAGGGGGCAAAACCAGTTAATTCTCGGTCTTATTATAAATAGCCATTTCCTGTGTATGAATCAGCACCTCCTCCAGCCCTCAGCCACTCTCCAAGCTTCACAAACGTTAAAGCTGACTGTCAGCATTTGCCTGGTGCAAAAAACCCTCTTCATTTCAGATTAAATTGTGCGATTATTTTTACTCTTCAAACATCTAAGTCCATTTTGAAATGAAAACACTGGTTTTTTAAGCAGTCAAAATGTTCCAGTTTGAAAATGTCAGGGTAAAAGCTCTGTTTTTTAAAATTTATTCCTATTTTTTGGCCAAAATCACTTACAAAAGTTGACCCAGAAGGTTTTATCCTCCCTGAATCTGTGTAATTCCATGGGCTTGTTACAAGCAGAGAAAGCCTTTCCCTGCCAAGGGGCATGTGTTCCTAGAACCGCCTCCAAATATCCCACTCATCGCAGCTCTCCTGCCAAGTGGTTGCTTTTATGTATTTACTTTGCTCATGAAACCTCCTCTAGCCTTGTTCTTCTCTCTACCCATCATTCACACCAGACAGCCCATTGCTAGGCATTTGCTCAGCTGTGACCATTTCTCTCACAAAAATTGGAGGCCTTATTTATGATTTTGCTAACTGCCATGATTGCTGTTTTCTCTCAGCCTCTCCAGAGTGAACCCTTTCTCTCCAATTTGGTTTGCTTCACTGACCTGCTGCTGCTACCGGCTCTCCATCATCCCTGCTGCCCGGGACCCAGCCAAGGTGCAGTTCAGTTGTGGTGTCGGAAGCCGTTTAACAGCATTTAATTTAGATATTCATATTAAAGCAGTTAGTTTCCCTATAGTTTAGCCGTTCCCTCTGTGAGAGACTGAAATGTCCTATGAGTGTGTCAAAGCTTGCTTGTGTCTGTGCAAACCTCCAAGAGAAGCTGCTGCGGCCTGTGAATCGGTCTGGGGGATGTCGCCCACAGAAGCTGGGGTTTACTGAAGGCTGCACCCCCCTATTCTTGCGGTTGCATTGTCCGGACTCTTTAGACAAGCCTCAAAGGGGCAGAGGTGTGCTGAGCTGGCCCCATCCTGTAGCCCTTTGTGGCTCTATTGTGTAGGCCAGACCCCGTGCCTGCATGGCTAATGAACTGACAAGAGGCAAACGTTCCTGCCCTGAAGCCAGGTGCAACAAAACCTGTGGGACCAGAGAAAAAAAAAACTAAAGGTGAGCAGATGTGCTAATCAGTGGATACGATGGACTTAAAAAGGCAGCAGAAAATTTTCTCAGTGTGCATCTACCATCGAAGCCAGATCCGTGTGCGCCCACCACCGAAGAACTGACGACTGAGGACCAACGGGACGTCGCTGGATCCATGGGGGTGACTATTCTTGCAGCCCTATCCCGCATCCTTGCTTTATTTCTGCCTTTTCCTTCCATCCTGTCCTATCGTACCCCTGTTCACTTCTTTAATAATAAAAACCTGTTTTGGGTATACGGCATTTGGCCTCGTTTGTGTCTTAATCTCGCTCTTGGGCTCGTATGGAAACCTCCCCCGACATTGGATCGGGACACCCTCTCAGCAGCCTTCTCTGATGCAAATAATCTCTAAATGCCTCCTTAGCCCCGCTTTGCCTTATCTGCTGCATGCCTTCAGTGTGCTGTAAATGACACAGCCCGCCTGATCATGAAAGCTGACATTTTCAAACCTGATTTTTAAATTGTAGAATACATGGCACGTGTCTTGCCAAAATCAGATGAAATCAAGTTAGTATCTAAATGTTAAAATTACCATTTACATTTATATCAGAAATTAAAGCAAGAGGCTGCAGACTACATGCTTTGCAAGGATGCTGGTAAAAAAGCCACAGCCATCCTCGCCCAAAAACTCATGCACACACTGGTCCTGTAAAGACATTATTTAAATGCTGTTTGCTTGGCATCTTAGCAAATTTGCAATATTAAAAGTGACATTAACATCACAGGAGTGAAAGGTTTCAAGTCACTACTAACAGAACAGAAGTGAATACATCTCCATGCAAGCACTTCACCTTCCTTTATTCTGTTAAGGAAGTAAGGGTATCCGTAAAACAACAAAGGCAATGCCAGTAACTCAGCATAACGGTGCTGTTTCAACTCGAAATTCAGCATCTTCATGCTGGGGGGGAGAATATGAATTCTTGCTTTGGTTTGATGTTAGGGCTTTGTTCTCATGTTAAGCTTTGGTCTAGTGTGGCCCCCTCAGAAAATACATACACAAGTCTAGATAACATAGATGCCTGTGTGCTATTTCCAGAAGAGACGCAAACCCTTAGGGACAGACATGCAAAAATATCAAGGCACTTAACTCTTATGCAGAATAGGGGACAACATATATAACTGTACAGCGTAATAACTATAAATCTCTCTTCAGTAGCTGTAAAGGGACCCTCCACAAATCGCTAAGAAAAGACATTTAAATTCCAGATGATTGAAATAAGGTAAAATGAAGCCCCATACCAAGTGCCTGAATTCTGACTAAATCGTTTCTTGTTTAGTTGTCTATGTGAGGTCAGATGCCTGCATACCCCTGCATCTGCCAGCCACATCTGGAAAGGAAATTGGGACTCTAGGATGCAGATTAGCACTTGCAGACTTTGAGATGATGACTAGAGCCCATCTGCTTCTTTGAGCATCAAAATACCTTGAAATATCTGCAGCATATTTGGTTACTTCTAGACAGGGAACTTTAACAGGCAATTTAAGTCAATCTGTCATACTTTGCACCAAAGGGATGAGTCAGAGACAATGTCCCAGCTTAGGCAGCTGCAATTTGGAGCTGAGAGCAGGTAACTTCTTAAATGGCTCCAAATGTATTGCAAGCACTCATCGGACTATGCCTTGCTCTCACACCAAGCTTAGGTCAAATCCACCAGATGGATTCAAAAATTTTGTCAATAATTGGTGTGCCCAGAATTGGGCAAGCAATAATCGGTGCGGGTGTGAACAGCCTTATTTTTTAAAGAAGCTTTACATTGAAGTAGGCAACCAGATCACCAAACTTTAGTTAGTATGGATTAAAAACTGAGTAGTGCTTATTGGCCCAAGTGCAGGTCCATGTTAGCCTGAGAACCTGCAACTTCTGCATCAGAGCTGACTCACACCTGGAATAAGCACAGGCAGAACTTTTTTAACTCCCCCCCCCCCCCCCCCCCCAATCACATAGACCTATTATAAGGCTGTAAGAAAACGAAGCAGTTTAAAGTGATGGGAAGAAGTAGGGGCTCTCTCTGCTTTCTTTAAGGTCACCTCTTGTCTGAGCCCAAGACAGCTTCTGGGGATGGCTGGAGGTGGTCCTACCAACTCATGAAGCATGAGGAACATCTGAGCATCACCGATTGTCTGGTATGGTAGAAGAAATCATGTGCAAAAGATAAGTTTCTGTTACTGAAGTATGTTAATTAGCAGTGGATGAACCTCAAACAGTTCAGAGATCTGGTTGGCATAACCATGTCCTAAGGCAAGGTGCTAATTTTCTGAAATGGAGCTTCTGAGATCCATCAAATACTCTGGAAAGCTCATAAAACTGGATTTTCTGAGGGATTTGTACTTTCTGCTTCTATCCAGAGTGTCCTTGCCATAAGAAGACCTTTTCTCAGCAGGTCCAAGCCAAAAAGAAAATTAAAGATATGCAGAAGAATGTGGGTTACCAAGGCAGAAAGCTAGGCAAGCTATTTCTTACTACTAAAAGTTTCTGGGCTGAAAGTTGGTTTGAATTTGGGGCCAAAAGGTTCAGGTTACAGTGTGCTTTGTCCCTTCTCAATATGAGGTGCTCTGGAAGTATTATAATGACTTGAAAGAACTCAAGAGCTGTTGACCTTCTTTGATAACCTAACATACCAGCTTTCCATTTGAGAGTGGCTCTTCGATTGAGGTTTTCACTTTTTTATTATTATTATTTTTTTACAGATGTCAGGTCAGCTACTCTTCTTTGTGACTGTAGCGAATAAAGGATGATGGCAGATCCTGCACTTCCCAGCTAAGTGCTTGTGATCAGTGGTCAACACTGTGGTGATGAATGCGTTTCCATTGCATCCCTCATCCCATGCGTTTTCAAGGCTGGTTAGAAGTTGGAAGGCAAGACGACAGAATGCTGCTATCCGACAGAATTCAATTTCCTGAAAAAAATAAATCATACTTTTTTCCTTGTGACCTAAATGGAAAACATATTGTTCTGAAAATGCTGTTCAAACAGAATTACCAAAACCTTTTATCAACAAAGAGACCGTCATATATCAGACATCTGGTGTGGATGTCAATTATAATAATTAATTAGACATCTCCCCAGATGCCTGACACTACATTCTGTCAGCAGATTGTTTGACTTCAGTCAAAACTGCTGCTGCATTATGCATGAAACTCATGGAGTAGTTGAGTTGAGGAGCTCAGCTACAAATCACAGCTAAACACACCAAAGGCCTCCCGGTTCTGATGCTTTTTACCACTTTTGAAGGCTGCCAAGTGAAGGTCATATACATTGATTTCTTTTCCTCCCTTAACAACATTTTCAAATGGTTTACATTTTTTCATGCAGAAACTGAAACAAAAAGGACGAGTGTGGAAGAATAATATATATTTAAAAAACCGTAATGACAGATGCTGTATCCTTGTGTGGGCGAGAAGAAAGCTGCTCTCTTATGCAATCACCAACCTGAAGTGCAACCACAATGGAGCATCTTCAGCCCTGCTGTGACCGTACCAGCAACACTCTCCAGCAATGATCCTCAAAGACTACGGAAGAACACAAGAAGACAGCCTTGCTTCATCTTCTTTTCGTTTTTTTCGTCTTTTTTTTTTTTTTTTTTAATGAAATTGAAAATAAATTAATTCCTGGAACATTTAATTCATTCAAAACAAACAAATCATTTTTTGTTTTTATTTTTTCAAAAATGCTTTCACATTTCCCAGGCAAAACAATTCAATTAGTTCTACTTGATTTAGGAAGTCACTCCAGTCAACCTCCATATTTATTTTTTTTTCAGTGAAGAATATTTAAGCAAATCTATTACCAACTTTATCAGTATTAGCAAGGATAGAAAATACTTTATGTTTCAGACTAAGAACTAATAACTGTCAAGTACATGGGCCCCAGTGTTGCAATTTGATCTTATTCTCTTTGATGGGAATTGCCTCATATTCAACGTGTGCACACTGATAGGAGCCTTGGTTTGGAAATACTTTGTAACAGGGACAGAATGGAATTCTGGTTTAAATCCCTGGGTTTTTCCTGTTTTCTCTGGGGCAAACATTTCTGCCTATCTTTTATTTGTTCTATAAAGTATTTAGCACATGCTCGAACAGCATGAAACGATAAATGAATATGTAACTACCGTGCACGTGCCTCTCTGGAGCTGGCAAGTTTCTTTGATTTGAAAGATTAACCAGTGAAAAATGGAATTACAAACAGTATATGCATTTTTAGAAGAAAAACTATTTGTAGTAATCCATGTGTTTCAATATTTCCTAAAAGCATCTGGGTTAGTTTCAGTTTCAGTACAAACAAAAAAAAAACAGATTTAGATTGAACGGGATTTGCATTGAAATAAAACAAAGATTTTTTGAAGTTTTTATTTCCTTTCTCTATTTTTCCTTTCTCTTTACCAGTAGAGTATTGGACTAAATGAGAAGTGAAGCAAAAAGTAATTTTTTTAATTCAAATGCTTAAGCCTTGAGTGGTATAAAAAGGAAAAATGAGAATGAAATTATAACTATATTGTTCACATCTACATTTCTGAGAAAAATACTGATTAATTTTTAACTTCTAATTACAGCTAATGACACATCGTAACCAGGAGTGAGATGTGAGGTCTTATTAAATCCGAAGATGCATATACGGAGAATGAAAAAGTCAGTGTGTTGTCACCAGCAGTAGGAAACCCCGTTCAAGGAGTGTGGGGCAGGTAATAACTACTAATGTGTAATAAAAAAGGATCAGTCCCAGTGAGCAGAATATGAACAAATTGTAGGAGCCAGCCTGAGAAGCCGTCTGGACCTCGAACTATGCGCTACTTACCAACATCTGAAGTAGGTTTGGGAGGACTTTGAGCAACCTGGGCTAGTGGAAGGTGTCCCTGCCCATGGCTGGTGCATTGGGACTGGAAGATCTTTAAGGTCCCCAAACCGGTCTATGATTCTGTGACTTCTTTTGGTCAATTCCCTCCCCAAATTCATGTTTGCCATTTGCAGAACAAACATGATGCAGCTGAAAGATTTTTCATGTAAGGTTCATCTCCACAGGGGGTGCTGAGAAATTTAATCCACTATTTAATAATTGCAACTAATTAAGGTTGGGGATTTCAAGTGGATTAGCTGAACTGCATTAAATCATTGTGTAAACACTCATATTTAGGAGCAGAGCAGCCCAAATTTAGCTCGCTTGTCCTTGGGCTGGCTGATATGCAGAGAATGGGAAGGGGTGAACAAGTAATACATTTCTTTTCCATGTGGCTATTTCTGATGTGTTTTAGAGTAACTTTCTGCTGCTTACTCTACTGTGAAAGCACAAAATTTGGCCTTACTGTGGAGAGTCCCTACAGAGCAGCTAGTGTCCTAGAAATTCATGCTGTTTGCTGCAATTTCACTGGGAAGAGAAAACCTCTGGAACTGGAGTGTGCTGCAGCGATTTATTCCACTTCAGCTCGGAATAAAAGGGTTGATACAGAAGAGTTTAAAAGAGTTTAAAACTGTTTAACTCGTGTATTTGGCATATAACGTAGATTTGTTTTCCTGAATGTCTTCATCTGGAGTTTCTGGGGATTCTGGCTGTGCACTGTGCTCTTTTTGGCTGGGATAGCGTTAATCTCCATCGTAGCTAGTATGGGGCTGAGTTTTGGATGTGTGCTGAGAACGGTGTTGATAGCACAGGGATGTTTTCGTTATCCCTTAGCAGGGCTTACACAGAGCCAAGGCCTTTCCTGCCTCTCACCCCACCCCACCAGCGAGGGGCTGGGGGTGCACAAGGAGTCGGGAGGGGACACAGCCGGGACAGCTGACCCTGACTGACCCCAGGGATGTCCCAGCCCACATGGCCTCATGCTCAGCACATAAAGCTGGGGGACGAAGAAAGAAGGGGGAGATGTTCGGAACGATGGCGTTTGTCTTCCCAAGTCACTGTTACGTGTGATGGAGCCCGGCTGTCCTGGAGATGGCTGAGCACCTGCCTGCAATGGGAAGTAATGATCAAATTCCCTCTTTTGCTTTGCTTGCACGTGGCTTTTGCTTTACCTATTAAACTGTCTTTATATAAACCCATGAGTTTTCTCACTTTCACTCTTCCCGTTCTCTCTCCCATCCCACTGGAGGGGAGTGAGCAAGCGGCTGTGTGGGGCTTAGTTGCTGGCTGGGGTTAAACCACGACAGCGGCACAAGGTACTAACCTCAATGGGTAGCGGTCCTGGTCTAATATTTCTCTTTCCTTCTGAAAAACGGAGCATGTAGTGTAGTGTAGAGCAGAATTACTTGTTCAAGGATCAAAAGGATCATCTCTATTTGGACAAATGATGCAGAAATCAAAGAAATATGTCATAAGAAGGGAACAGTTAAGAGAAGACCTCTGAAGAATTTCCAGGTGTCTGGAGGATGTAGATGTTTGTGCTTATTTATACACCATGGCTGTATGCCTGTGCATTGACGGACAGAGGCTAAGCAAAGCTTTGCAAAGTCCCATGATTTTGGGCTACATTTCTTCAGCAAAGTCTTGAGGACAGGAGAGTTTTAAAGGAAGTTACAAACTTGAAATTTTAGACAATTTTTTTTTTAGCATGTTCCAAGATATTTCCATAAAAACCAGAAGCCCCTGTGACTCCCTACTCTCCCTCACTTCTCATGGGAAATGACTCAGAATTATCTCTCTTAGCCTGTCAGGAGAAAGCAGCTTATGAAATGTCAAACATTCATATGGTGAGAAGGAGACTGTAACTGAGAACCCCACAAGTGCCTTGACTGGACATGGAAGGAGCTTCATAACCCCTCGATGTCTGGGGACCCCCTTCCTAATCTCTTCATTTATATACAGTAGCAAACTGATGAGCATCTTTAGAGGAACCAAAGCACCAAACCTAAGTCTGTACAGATAATCTGAGCAATAATAAATGAACCTCGTCCTCCCAGTGCTCATGCACAGCCTTGCAGTGCCTTACTGCTCCCAGTGCTCTGCACCCAGGTCCCACAGGACAACCCCTCATCAGGCGTGGGGTTTGTTTCACCCCCATTGTCAACAGCACAAATGTCTCCATCTGAGGTGGTCACTCTGGGCTGCTGTCCCAGTGCAGAGAGGCAGGTACATCCCCAAACCCAGTTTAGCAGGCTGTCTTCATAGGAGAGTGAGATTAACCAGGAGGAGTCCAGATGAACGGTGCACACTTCTGAAACCTTTCCTTACAAGGGAGCTCTTCAGAGATGCAGGGGAGTCCTGCACTGTGCGTTACTCCTCTGCAAGGACCATAAAACCAGCCCTTTGTGTTTGTCATATAAAGAGCAGTAGGACAGCTCAGGGCCTGGCTGAGCTCCTGGAACAAATAACTGTGGTGCTGGCAAGGGGCAGTGTCTCCTCTGGAAGCTCCTCTGCAGAAAAACGGGTTGGGAGATTTGACAGACCTGCAGGGAATGGTGTGTAGCATTCTCAAAAGCACCCCAGGGACTTCAAAGTATACTCTGCTGCAGGAATGCAATTCTCTGTCCTTAGCCTAATGATTAGACACCTCCTAAAATAGGACAGCCTTGAATGCCTCCTGTGCACATCCAGTGTCTATCGCTCTGCAGGAAGAGCTGGGCATCTTGATTTTGCAAGGCTAGGTCACCAGGGTGCTTCTGTGCAGGCAAGATGTAGGCAGACACCTTAGGGAAAGTTTGGTGCCTGAGCAATCCAGGTGCCCAATGATGAGACAAATCAAAATCCAGAACTTGGCCTTGTTTGAAAATCCTAGGACTTAAGGCTGTGAAATTTTTGTAAGACACTTCATAAACAGGTAGAACAGGGAGGGGGAAGACCTTAAACTGTTTCCTTAGAGCTCATCCCTTTAGTGCAGCTTCCCCATCCATCATGTCTCTACAGGTTCCTTCTCCTCCCCATCTGCATTTTCACAGCAGGTCCTAACACAAATGGCAATGAGATCTGTTGATGCCACTGCTCCCCTAATCCAGTACAGCTTCCTAAATAACTCCTCTGTGCTACCACTAATACCATCAACCAGACTTCAGTGGGAAACTGCTGACAGAACACCAGCCACAGCCAGTGAAATGTTTCATTAATTATCATAATTGCTATCAATAGCAGATGTCAGACCTAATGAATGAGGAAAGCCATTGCCAAGAAGAGATGCAAGGGGGTAGTCCTCCAGCCCCTGAGTGTCGACCTCCCAGAGGTGTCTTCCTGTGGATGTGAATGTCTGCCCAACCCATGATCAGTAGGTGAGGGTAGGTGTCTTCGAGAGATGGGACCAGGGGAAATGACAGTGATTCCCATCCTCCAGGAGTCAAGAAAGGATCTGCTTGGTGGAAGACATTTGAATACCTGGTGGGTTTTACTTTCTGAATTTTTCATCCCTGGGGGAATCGGTTCTGCTTTCAGGAGTGAGCAAGCAGCACCATTATCAGGCCTCTGAACCGTGGAGAACACACAGAAACACATTAGACAGCAGCACTAACATGCAGCATGGGGATGGGAGGAGGCAGCACACAGCCTTCATCATGGCCAGGACCATCACCAGCACGGCCCAGGCTGTGCTTCATCACACAAGGACCTCCTCCGATGGAGGGAGGAAGGGGAAGGGATGTGAGCAGTGGTGAGGACTTGTGTTGACAAGGTTTTCCTCATGATTGTGAAACACTCTGCAGTAACAAATTAGCAGCTGAGCTCCCCTGCTTAACGACAACACAGGTCTGCACACACTCACCGCCAAAGAGATGTCTGTTCCTAAAATGGGGAGAAAAAGATTTGATAGAAAGTTTTCAGCCACTTGAGCAATATACAGCAGAGGGAAAAATATGTGCCTCAGCAGATTCCTTTTTTCTGAGCAAAAAAATAATGTGATAAAGAAAGCACTAGAAATGTTTTGGGCAAGCTTTGCATGATGCTGTATCTTTCTTTGGGCCAAATGATTTGATAACAAATACTCCCTTGCTTTGTTCAGTTATTCTGGTTTTGCTCATGGGATAAAAGTCTCTCCTGAACATCCCTCGAAGTTCTCACTTCTGCAGAAAGCATACACGGTAACCCTTGAATGAGCAGGAGAGCTACGCACTGAAAATGTCATTAACAAAATAAATTCTCATCTAAAATCTTATCAGAGCTACAACAACCAGGGCACTCGATCTTGTATCTCCGGCAGCTCTAAAGTCTTTCATTACCGGGCTCACTGCACCAGAGAGGCTACAAGCCTGTACATCTGAATATAGATGATGTACAATTTACGGGTCCGTGGCCTTCTCACTGAACCCAAGTTACTGGCCCGTGATAGGGTTTGCCAATCTTGCTGTTTCAGGCAGGAACAAACATTTTATATGCTGTCAATTTAGCAAATCTATTCCCCTGATTCCCCCCTCCCCCCTTTCCCTGCCTGTGTTCATTAATCATCCCCTACTGTCTCCCCATCAGAAATGTGTTAATTTTTATAGGGCTTGCTCAGCAAGTCTTAAACGGCAGCGTGTTCCCCAGGCAGTGGAATGTGGCGACCTTGCTGAACTGCTGAGCTGATGGAGATTTTGTCCGAGGACATGAGGTTAGGGACGATTGTTGCTTCTGTAGGCTTGAATAAGTACAGAATACCTTCACTGAGCAGAAGGCAATGGAGGCGTCAGGTGGACAGTAGCACTTTGGGTCTTTCTTAGCTCAGATCTTGCCATTTTGGTAGCGTTTGCAGGTCTCTGGCAGTGAAAGTGTTGTAGATCAATGAAATAAGGTGGCTTGTGGATTTGGCTGGTGTCAGTGGAGTTCTCCACATTGGCCAGGTGACTTTGGGCATTCTGCTCCCATGACTTTATATCAAAAAGCTGTTTTATGAGGATAACATCCCTTCAGGATATGTGTATGCTGATCCCACTAGAATAACACTTGTGTTTAGAACACGGGAAAATTGCTGCACAGTGGGACTTCTTGCCCAGAAGGACACCCAGCCTGGAGCAGTGATGGTGGTGCAGGTAACTAGAGACTGTTGTGCTTGGACAGTGTACAGCTACCTTCTGTGAAAATCACAGATCCTAGCAAAGCAAAGCTGTGACATCCAAAATGTTAGAAAAGAGCCTCTAACTTTGCAGTTACGTTGAGGAAGCCTTACATTAATGTCATCCAAATGGAGGAAACAAAAGAAGGGTGGCAAAAAGGGAACATCCATCATGCTGTGTTATGGCAGGGTCTAGAGACACAGAGGAAAAGAAGACAGTGGAAGCTCTACCAAGAGAATCCGTGGTTTCTGAGACAGCCACTGCAGTAGCCCCAAAGCAACATTTCTCTTTCCTGCAGCTACTTTGAAAGGCAAAGAGCAGGAAAAAGAGATTTTCTTGAATGAGGACCGCTGCCATCACTTGGAGAGCAATATCAACTGCTGCAACTCAAGTCCACATCTCAGCTGGCCAGCTAGGCTCTCTAGGGAAATCCAGACATGCCAAGGGCAGCTCAGCACACTGTCCGAAGCGCTTTTGTTAGGAAAGGATCAGTTGGCCCCTGGGGAAACTCATCTCTTGCTCCACTGCCTACAGAGGGAGCACAGCCAGCCTGATCTTAGCATTGCATGAACAGAAAGGTTTGGTGGGATTATCTGGAACTGAAGCATTTCTTTGATCAAGCTGGTGGGATGCATTGACAGCCCTTCACTTAGAAATGATTGAGTAGCTGGATTATGAGTCAGTGGAAGACTAGAGCCAAACTGGCAAAGCAACTGCAAGTCTCTGTATGTGTGTGAGCGAGAGTGTGTGCAAGACAATAACTCTCCTGCCCTTGGTGACTTGGATTGATGCGCCTCTGCTATTCCCGTCTTTGAAGAATCCACCGGTCGATATTTCACTCCTTTGTGCCCAGCCATCCCATCATCTGCGTGTCTGGCACCAGTTCTTGTAGGTGTAACTAAGAATCATTTCTCAGGCTGCCAGCTCTTCTGCCTGGAAAACTTGAGGTTCATTTTGGCTCCTGACATTCAGCTGGATTGCTCCTCCCTTCTCTTGCAGCCCTTTGGTACTTACTCCTTTGCTGACCTCTTCCTCGGCACATTTGCATGTAACAGCAGGTCGATGACCTGGAGAAGGGATGCAGAATAGATGCATCCTGCCCTTAAGTGCCGGCTAATAGCAGAGAAGTCAGCCCCCTTGTTAACAGTTGATATGGTCTTTCCATCATGGGTCAGCAGGATGCTCCATCTCCCTTTTCACTACAAAGCCCGTGTGCTTTTTCTATCTGTCTGGTGAAGTGTGTGGGTTTGCAGCTTAACCCTGTGTTAAGCGTTTCACACGCGTTTCTCCTGTACGTTCCCTTCAAAGCTGTCTGCCCTGTTAGCATTATATCCACACCAAAGAATATTTTTTGTTCCCTAGGCATCCTCTCAAATAAATTGTGAGTTTGCTGGGTGAGAAAGTGTTGTGTACTGAATAGAGGCCACCCCCCTAAACCCAGCAAATGCCTCCGCTTCAATGCCAAACACTGGCAGTGCTAAGGTGCCTCTGCTGCTGCTCCTCCAACATCCAACCCCTTCCTTTCTTGTTCCACCTACAACTGTGGAAGAGAGAAGAGCTGGTCTGACAGGTAGAGACTGCAGGATGGACGGTGGTTGTCCTGTTTCTCCCACAGCAGGACATGGGAGAACTGCTACGATCTCTTTGCACCTTCTGCTAGTCACTTTTTTCGGTTTAGATTTTGCTGCCTTTGTTTCTTTAGCTCTACCTCTATTGCTTTGCCAAAACACCTGGGAGCGATTGGGAATGTCAAAACAGAAATACTGTTTGTGTCCATCTCCCCAAGCATTTTCCATAAATGAGATGACCCCAACCAGCTTTACAAACAAAGTCTAACGGTTTTTCTTTTCTACCTCTCACCGCCCACGGACTGAGCTGGGCTGTGACTAGAAAGCGCTGCCTGTGGGACATCTGCTGCTCCTTTCCTGGAAGTGGGTACATAGAGGGAGAAAGGGGGATGCATTTTAGCCACAGACATGCTATTCCAGTGAATTTCAGAGGACTGTGGACAATGATGCAGAACAGACAAGCTACTTTTCCCAGAGCTATGGGGAACCATCTCTCTGGGGCAGGGATTATGTTCACAGAGGCTGAAAAATAGACTCCCTGAAAAGCTGGTGGAGGCAGGGAAGGAAAGGTTAGGCTAGAGAAGACAAATTCCTTGGGCTGGATGGTGGCAGAAAACAAACAGAATGATACTTAACACTTCCAGAGCACTGTCCACACCTCCCTGAGGGCCATGCACAGCACATCCGCATTAACGTCTCAAAGAAAGGCACTCAACCAGCAGAAACAAGCTTCTCAAGCAGCTGTGACCTGTGAGTGCAGTGTCTTAATGTAGGCACTTAACTCCATAATAATATTACTGTTATTATTATACAACTACTGTGCCTGTTACAGCACTGTAGCATTTTATTCCAATTGGCACTGACATTTTTAAATGTGCTGATACAATGAAACTGCATCTTCCACAGCTCCTTAGGAGAGCTGCTAGGAACTGCATCTCTCCCATGAAGATTGGAGACTTGCCAATAAGCTTCTGGTGGCCCTGGCTGTAATGTGGGTTGGCCTCTGATGTTCCCGCCTGCTTGTTCCGGGCATAGGTGGTGTTTTCTGAAGAACTGGTCAAATAGCTCATTCATGCGGTTTCCAGCCTGCCTCCCTATTCTCACAAAAGCACTGACCCTGACGCTGCTGTTTGCTGTAGCTCTCTGATTCTGACCTTCAGCCTGTGCAACATCTGCCAGGCCAGCTGTTCTCCATCCCACAGTAACAGATTACCCTTCCTAGGTGCAGGCTTGATGCTTGTCCTTATTCAATCACATCCTAGGCTTTTCAGCTTGATTCTCCAGTTCGTAATGTTGGCGTTGCACACAGACTATGTTCTCCAGAATATCTGGATCTCTTCCCATCATTATATAGTGCACAGTCTCCATAAACCTAATCTCTACTCTGCTATCCCTGTCATTAAAGAACACATCTGATGGCAGCAGATACAGAGCAGGTCCCAAGGCAGATGCGACTCACCCACCCCTTCGGTTTTGACATATATCTCTTTAGCTGATATGGCAAATGCTGGTGACTGGCACCTCTCTGCTTCTCTGCAAGTACCTCGGTCAAAACTGCCTGTTCTGGTGGAGCTGTGAGCCTACATCTTCCGTTCCTCTTCATTTCTCTGCCTCCTGCTGCTCTCGGGATTCCTGCTGGGCAACGACTTCCTTGTTGCTACTTTATCCCATCCCTGTGGGTCTCAACAAAAGCTGCAAAGCTCCTCAGAAACATGTTCTGAGCAGCAAAGGGACTTAGAAGTTTTGCACTGTCTCTGTATCCAGCCCTGCTCACTAATAGCTGGCCATGAAGCAATGATTTGTTTCAGGCATCTGGTTTGTGAGAATCCAAAATGCTGCTTTTTCTCCCCCTTCCATTTTCCATTTAAATGCTAAATACTATAAAGAGGAAACCTCTCCAAAACCAAAACAAAAACAGTCTGCAAAGCAGCAAGTTAAAATCCTTCCAAAAGTCAGCTGTGTCTGAAGAAGCCACCTCAGGAGAGCATTAAGTGCAAAACTGGGCTGTAAAGCCTGAAATCGGGTGAACTACTCAAAAACCTAAAAAACTCCGAAGTCCTTTGGACTCCCAGACACATTAGGCTTCAGAGCTCAAGTTGCAATTCTGGAATAAGTTTCAAGATAAGCTGGATCCTGACGTGCGGAGTCACGACTTTACAACCAGTAAGGTTATAAAGAAGGTATGTTTATTCAGCGCTGGGTGCACGGGGGATCGCTCCTCCACAAACGTGTACATTTTGGAGCGAAAAGCAGCTCCTTTCTATAGTGTAAGTGTTTACATATTCATGATAATCCCGAGAATAGGGAGAGATATTACAATTAGTTTTGAGAAATCATTATCACAAATCCCGCCCCAAGTCCCTCCCCGTTGCGCCTGCGCAATGTCTCCTGATGGTCTTGGGCAGGGGTCTTCAGGATGAAGATTGAAGATTCCTCTTCTTCCTCTTATGACTTTTCACCCAATTAGGTCTCTTCAGCATGTCAATTTAGCATTCTTTGAATTCCCCTTCCTTATCTTGGGACTCAGTAGTTGCAGCTCCTCCCTTATCTCAAGAGCCCATCCTGCTGAGAGCCCACCCTGCTGAGAGGCCTGCATCTATTTCGTTAAGGTTTCTCACTTCAATCCCAGTTCCTGATTACGTATCAGCCAAGTGACTCAAGTTTTAGTTGGTCCAGTTTTCAAGCAAGTCTGGACTTCCTTGCCTTGACTATTTGGTCTCATGTCCCTGTCTTTGGACTCCAGTCCTCATCCAGACTCTGGTTATTAAGAAAGCCTATCTCTCATCCCAAAGGAAACCTGGGCCTTCATCTCTAAGGAGTGCTGGACCTCATTTCTCAAACTAGCTTGAGCCCACCTTCCTGAGGAAACACTGGATTACAACTATACATGGTATTTATCATCATTTCATCACAGTCCCAGGTACTCTGGAAAGCGTTTTGACTAATATTAGGGGAGGTGAATGAATCCTTGAAGGTCTCAGTTCCTCTCCACTCAGTGTAAAGAAAGGTTGGAGTGACTAGCTAAGAGTTTATCCTTTATTTTTGGACACCTAAATTAGGGCAGATGATTCCCAGCCTGGCAGAGGAACCCAGAACCATCTGCCAGGCCAGACCCAAACTCCTAACCTGCCCTACTCCCTAGTGCATTGGAGGAAGCCACCACCCAAGTCCTTGGCTTCTCTATCCCACAGGTTCCCTTACAGTATAACTTTTATTTCATGGAGTCGTTATAATCCAGCTATCTCTTCCCCTTCCCCTTGGTGGTGAGGGTAAAGCTAAGGTCAGGCTATTTTACAAACAATAAAGATCTTATTAAACTTGTCAAAGAACAGCGGGAGCTTTACCCTGGTGTTCAGCTAAGTTTCCCTTGGAAATGTCACTAGCCCATCGAGGCACAGAATCAGAAGGTCTCTCTTTAAATTCTGTATGCAACTTCCTGATAATTATGTACCCGAAGGAATATCATATTCAAAAAGATGACAGCCTGGAGCATTTAAGAAGGGAGGGTGCAGAGAAGGAGTTTGGAAAGATAACAGCTTGATGTACTGAAAAGAAAGCACTCACATCACATGCAATTCAAGGTGGTGACTTTGGGTTGGTTGTTGGTTTTTTTTCACAACAAAGTCAGCCTGCAGAGTCAGCCTCACAAAGTCTATTATGTTCCGGGCCACACAGAACATTTAATATAAAACTCAGCCATAAGTTGTGTGCCAGGTGAATTGTCATCGTTAGAGAGTCATCTGCTAGGAAACCATGTGTTGCTCTGGGGGAGTGGAGCAGGTCGGGGTGGAGAAGAGATCAGGGGGAGGGGGAGGATTTGGGCAAATGCCATTCAGTAAGTCTGCTGGGGAAACACATTTTTATGTGAAAATCAGCACTGGTCATCCTTCTAGTGGCATCTGGGCATGCCTGCAGCCACAGAACTGCCTATTACAGGAGCAAGGGCTGCCGTGAAGTCACGCCGCCGCGTGCCTCTGCGTCACGGGGCTCCACTGCGAAATATCCCTGCTGAGCTGCAGCTCCTCGTGCCTCAGCCCCGTCAAGGGCCGTGAAGGACACACCATCTCCCGGGGCCCATGAAGCCATCCTGGCCCTCACAGAGAGCTGGAGCCGCTGAAGACCAAAGCCAGGCAGGATTTGCAGAAAGCTCGAGTGCTTCTTTGGATAGCAAGAAAATCTAGCCTACGCTAAGGGATAACAGTGTGGTAGTGGTGGAAAACTGCAAGGCTTTGAAGGCAGATTTGGAGGACATTAACTCCCCAGGGCTTCTTGCCCTCTCCCCCTGGCAGCTGGGTTTGGGCTGCAGGCAGATTTAGGCACCGGGATTAGAGTGAGCAAACAAAATTCTATTCACCCTGCTGGTTCCCATGGCCAGAGCTGGGTGGAAAACAGGGTTTGCTTTTGGCTGGTCAGGTATTCCATAACTTCAGAAAGAGCTGATTCATAATCTACTTAAAGGTTTGATCAAAAGTTTTGCATGTTTGGTGCACTCGAAATTCTGAATTAAATGTGGTTTATGGTGATCTAGAAAAGCAATGTTTTGGTTTGCTTCCTAGTCCGCTGATGACAGATTAGGTAAATGTGAAACAATTTCTGAGAGGAAACTTGAAGAAGCAAAGCTCTGCGGACATCAAAGCTATGCTTTCTAAACGCTTCAGAATATTTTAAAGTGGGAGATTCAGTAACATAAATATGGACTCACCAAACATTTTGGTGTAACTAAATCTGCTTCTTTTGCAGGAAAAAAACAAAACAAAACAAAACAAAAACCCAAAAACCAACAACAAACAAAGGAGTGTTAAAGAATTCCCCGGTGTCTGGTCTGGCATCTGGTCGGGTTTATTTCCATTGTGAGTTGTTTCCCAAAACAGCCACCTCATTGGGAACTCCAATAACCAGAATGAAGAGTCTTGGCCTCAAACTAATTGTCTGCAAGGACACCCTGGGAAGAGCAGCGCTGGTGATCGATCGCCAGAGAGTGTCAGAGCAGAAAATAACATGGTCCCCTCAAGGATAGGGAGGCTGATTCTCAGTTGAAATGAATCAACACTATTTTCTGAACACAGCTCATGCAATTCACACCTCTGGAAGGTCTAACTTAATTTTCCTCATACCACTTGGCAATGGACAAAATACTTTGGGGCAAAACTTGTTTTTTCCACTACAAGACTGTAGGTTGATCAAATAGGCTCTGAAACTTCCCCTAAAAGTCATTGAAAAAGAAATGGAACAGAAAATTAAAAAAGCTTAAAAGGAAAAGCAATATGCTATTAATTTTTTCAACTTTTTGCTTCACTGGAAAAATTGAAAAATTTTCAATTCAGGTTAACTTAAAACGTATTTTTTTTTCCATTTGGCCATTGAAGCAAAAAATGTGTAGTCTCCTAGCTTGTACTGGCCCCTATTTTTGTTCAACTGTTTCGGTTCATTGCCCCTATTTTCAAGAGACAGCTACAGCTTTCTAACTGTATCTGTTGTGTTCAGGAAGATACTGAGCAGAAGACTCCGGCTACTCTGGGTGATTATAAGTTATTTTGTTTTAACATAGGAAAGAAGAATAATCATTGGTCCACGCTAGCTATAATTTGTGTCTCCTCTCTACGTTCAGATCCACCAGATATTCACATTTAATATCTTTATACAGGAATCCCAGACTGAGTGCTCATTTTATGCAAAATGTCCTGTCAGAAGATGCCATTTCATGATGAGTGAGATGTTGCTCAGAACACGTTGACTTCAATCACACTTTATCTGAAAAAAAACACAGAGTGAAACTGTTTTGATTTTCCATTTGAAGTGAATTTTCATTTTAGCTTTTTTATTCACTGCACCAGCCAGAGGGGACCAGTGCACAGCAGCTCTGGGCACGGGAGCACAACCATCCTCACGTCCCCTGAATTCAACCTGCTGTCCCGATCCAATGTCGGGGGAGGTTTCCATACGAGCCCAAGAGCGAGATTAAGACACAAACGAGGCCAAATGCCGTATACCCAAACCAGGTTTTTATTATTAAAGAAGTGAACAGGGGTACGATAGGACAGGATGGAAGGAAAAGGCAGAAATAAAGCAAGGATGCGGGATAGGGCTGCAAGAATAGTCACCCCCATGGATCCAGCGACGTCCCGTTGGTCCTCAGTCGTCAGTTCTTCGGTGGTGGGCGCACACGGATCTGGCTTCGATGGTAGATGCACACTGAGAAAATTTTCTGCTGCCTTTTTAAGTCCATCGTATCCACTGATTAGCACATCTGCTCACCTTTAGTTTTTTTTTCTCTGGTCCCACAGGTTTTGTTGCACCTGGCTTCAGGGCAGGAACGTTTGCCTCTTGTCAGTTCATTAGCCATGCAGGCACGGGGTCTGGCCTACACAATAGAGCCACAAAGGGCTACAGGATGGGGCCAGCTCAGCACACCTCTGCCCCTTTGAGGCTTGTCTAAAGAGTCCGGACAATGCAACCGCAAGAATAGGGGGGTGCAGCCTTCAGTAAACCCCAGCTTCTGTGGGCGACATCCCCCAGACCGATTCACAGGCCGCAGCAGCTTCTCTTGGAGGTTTGCACAGACACAAGCAAGCTTTGACACACTCATAGGACATTTCAGTCTCCCACACCTGCGAAGCAGTGGCTTGTCAAGGGGAATGAGATGGGGGATTTTCCTTGGCCTTTCTACATTGTTATTCCTTGACCTTCTGCTTAGACCTCCTTGCACTGCTGCAGTCTGAAGCTCAGCCCCCCCCACCTCTTCTGCACCTCCTAAAACGGCACAAGCAAGTCACCCCAAAAGTACAGCGCCGCTCTCGCTGCAATTCTCTGCTCTTTGCATCCCCGCACACTATTGCATCATTTTCATGGATAATAAATAACCCATTTCTCCCCCACCTCTTAGGTCTCTGCCTTTCTCTCTCGCCTTCAGTGCTTTGACAGGTGCTCTCCCCCCCACCTTTCGTCAAAACACCAGCTTTGATTGGAGCCAAGTAAAATAAAGACTGACGTGTGATTGACAGCAGCCCAAACAGATGCACGGTTTGGCAGGCTGAGGTTGCAGAAAATGAGCAAATAAATAGAGACACGGGTGCGGTCAAACGTGTCGCTGACATGTCAGGAATAACCAGCTGGAAGAGCTGCTTTGCACGGGCTGGGTATTTAAGGCTTCTGATTTGTACCCTCTGATCATCAGCCAAGTGCCTTAAGTAATTTTTGCCTTTCAGGGCAAATGGTTAACAACAATTACCTGCCCCTTAGCGTTTCTTACTGTTGATCTTAAAATTTGTCAAGTACGTGGAGAAACCTGTAGAAGAAAGATACAGTAGAGCAGCTGCGCGTTTTCTGATCAGCACCAGCTCCTGTTTTCCTCCTCTCATTAGGTGGGCTCAGTTTTCAAAGTGACTCTGCGCCTGGCCAGGGAAGATACAAATAAGCACGTGCGAACATTTGTGGGTGTACATGAGGACTACTTCCGTGGCAAAAAGCGGCTTTTTTGCATGTATGTAAACTGCTGTCCCTCGCTAATTCCTGGGAGCCCCTATGGCGGAGAATCCCCAGGGCGCCCCAGCGCTGCTCATCCAAGAATTCCTGCTGAGCAGTTCTGTTGGACTCTGCCCGTTCGTCTCCTTGTCTCATCCCCCTGATGCACGCCAACACCTCCTCCTCAGGTGCCGCTTGCCAGAGCCCACGGCCATCTCCCGCTGGGCACTGGACACCCCTCTCTGCCCTCTGTGCACCGCCCCGCGGCCGCCCCAGCCCAGCACGGGGCTGGAGAACCAGGCCCTGCTGAGGCCCGGCCCTGCCGAGCGTCCCGGGCAAGTCCCCGCGGCAGGACCCGTCCCGGCGGGCGCAGGCAGGGCTCTCCCCGGCGGGGCGGGCACCAAGGGACGGAGGGGGCCCTGCCAAGAAGGGCTTTGCTTCTGGGAAGCTTCGAGCTGCCCGCGAGGGCTGAAGGACAGCCCGGCCCAGCCCGCGGACCCCGCTGCTCCAAGCCCTCCGCCACGTCTCCCGACACCCTCCCGGCGGCCTCCGGCGCCTCGGGGCAGGAACGGCCGCAGGGCCGGCTCCGGGGCCGCCTGGGCCCGCAGGGAACGCGCTGCTGGGCCCCCAGCCCCCTGCGATGCCGGCCGAGGGGCCGCGCTGCCCGCTGCCGCCGCCCGCCCTCCGCGGCAGCGCCGGGCTCCGCGCCCAGGGGAGGCCTCAGCCCCGCCCGGCCCCGCCGGCACTTCCGGGGCCGGAGCCGCCGCCGCTTCCGGCGGCACTTCCGCTTCCGGGAGCGGCGCGTGCCATGGCGGTGCTGGCGTCCAACCCCACCAACCCCGTGGTCTTCTTCGATGTCACCATCGGCGGGCAGGTGGGCTCGGGCGCTGCGCGGCGGGGCCGGGGGCGGCAGCGGGAGGGGCTGCGGGGGTGAGCTGGGGGGGGCGGGGGTGCGGGGCTCGCAGGGGCCGGGGGGCAGCCGGGGGGGCCCGGAGCGGGGGGGCTCGCGGGGGGGCTCCGGGAGGGGGGTGGCGGGGTGCAGGGCGGGGGGACGTGCCGGGGTTCCCTGGGGGTGTAGGAGCGACGTGGGGGGGTGCGGGGGGGGTCGAGTGCTGGTCGTGGGGTTGGCGGGGGGCGACCGAAAGCGCTCGGAGGGGAGCAGCGGGAGGGAGGTGCGGGGCAGTCGGGGGCTGTGGGGCTGCAGGGGCGCGGGGGGAAGGGCTGGCAGCAGGGCTGCAGGGCAGGGGGGCAGGGGTGCGGCGGGAGGGGGCTTTCGGGGGTGGGGGGTGCGGCGGGAGGTTGAGTTTGTGGGGGTTCCCCGGGCGCGGCGGGGGGAGGCTGGGGGGTGTGTGTGTGTGTGTTTGTGTGAGGGGCCCAGGGGGCTCATGCGGCCCCGTCTCCCCAGGAGGTCGGCCGCATGAAGATCGAGCTGTTCGCCGACGTTGTACCCAAGCCAGCAGAGAACTTCAGGTGAGGAGCAGGCGACGTTTGTGCAGCTCAGCCCGGGTGGGGGCTGTGAAGACTTTTGGGCGCAGGAATGGCTCAGGTGGCAGAGTGGCCAGTGCCCCCCAGAGCCGCCGCACTGCTTTGCTCCTCTCTGCGTTCCCAGAGAGATGCGGCCGTGAGCACCCCGATCCCCTGGGGAAGGGCACCTGGCTGGAAGGGGAAGGGCTGCGGTCCCGCTCTGCTCCCTCTGCGGAGCTTCTCGTGCGCTCGGTGCCCTTGGAAAAGGCCGCACCTTAACGGCAGGGCCACGCAGGTCTCTTGGCGCTGACTGAAGGATGCACCGCTCGGGCGTCCCGCTGCCACGGCAGAGATGGATGTACCCTGTTCTCTGTGAAACACGGGGTCTGCTCCACGTTCACTGCCCCTTACAGCCTCGCTGTTAAATATCTGCGCTCCTCAACTGCAGGCAGCAGAGCAGTCTGTTTTAAAATGGCAGTGGGGAGGAGTTCCTGCCGGTTCCGTGGCACTGGGGTCATCCCCGGTGCAGCAAGGGCACTCCTGCGCACCAGTCAGTGCATGTTGGCTGAATGCAGCCCTCTGTGTCCTCCGGGGGCAGATGTGCCTCACGCTCTGCTCTCTTTTTTGTCTTGCAGGCAGTTTTGTACGGGTGAATTCAGGTAAGCGGGTTACGGGGTCCTTTAAAGTAGCCTGCTCAGAGAAACAGGGCTGGGTGAGCAGGAAGAAGGCTCACTTGGAAGTGTTTCTTACTCTGCCAGTACAACATGAAAGAGTTGCAGAAAACCGCTGTGATGAAGTTGTGCTGAGCTCGGTGCGTCGCAGGGGTGGCAGACGTTCCCTTTGGGCATGACTTTGTTCGTGCTCAGGGTGCTCTGAAAAGCCCTGTCTGCAAATCCCGCCTGCTCGTGCTGCAGATGGCAGTGGGATCCCCTAAAGGTGCTGGTTTGGGTGTTGTAGGGAACCGTGTCATTTAGCGGGCAGAGCCCACTCGAGGTTTGCCTTTGCCTCTGGTAGCACCAGCGGGGAGCCAGGCTGCAGCACTGGGTGGTGTATCAAGGCAGTAGTAACGTGTAGGACAAGCCTTTGTGACTCTGAATTCCTGGGAGGGTTTTGTGTTGGGATGTGCAGTAAGTTGCAATGATTTTCCTTTTCGTTTCCTTGCAGGAAGGATGGTGTCCCTATAGGTTATAAAGGAAGCACTTTGCCCAGGTAATTCCTCTGCTTTTGTTTAGGCACTGAAGTAGCAGTTTGAGCTAGATGTGGTTTGGAGAGCTGCCTCAGGCATTATTGGTCTGGGAGGCATCTGTAGGTCTTGGCTGATACTGTCCTTCTGTAGATCTGGGGCATTTGGGGGTCTGGGGTCCCTGGGAGGGATCCCCCGTGCCTGGTGTGTCAGGTCAGAGACCACGTTCTGGCATCTGTCCTCTAATCACTATCCCTGCTCGAGCAGCAATGGGTCCCAAATTACCCAATAGCAACGAGTAGTTAAGCTTTGTTGTAGATTTTAGACTGTAGCATTCACAGACGCTGATAACTCTCGTTGTGCAGCGAGGCAGAACTCCTGTTTGCCCCATGCTAAGCTTCTGGAGACATTTGTCTACTGAGAACTGAGTATTGTTCTACTTCTTTAGGGTAATAAAGGATTTCATGATCCAAGGAGGTGACTTTGTAAACGTAAGTACTGGTCTATTCCTTTTGTGCTTTTCCTACGTGGTACATTAAGCAGCTGTTTCCAAGGGTCCATGCTGCTCTGTGGGATCTGTTGGCTCTCTTTTGAGGTCCTCAGTAGTCACTGCAGGATTCCTCCTAGCATAGCTGCTGTCTTACTGCCACAGACTATAACGTACTTGAAACCAAATCTTGGGTGAGCATAGCTTCTTCTTCCCAAAATGGAGCCCGGGGACTTGGGGTGCCCTTAAAGCGACAGCCAGGGGTCCAGGGATGCAGAGAGAGGCACACCAAGGGGTCCAGGGTGTCCCAAAACTCAGGCTGAGAACCCAGGAAGCACAAAAAGGGACATGGGGGTGTCCAGTCCCCACCTCTTGTGCTTGCAGGGCGCCCTGCTGGCGAGAGCCTGCTCTGCCTCATTTGCTGATGACAATACTTTAATGAAAAGCTGTACTCATCCTTTTGTTAAGATTAAAGAAATGACAAACCGTATTGTATTCTGCAGCAGCACTGGTGTGGTCGGGTGGAAGAAGGGGTGGCAAGCATTAGCCTCTGAACACAGGTGGCTTCTTATTCTCCTGCCCTTGTAGCAGATTCTTCAATGAAACACTGGAAGGGAGTTTTGATAAGCTGTTGTGGCCACAACGGAGGACAGATGTCATGACATGGTCTTTAAGTAGAGGTAACTGTTGGACTTACGTAGTGTGTAGCTCTCACTGCGATTCATGTGGGTGAGGGGAGAAATTCCTCTTAAAAACAGGCCAGGGTTATTTCTTACCCTGGTCTCATGCAGAAGTGAGTGCACAGCCCCACTGGTGTTATTTCATACTGTCTTCATTCCACCTTCATGGGGCGGGGGTTTCAGCCCACCGCCTGTAGCTGCAGGACTTGCCTGAGACTCTCACTGATACGTTGACCTTTTTTGCAAGCCTGATTGCTCGTGCAGATCCGCAGTGACGTGAATATCTCAGAGCTCTGGTTTGGGGTTTCCCTGCTAGGAGGATCTTCATGGTTCAAGCCCTTCTCCCCTTGCAGTCAAGTCCTAGTGATGTTCTAGCTTAGACTGATGGCCATGTTGACTCTGCAGTGAATGAGGCAATACGAAGTGGCTTATAATATTTTTATTTCCTTTGCCTGACAATTTCTTAGTTTCAGACCCTTCCAGGACATCGGGCATAGAAACCCAGGTATAGTTCATAGCACAGTTCCTCCCTGTGCTTCTCCAGCACCAAAGGATTTCACAGAACAAGTCTGTTTGATGAGGCAATTCCATTCCTCCAAGGGAGGAAATCTATCCCACCCTAGAGAGGCTCAGCCTTAAATAGGATGCAATTAGGTATAGCAGTTGTGCTGCCCTTGGTCCCAAAAATGGAATTCGCCCTTAGTAGGGTGTAGGACCAGTCAAAACTACGTTTTGAAGGAAAATTTATGTTTTCAACAGAACTGGATTTTTCAAATGACCAGCCACCTCTAGCAGACGACGTTACTATTACATCAGAAACGCCAACTAATTTTCTGCCAGGAGCACATACATTATTACTCAGACGAGTGTGTGGTGGCTTGTGTGGATTGCAGAGCAGGTCCTCTGGGACCCACCACCCCAGAGCTCCTCCAGTGCTCTTCTGGCCCCCGCATGGGAAGGGGACCATGTCATGTCTTGGACCACCACAGCCACCCAACTTGGACAGGAAAACAGCAACCTGCAGCACAGGGACTGTAACTCCCAGTGCAAATTACTTGGTTTCCCTAGCAGAATCTCAGATAGACATATATTCAAATACTTGAACACAATATAAAAACTCTCTCATAAGTTAAATAAAAGGAGGGGACTAGTTTTAGCTAGCCATAAGGAGAACTTTGAGCAAGAAATCACAAAATCCAGCACATGTAACAGTGCAAATAGATATCTTATATGTATAAAAAGATATAATAATTATATAGACTAGTTGATATTGTACATGTAATAATATTCATGTATAAAAGTCAATATTATACATGTAATAATATAAATATATTTAGATAACAAACCATATATACAGTAATATAAATCAATATATTTTATTATATGGGGCAGAGAGCCAGGATTTCTGAGACACCTATGCATCACTCCTCATCCTTCCAGAGCAGGGATGACCATAGGCCACAGCCACGTCAGCCAATCCCTGTGCTGGATTTGCTCTGAGTGCCTCCAGCCTGTTAGAAGGAAGACACACCGACACGTGTGCAAACACACATCCACACACTGTTCTCTCTGCTGGGAGCCCTGCTGGCAAGAGCCTGCTCTGCCCAGCCCGTCTGTCTCCCACGCAGGCAAGCCTTGCAGGCAAGAGGAGGAGAGGGGTCCACAGAGTGTGCAGGGAGGTGGGAGCCTTGGAGAGGTGGCCTTGGGCAACCCTGTGCCCCTGGACACAATGCCCCAGGGGCTGTTCCCTTGGCAACGTGGCCTGTGTACCCACAGAGAGGTTCTGAGCACCCAGGCCCCTCCCAGCCCCCAATGAGCCATTTATGATGTCAGCGCACGGCCCCCAGTACAAGGGGTTCTGTCCCAGGCCCTGCACACACAGTACCTGGTGGTGCTGCCAGTGCTGTGCCAGTGGGCTGGTGCTGGTGGCACTGGTGGAGCTGGTGCTGGTGGTGCCGGTGCTGCCATCGCTGCTGGTGGTGGCTCAGCCCGCAGGCAGCTGCCCGTGCCCTGCCACTCCTTGGGGTTGGCTCCTCTGTTGGCAGCCGGCACCCGGCAGTGCCCACTAAGTCCTGCCTGGCAGCGCTCCCCAGGGAGAGGCAAGGGGAGGCGGTTCAGTGCCCATCCCCGCCGGGCCATGAAGAGGATCTGGCGGTGGCTGTGCAGGAGGGCCAGGAGCAGGGGGGCAGGGGAGGGTCCCGAGTCCTGCAGGAGCAGCGGTGGCCATGAGCTCCAGCCGGAGGGCCGGGACGAGCTGCACCGTGCAGCCACCACCGGCAACTTGGCCCCAGCGCGGCCGCTGGTGGAGGAGCGCGACACCCACTGCCGGGACAAGGCCGACAGGTAACGGGGCGCAGGCAGGCGGGCGCTGCCTGGGAAGCTCCGGGGCTCTTTTCCTCCCCTGGGGCTTAGCTTTGTGCCTGTGGGTGTTCGTCCTCGAGGGAGGTCACTACGGAAAGGGCGGGCAACAACAGGCCCTTCTCCTTGCCGTGAGCTGTGCCTACGACTGGCTCTGCTCTTTGTCTCTCCAGGCGCAGGCGCAGTGGCAGCGCGCGGCCTGTGGACCCCAGCAAGCGGGAAAACAAGGGACAAGCTGCTCCAGGCCAAGGCAAAGGGGTGTCAGCATCCAGCGCTCCCCGTGGGGCAGCAGCTGCTGCAGCGAGGCAGCGTGCACCCGCCCTGCGGAGAGCAGGTAGGACTCTCCGGTGTGGAGGAGGGATGGGGAGAAGGCCTGTCGCCTGCCCTTCTGGCGGCTTGCCGTGGAGACGGGCCGTTTGGAAAGGATGATGTGGTGTGGCTGATGATCCAGGAAAAAATGCACTGCCAGGCCTTGTCCCTGGAAAGCAGAATTCCCGAGACGCTCATTCCTTCGGGGCTCGTTTCTGATCACCTTGAGCCATCCCGTCATCCCCCTGGCACACGGAAAAGGCGTGTGCGCTAGAGGAGACGAATTCCCCCGCAGGAGAAGAGACGTGTCTGGAATCTGCATTTTGACAAGTCCCCCTGGGTTTGGGGTGTGTGGCTGTGCTAGGATTGTCTCTGCAAGCACGATGATTGGGAAAGCACTGTAGGCATCAAGGAGCTGCGTTAGCTCACTCTGGTTTCAAAAACATGTGTTTTTAATGTAGATGAGCCTGCCGCCAACTTGGAGTCGGCCGTCCGTACGTCGCCATCAGAGGAAGAAGGCGTCAAGGAGAGCAAGAGCTTTGGGCAGGAGGTATGCCAAACCAAAGATTTTCAATTCGAGTCCTCCTTTTAGGATTACGTTCCATGCTAATGCAAAGCAAGACTTTTCCATGAAAAATGTCTAAGGCAGAGTTATTGAAAACTCTTTGATAATCTGCTGTCAAGCTGCTGGCAGTCCTCGCCTGGTTGTATGAAATGCTGCTGCTACCTCCTGGTTTGAGCTGATTTCCTAAGTGCTGTGCATTTGTGTTCTTCAACTTTGAACAGGCAGAAGATGTCAGAGCCCAAATACCGACGGTGGGGTCAGATTCATCCCCTTCCCACCTGAGCCCTGGGAGACATGAGCCATCTGAAAGGGTCGATGGGCAGGTGTTTCAGAGAGAAGGTCACCAATGCCTTCGAGTGCAAGAAAAGCTCCATGAGAACATCGCTGAGATGCGAGAAGGAAACAAGAGCTTGTCTCAGCAGCTGAGCAAAGCCGAAAGAAAAGCTGATGGGCTGGAAAAGGAAGTGGAGCAACTGAAAAGTGCCCTCTTGGAAAAGACATCGGCTTTAGACTGGACGGAAAGAGAATTACAGAAGGCCAAGAGGCAGACACTGGACTGGTGTGGTGTATGCCTTCTTAAAGATCAGAAGAGAGCAGATGCCACCAAGAAGGCAGAAGAGCTGCAGCAACAACTGGCCCAGCTCCAAAGTGAAAACTTTTTGCTGCGTCAGCAGCTGGGAGACGTGCAGAACAACAACTGCCTGGAACAAATGGTGAGTGGTGGTGCCTCTACGTGCGAGGCCGACAAGGTAGAAAAAGAGGTGAGGTGAGCGCTGACCAAGACTGACTTAAAGGAGAGCAGTTCCCAAGGCTGTCTGGCGCTTCTAAAAGTCAGCAGGTGTACGGTCCGTGCGCGGGAGTCCTTCGCTCAGCTTGGTTCTGTTTTGCGCTGGGTTTGTTGGAATCGCGGAAGGTTCTGACAAGCCTTGAGATGTTTATAGACACACACGTACGTAGAAACGCTGAGGCCCGCGTTGGGTTTCGTTTGTGGAGCAGAACAATGGCGGGAAGGATGATACACAGAGCTGGCTCTAGGAAGCCTTGGCTCGGGTCGCTGGAGAAAGGGCTGCAGTCCAACGACAGCTCCCGCGTTGGCATCCCGTTAGATTTTAGCATTAACTTAAGGAACAAGCCAAACCCCACAAAGGCACAGTGTCGGCATCTTCCGAGGAGAATGTGCTGGGAGACAGAAATCTTCCCCAGGAGATGACATTTCTGTAGTTGTCTTCACTAGCCAGGGGGGGCTGGAGACCATCAGCTGTGCAGATGCCCTCTTCTGCCCGTGGATGCGATGGCTTTGCTTTGCGATGCACTTAGAAAAGTGATCTCGGCCTGTGAACTAGTAACTGAAAGTCAACATACGGACTTGGGCTTCTTTTAATTTGTACTCCTGTGCCGTTGTTTCCCTAGAGAACAGAGGCACGGCTGCAAGGAGAGCTCGCTGATGCTGTCAGAAAGCAGCACACAGCAGAAACTGCACTGAACGCTTCGACGCACCAGTGCAATCGCCTGAAGGCAGAGAACTCCCGCTTGCAGGAGGACCTGGACAAGGCTAAGGCCAAGGTATGCAAAGGCTGTCAACATGTTCGTGTCTTTGAAGCTGTTCTTTTCCTTCAGCAGACAATATTCTGGGAACAAATACAGGAGAGATTTGTCTGCGCACGTCACGAGCGTCAGACTAGAGGGTGCTTTTAGCTCCTTCCTCCTGCCCTCTCGCCTTGCAAAGCTGATCCGCCTCTTCAGGGGGCTTGTTTCGAGGCTGAGGGGCAAAGCAGTGGCTTGGGGGCAGCATCCGGGTGGGGAAGAACAAAGCAGCTGTGCTCTTCCGAGTCTCGCTTCTGTTCCCACACTGTCCAAAAGTTGTGGCCGTGAGATGAAACCACAAGCCACGTGCCCCCGAATGTCTCTGGCCTTGGTTGTTTTCCCTGCAAGGTTTCCCCTCTGTCGATCTCTGCACAAAGATGGTGTCTAGTTCCCTGGCAGTGGTGGTTGGGGGCAAGGAAAGTGACCTTGGTTTGCCGTTGTCTCATAAGCCAGGCTTCGCCCTGCCTCTAAGTAAGGCCTTGAAGCTCTTGTCCCTCCCCCCGCACTGTCCTCCCCAGCCATTAGCACAGGGGTGTGCGTGGGAGAAGGAACGGGGCACCGTGGTGGAAGCAAAATGAAAGGCAGCGACCGCGGTGAAATGCAAAAGAGCATCTCCAGAGGCACGGACGTGCTATGATGCTGCAGGAGGAGTGGAGCGCCTTTGCCACGGAGCCTTTCTGGAAAGGAGGGATGGGTGGAAGCTGGAGCAGTCTTGTTGGCAAGGGCTTGAAAGGCACACTTACTTTCAGAAATCCAAGCGCCTTTTCCCTGGGTTGAAATACAAACTCAGGGCACTGACAGCCATGATCTCGATGCATCCGTTGGATGGAGTTTCACCGAGATTTGAGACCCCTCTGCTCAAGGCAGATTGTTTTTCCCCACATACAGGCGTGCGAACTCTCCGCACAGCTGGAGCTGCAGTCCCAAATATCTCTGAAGCTCGAAGCTCTAAATAAGGAGATGGGACAGATGGTGACAAGTCTGTCAGCTCGCTTGGCGACTCCTGGCGCGGGTCACACCACAACAGCGCCGGAAGAGAAGCAATATCTGAGTCTACTCTTGGAGGTCAGTTCATGTTCCATTTGTATCTGTGGTCGGCGTTGCGTCCATCTGTGGTTGCGGTCACGACTTTTAGGTGTTTTGTCTTGGGCACGTGGTTCTCTTTGTTAGTGCTGTGGGTTTGGCTTTCCCGTAGGGAAGCCGGGGAGCTGCAAAAGGCTGCGCCAGAGTCTGTGTGTCGTGTGTCGTGGGACCAGTGCGTGTGAAAAACACGCAGCCGTTTTGCTGCTCCTCGTCCAGGCAGCGTTTAGGCTGTTTAAGAGCTTTTCTGTAAAAGTGGCGGAAAGAGCAGGTTTGTTGAGAGGGGTGGGCATTGTCTTTGTCTTCCTGTTTCTTGAAGTTGCATCTTCTCTTGTAGGTACAGGCAGCCGCTGAAGCCAGAGTAGAAGAGATCAACACCGCTGTCGCCTCTTGGAGGAACGAGCTGGAGCAGATCATTAGAGCTCAGGCTCTCGAGCTGGAGAGAGCAAAGGACAAGCAGGAGTCGACCGCCCTGCTCCTGGCCTGCGCACAGGCAGAATTAAAGAGCTCCGACAAGCGTTTCTTGGTGATGGAGGACATTGCAAGAGTTCTCAGAAACAAATTAAATAAGTAAGTCCCAACGTTTTCTTTTTTTCCCCACGTAACACAATAGGACCCTTTTCATCGCGGCTTTCCCAACCCACGTCCCTTTCTTGGATCTGGTCAGCATGATGTGCGCACTTCTCCAGAGCCCGCCGTGGGCTCTCCCATGGCAGAGGCCTGGTTTTGTTGCTCTTGACGGACCCTGAAGTAACCAAGCTGACCAGGCCTGTCTGGAGGGTGTTCTAGTTAGTTTTCTTTCAACAGTTTTCTGTAGCCACCTCCTCTCCCTGCACGTGCGGTGCAAAAGAGGAGCTCCCTTTCCCTTCTGGTGTTACCCTCCAGCTGAGGAGAGACACATGGGAAAAGGCAGAGGGGACAGAAGAGGAGCCTGTGAGGCAAAAATAATCTATTTGCTGTCCGTTATAACGGTGCACCTTCAGTGTGTGTTTACCGTGGGAGGAGGGAAAGAGCCCGGAGTCCTTACTACCTTCTGGGAAAGCTCTGACAAAGACCTAACACAGACTGCTTGGAAGCCCGAGCAGCAGCACGTGTGGGTGGCTCGGAAGCCTGTGTTCCTCAGCCCAACAGTGCAGTGTCACACCTGGGGAACCACTTGGTGCCACTATGAGCAACAGCCATTCTTGCACGCTCCTGCATTTCTCACAGGGCTAATGAGAGGCTAGCAGAAGCCAGGAGGAGCAACGGCGACACTGCAGTCAGAAAGCGGAGTGTGAGCAAGACCAGGGGACCGAGCGTAAACCCATCGGGCTCAGGTAAGCGGCTCCAGATGTGATTCTTCAGTGCTCAGGTGGGTTAGGGATTACGGTTGGGTTTTGCCTGGGATACTGAAAGAGCGGAAGCCTTTTCCATGTAATTCCTGGTCACGTGGAACCAGGAGAGAGAAGTTGCTTGCTTATCCCGCAGAGCATGAAGCAGGTCTTGTTAGGTGGAAACCCAAAACAGGGAGCGGGCTCTCCAGAGAAGAATTTCATAACAATGGTTCCTCTGGAGATTCTTTTGCGGGCTTTAGAAAGCTAGTTGCCTGATGGTCAGACATGGAAAATCTTATTTCTTCTGTTGCGTGTGTCCCTTTCATTCTTTCTGGTTTCCTCTGGTGGCCTTAAATCTCTCCAGACCTTCACAGCGTCCTGTCGCAGTTGATAGTTGTCCATTGACTTTGTGGGCTCGCCCTGCTGTAGAACTAACATTGGATCTTGCTTTTTCTCTCCCAGCCACCAGTGAACGTCAAACCAGATCTGGTGGGGATTGTCCCCCGACATCTGCTCTTCCGCCAAATGTCGGCGAAGCCTGGGATATCCCTTCTGGGGCAGCACCGCCCGATAGCGACATGTTGAAGGAGAGTTATTAAAGTGGTAGAAAACACTCAGGAAAGTTGGTGAAAATTCTTTGTCTACCCCGTTCTGGAGAGGACCTGAAATCTCTCTTCATTGCTTTAGGACTTCTCCTAGTAATGTCGTCACTACCTACTTGAAAAACCAGGAGAGGGTAGTACACACACCAGCCCGTGGGCCAGTGCCAGCGCCGGGTAGCCCAGGCACAGCCCCGCCATGGCACCGGCACGCTGCTGCGAACGGATAGTCACCTTTAGGGTTTGCCCACCCCAAAACACCCGCCCCAGGGGAGCGGAGGCACCCATGGGTGCCATCCCCACCATAATGGGGGGCTCCCGGGGTGCCAACGCCTGGGAAAAGGGTGTCACCGTGTCCAAGATGGGCTCACCCAGTGTCCGGCGTCCGCCCAGCACCATGGGCGCCAGCGGCGTGGCACGGGGCCACCGAGCAGGGCTGAGCTCTCCCCCGCGCCGGCCTCGCATGCACCCAGCACCCGGCGGGATTTGGGGACCTGGAGGAGATGTGGGGGGGTGTCAGGGTGCGGCATGGGACACCTCAATTTATCCCCCAGTGGGGTCCCGATTCGGAGCGTGCCGTTCCCTCCACTTCCTGGATCGCTTTGCCGAAGGGCCAGAGGAAATACCCGGCCAGGTCCCAGCAGAGCCGCCCTGCGGGGACACGAGCATCAGCTCTGTTGGGGACACACATGTCCCCTCCAGGGCCACCCTGCAGAGACCCGGGAGACCCCAGCACCCATCAGAGCAATCGTTTTGGGCTCAGCCAGCCCTTCGTGGGGGTGCCAAATGCAGGACTCACCATAAGGAGCCCCCACAACGGTGACAAACACCACGGCAGCCACGAGGACATAGAGGAGCGAGAGCCACCAGCCGAAGAGCAGCAGGTAGAGGACATTCCCACACGTCACCGTGGACCCTGGGGGAGGGGAAGCACCGGATGGGACCCTTGTCACCTGCAACGGCCCAAATCCATGCCGTCACCGCACAGGGTTGTCCCCAAGGCCAGCCACCTCCGGAGCCCTGGATGACATTGAGGTCAGAGTAGAGCTCCTTGACGATCTCTGATCGGTCCTCCCCGGGCCGCGCTGTCACGTGGCTCTTCCATTTCTTGAAGCCAAACTGCAGAGATTTTTAAAATATTTTTTTTTTAGAGGGTGGCGGGAAGAAAAAGAAAACGTATTACAGCCATCCAGGAGCACCTGTGGGTGCCCCCACCCATGCCACAGCCACCCACATTATAGTTGTTGGAGAGCTTGTTGGCCTCCACGGCGTTTTCGGCCGTCAGGGTGCTGCAGGCAGCAGGACAGGGGGGACACAGCTGCAGGCGAGACAGAGGGTGACGAGGGTGTAGGACCCTTCCCCCCAGCACCCCGTGCCCAGCACAGCCCACGGTTGACCTTCCCTGGGGGGACACGGGGACGGTGCAGGTGACAGCCCAGGTCACCCAGGTCACCCTGCACGTTGTTGATGGCGGCGCAGTGCCGGTCACAGAGGGAGCCCCGGCGGGGGCCATCGCTGTCACCCTGGGGCTCGGTGGCCTCGGGGGCATCTGCGGGGGGGGGTGGGGGTGGGGGCTGGAGTCACACTGGGGCCATATCCTGCCCGGGCTCAGCACCACAGGACACCCAGGGGCTGCTGTGCTGGGATGTCACCCTGGTCCCCAAACCCCACAGGGGACACACAGAGCCCCCCGGGTGGTGCTCAGGAGGGGGGAACCCACCAGCCCCCAGGATGAGGAAGGGGAGGGGAATCCCCCCAGTGCCCAATGTGATGCTCAGGAGGTGGAACGCCGCTGGTACTCAGGATGGGGAGGACCCCCTCAATGCCCGGTATAATTGTCAGGAACGGGGGAACCCCCCAGGTGTGTCCCCCCACCTCACCGGGTGCATCCTGCGTGCAGCAGCGGCGGCGGGGGAGGCTGGACTCCCCCTCGCTGGCCATGGCGGGGTCTGTGCGTCCGTTGGTCCCTGGGTCCGTTCCCGGGAGGTGCGGGGCATGCGCGGGGCGCGACCCCCCAAAACCGCCCCCCCTTCCCACCGGGAGGGGCTGGAGCTGACCCGCCTCCGCTGGGGCCTGGGGTGCACCTAATAACGGGGTGCGCGGTGTATCGGGGTGAGGGGGGCTGGGGTGTACGGGAACCGGGTACACAGGGACGGGGGTGCGCGGGGATCCGGGCGGGGGGGGCCGCGGTGTATCGGGGTGCGCAAGGATGTGGGCTGCGCTTGGACAGCGGGCGTGGTATATCGGGGTGCAGGGGAACCGAGGTGCACGCTGTGTGGGGGTGCACAGGGTCGGGGATGCACGGGAATCGGGGTGCGCAGGGCTGCGTCACGCGGGAAGCGGGGGGTGCGGTGTATCGGGGTGCATGGGAACTGGGGTGCGTGGTGTATTGGGGTGTGCGGGGCTGGGGTGTAGAAGCATCTGGGGTGCACAGGGAGCGGGGTGCAGGGTTTACCCGGGTGCACAGTGCACCGTAGCGCACGGGGAGTGGGGTGCACAGTATGTTGGGGTACACGGGGAGTGGGGTGTGTTGGGGTTCACAGGGAGTGGGGTGCACGGTGTATTGGGGTACAGGGACTGGAGTGAACGGTGTGTTGGGGTGCAGAGGGCCTGGGGTGCACAGTGTATGGGGGTGCACAATGTATTGGGGTACACGGGGACTCGGGTGCACAGTATGTTGGGGTACACGGGGAGTGGGGTGCACATTGTATTGGGGTACACAGACTGGGGTGAACGGTGTGTTGGGGTATAGAGGGACTGGGGTGCACAATGTATGGGGGTACATGGTGTGTTGAGGTACACAGGGACTGGGGTGCAGAGTGTATTGGGGTGCACAGGGAGTGGGGTGCACAATATGTTGGGGTACATGGTATATTGGGGTACACGGGGAGTGGAGTGTGTAGTGTATGGGGGTACACAACGAGCGGGGTGTATTGGGGTACAGGGACTGGGGTGCACGGTCTATTGGGGTGCCCAGGGAGTGGGGTGCACAGTATATTGGGGTACAGAGTGTATTGGGGTATCCATGGAGTGGGATACGCGGTATATTGGGGTACACAGTGTATTGGGGTACACGGTGTATTGGGGCATTCAGGGAGCGGGGTAGACGGTATATTGGGGTACACAGTGTGTTGGGGTACCCAGTGAGCAGAGTGCATGGTATATTGGGGTACCCAGTGTATTGGGGTACCCTGGGAGTGAGGTACACGGTATATTGGGGTACCCATTATATTGGGGTACACAGGGAGAGGGATACACAGTATATTGGGGTACACAGTGTATTGGGGTACCCCGTACATTGAGGTACGCGGGGTGTGTGGTTTACGGGGGTGCCTGGGGACCAGGCGCAGGGTATTATCGGGGTGCAGAGTTATGGGGGTGCGCAGGGACCTGGGCCCCGGGGCTGCTTCTAGAGAAACACCCAGATTTAGGGCCAAAAAAAGAGAATTTCTGCCCATCAAGAGCCTTTCGCAGGCAAGTAACGGGGCTGGGGTGGGGGCGAAGGCAGGAGGCGGGGGGTCAAGCCCAGCTAAACCCGGTTCTTCCAAGTCCCCCCTCGGTACAGTGACGGATTTAGGGGTGCTGAACCCCAAGAAAAACCCAAACGAGCGTTTGCTAAAACAAACTCCTTTAATACAGGAATAGCCCTGCGGCTGCCGGGGGAGACAAGAATCACCAGTAACGGCCGGTTCACACCAAGAACCAGCAGCTCCCCCGGCCCCATAGAGATAAAATACAGTACAAAAAATATATTTTCTCATCCCAAAACACGTGGGGTTCCCCGCCCCCGCTGGAGTTCTCACAGCTTTTATGTACAAATGGGGGGTTTTTGGCAGTTTACGACTCAGAGACCCTCAGCATAGGGGAGGGGGGGGCTTATGGATTTTTACTTCCCTTAATATTTTTTTTTTTTAAACCATACAATTCTAAAGCCTTCATTTGCCAGAATTTACAAGAGATTCTCCTCTCCCATACATAAAATAGAAAAATATTTTTTGGGCAAATATTGAACAATTCTTCTTTGAAACAAACTCCAGTGGGTTTTTTGCCCCAAAAAGCCTGCGGGTTTATGGAGCCCGGGCTCCTGCCGAGGTGCTGCAGCTGCGTGTCAGTCCGTGAGGCTCCCAAAATCAGAGGTTATGAGCCAAAAAAACAGTGAAAAAAATCACTGGAAAGGTAAAGGAAGGGCAGAGCTGTGGTTGTGCTGGAGGCACGGGCCAGGGCAGAGCTCGCAAGGCTGCCAGAGGTGGATGGTGGGCTTCTTTTGAACAAAAAATTTAAAAAATTTAAAGACCCCTGAAAAATAAAAAAAATAAAAACCAAAATAAAATAAAACCCCAAAAAACCCCCAAAATCTCAAAATCCCCAAACCTCCAAACCCAAAAAAACGCAAAAATGCCTCCAAAACACCAAAAAACACCCAAAAAACTCAGAAACACCAAAAAAATCAAAAAAACCCCCAAATCCCCCCAAAATCAAAACACCCCAAAACCCCAAAACCCCCCAAACACCCCCAAACCCTCCAAAAACTCCCAACCCCCCCAACCCCCTAAACCGCAAAAAGAACCACAAAAAGAACCGCAAAAAAACGCAAAAAAAGGCGAAAAAACCCGCGAAAAAAACCCGCAAAAACAAAAGAAAAAAAAAACCGCAAAAAAATCCGCAAAACCCCCTGCCAAAAAACTGCAAAAACCTGCAAAAAATGCAAAAAGCCCGCAAAAACCCTCCCAAACACCTGCAAAAAAACCTGCAAAAAATCCTCCAACCTCGGCAAAAAACGGGATTTTCAGGCGGAGGAAGCGGCCGTTGGGAAAGCCACCGCAAAATGGCCTCACGGGGGGGCTGGCGGCGTTTTTGCCTCATCCTTGGCTTTTTGCAGAGAGAGAAATACCAGAAAAAAGACCAAACGTGGGTTTTGGCTGGGTTACCATCTCTAAACACTTGACGTGCTGCAGGTTTTGGAAAGCAGAGCAGGATCGGTCGAAAATTAAAATTCACTGGAGAATTTTGCCAGTTTGAGGGCGGAAGCTGCGCTGGGGCTGTGCGTGTGGTGGGGTTTGGGGGTTTTGGGGTTTTGGTGGGTTTTGGGCTTTGGTGTTCTTGGGGTTTTGGGCTTTTTGTATTTTTGAGGTTTTGGTGGTTTGGTTTTTGGGGGGTTTTGGTGGGTTTGGGGGGTTTTGGGTGGTTTGGGGGGGTTTTGGGGGGGTTTGGGGGTTTTTGGAGTTTTTAGGATTTTTTGGAGGGTTTGGTTTTCTTTTGGTTTTTGGGGTTTTAGCGTTTTGGGGGTTTTGGGCTTATTTTGGTTTTTGAGTTTTGGTTTTTTTGGAGGGGGGGTGTTTCAGGATCTTTTGGCGGTTTTGGGGATTTTTGGATGTTGGGGTTTTTTGGGGTTTTGGTGATTGTTTGGGGAACGTAAAAAGGCCTCAGACCAAAGCCTGACCCACAGGCCTCGAACCAAAGCCTAAACCACCAGAGCCTGACCCACAGGCCTCGCACCAGAGTTGACTTTTGAGTGAACCTCCCGACCAGCACCCTATCCGCATGAAATACGACCAGATTCCCTCTGAAAACTAGATAAAGAATCTCTATTTTTGGACCCTAAGGCAGCTGTTTCCTACAAGACAGGAACTCCTCGGATGCGCCCCGGATCCTGGCCAGACCCGGGATGTGCCCGAGTGAAGCCGATCTACCAGATGTTTCCACGCCCCTTTTTTTTTTTATTTTAATATGATTTGTTTGTTAAACTGTATAAAAGCAGGACCCTCAAACAAAACTGAGCCCGGGAAGAAGGGAGGGGTGAGGGGAGGTGTTTTTTAACGCTTCTCTCTGTCCCAGTCTGCCTGTTAAGTGTTGGTTTTGTGAGTGTTTGAATCAAAGCGATGTTCTTGCTTTCCTTCCCCTAACGAGTCTGGGTTTTGCCTGTTTTAATGGGTGAGGAAACCCCTCCCTGTCCTCATCTCAATTCCTGAGACTTTTTGTTTAAATTTTGTTCCTTCCCAGCGCTGAGGGGGAAGGAGCGAGTGAAGGGCTGCGTGGGGCTTAGTTACCCTCTGGGCCTAAACCAGGACAGAAGCTTCTCCCCAGGATTCTTAGGGACAAGCCCCGGGTGACAACACACATCGAGGATTACCTGATGTGGTATTTTAAAATAAATTGTTAGAAAATAAAGAGGAAGCTACTGCCTAGGTACGTATGGATCTTAAACAGATACTAAAAGTACTGTCTAGGAGCAGACTAAGTACAACATCATGGTCAAAGGCCAAGCTAAGGTTTACTGCCTGCACTGAGCCAGCCTGAGTGTCAACAGTCAATAAATGTGGCTAGAATTGAAAAAAAAAAAAAAAAACCAAAACAACAAATCAGACCCAAATCAGATTTCCTGACAGCCGGAGGACACCGCTACCACCACCGTACCTTGGGCAGGTTGTAGACGTGGCGCTGGTAGATCAGCTCGTAGTGGGGCGGATTGATGCTGCTCTGGTAGATGCAAAATCCGTTTTCATTCGAAGTGTCTGCACATGAAAAGTTCCAAAGGTGTCGGGGATTTCAAGGGTGCTGACGTGATCCCAGAGGCCAAGGGCAGCTCAATGTGAGCGCCGGTACCTGGTTTATCCGGTGTCTGAATGAAGTGTTGGGAAGTGAAGGTTTTGCCCTCGGGATATCTGGGGTGAGGCGGCAGCCTGGAGTCGAGGTAAGTGCAGAACACGTGCACGAGGATCTGGAAAAAATTAAAACAAATCTCACTTGGAATCCTTTGCGACTTGTCTCACCCATAAAAGCCAGTCTCTGATAAACCCAACCCCTTCTCCCGACCAAGCCTTTCCGATCGAATCAGTTTGGTTTCTTTACCTAGTTGAACTCTCTGCTGCTTCTGTTCTTCGTTCCGAAGGAAGGTGTGCAGTGCCTTGAGGTCTGTCATATAATCTTCTTCGCCCGTAGGAGAATTACACAGACCGGGGGAAGAGCGGTAACGAGACCTTAAGCTGCTGCTTTCCACTGGCCCAACGCTAGTGGGGGACAGTGACCCGCTAGGAGAGGAGCTGCAGCTGGAAACCTTGGGCAAATTAAAAAAAACGCTTGTATCATATAAAGAAGACAGAATTCCACCTTGATTTGTACACGACATGAATATAAAAGACTCTTGTTTGGGGTTTGGGTTGGTTTCTTTTGGTCTCCTTTGCGCTTACAGTTTGATTTCTTGTTTTTGCTTTGTTCCAAAACAAACCAGCTGCTCCAACCCAATGAGGGAAAAAGGACAAATCCCGATACGACAAACTGAGATCTGCTTTGCCAAAGGAGCAAAGACACACACAGACAACTCTCCGCTGGCTGCTGCTCCCCTTCAGCAGCACAGGGCACCAAACAAAGACCCCAACTGTCCCCTCGGGAGCTGGCCTGGTCCTTACCCGACTGAGCTGCTGCCTGGGGAATAGGTTCCAGCACTGCCGTAAGCAGCGCTGGTGCTTGACAGAGCCCGTCGTTGAGGGCTGTACCCTGGGGTACAACCGGTAGTAAACTTTGGACTGGCGCTAGGGCAGCGGGACGGGCTGGAACTCAGCACACTCTGGCCCTGGATCGGAGGAGAAGGTGCCCAAGACGGGGCTTTCTTTGCCGCCAGCTCACGCGCTGGAGTTGTTTGTACCGCTGCAAGGAGGAAAAACAGAATCAGCATTGTGGATGCAGCAGCCCCAAACTCTCCTCCCCCCTTTAAACGCAGACACAACGCTATCTTAAGGCAATTTAAAGAAGATGCTAGAAGGGACGCTAGAAAAACTAGTGTCCCTACAGAACTCAGCAGTCAAGCCACTGACAGAAAAAAAGAGAAGACTGAGACACAGGACCACAGCTCAGCACGAATCCTGCAGCTTCAGATTTCAGTTCAGTGTTACCAGGCACCTTGCGTAACCCAGGGGGGTTCTCTATTCCATCAGCTCCTCCACCTGCCTACTCTGGGCATCTTTAGGCATTGAATGTCTTAATTTATCTCTGCAAATAAACACAGGAGATGCTTGAACCTTGTTGTTGCAGCATTACAACCATCTGCTGCCCATTTCCTGGGGGCAGACTAGCAGAGTGCAATACTACCGTGCTAGCATTTTGCTTTTGGTCTATTTACCTTGTCAGGCTCTTTTCAGAACTTTGCTTTGATCTTCAAAAGCTTTCTGAGCGTCCACTCTCTAGGCTCATTTTCCGTCTTCACACGAAGGTCTGTCTGTCCCTCTCATTTGGTTCTCGTTACCCAGCGTGACAGCAGTAGGACATCAAAACAAAATATAAACCTGCGCTCTCTGCCTTGCTCCTAGTTCCATGGATAAGTCACAGATTCCTTGTCACACCTCACAGTGTTCAAGTCTCTCTCTGTCCTTCAGCAGCCGCTCTCATCCTGCCCTTTTTCACCGTCTGTGTGTTTGTTTCCCCTCCAGTTCTCCCCACAAACACTCATCAAATTATCACTTGACGTTGTGAGTTTTAATAGGCTGCGGGTAATTCAGTTCACCGCTCCTGTCAGATGAGGCCATTCAGAACTCACTCCACTAAAGAATCCCACCGCTGAGAGAGACACCATCTTGAAACAAAAAAAAAAGAATTAAAAAAGATTGCCGGAGATATTTATTGCACCCACCTGCATTCTGCAACCCCAGCAGGGTCTGCTGGCGAGGACTCACGACCAAGCTGGTCGGTGCCACCGTGTATTTGAAGTCCACCCAGAAATCAAATAAGGCATTCAGGCTGAACAGAGATGCAAGTGCACGTTCTAGAAGAAACAGAGAAGTTTTTACTGCAGCTTGAGCATGGGAATAACAAAAGTGGATTGTTTGCAAACATGGGCATATGCCTATTAAAAACAGGTCATTGTTAGTGCTGTCAATAAGTACCAATTTGGGCAATACCTAAGATTTCTTCACCTTTTTATGTAAGAACCATTGGAGATAATTTTCCTTTCTATATTGAGATCAATTTATACTGCTACAATTGAATATTTAAAGACAGACAGTCATTTTCCAAATCGACTACAATTAAGTTTCACAGTCTTTCTCAAAAACCGTCTTCTGTCAAATCATCTGTCACTCATCTCATGATTTTTCTCCTCCTCTTGCTTCATCCTCTAATCATATTTGATACAGCTGGCTTAGAGTCTGCTCCTCCCAAACAAACTCGAATTCTTGTGAAATGCCATCCACGCCCACGGTACGACACAGCAGTAAAATCTGCCGTGTTCCCCAAAGCCTTACTCCACACATTAAACAGATTTAATGCACCAAATAAGTTCTTCCTACCTAAGAAAGCTGTTAACACTCCTTACCTGTCACTAAAACGGAAGAAATTCCAAGTTTCAAGGGAGATAGCAGAAAGCAAACCAAAGTTTTGGTTTAAATTTAAAACTAACAAAAAAACCCAATTAAAAAAAAAAAAGCTGGTTTAAGGACCACCTCTCCAGCAATAAAACTGAACAAGTGAATAAAAGAAAAGAACCCTGAAAACTAATTTAAATGCTGCAGCAACTCACCAATATACCAGAGTGGCCAGTATGTGATGTTGTAATAGGAGCTTATGAGTTTTCCAGACCTGAAAAGAAAAAAAAGAAGTTCTCATTTTGCAACCACTCAGTCCCAGGAAAGATTCAGGGAGATACAAAGGAGGAGGCTTTGCTTGTTTGACTCAGATGTAACAATTAACGCACATTTCAGTATAGATCATGCCTTCGAGAGACACATTAAGGAGCCCCCAGGCCAAGACCACTTTCCGGGCTTCAATCTCCTTCCTCATCTTGACGGCCCTGTCGATGACGGAAGTTGCTGGACTCTGTTCTGCTGCCATGATCTGTAACCACAAACACAGAGAAATGACAGAATTTGACGACTTTTGCACAGTAAGACCCTCAGTCAGCACATGAGTAAAGAAAAAAAAGCAGTAGTCTAAAACAGACTATGTAAATGGACTTTTCCTTTAGGCAGATTCATGTTTAGCATATTTATTAAAAAAAAAAAAAAACAAACAAACAGATTCTTTTTACCAGGAAAAATAGGTAATATTTCTTCAATGAACTCTACTGTCAGCACTGTCACCTCATCACCTGACGTTTTCTTCTAGTCCCGTCACCAAAATATGCTACTCTTCCTTCCTGCCACTCACTTAAAAACTTGTCACATCATTCGTCACTAGATGGGAACATAAATAATTTGCTTTCTGGGACAAATACTTCACGTATACATTACTGCCTTCTTACTGGTACAGCGATTCAACGGTGAAATAGTGAACATCAGGATTACTGGGAGAATTCTACAAGAGCACATTGCCTGGTAGTTTTTTTGACAGGGTTTCATACACTTTCAGCCCCAAGACTTCCCTTCCCACACTGACAAATGTAGCGACCCCGAGCTGAGATCCTCACCCCCATCCTCACACTCCCAACCTCTCTCCCTGAACCACGTCCTCCTGCAGAAGCAGAAGCTGCACTGTTAGTGATACCGTAAAAGTCGGTCGGAGAAGAACTCTCTAAAACTCAGAAGTCAGAGTGTTAGAAAGCAGGCATTCTTTATTTCAGCGCTGGGTGCGTGGGGCATCTCTCCACCAAGCATGCACACCTTAAGCCAGTGAAACCCCGACCTAAATGCAGGTATCTCACACATATTCACAAGGTCTTACAATACAAACATACATATTCATAATGATGTGTAATTAGTCCTGGAATTTCTGTATCAACAGTCTCTTCCGTAGGCCATAAATGTATCAACATTGTCATGCTTTCCTCCATCTTATCGAAACGTGATATGATGCGCATCCTTGATCGGTGCCATCTTCCTTGGCTCTCGGTTTGATGTGTGATGCATATCCTTGAATGGGGAGTCATCCTTTGGGTTGCAAATCACAGGTGCCCCTCGTCTGCAGGGGGGGGTGCAGATGTCCTCCATCTCCAGGTGTCAGAGGCCCCAGTCCTTTGTCCTTGTTTTACATTTCAGAAATGCCTTGCTTTTACAGCTCAGAGATGCCTTGCTTTTACAGCTTAAAGGAATTTTAGTTTGAAGTACAATTTAAGTTTACTATAGCTAACTATTTTACAGTTATGCTTAACTTTCTTAATATACCTATATCACAGTCTCCACAAACCTAATCTCTACTCTGCTATCCCTGTCATTAAAGAACACATCTGATGGCAGCAGATACAGAGCAGGTCCCAAGGCAGATGCGACTCACCCACCCCTTCGGTTTTGACATATATCTCTTTAGCTGATATGGCAAATGCTGGTGACTGGCACCTCTCTGCTTCTCTGCAAGTACCTCGGTCAAAACTGCCTGTTCTGGTGGAGCTGTGAGCCTACATCTTCCGTTCCTCTTCATTTCTCTGCCTCCTGCTGCTCTCGGGATTCCTGCTGGGCAACGACTTCCTTGTTGCTACTTTATCCCATCCCTGTGGGTCTCAACAAAAGCTGCAAAGCTCCTCAGAAACATGTTCTGAGCAGCAAAGGGACTTAGAAGTTTTGCACTGTCTCTGTATCCAGCCCTGCTCACTAATAGCTGGCCATGAAGCAATGATTTGTTTCAGGCATCTGGTTTGTGAGAATCCAAAATGCTGCTTTTTCTCCCCCTTCCATTTTCCATTTAAATGCTAAATACTATAAAGAGGAAACCTCTCCAAAACCAAAACAAAAACAGTCTGCAAAGCAGCAAGTTAAAATCCTTCCAAAAGTCAGCTGTGTCTGAAGAAGCCACCTCAGGAGAGCATTAAGTGCAAAACTGGGCTGTAAAGCCTGAAATCGGGTGAACTACTCAAAAACCTAAAAAACTCCGAAGTCCTTTGGACTCCCAGACACATTAGGCTTCAGAGCTCAAGTTGCAATTCTGGAATAAGTTTCAAGATAAGCTGGATCCTGACGTGCGGAGTCACGACTTTACAACCAGTAAGGTTATAAAGAAGGTATGTTTATTCAGCGCTGGGTGCACGGGGGATCGCTCCTCCACAAACGTGTACATTTTGGAGCGAAAAGCAGCTCCTTTCTATAGTGTAAGTGTTTACATATTCATGATAATCCCGAGAATAGGGAGAGATATTACAATTAGTTTTGAGAAATCATTATCACAAATCCCGCCCCAAGTCCCTCCCCGTTGCGCCTGCGCAATGTCTCCTGATGGTCTTGGGCAGGGGTCTTCAGGATGAAGATTGAAGATTCCTCTTCTTCCTCTTATGACTTTTCACCCAATTAGGTCTCTTCAGCATGTCAATTTAGCATTCTTTGAATTCCCCTTCCTTATCTTGGGACTCAGTAGTTGCAGCTCCTCCCTTATCTCAAGAGCCCATCCTGCTGAGAGCCCACCCTGCTGAGAGGCCTGCATCTATTTCGTTAAGGTTTCTCACTTCAATCCCAGTTCCTGATTACGTATCAGCCAAGTGACTCAAGTTTTAGTTGGTCCAGTTTTCAAGCAAGTCTGGACTTCCTTGCCTTGACTATTTGGTCTCATGTCCCTGTCTTTGGACTCCAGTCCTCATCCAGACTCTGGTTATTAAGAAAGCCTATCTCTCATCCCAAAGGAAACCTGGGCCTTCATCTCTAAGGAGTGCTGGACCTCATTTCTCAAACTAGCTTGAGCCCACCTTCCTGAGGAAACACTGGATTACAACTATACATGGTATTTATCATCATTTCATCACAGTCCCAGGTACTCTGGAAAGCGTTTTGACTAATATTAGGGGAGGTGAATGAATCCTTGAAGGTCTCAGTTCCTCTCCACTCAGTGTAAAGAAAGGTTGGAGTGACTAGCTAAGAGTTTATCCTTTATTTTTGGACACCTAAATTAGGGCAGATGATTCCCAGCCTGGCAGAGGAACCCAGAACCATCTGCCAGGCCAGACCCAAACTCCTAACCTGCCCTACTCCCTAGTGCATTGGAGGAAGCCACCACCCAAGTCCTTGGCTTCTCTATCCCACAGGTTCCCTTACAGTATAACTTTTATTTCATGGAGTCGTTATAATCCAGCTATCTCTTCCCCTTCCCCTTGGTGGTGAGGGTAAAGCTAAGGTCAGGCTATTTTACAAACAATAAAGATCTTATTAAACTTGTCAAAGAACAGCGGGAGCTTTACCCTGGTGTTCAGCTAAGTTTCCCTTGGAAATGTCACTAGCCCATCGAGGCACAGAATCAGAAGGTCTCTCTTTAAATTCTGTATGCAACTTCCTGATAATTATGTACCCGAAGGAATATCATATTCAAAAAGATGACAGCCTGGAGCATTTAAGAAGGGAGGGTGCAGAGAAGGAGTTTGGAAAGATAACAGCTTGATGTACTGAAAAGAAAGCACTCACATCACATGCAATTCAAGGTGGTGACTTTGGGTTGGTTGTTGGTTTTTTTTCACAACAAAGTCAGCCTGCAGAGTCAGCCTCACAAAGTCTATTATGTTCCGGGCCACACAGAACATTTAATATAAAACTCAGCCATAAGTTGTGTGCCAGGTGAATTGTCATCGTTAGAGAGTCATCTGCTAGGAAACCATGTGTTGCTCTGGGGGAGTGGAGCAGGTCGGGGTGGAGAAGAGATCAGGGGGAGGGGGAGGATTTGGGCAAATGCCATTCAGTAAGTCTGCTGGGGAAACACATTTTTATGTGAAAATCAGCACTGGTCATCCTTCTAGTGGCATCTGGGCATGCCTGCAGCCACAGAACTGCCTATTACAGGAGCAAGGGCTGCCGTGAAGTCACGCCGCCGCGTGCCTCTGCGTCACGGGGCTCCACTGCGAAATATCCCTGCTGAGCTGCAGCTCCTCGTGCCTCAGCCCCGTCAAGGGCCGTGAAGGACACACCATCTCCCGGGGCCCATGAAGCCATCCTGGCCCTCACAGAGAGCTGGAGCCGCTGAAGACCAAAGCCAGGCAGGATTTGCAGAAAGCTCGAGTGCTTCTTTGGATAGCAAGAAAATCTAGCCTACGCTAAGGGATAACAGTGTGGTAGTGGTGGAAAACTGCAAGGCTTTGAAGGCAGATTTGGAGGACATTAACTCCCCAGGGCTTCTTGCCCTCTCCCCCTGGCAGCTGGGTTTGGGCTGCAGGCAGATTTAGGCACCGGGATTAGAGTGAGCAAACAAAATTCTATTCACCCTGCTGGTTCCCATGGCCAGAGCTGGGTGGAAAACAGGGTTTGCTTTTGGCTGGTCAGGTATTCCATAACTTCAGAAAGAGCTGATTCATAATCTACTTAAAGGTTTGATCAAAAGTTTTGCATGTTTGGTGCACTCGAAATTCTGAATTAAATGTGGTTTATGGTGATCTAGAAAAGCAATGTTTTGGTTTGCTTCCTAGTCCGCTGATGACAGATTAGGTAAATGTGAAACAATTTCTGAGAGGAAACTTGAAGAAGCAAAGCTCTGCGGACATCAAAGCTATGCTTTCTAAACGCTTCAGAATATTTTAAAGTGGGAGATTCAGTAACATAAATATGGACTCACCAAACATTTTGGTGTAACTAAATCTGCTTCTTTTGCAGGAAAAAAACAAAACAAAACAAAACAAAAACCCAAAAACCAACAACAAACAAAGGAGTGTTAAAGAATTCCCTGGTGTCTGGTCTGGCATCTGGTCGGGTTTATTTCCATTGTGAGTTGTTTCCCAAAACAGCCACCTCATTGGGAACTCCAATAACCAGAATGAAGAGTCTTGGCCTCAAACTAATTGTCTGCAAGGACACCCTGGGAAGAGCAGCGCTGGTGATCGATCGCCAGAGAGTGTCAGAGCAGAAAATAACATGGTCCCCTCAAGGATAGGGAGGCTGATTCTCAGTTGAAATGAATCAACACTATTTTCTGAACACAGCTCATGCAATTCACACCTCTGGAAGGTCTAACTTAATTTTCCTCATACCACTTGGCAATGGACAAAATACTTTGGGGCAAAACTTGTTTTTTCCACTACAAGACTGTAGGTTGATCAAATAGGCTCTGAAACTTCCCCTAAAAGTCATTGAAAAAGAAATGGAACAGAAAATTAAAAAAGCTTAAAAGGAAAAGCAATATGCTATTAATTTTTTCAACTTTTTGCTTCACTGGAAAAATTGAAAAATTTTCAATTCAGGTTAACTTAAAACGTATTTTTTTTTCCATTTGGCCATTGAAGCAAAAAATGTGTAGTCTCCTAGCTTGTACTGGCCCCTATTTTTGTTCAACTGTTTCGGTTCATTGCCCCTATTTTCAAGAGACAGCTACAGCTTTCTAACTGTATCTGTTGTGTTCAGGAAGATACTGAGCAGAAGACTCCGGCTACTCTGGGTGATTATAAGTTATTTTGTTTTAACATAGGAAAGAAGAATAATCATTGGTCCACGCTAGCTATAATTTGTGTCTCCTCTCTACGTTCAGATCCACCAGATATTCACATTTAATATCTTTATACAGGAATCCCAGACTGAGTGCTCATTTTATGCAAAATGTCCTGTCAGAAGATGCCATTTCATGATGAGTGAGATGTTGCTCAGAACACGTTGACTTCAATCACACTTTATCTGAAAAAAAACACAGAGTGAAACTGTTTTGATTTTCCATTTGAAGTGAATTTTCATTTTAGCTTTTTTATTCACTGCACCAGCCAGAGGGGACCAGTGCACAGCAGCTCTGGGCACGGGAGCACAACCATCCTCACGTCCCCTGAATTCAACCTGCTGTCCCGATCCAATGTCGGGGGAGGTTTCCATACGAGCCCAAGAGCGAGATTAAGACACAAACGAGGCCAAATGCCGTATACCCAAACCAGGTTTTTATTATTAAAGAAGTGAACAGGGGTACGATAGGACAGGATGGAAGGAAAAGGCAGAAATAAAGCAAGGATGCGGGATAGGGCTGCAAGAATAGTCACCCCCATGGATCCAGCGACGTCCCGTTGGTCCTCAGTCGTCAGTTCTTCGGTGGTGGGCGCACACGGATCTGGCTTCGATGGTAGATGCACACTGAGAAAATTTTCTGCTGCCTTTTTAAGTCCATCGTATCCACTGATTAGCACATCTGCTCACCTTTAGTTTTTTTTTCTCTGGTCCCACAGGTTTTGTTGCACCTGGCTTCAGGGCAGGAACGTTTGCCTCTTGTCAGTTCATTAGCCATGCAGGCACGGGGTCTGGCCTACACAATAGAGCCACAAAGGGCTACAGGATGGGGCCAGCTCAGCACACCTCTGCCCCTTTGAGGCTTGTCTAAAGAGTCCGGACAATGCAACCGCAAGAATAGGGGGGTGCAGCCTTCAGTAAACCCCAGCTTCTGTGGGCGACATCCCCCAGACCGATTCACAGGCCGCAGCAGCTTCTCTTGGAGGTTTGCACAGACACAAGCAAGCTTTGACACACTCATAGGACATTTCAGTCTCCCACACCTGCGAAGCAGTGGCTTGTCAAGGGGAATGAGATGGGGGATTTTCCTTGGCCTTTCTACATTGTTATTCCTTGACCTTCTGCTTAGACCTCCTTGCACTGCTGCAGTCTGAAGCTCAGCCCCCCCCACCTCTTCTGCACCTCCTAAAACGGCACAAGCAAGTCACCCCAAAAGTACAGCGCCGCTCTCGCTGCAATTCTCTGCTCTTTGCATCCCCGCACACTATTGCATCATTTTCATGGATAATAAATAACCCATTTCTCCCCCACCTCTTAGGTCTCTGCCTTTCTCTCTCGCCTTCAGTGCTTTGACAGGTGCTCTCCCCCCCACCTTTCGTCAAAACACCAGCTTTGATTGGAGCCAAGTAAAATAAAGACTGACGTGTGATTGACAGCAGCCCAAACAGATGCACGGTTTGGCAGGCTGAGGTTGCAGAAAATGAGCAAATAAATAGAGACACGGGTGCGGTCAAACGTGTCGCTGACATGTCAGGAATAACCAGCTGGAAGAGCTGCTTTGCACGGGCTGGGTATTTAAGGCTTCTGATTTGTACCCTCTGATCATCAGCCAAGTGCCTTAAGTAATTTTTGCCTTTCAGGGCAAATGGTTAACAACAATTACCTGCCCCTTAGCGTTTCTTACTGTTGATCTTAAAATTTGTCAAGTACGTGGAGAAACCTGTAGAAGAAAGATACAGTAGAGCAGCTGCGCGTTTTCTGATCAGCACCAGCTCCTGTTTTCCTCCTCTCATTAGGTGGGCTCAGTTTTCAAAGTGACTCTGCGCCTGGCCAGGGAAGATACAAATAAGCACGTGCGAACATTTGTGGGTGTACATGAGGACTACTTCCGTGGCAAAAAGCGGCTTTTTTGCATGTATGTAAACTGCTGTCCCTCGCTAATTCCTGGGAGCCCCTATGGCGGAGAATCCCCAGGGCGCCCCAGCGCTGCTCATCCAAGAATTCCTGCTGAGCAGTTCTGTTGGACTCTGCCCGTTCGTCTCCTTGTCTCATCCCCCTGATGCACGCCAACACCTCCTCCTCAGGTGCCGCTTGCCAGAGCCCACGGCCATCTCCCGCTGGGCACTGGACACCCCTCTCTGCCCTCTGTGCACCGCCCCGCGGCCGCCCCAGCCCAGCACGGGGCTGGAGAACCAGGCCCTGCTGAGGCCCGGCCCTGCCGAGCGTCCCGGGCAAGTCCCCGCGGCAGGACCCGTCCCGGCGGGCGCAGGCAGGGCTCTCCCCGGCGGGGCGGGCACCAAGGGACGGAGGGGGCCCTGCCAAGAAGGGCTTTGCTTCTGGGAAGCTTCGAGCTGCCCGCGAGGGCTGAAGGACAGCCCGGCCCAGCCCGCGGACCCCGCTGCTCCAAGCCCTCCGCCACGTCTCCCGACACCCTCCCGGCGGCCTCCGGCGCCTCGGGGCAGGAACGGCCGCAGGGCCGGCTCCGGGGCCGCCTGGGCCCGCAGGGAACGCGCTGCTGGGCCCCCAGCCCCCTGCGATGCCGGCCGAGGGGCCGCGCTGCCCGCTGCCGCCGCCCGCCCTCCGCGGCAGCGCCGGGCTCCGCGCCCAGGGGAGGCCTCAGCCCCGCCCGGCCCCGCCGGCACTTCCGGGGCCGGAGCCGCCGCCGCTTCCGGCGGCACTTCCGCTTCCGGGAGCGGCGCGTGCCATGGCGGTGCTGGCGTCCAACCCCACCAACCCCGTGGTCTTCTTCGATGTCACCATCGGCGGGCAGGTGGGCTCGGGCGCTGCGCGGCGGGGCCGGGGGCGGCAGCGGGAGGGGCTGCGGGGGTGAGCTGGGGGGGGCGGGGGTGCGGGGCTCGCAGGGGCCGGGGGGCAGCCGGGGGGGCCCGGAGCGGGGGGGCTCGCGGGGGGGCTCCGGGAGGGGGGTGGCGGGGTGCAGGGCGGGGGGACGTGCCGGGGTTCCCTGGGGGTGTAGGAGCGACGTGGGGGGGTGCGGGGGGGGTCGAGTGCTGGTCGTGGGGTTGGCGGGGGGCGACCGAAAGCGCTCGGAGGGGAGCAGCGGGAGGGAGGTGCGGGGCAGTCGGGGGCTGTGGGGCTGCAGGGGCGCGGGGGGAAGGGCTGGCAGCAGGGCTGCAGGGCAGGGGGGCAGGGGTGCGGCGGGAGGGGGCTTTCGGGGGTGGGGGGTGCGGCGGGAGGTTGAGTTTGTGGGGGTTCCCCGGGCGCGGCGGGGGGAGGCTGGGGGGTGTGTGTGTGTGTGTTTGTGTGAGGGGCCCAGGGGGCTCATGCGGCCCCGTCTCCCCAGGAGGTCGGCCGCATGAAGATCGAGCTGTTCGCCGACGTTGTACCCAAGCCAGCAGAGAACTTCAGGTGAGGAGCAGGCGACGTTTGTGCAGCTCAGCCCGGGTGGGGGCTGTGAAGACTTTTGGGCGCAGGAATGGCTCAGGTGGCAGAGTGGCCAGTGCCCCCCAGAGCCGCCGCACTGCTTTGCTCCTCTCTGCGTTCCCAGAGAGATGCGGCCGTGAGCACCCCGATCCCCTGGGGAAGGGCACCTGGCTGGAAGGGGAAGGGCTGCGGTCCCGCTCTGCTCCCTCTGCGGAGCTTCTCGTGCGCTCGGTGCCCTTGGAAAAGGCCGCACCTTAACGGCAGGGCCACGCAGGTCTCTTGGCGCTGACTGAAGGATGCACCGCTCGGGCGTCCCGCTGCCACGGCAGAGATGGATGTACCCTGTTCTCTGTGAAACACGGGGTCTGCTCCACGTTCACTGCCCCTTACAGCCTCGCTGTTAAATATCTGCGCTCCTCAACTGCAGGCAGCAGAGCAGTCTGTTTTAAAATGGCAGTGGGGAGGAGTTCCTGCCGGTTCCGTGGCACTGGGGTCATCCCCGGTGCAGCAAGGGCACTCCTGCGCACCAGTCAGTGCATGTTGGCTGAATGCAGCCCTCTGTGTCCTCCGGGGGCAGATGTGCCTCACGCTCTGCTCTCTTTTTTGTCTTGCAGGCAGTTTTGTACGGGTGAATTCAGGTAAGCGGGTTACGGGGTCCTTTAAAGTAGCCTGCTCAGAGAAACAGGGCTGGGTGAGCAGGAAGAAGGCTCACTTGGAAGTGTTTCTTACTCTGCCAGTACAACATGAAAGAGTTGCAGAAAACCGCTGTGATGAAGTTGTGCTGAGCTCGGTGCGTCGCAGGGGTGGCAGACGTTCCCTTTGGGCATGACTTTGTTCGTGCTCAGGGTGCTCTGAAAAGCCCTGTCTGCAAATCCCGCCTGCTCGTGCTGCAGATGGCAGTGGGATCCCCTAAAGGTGCTGGTTTGGGTGTTGTAGGGAACCGTGTCATTTAGCGGGCAGAGCCCACTCGAGGTTTGCCTTTGCCTCTGGTAGCACCAGCGGGGAGCCAGGCTGCAGCACTGGGTGGTGTATCAAGGCAGTAGTAACGTGTAGGACAAGCCTTTGTGACTCTGAATTCCTGGGAGGGTTTTGTGTTGGGATGTGCAGTAAGTTGCAATGATTTTCCTTTTCGTTTCCTTGCAGGAAGGATGGTGTCCCTATAGGTTATAAAGGAAGCACTTTGCCCAGGTAATTCCTCTGCTTTTGTTTAGGCACTGAAGTAGCAGTTTGAGCTAGATGTGGTTTGGAGAGCTGCCTCAGGCATTATTGGTCTGGGAGGCATCTGTAGGTCTTGGCTGATACTGTCCTTCTGTAGATCTGGGGCATTTGGGGGTCTGGGGTCCCTGGGAGGGATCCCCCGTGCCTGGTGTGTCAGGTCAGAGACCACGTTCTGGCATCTGTCCTCTAATCACTATCCCTGCTCGAGCAGCAATGGGTCCCAAATTACCCAATAGCAACGAGTAGTTAAGCTTTGTTGTAGATTTTAGACTGTAGCATTCACAGACGCTGATAACTCTCGTTGTGCAGCGAGGCAGAACTCCTGTTTGCCCCATGCTAAGCTTCTGGAGACATTTGTCTACTGAGAACTGAGTATTGTTCTACTTCTTTAGGGTAATAAAGGATTTCATGATCCAAGGAGGTGACTTTGTAAACGTAAGTACTGGTCTATTCCTTTTGTGCTTTTCCTACGTGGTACATTAAGCAGCTGTTTCCAAGGGTCCATGCTGCTCTGTGGGATCTGTTGGCTCTCTTTTGAGGTCCTCAGTAGTCACTGCAGGATTCCTCCTAGCATAGCTGCTGTCTTACTGCCACAGACTATAACGTACTTGAAACCAAATCTTGGGTGAGCATAGCTTCTTCTTCCCAAAATGGAGCCCGGGGACTTGGGGTGCCCTTAAAGCGACAGCCAGGGGTCCAGGGATGCAGAGAGAGGCACACCAAGGGGTCCAGGGTGTCCCAAAACTCAGGCTGAGAACCCAGGAAGCACAAAAAGGGACATGGGGGTGTCCAGTCCCCACCTCTTGTGCTTGCAGGGCGCCCTGCTGGCGAGAGCCTGCTCTGCCTCATTTGCTGATGACAATACTTTAATGAAAAGCTGTACTCATCCTTTTGTTAAGATTAAAGAAATGACAAACCGTATTGTATTCTGCAGCAGCACTGGTGTGGTTGGGTGGAAGAAGGGGTGGCAAGCATTAGCCTCTGAACACAGGTGGCTTCTTATTCTCCTGCCCTTGTAGCAGATTCTTCAATGAAACACTGGAAGGGAGTTTTGATAAGCTGTTGTGGCCACAACGGAGGACAGATGTCATGACATGGTCTTTAAGTAGAGGTAACTGTTGGACTTACGTAGTGTGTAGCTCTCACTGCGATTCATGTGGGTGAGGGGAGAAATTCCTCTTAAAAACAGGCCAGGGTTATTTCTTACCCTGGTCTCATGCAGAAGTGAGTGCACAGCCCCACTGGTGTTATTTCATACTGTCTTCATTCCACCTTCATGGGGCGGGGGTTTCAGCCCACCGCCTGTAGCTGCAGGACTTGCCTGAGACTCTCACTGATACGTTGACCTTTTTTGCAAGCCTGATTGCTCGTGCAGATCCGCAGTGACGTGAATATCTCAGAGCTCTGGTTTGGGGTTTCCCTGCTAGGAGGATCTTCATGGTTCAAGCCCTTCTCCCCTTGCAGTCAAGTCCTAGTGATGTTCTAGCTTAGACTGATGGCCATGTTGACTCTGCAGTGAATGAGGCAATACGAAGTGGCTTATAATATTTTTATTTCCTTTGCCTGACAATTTCTTAGTTTCAGACCCTTCCAGGACATCGGGCATAGAAACCCAGGTATAGTTCATAGCACAGTTCCTCCCTGTGCTTCTCCAGCACCAAAGGATTTCACAGAACAAGTCTGTTTGATGAGGCAATTCCATTCCTCCAAGGGAGGAAATCTATCCCACCCTAGAGAGGCTCAGCCTTAAATAGGATGCAATTAGGTATAGCAGTTGTGCTGCCCTTGGTCCCAAAAATGGAATTCGCCCTTAGTAGGGTGTAGGACCAGTCAAAACTACGTTTTGAAGGAAAATTTATGTTTTCAACAGAACTGGATTTTTCAAATGACCAGCCACCTCTAGCAGACGACGTTACTATTACATCAGAAACGCCAACTAATTTTCTGCCAGGAGCACATACATTATTACTCAGACGAGTGTGTGGTGGCTTGTGTGGATTGCAGAGCAGGTCCTCTGGGACCCACCACCCCAGAGCTCCTCCAGTGCTCTTCTGGCCCCCGCATGGGAAGGGGACCATGTCATGTCTTGGACCACCACAGCCACCCAACTTGGACAGGAAAACAGCAACCTGCAGCACAGGGACTGTAACTCCCAGTGCAAATTACTTGGTTTCCCTAGCAGAATCTCAGATAGACATATATTCAAATACTTGAACACAATATAAAAACTCTCTCATAAGTTAAATAAAAGGAGGGGACTAGTTTTAGCTAGCCATAAGGAGAACTTTGAGCAAGAAATCACAAAATCCAGCACATGTAACAGTGCAAATAGATATCTTATATGTATAAAAAGATATAATAATTATATAGACTAGTTGATATTGTACATGTAATAATATTCATGTATAAAAGTCAATATTATACATGTAATAATATAAATATATTTAGATAACAAACCATATATACAGTAATATAAATCAATATATTTTATTATATGGGGCAGAGAGCCAGGATTTCTGAGACACCTATGCATCACTCCTCATCCTTCCAGAGCAGGGATGACCATAGGCCACAGCCACGTCAGCCAATCCCTGTGCTGGATTTGCTCTGAGTGCCTCCAGCCTGTTAGAAGGAAGACACACCGACACGTGTGCAAACACACATCCACACACTGTTCTCTCTGCTGGGAGCCCTGCTGGCAAGAGCCTGCTCTGCCCAGCCCGTCTGTCTCCCACGCAGGCAAGCCTTGCAGGCAAGAGGAGGAGAGGGGTCCACAGAGTGTGCAGGGAGGTGGGAGCCTTGGAGAGGTGGCCTTGGGCAACCCTGTGCCCCTGGACACAATGCCCCAGGGGCTGTTCCCTTGGCAACGTGGCCTGTGTACCCACAGAGAGGTTCTGAGCACCCAGGCCCCTCCCAGCCCCCAATGAGCCATTTATGATGTCAGCGCACGGCCCCCAGTACAAGGGGTTCTGTCCCAGGCCCTGCACACACAGTACCTGGTGGTGCTGCCAGTGCTGTGCCAGTGGGCTGGTGCTGGTGGCACTGGTGGAGCTGGTGCTGGTGGTGCCGGTGCTGCCATCGCTGCTGGTGGTGGCTCAGCCCGCAGGCAGCTGCCCGTGCCCTGCCACTCCTTGGGGTTGGCTCCTCTGTTGGCAGCCGGCACCCGGCAGTGCCCACTAAGTCCTGCCTGGCAGCGCTCCCCAGGGAGAGGCAAGGGGAGGCGGTTCAGTGCCCATCCCCGCCGGGCCATGAAGAGGATCTGGCGGTGGCTGTGCAGGAGGGCCAGGAGCAGGGGGGCAGGGGAGGGTCCCGAGTCCTGCAGGAGCAGCGGTGGCCATGAGCTCCAGCCGGAGGGCCGGGACGAGCTGCACCGTGCAGCCACCACCGGCAACTTGGCCCCAGCGCGGCCGCTGGTGGAGGAGCGCGACACCCACTGCCGGGACAAGGCCGACAGGTAACGGGGCGCAGGCAGGCGGGCGCTGCCTGGGAAGCTCCGGGGCTCTTTTCCTCCCCTGGGGCTTAGCTTTGTGCCTGTGGGTGTTCGTCCTCGAGGGAGGTCACTACGGAAAGGGCGGGCAACAACAGGCCCTTCTCCTTGCCGTGAGCTGTGCCTACGACTGGCTCTGCTCTTTGTCTCTCCAGGCGCAGGCGCAGTGGCAGCGCGCGGCCTGTGGACCCCAGCAAGCGGGAAAACAAGGGACAAGCTGCTCCAGGCCAAGGCAAAGGGGTGTCAGCATCCAGCGCTCCCCGTGGGGCAGCAGCTGCTGCAGCGAGGCAGCGTGCACCCGCCCTGCGGAGAGCAGGTAGGACTCTCCGGTGTGGAGGAGGGATGGGGAGAAGGCCTGTCGCCTGCCCTTCTGGCGGCTTGCCGTGGAGACGGGCCGTTTGGAAAGGATGATGTGGTGTGGCTGATGATCCAGGAAAAAATGCACTGCCAGGCCTTGTCCCTGGAAAGCAGAATTCCTGAGACGCTCATTCCTTCGGGGCTCGTTTCTGATCACCTTGAGCCATCCCGTCATCCCCCTGGCACACGGAAAAGGCGTGTGCGCTAGAGGAGACGAATTCCCCCGCAGGAGAAGAGACGTGTCTGGAATCTGCATTTTGACAAGTCCCCCTGGGTTTGGGGTGTGTGGCTGTGCTAGGATTGTCTCTGCAAGCACGATGATTGGGAAAGCACTGTAGGCATCAAGGAGCTGCGTTAGCTCACTCTGGTTTCAAAAACATGTGTTTTTAATGTAGATGAGCCTGCCGCCAACTTGGAGTCGGCCGTCCGTACGTCGCCATCAGAGGAAGAAGGCGTCAAGGAGAGCAAGAGCTTTGGGCAGGAGGTATGCCAAACCAAAGATTTTCAATTCGAGTCCTCCTTTTAGGATTACGTTCCATGCTAATGCAAAGCAAGACTTTTCCATGAAAAATGTCTAAGGCAGAGTTATTGAAAACTCTTTGATAATCTGCTGTCAAGCTGCTGGCAGTCCTCGCCTGGTTGTATGAAATGCTGCTGCTACCTCCTGGTTTGAGCTGATTTCCTAAGTGCTGTGCATTTGTGTTCTTCAACTTTGAACAGGCAGAAGATGTCAGAGCCCAAATACCGACGGTGGGGTCAGATTCATCCCCTTCCCACCTGAGCCCTGGGAGACATGAGCCATCTGAAAGGGTCGATGGGCAGGTGTTTCAGAGAGAAGGTCACCAATGCCTTCGAGTGCAAGAAAAGCTCCATGAGAACATCGCTGAGATGCGAGAAGGAAACAAGAGCTTGTCTCAGCAGCTGAGCAAAGCCGAAAGAAAAGCTGATGGGCTGGAAAAGGAAGTGGAGCAACTGAAAAGTGCCCTCTTGGAAAAGACATCGGCTTTAGACTGGACGGAAAGAGAATTACAGAAGGCCAAGAGGCAGACACTGGACTGGTGTGGTGTATGCCTTCTTAAAGATCAGAAGAGAGCAGATGCCACCAAGAAGGCAGAAGAGCTGCAGCAACAACTGGCCCAGCTCCAAAGTGAAAACTTTTTGCTGCGTCAGCAGCTGGGAGACGTGCAGAACAACAACTGCCTGGAACAAATGGTGAGTGGTGGTGCCTCTACGTGCGAGGCCGACAAGGTAGAAAAAGAGGTGAGGTGAGCGCTGACCAAGACTGACTTAAAGGAGAGCAGTTCCCAAGGCTGTCTGGCGCTTCTAAAAGTCAGCAGGTGTACGGTCCGTGTGCGGGAGTCCTTCGCTCAGCTTGGTTCTGTTTTGCGCTGGGTTTGTTGGAATCGCGGAAGGTTCTGACAAGCCTTGAGATGTTTATAGACACACACGTACGTAGAAACGCTGAGGCCCGCGTTGGGTTTCGTTTGTGGAGCAGAACAATGGCGGGAAGGATGATACACAGAGCTGGCTCTAGGAAGCCTTGGCTCGGGTCGCTGGAGAAAGGGCTGCAGTCCAACGACAGCTCCCGCGTTGGCATCCCGTTAGATTTTAGCATTAACTTAAGGAACAAGCCAAACCCCACAAAGGCACAGTGTCGGCATCTTCCGAGGAGAATGTGCTGGGAGACAGAAATCTTCCCCAGGAGATGACATTTCTGTAGTTGTCTTCACTAGCCAGGGGGGGCTGGAGACCATCAGCTGTGCAGATGCCCTCTTCTGCCCGTGGATGCGATGGCTTTGCTTTGCGATGCACTTAGAAAAGTGATCTCGGCCTGTGAACTAGTAACTGAAAGTCAACATACGGACTTGGGCTTCTTTTAATTTGTACTCCTGTGCCGTTGTTTCCCTAGAGAACAGAGGCACGGCTGCAAGGAGAGCTCGCTGATGCTGTCAGAAAGCAGCACACAGCAGAAACTGCACTGAACGCTTCGACGCACCAGTGCAATCGCCTGAAGGCAGAGAACTCCCGCTTGCAGGAGGACCTGGACAAGGCTAAGGCCAAGGTATGCAAAGGCTGTCAACATGTTCGTGTCTTTGAAGCTGTTCTTTTCCTTCAGCAGACAATATTCTGGGAACAAATACAGGAGAGATTTGTCTGCGCACGTCACGAGCGTCAGACTAGAGGGTGCTTTTAGCTCCTTCCTCCTGCCCTCTCGCCTTGCAAAGCTGATCCGCCTCTTCAGGGGGCTTGTTTCGAGGCTGAGGGGCAAAGCAGTGGCTTGGGGGCAGCATCCGGGTGGGGAAGAACAAAGCAGCTGTGCTCTTCCGAGTCTCGCTTCTGTTCCCACACTGTCCAAAAGTTGTGGCCGTGAGATGAAACCACAAGCCACGTGCCCCCGAATGTCTCTGGCCTTGGTTGTTTTCCCTGCAAGGTTTCCCCTCTGTCGATCTCTGCACAAAGATGGTGTCTAGTTCCCTGGCAGTGGTGGTTGGGGGCAAGGAAAGTGACCTTGGTTTGCCGTTGTCTCATAAGCCAGGCTTCGCCCTGCCTCTAAGTAAGGCCTTGAAGCTCTTGTCCCTCCCCCCGCACTGTCCTCCCCAGCCATTAGCACAGGGGTGTGCGTGGGAGAAGGAACGGGGCACCGTGGTGGAAGCAAAATGAAAGGCAGCGACCGCGGTGAAATGCAAAAGAGCATCTCCAGAGGCACGGACGTGCTATGATGCTGCAGGAGGAGTGGAGCGCCTTTGCCACGGAGCCTTTCTGGAAAGGAGGGATGGGTGGAAGCTGGAGCAGTCTTGTTGGCAAGGGCTTGAAAGGCACACTTACTTTCAGAAATCCAAGCGCCTTTTCCCTGGGTTGAAATACAAACTCAGGGCACTGACAGCCATGATCTCGATGCATCCGTTGGATGGAGTTTCACCGAGATTTGAGACCCCTCTGCTCAAGGCAGATTGTTTTTCCCCACATACAGGCGTGCGAACTCTCCGCACAGCTGGAGCTGCAGTCCCAAATATCTCTGCAGCTCGAAGCTCTAAATAAGGAGATGGGACAGATGGTGACAAGTCTGTCAGCTCGCTTGGCGACTCCTGGCGCGGGTCACACCACAACAGCGCCGGAAGAGAAGCAATATCTGAGTCTACTCTTGGAGGTCAGTTCATGTTCCATTTGTATCTGTCGTCGGCGTTGCGTCCATCTGTGGTTGCGGTCACGACTTTTAGGTGTTTTGTCTTGGGCACGTGGTTCTCTTTGTTAGTGCTGTGGGTTTGGCTTTCCCGTAGGGAAGCCGGGGAGCTGCAAAAGGCTGCGCCAGAGTCTGTGTGTCGTGTGTCGTGGGACCAGTGCGCGTGAAAAACACGCAGCCGTTTTGCTGCTCCTCGTCCAGGCAGCGTTTAGGCTGTTTAAGAGCTTTTCTGTAAAAGTGGCGGAAAGAGCAGGTTTGTTGAGAGGGGTGGGCATTGTCTTTGTCTTCCTGTTTCTTGAAGTTGCATCTTCTCTTGTAGGTACAGGCAGCCGCTGAAGCCAGAGTAGAAGAGATCAACACCGCTGTCGCCTCTTGGAGGAACGAGCTGGAGCAGATCATTAGAGCTCAGGCTCTCGAGCTGGAGAGAGCAAAGGACAAGCAGGAGTCGACCGCCCTGCTCCTGGCCTGCGCACAGGCAGAATTAAAGAGCTCCGACAAGCGTTTCTTGGTGATGGAGGACATTGCAAGAGTTCTCAGAAACAAATTAAATAAGTAAGTCCCAACGTTTTCTTTTTTTCCCCACGTAACACAATAGGACCCTTTTCATCGCGGCTTTCCCAACCCACGTCCCTTTCTTGGATCTGGTCAGCATGATGTGCGCACTTCTCCAGAGCCCGCCGTGGGCTCTCCCATGGCAGAGGCCTGGTTTTGTTGCTCTTGACGGACCCTGAAGTAACCAAGCTGACCAGGCCTGTCTGGAGGGTGTTCTAGTTAGTTTTCTTTCAACAGTTTTCTGTAGCCACCTCCTCTCCCTGCACGTGCGGTGCAAAAGAGGAGCTCCCTTTCCCTTCTGGTGTTACCCTCCAGCTGAGGAGAGACACATGGGAAAAGGCAGAGGGGACAGAAGAGGAGCCTGTGAGGCAAAAATAATCTATTTGCTGTCCGTTATAACGGTGCACCTTCAGTGTGTGTTTACCGTGGGAGGAGGGAAAGAGCCCGGAGTCCTTACTACCTTCTGGGAAAGCTCTGACAAAGACCTAACACAGACTGCTTGGAAGCCCGAGCAGCAGCACGTGTGGGTGGCTCGGAAGCCTGTGTTCCTCAGCCCAACAGTGCAGTGTCACACCTGGGGAACCACTTGGTGCCACTATGAGCAACAGCCGTTCTTGCACGCTCCTGCATTTCTCACAGGGCTAATGAGAGGCTAGCAGAAGCCAGGAGGAGCAACGGCGACACTGCAGTCAGAAAGCGGAGTGTGAGCAAGACCAGGGGACCGAGCGTAAACCCATCGGGCTCAGGTAAGCGGCTCCAGATGTGATTCTTCAGTGCTCAGGTGGGTTAGGGATTACGGTTGGGTTTTGCCTGGGATACTGAAAGAGCGGAAGCCTTTTCCATGTAATTCCTGGTCACGTGGAACCAGGAGAGAGAAGTTGCTTGCTTATCCCGCAGAGCATGAAGCAGGTCTTGTTAGGTGGAAACCCAAAACAGGGAGCGGGCTCTCCAGAGAAGAATTTCATAACAATGGTTCCTCTGGAGATTCTTTTGCGGGCTTTAGAAAGCTAGTTGCCTGATGGTCAGACATGGAAAATCTTATTTCTTCTGTTGCGTGTGTCCCTTTCATTCTTTCTGGTTTCCTCTGGTGGCCTTAAATCTCTCCAGACCTTCACAGCGTCCTGTCGCAGTTGATAGTTGTCCATTGACTTTGTGGGCTCGCCCTGCTGTAGAACTAACATTGGATCTTGCTTTTTCTCTCCCAGCCACCAGTGAACGTCAAACCAGATCTGGTGGGGATTGTCCCCCGACATCTGCTCTTCCGCCAAATGTCGGCGAAGCCTGGGATATCCCTTCTGGGGCAGCACCGCCCGATAGCGACATGTTGAAGGAGAGTTATTAAAGTGGTAGAAAACACTCAGGAAAGTTGGTGAAAATTCTTTGTCTACCCCGTTCTGGAGAGGACCTGAAATCTCTCTTCATTGCTTTAGGACTTCTCCTAGTAATGTCGTCACTACCTACTTGAAAAACCAGGAGAGGGTAGTACACACACCAGCCCGTGGGCCAGTGCCAGCGCCGGGTAGCCCAGGCACAGCCCCGCCATGGCACCGGCACGCTGCTGCGAACGGATAGTCACCTTTAGGGTTTGCCCACCCCAAAACACCCGCCCCAGGGGAGCGGAGGCACCCATGGGTGCCATCCCCACCATAATGGGGGGCTCCCGGGGTGCCAACGCCTGGGAAAAGGGTGTCACCGTGTCCAAGATGGGCTCACCCAGTGTCCGGCGTCCGCCCAGCACCATGGGCGCCAGCGGCGTGGCACGGGGCCACCGAGCAGGGCTGAGCTCTCCCCCGCGCCGGCCTCGCATGCACCCAGCACCCGGCGGGATTTGGGGACCTGGAGGAGATGTGGGGGGGTGTCAGGGTGCGGCATGGGACACCTCAATTTATCCCCCAGTGGGGTCCCGATTCGGAGCGTGCCGTTCCCTCCACTTTCTGGATCGCTTTGCCAAAGGGCCAGAGGAAATACCCGGCCAGGTCCCAGCAGAGCCGCCCTGCGGGGACACGAGCATCAGCTCTGTTGGGGACACACATGTCCCCTCCAGGGCCACCCTGCAGAGACCCGGGAGACCCCAGCACCCATCAGAGCAATCGTTTTGGGCTCAGCCAGCCCTTCGTGGGGGTGCCAAATGCAGGACTCACCATAAGGAGCCCCCACAACGGTGACAAACACCACGGCAGCCACGAGGACATAGAGGAGCGAGAGCCACCAGCCGAAGAGCAGCAGGTAGAGGACATTCCCACACGTCACCGTGGACCCTGGGGGAGGGGAAGCACCGGATGGGACCCTTGTCACCTGCAACGGCCCAAATCCATGCCGTCACCGCACAGGGTTGTCCCCAAGGCCAGCCACCTCCGGAGCCCTGGATGACATTGAGGTCAGAGTAGAGCTCCTTGACGATCTCTGATCGGTCCTCCCCGGGCCGCGCTGTCACGTGGCTCTTCCATTTCTTGAAGCCAAACTGCAGAGATTTTTAAAATATTTTTTTTTTAGAGGGTGGCGGGAAGAAAAAGAAAACGTATTACAGCCATCCAGGAGCACCTGTGGGTGCCCCCACCCATGCCACAGCCACCCACATTATAGTTGTTGGAGAGCTTGTTGGCCTCCACGGCGTTTTCGGCCGTCAGGGTGCTGCAGGCAGCAGGACAGGGGGGACACAGCTGCAGGCGAGACAGAGGGTGACGAGGGTGTAGGACCCTTCCCCCCAGCACCCCGTGCCCAGCACAGCCCACGGTTGACCTTCCCTGGGGGGACACGGGGACGGTGCAGGTGACAGCCCAGGTCACCCAGGTCACCCTGCACGTTGTTGATGGCGGCGCAGTGCCGGTCACAGAGGGAGCCCCGGCGGGGGCCATCGCTGTCACCCTGGGGCTCGGTGGCCTCGGGGGCATCTGCGGGGGGGGTGGGGGTGGGGGCTGGAGTCACACTGGGGCCATATCCTGCCCGGGCTCAGCACCACAGGACACCCAGGGGCTGCTGTGCTGGGATGTCACCCTGGTCCCCAAACCCCACAGGGGACACACAGAGCCCCCCGGGTGGTGCTCAGGAGGGGGGAACCCACCAGCCCCCAGGATGAGGAAGGGGAGGGGAATCCCCCCAGTGCCCAATGTGATGCTCAGGAGGTGGAACGCCGCTGGTACTCAGGATGGGGAGGACCCCCTCAATGCCCGGTATAATTGTCAGGAACGGGGGAACCCCCCAGGTGTGTCCCCCCACCTCACCGGGTGCATCCTGCGTGCAGCAGCGGCGGCGGGGGAGGCTGGACTCCCCCTCGCTGGCCATGGCGGGGTCTGTGCGTCCGTCGGTCCCTGGGTCCGTTCCCGGGAGGTGCGGGGCATGCGCGGGGCGCGACCCCCCAAAACTGCCCCCCCTTCCCACCGGGAGGGGCTGGAGCTGACCCGCCTCCGCTGGGGCCTGGGGTGCACCTAATAACGGGGTGCGCGGTGTATCGGGGTGAGGGGGGCTGGGGTGTACGGGAACCGGGTACACAGGGACGGGGGTGCGCGGGGATCCGGGCGGGGGGGGCCGCGGTGTATCGGGGTGCGCAAGGATGTGGGCTGCGCTTGGACAGCGGGCGTGGTATATCGGGGTGCAGGGGAACCGAGGTGCACGCTGTGTGGGGGTGCACAGGGTCGGGGATGCACGGGAATCGGGGTGCGCAGGGCTGCGTCACGCGGGAAGCGGGGGGTGCGGTGTATCGGGGTGCATGGGAACTGGGGTGCGTGGTGTATTGGGGTGTGCGGGGCTGGGGTGTAGAAGCATCTGGGGTGCACAGGGAGCGGGGTGCAGGGTTTACCCGGGTGCACAGTGCACCGTAGCGCACGGGGAGTGGGGTGCACAGTATGTTGGGGTACACGGGGAGTGGGGTGTGTTGGGGTTCACAGGGAGTGGGGTGCACGGTGTATTGGGGTACAGGGACTGGAGTGAACGGTGTGTTGGGGTGCAGAGGGCCTGGGGTGCACAGTGTATGGGGGTGCACAATGTATTGGGGTACACGGGGACTCGGGTGCACAGTATGTTGGGGTACACGGGGAGTGGGGTGCACATTGTATTGGGGTACACAGACTGGGGTGAACGGTGTGTTGGGGTATAGAGGGACTGGGGTGCACAATGTATGGGGGTACATGGTGTGTTGAGGTACACAGGGACTGGGGTGCAGAGTGTATTGGGGTGCACAGGGAGTGGGGTGCACAATATGTTGGGGTACATGGTATATTGGGGTACACGGGGAGTGGAGTGTGTAGTGTATGGGGGTACACAACGAGCGGGGTGTATTGGGGTACAGGGACTGGGGTGCACGGTCTATTGGGGTGCCCAGGGAGTGGGGTGCACAGTATATTGGGGTACAGAGTGTATTGGGGTATCCATGGAGTGGGATACGCGGTATATTGGGGTACACAGTGTATTGGGGTACACGGTGTATTGGGGCATTCAGGGAGCGGGGTAGACGGTATATTGGGGTACACAGTGTGTTGGGGTACCCAGTGAGCAGAGTGCGTGGTATATTGGGGTACCCAGTGTATTGGGGTACCCTGGGAGTGAGGTACATGGTATATTGGGGTACACAGGGAGAGGGATACACAGTATATTGGGGTACACAGTGTGTTGGGGTACCCAGGGAGCAGGGTATATTGTATACTGGGGTACCCAGGGAGTTGGGTACACGGTATATTGGGGTACCCATTATATTGGGGTACACAGGGAGAGGGATACACAGTATATTGGGGTACACAGTGTATTGGGGTACCCCGTACATTGAGGTACGCGGGGTGTGTGGTTTACGGGGGTGCCTGGGGACCAGGCGCAGGGTATTATCGGGGTGCAGAGTTATGGGGGTGCGCAGGGACCTGGGCCCCGGGGCTGCTTCTAGAGAAACACCCAGATTTAGGGCCAAAAAAAGAGAATTTCTGCCCATCAAGAGCCTTTCGCAGGTGAGTAACGGGGCTGGGGTGGGGGCGAAGGCAGGAGGCGGGGGGTCAAGCCCAGCTAAACCCGGTTCTTCTAAGTCCCCCCTCGGTACGGTGACGGATTTAGGGGTGCTGAACCCCAAGAAAAACCCAAACGAGCGTTTGCTAAAACAAACTCCTTTAATACAGGAATAGCCCTGCGGCTGCCGGGGGAGACAAGAATCACCAGTAACGGCCGGTTCACACCAAGAACCAGCAGCTCCCCCGGCCCCACAGAGATAAAATACAGTACAAAAAATATATTTTCTCATCCCAAAACACGTGGGGTTCCCCGCCCCCGCTGGAGTTCTCACAGCTTTTATGTACAAATGGGGGGTTTTTGGCAGTTTACGACTCAGAGACCCTCAGCATAGGGGAGGGGGGGGCTTATGGATTTTTACTTCCCTTAATATTTTTTTTTTTTAAACCATACAATTCTAAAGCCTTCATTTGCCAGAATTTACAAGAGATTCTCCTCTCCCATACATAAAATAGAAAAATATTTTTTGGGCAAATATTGAACAATTCTTCTTTGAAACAAACTCCAGTGGGTTTTTTGCCCCAAAAAGCCTGCGGGTTTATGGAGCCCGGGCTCCTGCCGAGGTGCTGCAGCTGCGTGTCAGTCCGTGAGGCTCCCAAAATCAGAGGTTATGAGCCAAAAAAACAGTGAAAAAAATCACTGGAAAGGTAAAGGAAGGGCAGAGCTGTGGTTGTGCTGGAGGCACGGGCCAGGGCAGAGCTCGCAAGGCTGCCAGAGGTGGATGGTGGGCTTCTTTTGAACAAAAAATTTAAAAAATTTAAAGACCCCTGAAAAATAAAAAAAATAAAAACCAAAATAAAATAAAACCCCAAAAAACCCCAAAAATCTCAAAATCCCCAAACCTCCAAACCCAAAAAAACGCAAAAATGCCTCCAAAACACCAAAAAACACCCAAAAAACTCAGAAACACCAAAAAAATCAAAAAAACCCCCAAATCCCCCCAAAATCAAAACACCCCAAAACCCCAAAACCCCCCAAACACCCCCAAACCCTCCAAAAACTCCCAACCCCCCCAACCCCCTAAACCGCAAAAAGAACCACAAAAAGAACCGCAAAAAAACGCAAAAAAAGGCGAAAAAACCCGCGAAAAAAACCCGCAAAAACAAAAGAAAAAAAAAACCGCAAAAAAATCCGCAAAACCCCCTGCCAAAAAACTGCAAAAACCTGCAAAAAATGCAAAAAGCCCGCAAAAACCCTCCCAAACACCTGCAAAAAAACCTGCAAAAAATCCTCCAACCTCGGCAAAAAACGGGATTTTCAGGCGGAGGAAGCGGCCGTTGGGAAAGCCACCGCAAAATGGCCTCACGGGGGGGCTGGCGGCGTTTTTGCCTCATCCTTGGCTTTTTGCAGAGAGAGAAATACCAGAAAAAAGACCAAACGTGGGTTTTGGCTGGGTTACCATCTCTAAACACTTGACGTGCTGCAGGTTTTGGAAAGCAGAGCAGGATCGGTCGAAAATTAAAATTCACTGGAGAATTTTGCCAGTTTGAGGGCGGAAGCTGCGCTGGGGCTGTGCGTGTGGTGGGGTTTGGGGGTTTTGGGGTTTTGGTGGGTTTTGGGCTTTGGTGTTCTTGGGGTTTTGGGCTTTTTGTATTTTTGAGGTTTTGGTGGTTTGGTTTTTGGGGGGTTTTGGTGGGTTTGGGGGGTTTTGGGTGGTTTGGGGGGGTTTTGGGGGGGTTTGGGGGTTTTTGGAGTTTTTAGGATTTTTTGGAGGGTTTGGTTTTCTTTTGGTTTTTGGGGTTTTAGCGTTTTGGGGGTTTTGGGCTTATTTTGGTTTTTGAGTTTTGGTTTTTTTGGAGGGGGGGTGTTTCAGGATCTTTTGGCGGTTTTGGGGATTTTTGGATGTTGGGGTTTTTTGGGGTTTTGGTGATTGTTTGGGGAACGTAAAAAGGCCTCAGACCAAAGCCTGACCCACAGGCCTCGAACCAAAGCCTAAACCACCAGAGCCTGACCCACAGGCCTCGCACCAGAGTTGACTTCTGAGTGAACCTCCCGACCAGCACCCTATCCGCATGAAATACGACCAGATTCCCTCTGAAAACTAGATAAAGAATCTCTATTTTTGGACCCTAAGGCAGCTGTTTCCTACAAGACAGGAACTCCTCGGATGCGCCCCGGATCCTGGCCAGACCCGGGATGTGCCCGAGTGAAGCCGATCTACCAGATGTTTCCACGCCCCTTTTTTTTTTTATTTTAATATGATTTGTTTGTTAAACTGTATAAAAGCAGGACCCTCAAACAAAACTGAGCCCGGGAAGAAGGGAGGGGTGAGGGGAGGTGTTTTTTAACGCTTCTCTCTGTCCCAGTCTGCCTGTTAAGTGTTGGTTTTGTGAGTGTTTGAATCAAAGCGATGTTCTTGCTTTCCTTCCCCTAACGAGTCTGGGTTTTGCCTGTTTTAATGGGTGAGGAAACCCCTCCCTGTCCTCATCTCAATTCCTGAGACTTTTTGTTTAAATTTTGTTCCTTCCCAGCGCTGAGGGGGAAGGAGCGAGTGAAGGGCTGCGTGGGGCTTAGTTACCCTCTGGGCCTAAACCAGGACAGAAGCTTCTCCCCAGGATTCTTAGGGACAAGCCCCGGGTGACAACACACATCGAGGATTACCTGATGTGGTATTTTAAAATAAATTGTTAGAAAATAAAGAGGAAGCTACTGCCTAGGTACGTATGGATCTTAAACAGATACTAAAAGTACTGTCTAGGAGCAGACTAAGTACAACATCATGGTCAAAGGCCAAGCTAAGGTTTACTGCCTGCACTGAGCCAGCCTGAGTGTCAACAGTCAATAAATGTGGCTAGAATTGAAAAAAAAAAAAAAAAACCAAAACAACAAATCAGACCCAAATCAGATTTCCTGACAGCCGGAGGACACCGCTACCACCACCGTACCTTGGGCAGGTTGTAGACGTGGCGCTGGTAGATCAGCTCGTAGTGGGGCGGATTGATGCTGCTCTGGTAGATGCAAAATCCGTTTTCATTCGAAGTGTCTGCACATGAAAAGTTCCAAAGGTGTCGGGGATTTCAAGGGTGCTGACGTGATCCCAGAGGCCAAGGGCAGCTCAATGTGAGCGCCGGTACCTGGTTTATCCGGTGTCTGAATGAAGTGTTGGGAAGTGAAGGTTTTGCCCTCGGGATATCTGGGGTGAGGCGGCAGCCTGGAGTCGAGGTAAGTGCAGAACACGTGCACGAGGATCTGGAAAAAATTAAAACAAATCTCACTTGGAATCCTTTGCGACTTGTCTCACCCATAAAAGCCAGTCTCTGATAAACCCAACCCCTTCTCCCGACCAAGCCTTTCCGATCGAATCAGTTTGGTTTCTTTACCTAGTTGAACTCTCTGCTGCTTCTGTTCTTCGTTCCGAAGGAAGGTGTGCAGTGCCTTGAGGTCTGTCATATAATCTTCTTCGCCCGTAGGAGAATTACACAGACCGGGGGAAGAGCGGTAACGAGACCTTAAGCTGCTGCTTTCCACTGGCCCAACGCTAGTGGGGGACAGTGACCCGCTAGGAGAGGAGCTGCAGCTGGAAACCTTGGGCAAATTAAAAAAAACGCTTGTATCATATAAAGAAGACAGAATTCCACCTTGATTTGTACACGACATGAATATAAAAGACTCTTGTTTGGGGTTTGGGTTGGTTTCTTTTGGTCTCCTTTGCGCTTACAGTTTGATTTCTTGTTTTTGCTTTGTTCCAAAACAAACCAGCTGCTCCAACCCAATGAGGGAAAAAGGACAAATCCCGATACGACAAACTGAGATCTGCTTTGCCAAAGGAGCAAAGACACACACAGACAACTCTCCGCTGGCTGCTGCTCCCCTTCAGCAGCACAGGGCACCAAACAAAGACCCCAACTGTCCCCTCGGGAGCTGGCCTGGTCCTTACCCGACTGAGCTGCTGCCTGGGGAATAGGTTCCAGCACTGCCGTAAGCAGCGCTGGTGCTTGACAGAGCCCGTCGTTGAGGGCTGTACCCTGGGGTACAACCGGTAGTAAACTTTGGACTGGCGCTAGGGCAGCGGGACGGGCTGGAACTCAGCACACTCTGGCCCTGGATCGGAGGAGAAGGTGCCCAAGACGGGGCTTTCTTTGCCGCCAGCTCACGCGCTGGAGTTGTTTGTACCGCTGCAAGGAGGAAAAACAGAATCAGCATTGTGGATGCAGCAGCCCCAAACTCTCCTCCCCCCTTTAAACGCAGACACAACGCTATCTTAAGGCAATTTAAAGAAGATGCTAGAAGGGACGCTAGAAAAACTAGTGTCCCTACAGAACTCAGCAGTCAAGCCACTGACAGAAAAAAAGAGAAGACTGAGACACAGGACCACAGCTCAGCACGAATCCTGCAGCTTCAGATTTCAGTTCAGTGTTACCAGGCACCTTGCGTAACCCAGGGGGGTTCTCTATTCCATCAGCTCCTCCACCTGCCTACTCTGGGCATCTTTAGGCATTGAATGTCTTAATTTATCTCTGCAAATAAACACAGGAGATGCTTGAACCTTGTTGTTGCAGCATTACAACCATCTGCTGCCCATTTCCTGGGGGCAGACTAGCAGAGTGCAATACTACCGTGCTAGCATTTTGCTTTTGGTCTATTTACCTTGTCAGGCTCTTTTCAGAACTTTGCTTTGATCTTCAAAAGCTTTCTGAGCGTCCACTCTCTAGGCTCATTTTCCGTCTTCACACGAAGGTCTGTCTGTCCCTCTCATTTGGTTCTCGTTACCCAGCGTGACAGCAGTAGGACATCAAAACAAAATATAAACCTGCGCTCTCTGCCTTGCTCCTAGTTCCATGGATAAGTCACAGATTCCTTGTCACACCTCACAGTGTTCAAGTCTCTCTCTGTCCTTCAGCAGCCGCTCTCATCCTGCCCTTTTTCACCGTCTGTGTGTTTGTTTCCCCTCCAGTTCTCCCCACAAACACTCATCAAATTATCACTTGACGTTGTGAGTTTTAATAGGCTGCGGGTAATTCAGTTCACCGCTCCTGTCAGATGAGGCCATTCAGAACTCACTCCACTAAAGAATCCCACCGCTGAGAGAGACACCATCTTGAAACAAAAAAAAAAGAATTAAAAAAGATTGCCGGAGATATTTATTGCACCCACCTGCATTCTGCAACCCCAGCAGGGTCTGCTGGCGAGGACTCACGACCAAGCTGGTCGGTGCCACCGTGTATTTGAAGTCCACCCAGAAATCAAATAAGGCATTCAGGCTGAACAGAGATGCAAGTGCACGTTCTAGAAGAAACAGAGAAGTTTTTACTGCAGCTTGAGCATGGGAATAACAAAAGTGGATTGTTTGCAAACATGGGCATATGCCTATTAAAAACAGGTCATTGTTAGTGCTGTCAATAAGTACCAATTTGGGCAATACCTAAGATTTCTTCACCTTTTTATGTAAGAACCATTGGAGATAATTTTCCTTTCTATATTGAGATCAATTTATACTGCTACAATTGAATATTTAAAGACAGACAGTCATTTTCCAAATCGACTACAATTAAGTTTCACAGTCTTTCTCAAAAACCGTCTTCTGTCAAATCATCTGTCACTCATCTCATGATTTTTCTCCTCCTCTTGCTTCATCCTCTAATCATATTTGATACAGCTGGCTTAGAGTCTGCTCCTCCCAAACAAACTCGAATTCTTGTGAAATGCCATCCACGCCCACGGTACGACACAGCAGTAAAATCTGCCGTGTTCCCCAAAGCCTTACTCCACACATTAAACAGATTTAATGCACCAAATAAGTTCTTCCTACCTAAGAAAGCTGTTAACACTCCTTACCTGTCACTAAAACGGAAGAAATTCCAAGTTTCAAGGGAGATAGCAGAAAGCAAACCAAAGTTTTGGTTTAAATTTAAAACTAACAAAAAAACCCAATTAAAAAAAAAAAAGCTGGTTTAAGGACCACCTCTCCAGCAATAAAACTGAACAAGTGAATAAAAGAAAAGAACCCTGAAAACTAATTTAAATGCTGCAGCAACTCACCAATATACCAGAGTGGCCAGTATGTGATGTTGTAATAGGAGCTTATGAGTTTTCCAGACCTGAAAAGAAAAAAAAGAAGTTCTCATTTTGCAACCACTCAGTCCCAGGAAAGATTCAGGGAGATACAAAGGAGGAGGCTTTGCTTGTTTGACTCAGATGTAACAATTAACGCACATTTCAGTATAGATCATGCCTGCGAGAGACACATTAAGGAGCCCCCAGGCCAAGACCACTTTCCGGGCTTCAATCTCCTTCCTCATCTTGACGGCCCTGTCGATGACGGAAGTTGCTGGACTCTGTTCTGCTGCCATGATCTGTAACCACAAACACAGAGAAATGACAGAATTTGACGACTTTTGCACAGTAAGACCCTCAGTCAGCACATGAGTAAAGAAAAAAAAGCAGTAGTCTAAAACAGACTATGTAAATGGACTTTTCCTTTAGGCAGATTCATGTTTAGCATATTTATTAAAAAAAAAAAAAACCAAACAAACAGATTCTTTTTACCAGGAAAAATAGGTAATATTTCTTCAATGAACTCTACTGTCAGCACTGTCACCTCATCACCTGACGTTTTCTTCTAGTCCCGTCACCAAAATATGCTACTCTTCCTTCCTGCCACTCACTTAAAAACTTGTCACATCATTCGTCACTAGATGGGAACATAAATAATTTGCTTTCTGGGACAAATACTTCACGTATACATTACTGCCTTCTTACTGGTACAGCGATTCAACGGTGAAATAGTGAACATCAGGATTACTGGGAGAATTCTACAAGAGCACATTGCCTGGTAGTTTTTTTGACAGGGTTTCATACACTTTCAGCCCCAAGACTTCCCTTCCCACACTGACAAATGTAGCGACCCCGAGCTGAGATCCTCACCCCCATCCTCACACTCCCAACCTCTCTCCCTGAACCACGTCCTCCTGCAGAAGCAGAAGCTGCACTGTTAGGACACTGAAATCAAAGGGACATTGGATTCTTTTCTACTCGCTGAGGGGGGCTGGGTGTGGGGTGTTCACCTCCAGACTGAACTATGTCCTGCCATGTCCCCTGCCCTCTTCTGCTAAGGCACAGGCATGAGGGGAGGCCTCACCCTGACACCCCAGCAGGCGCTGACCCCAGGGCCACACAGGGAGGTCCCCCACACCTCCCCTTGCCCCAGATCCCCCAGCTTCCCCCACGCCATCCCCTCTGCCACACACAGCCCCAGCTCCCCACGGCACCCTCCCCCCAGCCCTGTCACACACAAACAACTGCCACAGCTTCCCCTGCCACGCACAGGGACCCTCGGAGTTCCCCCTGCACAGACCCCACTGTCACACGCAGGCAGCCTCCACAGCTGCCCCCAGCCGCCACCCCCCACACCACCCCGGGGGGTCTCCACAGCTCCCCCCACGGCCCCCCACTGTCAGAGGAGCTGCCTCATGGTTCCCCTCAACCAGACCTCACCGTTACACACCGGCAGCCCCACAGCTCACACCCCCCTCACACAGAAGAGACCCCACACCTCCCCCCATCCCGACCCCTGTCACACACTGGTGCCCCCACATCCCCCAGAGGCGGCGGCGGCCCCCCCACCCCGGGCGCGGGTTGGCGTCCTCCGGCAGCCCGGCCGCCCCCCTTAACCCCTCGCCCGCCACCAGGTTCACTATGACACCGGCCGCCCCCCCCCCCCGCCCCCGCTTTCCTCCAGCAGCAGCTTTGCCGCCCGCGGAAGGCAGGCGGGAGCCTTTAGGACCCAGCGGCGTCCCCGCCGGCTCCGTGCCCGGCGGCACAGGAGGGTCCCGGCGGTCCCCCGGCAGCGCCCGGGGGAGGCGTGGGGGGGAGCGGCGGGCGGCGCGGTCCCAGTAATCCCCCGTGTGCCCCAGTATGTCCCAGTGCCCCCCAGTACATCTCAGCGATCCCCCCAGTGCCCCCCAGTATGTGCCAGTGACTCTCCTAGCGCTCACCAATATATCCCAGTACATCCCAGTGCCCTGCAATACATCCCAGTAACCCTCTCTGTGCCCCCCCACTATGTACCAGTGACCTTCCTACTGCTCCCCAATATATCCCAGTATGTCCCAGTGCCCCCCAGTATGTCCCAATGATCCTCTTAGCGCTCCCTAATATATCCCAGTATGTCCTAGTGTCCTACAATACATCCCAGTAACCCTCCCAATGCCCCCAGTATGTCCCAGTGACCCTCTTAGCACTCCCCAATATATCCCAGTATGTTCCAGTGTCCTGCAGTACGTCCCAGTAACCCTCTCAATGCCCCACACTATGTACCAGTGACCTTACTAATGCTCCCCAATATATTCTAGTATGTCCCACTGCCCCCCAGTATGTCCCAGTGCCCCCCCAGTCGGTCCTAACAACCTTCCCAGTGCCCCCCAGCACTCACGGCCAGCAACAGGTTCAGCTCGGCGCACAGCAGCAGGACGTCGGCGGTGACGGTGGCCACACGGGGGATTTGGGGACTCCCCACCCCGGGGGGGAAGCTCAGCCCCTTCCCTGTCTCCTCCGTGTACCCCAACAGCCACAGCACCCCCCGGCCCCCCTGCGGGGGAGGCGCACCGTCACTGGGGGGGATTTGGGCTACGGGGAGGGGGGGGAATTGGGGTGTCCTGTGGGGAATTGGGGTCCTACAGCAGAATATTGGGGTGCTGTAATGGGATACTGGGGTGATATGAGGGATACTGGGAGTACGGCGGTTGTATGGGGGAATACTGGGGTGCTATAGGGGATATTGGTGTGATACGGGGGGATTGGGGTCCTATAGCAAAATACTGGGATGCCAGAGAGGGATATTGGGGTTCTGTGGGGGATACTGGCGTGATACAGGAGATATTTGGGTCCTATAGCAAAATATTGGGGTGCTTGCGGGAGATATTGGGGTGATATTGGGGTTCTATGGGGGATATTGGGGTGATACGGGGGGATTGGGGTCCTTGAGGTTTTGGGGTGCCAGTGCGGGTTTTGGGGTACCTGCACGGCGTCGACGGTGCCGTGGCAGACGGGGTTCCCGAAGCGGATGGCGCGGCAGTGCCGGGGGGGCCAGGCTGCAGCAGGTTCCGGCCGTACTTCTCCAGGGTGCTGAGCGCCGTCCGCAGCCCCCCAAACCCTGCGGCTGCCCCCCGGCACCTGAGGGGGACAGGGAGGGTCAGGAGGAGCCCCCAAACGCCCACCGCACCCCCACATCCCCCCACTCCCCCTCCCACCACCCCCCATACCCCCTTCCCCTCTATTTTGGGTGCCCCCCCGCATTTTGGTGCCCCCCCTCCCCCCCGCGTACCAGGCAGAGGTTGTTATGCAGCAGCAGGGCCCCGTCCAGGTGCTGACACTTGTCTTGGGGGGCCAGGGGACCCCCAAAATCGGGCTCAGCTCGGCCGGCGTCACCTCCCTGGGGGTCCCGGGTCAGAGCCGCCTCCAGTGCCGCACGCAACGCCCCGGGATCGGGCGGGGGGGCCCCTCGCTGCCCCCCGGGGTTCGGGGGGGACCCCCCTGGGTCGCGGGGTGCCCCCTCGGAGCGGTCCACGATGGGCGGGCACCCCTGGGAGGACCCCGCGGTGTGGGGGGAGCCCTCAGGATCTCGGGGGGGGGGCCCTCAGAGGCCTCCGGGATGGGGGGGTACCCCCCCGGGGTGTGGGGGGAGCCCCCTCCGCCGGGACGAGGGCACTGGGCTCGACCTCTTCTGCCATCACCTGAGGGGGTGAGAAACGGGGAGAAAAAGGGAAATTTGGAGGGGGGGTGATAGAGAAAATAACGAGTTAACGGGGCAGCGGTGGCAGTAATGGGGCGCACCCCTCACCTGGGGTCCCCGAGGAGTCCTGCCCCCCAAACCCCCCTGGGGGGGGATCCCAGTGGGCGGGGGGGTCCCTCTCCCCATACTGTCAGGGGGGTCCCGTCCCCCGCTACCAAGTGCCCTGTCAGGCGGGTCCACGGGGTGGGAGGGGGAACGGGGGTGCATGAGGGTCCGGGAGTACCAGGGAGAACTCGGGGACCCCCGTCCCTAGCGCGGTGGGTGCCGCGGGGAGGGGACGCCCAGCGGGGAGCCCCTCCCTACCTCAGGGGCCAGCGGGGACAAGAGAGGGGAGAGGAGGGAGGAGAGGAGGAGGCAGCGGCGGCAGCGCCCGCCCCGACCGGCACCGCCTCCAAAATGGCGGCGGCTGAGGGGAGGAAAGAGCTTCCCGCTCCGCGGCCGTCACGCCGCGCCGGCCCCGCCCCCGAACGGGCTGCCCTCACCCGACATGGCGGCCGCAGCGTCGACCCGCACCCCCTCCCGCCCTGGCAATGCCCACACTCGCCATGGAGGCTGCGGTGTCGCCAGCCCCGCCCCTTCGTGCCTGCGCGGAGCCGCCTCCCCTCAGCCCCGCCCCTTCTCCCCGCTTCCCTCAGGGCCACCATGATGGCGGCGGCGGCGGCCCCTCGGCTCCCGCCGCTCCTCCGGGCCCTGCGGGTTCAGGTGAGGCGGGAAGGCGGGTGGGGGGGACCTCGGGGGTGGCGTCACGCCCGCGTCGGGGCCTCACCCCGCCCGGGGGGTGTGAGCCCGGCGGCTCTGGGGGTGGTTGGGGTCCTCCCTCCTCTCTTCCCCTTCCCCCTCCTCGCCTTTCCCTTCCCCGTCCTTCCCGGGGGACACCGGGGGCCGGGACGTCCCGGCGAGTGCCCCGACTGCGGGTCGCGCGGATTCAGCCCCCCCGCAGCTGGTCGCTGCCCCCGCGGGCCTTGGCCGGGCGCTGGCGGAGCCGCTGGAGGCGGGGGGGTGCGGGCAGGCGGGCGGCCTTGCGCGCTGTCCACGCACCAGCAGCGGCAGCGGGGCCAGGCGGGGCCCAGCGTCCCTGGGGGGCGACGGGGGGGTCAGGGGCAGCCCCCAGGGAGCCCCCCCACACCTGCCCCCAGGCAGCCCCCACAAATCCCCACCACACAAACCCCCACAGGGGCGTTTCACGGACCCACAGAGACCCCCCAAACCATAGAGACACCCCCCGACCCCATAGATCCCCCCTCAGTCCCACAGAGAACCCTCCCCCCCTGCTTACTGACGGCCATGGCCCCCACCAGGGCAGCCCCACGTGGAGGTGCAGGAACTGGAGGAAGTTTTGCACCAGCCCCACGGGGGTGTAGGCCCCCAGCCCCAAATCCTCCAGCCGCTCCTCCCCCTCCACACCCACGGCGGGGGCGAGGGGGGGAACGGAACCCACAGCAGCGGGTTCAGACCCACAGCAGGCTCTGTTTACCCCATGGTGGCTGTGGGGGGTGGGGAGGCCGCCTGGGAGGGGGAGAAGAAGGGGAGTTATACGGGGAATATAGGGGAGTTTTGGTAGGACCTACAGAACTGTGTGGGGTTGGGGCACACAGAGGGGTTTGGGTAGGACCTACAGAAATGCAGGTGGCACCAGTGCAGTGAAGGGAGAACCCAGCTCTTGGGGTCACCACCCCTGAGAGCCCTGTGCAGCCCAGGGACACGGAGGCTGCTGCAGGCACAGAGCAGGAGATGGGCTGGGGCAGCTCTTGGGCTGCGTGGGAGGGGCAGTCGCTGCAGGGAGTTGCAGAGGTTTGGCGTTTTTTTGTTGGGGTGTGGGAACAGTTTCCGTGTGTTACAGACACCCAGTGCCCCCTGCTTAGAGTGACAAGCGTTCTCCTTCCCATCAGCTCTTCAGTGACGCATCGAACCAGCAGCTGCTCACCAACAGAATTCAGATTTCCTGGGCGAGGTCACAGGAGAACTGGAGGTAAGAAAGGCTCCACTTCCTGCGCTGCTCCGGAGTCATTCGCAGCTCTGCTCTTTTTTCCCTCGGGGAAAGCAGAGCCTGGGGCAGAGGGTAAAAGTCTGGAGGCGTGGGAAGCTTGGCCTTGTGCTGGTGACCCACGGGGTTTGTGTGCTGCTGGTGTCTGGGGTGGAAGGGCTGAGGTGGGGACCCTCTGAAGAGCCCACGCTGCCCCAGACCCAATCTGACAGACCCACAGCAGAGTGCAGCTGTTGCTTTTGTACTTCTCATCAGCTCTTTGTCCTGCTCCTTCCCGGAGCTTTGACCTGCAGGAGGAGGGTGACAGTCTGTTGGGTGAAGAGGAGCTGCCCTGAAGAGAAGCCCCCGTCTGCCTCAGCCCTGCACCCTGGGACTGTTCTTCCCTCTGCTCTGGATCTCGGGGGCTACTCAGAGCTGCCCTTGGCAGAGTGAATCTTCTCAGGCCCCGAGAGCTCTGGGGATGTCGTTACTGCAGGTTTCTTCAAGGCAAAGCTGGCCAGGAGAGAGAAGCCCTGTTTGGACCTGCAGGGCAGGGTCCTGCCAAGATGCTTTAATGGTACCTACTGAGGAAACAGTCACTAAATAGCTTTTTGTATAAAGCTTTGAGCTCGCATCCTGCTGCCCTTCTGTCAGCAGGCAGCCCAGTTACTGTCCAGTGCCAGCCCAGCTGCCAGCCCTCGCCATCGCCTTCACAGCCAGCGCTGCCTCTGCCCATCGTGATCTCTGCTGCAGAGTTTCTCTGGGTTTCCTTCCCCGTTCTGTCAGGGAGCAGCCAGGGCACCGCTGAGCACGGGGGATTTCTCCTTTCAGTCCCACTAGAGCTGAACTGGGACTCACCCCAGGAGGTTTCTCCTGTCATGCAGTTTCAAACTGTGAGTTACTGTCAGCCATTTACCTTACCTGGCTGTAAGCTTCCCTCAATGTGCAGGGTGTGCCCTGACCTACTAGTTAATTCTTGAAGCCTTTTGGCTGTTCCATACGTTTCTTCTTATCTCTGAGGAGAAAATAGCCTCACTCCTCAAACCGCCAATTGGACCCATTGCTCAACTATCAAGATGTGTCCCGATCCCAAAGTGTCAGGTGAATGATTTGTCCCCAGCAAAGATGTCATCTTTCCTGCCAGCTTTTACTGCTGCACCATGAACGTGCTTCAGAAGTGAGTCAGCTGATAAAGATGGTGGTGTGAGTATGATCTCTTTCTTGATCCCTCTGCAGAGATTTGTCCGGGCTGAAGGCAGAGCAGATGAGGCTTTCTGGCTCTGTACTTGTAAACTGCTCCCGCCTGAACTCTGGCGTGCAGCTCTGGGAGCCCGTCAGTCTGGGCAGACCTGTCCTAAAGGGTCAGGCACAGCAGCAAGCGGGACAGGAAACAAGCCAGAAGACTTGGGAAGTGATGCACTTACAAGTCAAGGGGGACCTGGAGAAGAAGGAGCTTCAGGACAGGTAAATGTGTTTTAAACTTTGCTTTTACCAACATTACCTTTTGTGGCTGCTTCTTGGATTCATAGACGGGCTGTGTTCACGTTTCAAACCCACCCGTTCTTCACAGCCTTGTTTCTGTCCCTAGCCAAGCTATGGCCTTCAACAGCACGGATGGAAAAACACGTCTGACCGACAGAAGCTTTTGTAAGACAAGACTGGAAAAGAGATCACAGTGTATTACAGTGTTTTTGCTGTTACCTGATTCTTGGTGAGAAGCTGAGACCAGCATGAAGAGAGCTGTGTCTCTTGTACAGCCCTTGGTACCCCCAGGGCTGTGCAGAGGAGTTGGGAGGGATTTGCCCAGGGCCATCCTAAGCCCCTCTGTACTGACAGTTCCTTACCAGACTGAGTGCAGAAGTCCTTTGGGGCAGGAAGGGCCATTTTGCAACATCAGGCATATTAACCTGTAGAGATGAATGCTGCCTTTGCTGTATTTTCTGGGCTGAACTTTCTCTGCTGTGCTTCTGGGAGCTGCGTAGCTCTTCAGCGGGTGACGGTGCGCGATGCTTTTGGAATGGCACGTGGACCTTCTCTTCCCAGGGTGATGGAGCTCTCAGCCTTGCTCGTATAGTCTCAGAAGCAGAACGAGGAGAAGGAGAAGACTGTGAAAACACTTAACAACCCTGTGGAGATTCTAGTATGTTTTACCTTTATTTGGGAGATGGCCCAATGGTTGTTCTCCAGCTTTAGCACAAAGGGGTGTGGTTTCCTCAAGAGAAAGAGCAGTGAGGACGCTGACTGTGTGGGAGCATCAGGCACGTGTGAGTCAGCCCAGGGGCAGGCCGTGGCGAGGGAGCTGCAGACAGTTCCGGGGGTTGCACCAGTGCTATTCTGCCTGTGACTAAATCTCTAGGGATCAAAGTTCCTTGGAATTGAAGCTTCATAGCAGCCTGTGAAAACCAGCTGTTGGTCTTTCTCTTGTTAGTTTTAGCAAAGAAGGAATTCAATAGATGTGGGAAGGGATACACTGGAATCACTAGGGCTGAGGCTTATCAGCACGACAATGCTGCTGAGGCTGGGAATGTGCAGAGGGGAGCAGCTCTTCCCTGCCCACCCTTTGCTTATTCTATTCTCAGGAAGCAAGTCTGTTAGAGAAAGAATATGAAGCTTCATTGACTAAAAGTGTCAAAGAAGAGAATCTTTCCGTCCAAAAGCTGATAAAAGATATAACAGAGGTGAGTACGGAGTTGGGACCACATCCCTGTAATTTGATTTAAAAGTACTTGAGGAAGGCAAACAACTGGCCCAGGGAATAGATAGATGTTTTATATTGTCTGTGTTAACTGCTACTGGCTGTTTAATTATTATACCACTTTTCTGACATAAAACCTGCTATAACTGCTGAGTTGCCTGTCCTGTGACACTTGAGCTAAGTCACTAGAAGTTTCCATACCTTTGCCTTTCCCGTGAGGTCTCTATTTGACTATGCTTTCTGAGTTGGCTACTTGACGTTTGTGTTCTAGTGTTGCCTGGAGGCTTCTCCCACCTCCTTGAGACAGAGGACAACTCTGTTGTTCTTTAGATTTTTATAAAAGGTCACTGACTGAATCAATGCACTTGCCAACTCTGCTCCTTCACTCTACATTCACTGACCATTATTATCTCCCCAGAATTGCAACTGATCTAACTGTTTAGGGCTAACTTTAGCTTAGTCCTAAACCTCATTGTAGGGAGGGGGATATAATCATCAGATGTTTTACACAGCTTCTCTCAAAGTCAGTTCTTTCCCCTTATGTAGTCATTTTTATCCTCTTGTGCTACTGCTCAGAATAATTATAAACATTAGCTTTTTCATTGCTGTTTTCCAGTATTCATCAGCTTCCTTCTTCCCTGGGTAGCATTAATATTTCCTTTCATTGCTATTTCCAGTGTTGACCTGGTGCTCCTCGTCTCCGTGGCTCTATGAAGCTGAAGGAGACTAAAATCATTCACAAGAGCTTCAAGAAACTGAGCGTTCAGGCAGCCTCCAGCCACTTCACACTTGTTTCTTCTTGTTTGTAGTAGCTGTATTCAGAAACCCCTGGAGCACTTGTGACCGCAGGGACAAAACTTCTTTGTTGACTGAAGAAATGAGAGAATTGAGTTTTTAATGACTCTAGGGTGAAGTGGGGGGAAAAGGAGAAATAGACAAAGAAAATCCAGTAGAATGAGCAGAGAGTAACAGCTTGATGTGGGCTTTCAGGTGGTGTTAGATGAATGTGCCAGCGTGGTCACTGACAGCTCCCAGCAGGCAGAGTCTATCAACGTCCTCTCTTGTCTGAGCTCCGTTGATGCAGAGCGTGCCTTTGTGTTGGTTCAGGAAGCACTGGCAAGGAGGAGAGGAGCAACACAGGTGAGAATTTCTCCTTGTCTTCACCACTGGCCACAGGCTCAGCTGCTGATGCCTTGCTTATCTTGAAACCTTTCCCTTCACTTAGCCAGTTTCTTTCTAGCCATCCCACTCTTGGTACTATATCACCTCACCAGTCTCACCAGCTCTGTGTTCTGCTGCTTTTCTCTCTTTGATCTCCACCCCTCATCACAACTTTTGCCTTCAGGTGAGCTGTCTCGCTGCTTGCTTCTCTCACAGCTATCAGGAGCCATCTTCCCTGCTCCTTATTGCTTGTTTGTGCTTTTCCCTGCCCATTCCTTGCAGGCCCTAAAAGAGCTCTCTGCCAGGCAGGACTCTATCAGTTTCCTGCTGCACCAGCACAGGCAGCAGGAAGAGAAGTGCCGGAAGCTGCAGCAAAGCCTCGAGCAACTGGAGCAGGAATGCCAGACAGCCAGCAGCCACCAGCAGCACCTGCAGTCTCTGGTAGAAGCACTCAGAAGGTGAGTGTTCCCTCCTCCTCCTGCGGTCTGGAGGCAATCTGCTTCCAGTTCTGGCAGTTCAGAGGTGTTACGGGCAAAGAACTCGCCTGCCCTCCCCATGTATGCCCCTGTTTGGCACTTCAGCATCCTCCTGTCACTGCTTTTCCTGCTCTACTGTGAATCCTAAGGCTGTCTTGGAGACTCAGAGCGACGTTGGAATACAAGACACCTCCCTCTCGACATGCTGCTTCTCTGAATTCTGTTCTCTGGGGGCCCTTTCTTAGCCACGGCTTCTCAGTGAATGAAGGCAAAAGCCTGCCTGCCTTCCTCTGTCCCTCTCCAGTGACCTTGTGAGGGGAAGGGCAAGTTCTTCCTTACCGTGCTGCCCACAGCGCCAGCCTGGAGTGACTGAAATGGGATCCGTGACTCTTCAGGCCTGTTCATTCTTCTGACTGAGCCTTGTCTCTGCAGTGACTGTGCAAACCTCGAGAAAACCAGGGCAGAGCTACAGCAACAGCTTGAAGAGACAGAGCAAGAAGCCTCGTGTCTGTGTCAGAGTAACACTGAGCTGCAGCTGAGGGAAGATGCAGCCTGGGGGAGAGGGTGGAGCAGCAGCAGAGGATGGAGAGAGCGCGTTGTGACCAGGAGCTCCTGTGAGCATTAAAGCTTCCTCTGGGCAGGGGTGGGTGCTGCCAGATGGTGGGAGGCCCCCGTAAAAGAATGGATTTTGTCTGCTCAGCATGTGTAGCACAGACTGGTGAAGGGAGCCCATGGGCAGGTCTGGCTCCCTGCTGACACACAGCAGAGCTGCCTGTTTGTACTTTATCTTTATGGCCCTTGAAAAAAATCATTCCAAAGCTGACCAGAGTAGTTGATGACAGGCCTAAGGTGAAACAAGAGAGGTTCAGGCTGGATTTAAGGAGAACAAAAAATGGAACCATGAGGGCAATCCTGCAGCAGAACAGGTTGCTCGAAAGATTGTGCAGATTCTATCCCTGGGAATTTGGAAGCCCCAGGTGCATCGAGCCTTGAGCAACCTGGACTGATCCCATAGCTGACCCCAGGTGCTTTGAGCTGAAGATTGGGCTAGAGGCCTCCTGGGGTCCCTGCCAGCCTGAATCATCCTGTGATCTTATGGTTATTGGATTGGAAATTCATACAGATCTCCCCACATAGATTGCAGGCTCTTTCATTGTTTTGTTACCACAGGCAAGAATAATGGAGAGAATGTTAATCTGGACTTTAAAAGTCTGTCTTATGCAAAGAAGATCTTTGGAAAGTCTGATCTAATGTATCAAAAGGAGAGAGCGAGCTAACAGGCAGGAAGCTGTTGAGAGCACCTGAACTTTTTGGAAACCTGTGATTTCTGGAAGCTTGTTTTACTTTCTCAATGATGAATGTTTCACCTGGGTCAATGACAAAGACTGATGCAGGGCTAGGCAGGAAATTACAGCATTCTTTAGGGGTAAATAGAAAGCTGTTGCAAATCGTTCAAACTGCCATATCTCGGAAATAGTGTGTAATCTTGGTTTTGGAAATGAAACTGTTTTTACATTAAAAACTTGTTTGTCTTTCCCCTTCTCATAGGCTGAAGGACTTAGCTGCACTTGAAGAAAAACATTCTTTATTAGAGAGTGAGCTGGTAGTTGCAAGAGAGACACTGGAGGAATCGCACCTTCAGAGGGATCTGCTGAAGCAAGAGAAACGTGAGCTTACCATGGCCCTGGAGAAGGTGTGGTCACCTTATTCCTAGGCAGCACCCGTGGGAGAGGGAGTTGTGATAGCAAGACCAGCACAGGTGCCGTTTCTGTCAGCAGAAGACAGTGACAGGGTTGTTCTCCTTCTTGGAAAAGGGTGATCAGACCACACAGGCTCCTTGGTGCAGTCAGTCCCCACGTGGTTATTGGGAGCGCTGGGCTGGGGGTGTGTCAGAGACACCAAAGGGGATCTGGAGTCGCTGCTTAAAGTCAGGGATTTTCTTGTCTCTGCTTTCATGTTGTTCTTTTGTCTCTTCAGGGAGAGCAGTCAGTGGCAGAGTTGAGAGGGGCTCAGAATAAGCCGAGTGCTGAAGTAGCTGATCTACACGTTGCAGCAGCAAAGATGAGCAGTGTCAGTGAAGCTCTTGCACTGGATAAAGTGCGACTGAACAAACTTGTGTCGCAGGTGAGCAGTTGCCAAAGATCTTGGCAAGTGTTCGTCTGTAGCTGCTGCTGCTTTTCAGACTTCTTGCCTTCAGACTGCCTGAATATGGAAATGTTCCTTCTTCTGTCGAAGCCAAACCTTCTCCATGGTAAATCTTACTGTATTTCATTTCCTCTGTGCTTCTGTGACTGCAGCTGGAGCAAGAGAATGAAGTTCTGTCGGGTAAAGTGGCTGAGATGGAGAGAGTAAGGAGCTCTGACCAGGAGAAGCTGAGCTTGTGTGAAGGAACAAATGAAGAGCTCAGTGCAGAGAAAGCCCACCTGGAGCAGCTGCTGAAGAAAGTGGAGGAGCAACGGGAGGGGCTGCAGGAAGAGCTGAGGATACTGGCAGAGGAGAAGGCAGAAACCCAAGAGCAGCTCAGTCAGGTGAGACCAAACACCTGGTGCTTTCCGGGTGGGCTTTTGGCTGCTCGGCTCAGTGAAGCTCCGTCTGTTGGATTCTGCGGTGGTTTTGTCAAGGAGACACTTGGTAGTGCTGGAGGTCAGAAGCTTTGTTTACTGCCTTTTGGAAATGTGTTGGTGGCTGGCAGAGCTGTTCTGCAATTCTCTCAGTTGTCCTCTGCTGCTACAGATGACGTCAACCCACCTGCCTGTGGTGGCCTCTCTTTTGGCTTTTGATAAGCTGCAGAGAGATGATTTGTCTTTCCCATGAATCTGAGTGAGGCTGTTACTCCCCCATGTGGCAAAAGAAGCAAACAGCGTAGCTCTTCACCCTTTTTCTGAGTCAAAAAACCCCGGGGTTGCATGTTTCTATTTATGCTTTTTGTTGTGAAGTCTGCAACTTTCAAAACTCCATTTGTTCAAGCCTGGAGAGCGGGACAAAGCTGCAGGTCAGTGTCTGCTGTCTTGTACTGCTAAGAACGGGCATGAGATCTTGAAATTGTTGAAATTGTATCTTAAGACATACATGCAACTTTGTGGCTGGAAATATGCCTGGGGGAAAAGGACCTGGGGGTGCTGGTCAGCAGCTGGCTGATTATGAGCTGGCAGTGTGCCCAGGTGGCCAAGAAGGCCAATGGCATCCTGGCTTGTGTCCGAACTAGTGTGGCCAGCAGGGACAGGGAAGGGGTTGTCCCTCTGTGCTCAGCACTGGTGAGGCCACACCTTGAGTACTGTGTTCAGTTTTGGGCCCCTCACTACAAGAAAGAGTTTGAGATGCTGGAGCGTGTCCGGAGAAGGGCAACAAAGCTGGTGAATGGTTTAGAGCACAAGTTTTATGAGGAGCAGCTGAGGGAACTGAGGGTGTTTAGTCTGAAGAAGAGGCTGAGGGGAGACCTCATTGCCCTCTACAACTACCCGAGAGGTTGTAGCAAGGTGGGTGTCGGTCTCTTTTCCCAAGTAACAAGTGATAGGACAAGAGGAAAAGGACTCAAGTTGCACCAGCGGAGGTTTAGGTTGGATGTTAGGAAAAACTTCTTCATGGAAAGAGTTGTCAGGCCTTGGAACAGGCTGCCCAGGGAAGTGGTTGAGTCACCATCCCTGGAGATACTTAAAAGCCATGTCGATGTGGTGCTTAGGGACATGGTTAGTGGTGGGCTTGGCAGTGTTGGGTTAAGAGTTGGACTTGATGATTTTAGAGGTCTTTTCCAGCCTAAATGGTTCTGATTCTGTGAGCTGTTAGAGCCTCTTCAGGTTGTGAGGAAGATGAGAAAGAGGTGATCACACAAGACTCTTCACTCGGGACTAACTGATTTTGATACCCTGGAAAAAGAGCTTGGGAGAATCATGTCACTGAAGGAGACCAGGGAGTTTGTCATCATTTAAATGTCAGTTTCATGATGTACAATCTTGGATATTATGGGATAACTTTGAGAGAATTGTTTGTTTCTGATGGTCTGTTCTCTGTTAGATAGTCAGTCTTGGAGTCCACGGTATGTTTGGCAAATACCCAGCAGAGGTGTTATATTGAAGAAAAAAGCTAAAAAATCATGGTTAATCTTCAAGTTTGAATACCAGCAAGGTATATTAGACAACTTCTTTGTGTGAAACAAGCAGACAGTGTTGTTGACATGAACTACTGTACGAATAGAGTCTACCATCTCTCTGGCCGCATCAGCCAGACTTTCATAACTCACCCCAAGGGCTGTTTCCCTGCCCAGCATCACCTCATTGCAGCCAATACACTTGGAGAGGAGAAACCATGTGTATTTTCACTTTCTTCAGCGAGCAAAGTTGGTTTTGCTCAAACTTTTCTGAAAATTTCCAGCACTAGGCTAGATTCTGATAGAATTCCAGTTTGCAAGTGGCAGTTCTGGAAGATGCCGTATTTTTGCGTGCGAACACGTAGTCTGGTGTATTTATGTTTGCTGTGAAGGGGCTGTGTGGTCCCAGGCAGCCCAGCGTGGCCTTACTCATCACTTTCAAGTTAACAGTCCCAGTGCCTTTCGGCAGCCCAGGGTATTAGCGTGGTATGGAGCAGATGCTCTTAAACTTCCAGCCCGCAGTACAGGAGCTCTTTCTCCTCCAGCTGATGCAGAAGTGGCACTGGCTGGCTCTGCACAGAACTCCAGAGAAAGGGCTCTAACTGCCTTTTGTCCTGCTTTCAGGTTTACCGCCAGCAAGAGTCAGCTCGCAGCGGTCTGAGCAGCTGCGCCAGGAGTCCTCTCACCAGGGGCATGCACTGGCCATGGTGTCCAAAGAGAAGGAGTTCCTGGTGCACGAGAAGGCTGCCCTAGAGGTGCGACTGGCAGCCCTGCAGCGGGACAGACAAGGCCTGTCAGAGCAGCTGGCAGAGGCCAGGTAAGGGCGGGGAGGAAACCCTAGGCAGGACATTAGATAATGGCTGTAATTATAAAGGTGGTAATCATTCCATGAAGATTTACTGCATCCTGTGTGCTTTTCAAATGTTTTCACCTTCCACGGGCAGAAAATGAAAGAATCTTGAGCAAAATGAAAAAAAGAATACTATGATTTTAATGTTGTTTTCCTGACAGCTAAAACTAGCAAACATCTCCTGGGCCTCGGGCTCAGGTTTATGCCCCCTTGCACATTCCTGTGTAAAGTCCAAAGCAAGGCAGCTTGGCTCTGAGTTGAGTAATAATTAAACCCTGCAGGCGTTTACTGAAACTGAAGTTTCTCTCTGGTTTTGGTTTCTTGTTCTATGCATTTGAACATAGATCTTTCCTTATCAAGTAGTTTGGCTGTCGATGGCTGTTCCATGCAGACGTTGTGAGTAGGACACTGCCATCTAGGGTGGAGCCAGAGGCTGGTGCTGCAGATCTCGAGGGCCTTCTGGTTGGAAGCTAACTCTTGTTACCTGTGGTGCAGGACCCAGGGCTGGTTACACCAGCAGCTGGGAAACCTCTTTTGAATCCTCACGTCTTTGAGGATTCTTGCCCATCACTGATGTCTGTGCCCTGTACTCCTTACCACCTGCTGTTTAGAGACAGATGTCGTGGAGAAGTTACACAGGGAAGGAGCAAGATTCTGTCCTTCTGCCTTTCTAAGATCATATGTGACAAGTTCTGCTCAGAAAAAAAAAAAAAAAAGTTGTTTGTCCTCCTTGTAGGTGTTTTTTAGAAGACTCCTGAACTTGCAGAGCTGTACAAATGATGTTTTAGACATTGTTTTTCATGTTTATTGACTTTTACACTGCGTTACTCCAAAGTACATCGTTAGGGTGGCTGATAAACACCCATTTTGACTCAGTGTGTTTCTTGAGAGCTGCTGCTTCTTCTGGGCTCCAGCTTCTCTTATTTGATCCAGCTGAGTTACATTTGGTCAATTATTGGGCTGTTACTAAACTCTTAAATGTTCAGCTCCTTTTTAAAATTTTTTTTGAAAAGGGATGCATTATTTTTTTTAAAAAGATACATTAGTTATGAAGAACCTTTGACAATAGATAAAAATCCAGCAACTGTTCTTGCCAGATGTTGTTCTCAAGAGCCTTTTGTTGTCATAGTTTTGGACTCTATCTTTTCTGTTTGGTTTTAGGTTTTTATGGCACTCCCGTCCTAGCGAGGCAGTGCTGTGTGTTATGGGAACCTGGCACACAGGGCGCTGTGTTAGATCAGGGAGGTCACTTCAGCTCCTGGTTCCAGAACCCTGCGTGTCATACGCAGCAGTTGGTTGAAGTCTGTGGCTGTAAGAATTTGGCTCTGCAGTACTACAGCTTCCATTTTAAAGAGCAACAAGTAACTTGGGCTACTGCCTCCTTAGTTAGCAACACTTAGAGAAAAGCAGCAAGTTTTTCTCTTGAACTTTCAACAGTTGAAACTGAAGGCTGCCCGTCTCTCCTTTCAGTGGTCCTTGTTCAGATAAAATCTAGTTCAGGTTTCTTACGAGTGCTGCTCCAGGCGAGAGGTCTTACTATATCATCTGATGTATTTCTTGAGTCCCTTTTAAATACAAGGAGTCTGGAAAGTTACTTACCTATAGCTACACTGTGAACAGCATTCAAAAAGTCACGGGTCATCCAGGGAAATACTCTTGTTCTGTCCCCCTGCAGAGCAGCTTGGAAGCGCTGATGAGCTGAGGGCTGTGAGCAGAGACCGGGCTTTTGCTTGTTGGCCCAGACTTTGGGCACAGCTACCCGCGTGTCAGCCAACAGCAATTCCAGATTTGGCCGTTGAGATCAAATTCGGCTGGGCTTTCTGTGTTGTGCTGGGTCATAAGCAAAGCCTGGGCATCCCCCGGAGGGGCCTGCATTGCTATTTTAAGTGGCAGAAATAGGCTTTCTGTATACAAGTTTCCTTGCAACCCATTTTCCGTACTCAGGGGTAGGGATCTTGAATGACTTCTTACTGGAATAACTCTTAGTGGGTGTCAGGAGCAGCAAACTCATTTCTCTCTGTATTCACAACTCACAGGTCAGTGAAGGAGATGCCGGAATCCAGCCTGTTTGAAGCTCAGCGGCACTTCTCTCAGCTGGAGTCAGCTTGAAATCCACCTTCACACAGTCACGCAGGCCGAGGAGGTGATACAAGGTGAGAGCCTCCTGTCTCTGGTGATCCCCCTGCTAGGGAAGATGGTATAAAAATAGCTCTGTGTCCGCAGTGCTTCTGAGGAGTGAAGGAGATGGAGGCAGATCTCTCCTGCACTGAAGTGCAGATGGCTTAAGGTCAGTGAAGTCAGAACCATTGTGTAGACTCTGAATCTTGCCGTTTGTCCTGTCCAGGGGAAGTGAAGTGCCTTCAGTGTGAGCTGGAAGCAGAGCGATTTCTAATGAGGCAGGAACGGGAAAACATGGCACAACAGCTCCTGCAGACAGAACAGCAGTATAACAATACCCTCAAACTGCAGCAAACTGATCATGAAGTAGAAATAAACCAGCTCCCGCAAGAGCTGGTAGGAAACAACGTGCTTCTGAATTCTTCAAGCAAGCTTTGTGGGCTGGCTTTAGAAGAGTAATAGCCTGAGTGTGTGAAATGGGAGAAACCATCTGTCATAGGTCACACCTTGCTGGGCCAGACAGATAATCCTAACCCTTAACCCCTAACCCGTAACACTAACCCCTATCCCCTGACCATAACGCCTAACCCCCAACTCCTAACCCCTACCCCCCAACCTCTGACACTCTACCCCCAGCCACTAACTCCTACCCCTAACCCCTAACCCTGACCCCTAACCCCTACCCCCGGCCCCTAACCTGTAAACCCTAACCCCTAATCCCCACCCCTAACTCCCAACCCCTAAACCCTGACCCCTACCCTTAACCCCCACCCTCAGCCTCTTACCTCCTAACCCTAATCCCCAACCCATAACCCTAACCCCCAACTCCTAAACCCAACCCCTAACCCCCACCCATCACACCTAACCCTGAACCCCAACCCCTAACCCCCATAAATAAACCCTAACCCTTACCCTTAACCCCAAACCTCAGCCCCTAACCCCAACCCATAACCCCTATCTCTAACCCCAATCCCCAACCCCTAACCCCCACCCCCCACCTAACCCCAAGCCCTTAAGCCCCTAACCCCCAACCCCTACTCCCCCACCCCCCAACCCCCCCCTGCCAACTGCAGTCACGGGAACTTTCTCCCTTTCTTTCTGTCCTGTCACCGTTGTCAGAGGTGTTATCTCTGGGCTTGAAGCATGTGGAACAGGCCCCTTGTTCCTGGTACTTCCGTTCGTGGCCTGTCTTGTGACTGGGGCATCAGGGTACCGGTCTCTTTCTCACCCTGCAGTCCATCTACATCTTTTCACTGATGGAAAGGGATGTGAACTTTGAAAATAGACTCTAAGAATAGAGAGAAATCCTGAGGAGACAGGTGCTAGGAAACAGGCAGCCATCGGAGAGAGGAAGGTAACATCTCCTTTTCATAATGGTTGGACTCAATGCTCTTAAAGGTCTTTTCCAACCTAAATGATTCTATGATTCTTCCACCTGCTGACCCACCTTTTAAGTTCCTTGACAGGACGTGATTTATGGAGAGCACAAAGCCATTGTTGTGCACTGTTGAGGTGGGGGGTTGCGGGAGGGATGAAGCTTCACATTTGTTTTGAGGAGCGTGGCTGGGACTTCACCTTGAAGTCTTTCCCTCCACTCCTCAGGCAAGCGAGCAGGAGGGGCATCAGTCAGAGCTGCAGAAGATACTGGAGCAACGGGAAAAAGAGAAGGCGGAGACAGAAGGGGAGCACGAGGAGAAGCTGTTTGATATGAAGCAGAAAGCTGCTCCCATGCGAGCTCAACAAGAGGAACGAACCAGAGTCGAAAATGCCAAGCAAGAGGTAAAGACTGAAAGGAGAATTTGTGTAGCTTTTTTGCAAGACTAGAGCCGTGGGAGATGTCTGGATGTTGGGCTGTGTGGAGCATGCCCTACATGCTTTCTACATTGAATTTGGTGAGGTGAAAGGCAAGCAGGGTTCTCTTTGGGACTAGGAGTGAGACCTGTCAGAGGAAGCCGGGCAGAAGCATCCCCTTTCAGTTGAGATTTTTGTGCTGCTGTTGTGCTGGGTTTTTTAAGACTTACCTCAGAGTATCTTCACAGTTCTCTTAACAGTTCTCTTTTGATCTTTACTGATACATGCTTATAACCTTAACTCCATTAAAGACCAAACTGAATTTGTAGGACTGAATCCCCATGAGGATGGGGTTTTTGTCTGGGGGGGACAGGGGGACATGGCAAGATTGTTGACAAAAGAAAAAAAAAATTTAAAGACTCCTCTGAAATATTTCTGAGCAGTAAAACAGGGGTGTCTTCTGGGCTGTTTTAAGTCACTTGCTGGTAAGCTCTTTTGTGCCCAGATCTCCTGTGCAACCCTGTCACACAGTGAGAGTCCTCCTTGTGTCCCACCCAAAGTCCTCTTCACGGAGTCTGCCTGGGGACAGCAGTACCCCCAACTGTGTCTACAGGCATTGAAATGCCAGGGCAGTGCTCAGAGATGACAGTGTGTCCCTGTGATGTCAGTACTTTACCAAAGTCTAATGAATACCTTAAAAATGAAGTAATTTTCACCGAACCCCACTTGAAATACATGAGTTTTCTGAAGGAGCTGCTCGCTTCAGCCCTCTGGCAGCCCTGCATTTTCTCTGCTGCTAACTAGGTGCAAAAGTTGCTATTGAAAGACAAACAGGACACAGCAGAAGATGAGGGACACCCTCACCAGCAAGGCGAGACATTTGAGAAGTGCCACACGTTTTCCTGTTAGGTGTTGGATGTTTGTAGGAGGTTCAGTCACAGGGGGACTGTGGCTGGACCACGTTCATACGGCCAGTCTCACTTAGGAAGCTGTGTCTGCAAGTGGGCAGAGTCTGCTGCCTGGGAGAGCAGCAACACAGCGCTTTGAGAACGCGTCAGCCCGTCGGTGTTGGAGCCTTGCCACACAAATTCTGTGTGGGAAGTTTAAACCTGTCTTCTCTTTGTTTCTGTGCAGGTCCTGCAAGAAGAGGAGCGTGAGAAGAGTGCTTTGTTAGAGACACTACTTCAGCCTCAGGGAGAGCTAAGAGAAGCCAACCAGCAGCTGGAGCAGCTCAGGCAGGAGGTGAAAGAGCAGCGCGAGGATGGGCAGGTAAGTCTGACTAGTAGGGTGGGTTGAAGGAAGAGGCCGTTGGCAACTGGACGTAAGCTGAGAGAGGCCGAGAGACCCAGGTAACAGAGTGAAGGGCAGTAACAAGGAAATAAAGCCTAAGTGCTGTGACTGAGGAGGCAGGGACTGGTGCAGGCACTGAAAGCCCAGAGCCTGATGAGCTCCAGAGATCAGCAACAGGAAGGAAGTGTTACAGTGGAAGCAGAGCTGGGTAGAAAAGCAGAAGTGGCTGAATGAATGTGATTTTGAGACAGAAAGAAGAGAAAGCTGAACCTGATGGCAGGTCCCAGCAGCTTGCTCTCCATTTGTGTTTGCAGAACATCCAGAAAAACTGCAAGCAGAGCTGCAGGAAACTCAGAGTAAGATCAAGGCAGTGGAGAAGAGGCACAAGGAAGAAATCAAAACCATGAAAGAAGAAACTAATGTTCTCCTTCAGCAGAGGGATGTTCTACAAAACCAGGTGAGTGAAACAGCAATAGCCACTGCAGTCATCAGCCAGGTGGTCTCTCCCCATGGCAGAGCAGCAGGGGATGGGGTGAGTCCCTCTGGCTGCCATCACACTGTGGTCTCCATCTCAGCTGGGCTGAAGGAGACTGACCGGCCAGCAGCTGCCCTGGACAGATGGGCTGCTCTTTGTGCCTGTTTGCCAGCACTCATCAGAATGGATTTCTGCTGGCCTGTTACTGCCAGCCTTGTTTTTTAAGGTGCTTTTTCAGATGAACATGGTGACCCACTTGGATTTTTAAACAAGCCAGGTGTATCCATTGTGAATCTGGTACTTTCATGAAAGGGTGAAATTTAAAGTTGTTCTTTCCCTTTCCTCACAGTATATGATATGGCTGAAATGGCTGACAGTGGCAAGCTGTAGCCTTTGACTGCTTTGTTGTGTTTTACTTGAGGTGGAAGAGTTGACATCTCAACTAGCAGCCTCCAAAGAGTCCCAGCAAGTGATTGGCCGCAAAGCTCGGCAAGATCTGAGTGAGGCACAGGAACTGTCAAGGCAGAAGGTGCTGGAGGTTGTGCAGCTCCAGAAGATCCTGGAGGAGAAGAGGAGTCAATGGGAGAAGGTAGAACATCAGAACAAAATGCTGCAAGTGTGTTTGCAGTCTTTGGAGGGGGAGAGGAGTCGATGAGGAGAAGTGGAGCGTCACAACACAGAATTTCAGGCTTTGATGAAGGTCCTAGAGAATGAAAAAGCCAGGTAAATGAAAGTCTGTGAAACTCTCTGTTCTGTTTAATGGATTCCCTCTTTCAGATCTTCACATATGCAAGTGGCTCTGGCAGCATTTCCTAAAAAACAGAGTTCTGAACTATCCATGCAGATATGTTTCATTCTCTTGATGTGGTGTTTCATTTTCTTTTCTTTTAATCCTTCAGTTACAGTGTTTCTGAAGACAGTGGCTTTTGGAGTAGTCCTTTCCTTAAAATGAGGTGTTGTTTTGTGAGGTCGGCATGTTAATGCTGTTAAATGAAACTTTCAGGGGTTTCAAACCTGAAACACACCAAAGGAGGCAGAACGAGCTGCAGTGTAATGAGCTGGATACATCCATCAGCTCTGTCTTGGGTCTAGTAAATTTTAAACATTTGGGATCTGTATCAGTTACCTTTGGTTAAAACCATGATTTTGAACTAAGCCAGATTCCCCTCTGAGGCACCCAAGAAATAAGCATGTTTCTTATTGCCATCTGTTTCCTTATTCCTCAGAAAATCCCAACGGGTGTCTGGAAGGGTGTAGGGAGTGGCGCTCGGAAGATCTCGCGATGTACGGAAGGAATAGCTGTAGCCCCCCTTGTTATGAGGTAAGGTGATGGATAGGCTTGTAACACTAAGGGCACGCCCACGAAGGAGGTGCTTGGCGAAGGTATATAGGTAAGATACAAAATGTCCGTTTATTAAACTGTGTATCCACCACATTGGCGTTTGTACTGATGTCCCCGAGAAGGTTTTAACCTCCTGCAGTATTAGTCTCTGCGATCTGAGCGCCACTGACACGTGGAGAGGCAGGTTTAAAGAGGCAGAGCTAACTGCGACAAATGGCGACCCCGACATGGTTTATGATGTGATTTGAGGAGAAACGAACTGTGGCAGTTGGCGGTGCAGAGCAGGAGGTGAAGGAGCTCCACGCAGGACGGGAGACTCCACGACGCGCCATAGATGTCACAGTTAAGGTACTGAAAAGATGGGGTAAACAAGATAAGACTTCTATGAAGTCGAGAACATTAAAAGCAATGCTGCGAAGATTGATAAGGCTCGGCGTTTTAGCAGAGCTGATAGACTGTATGAAGCCAGAGCTCTGGCCACGAATAGAGGCGGAATTAGCAGAACAAGCGAAATTAGGAAAGCCAGAGCGTTTAATGGCTTGGGGGGAGATGCAGGGGGTGGAGACTGAGGTGCGTAGGGGAGAACTAGCAGAAAAATGGAAGGCGTACATGCAGCGTTGGGGGGCGGAGATGTGGGAGGCATTGGCCTGTCAGCCTTGCACAGCCTGTGAGAAAGTGCTGGGCTTTGATGAAAAACAGGCCTTGGATGAAAGATAAGAGGCTGCTGAGTTATGCCAAGGTGGCAGGGAAAAACAACGGACAGCTGCAACACTGAACTGTGGAAAAGTACTGAACCGCGAGAAGATGCTACCGCGAGAACAGCGCATGAATGAGAGGGTGATTGGCCTGCAAGTGCAGAGTTGGCGGTGGCGGCCCCGGGCCTTCCCGAGCCCCCCCCCACTGCCAGAAGTGGCAGTTTTTACGGAAGGTGCTGACACTGGGATGCGGCGTCCCTTGTGTGCCAAGACCACATAATCATTAAGCAATGGCTTTATATATTCTTAACAGCGTTTTGATGTTTGCAGCGTTTATCATTTTATGTTGTGTAAGTAATAAGTGTAAGAGGCCTCTTTGTGTGATTGTTTTGCATGTGCAAGACGCGGCAGCTGCGGACTGCGGACTTCTTTGACAGAATGCCATAGTACCCGCTGGGTCATCAGTGCTGCCTGTTTGTTTGGGCTAAGTGTTTTAAGTGTCATTAGGTGAAATATCTCCTCTAGCAGGAGGCAGTAATTCTGTATTAATTGTTGTCTTGAATTTAGGTGCATGCTCTGTGGGGAGAGTGCACCCTTGTACCATCTATCTGAGAAGGGTATTGTCACAAAAATCATCTACAACCTTACAGGGGTTGTTTGTTTTACCAGAGGTCAAACTTATTCAGCTGCTTTATTTTACTACAGCTGGGGTGACTCAGGATTTGGATCAGCACGTACTCCTCAAACATTTTGAGCTCAGACAGGGAGACAAAGTCGACCTCTGATAAAATGTAACCTCACTAAAGCAGAAGAATCTGTTGAACTGACAGGCATTTTACATACTGGTGCGGATGTGACTGTAATATCTGCGAGCTTCGGTAACTCGAGTGCTTTTCAGGGTTGGTGGTCATGCTGTAACATTTCAAAGCAAAGATCTCATTCATGTAAGGGGCCCAGAAAACTGGGTAGCAAATATTCATGCATTTATATTGGAAACCCCTATTACATTATGGGGTCGTGACTGTATGGCTCAATGGGGAACTCAAATTGGATCAAATTTGTCTTAATTGCCAGCACAGCCCACCCTGAAACCCACCCTGAAACTAACCTGGAAAACAGAATCACCTGTGTGGGTGGGTCAGTGGCCCTCGCCAATGGAAAAGTTGTGAGGATACGGGTACGTTACAGCCAGGAATGCCCTCCCCAACAATGATTCCCTGAAACTGGCATCTTGCAATAATTGATCTAAAGGATTGGTATTTACCATTCTCTTGCATCCAGATGATGCACCGAAATTTGCCTTTTCTGTTCCCAGTATTAATGTTAGTGAACCTGCAAGACGATACCACTGGGTTGTTTTGCCACAAGGCATGAAAAACAGCCCCACGATGTGTCAGTGGTTTGTTGCAAAGGCTTTGAGCCCTGTTAGAACGCAGGTCCCCCAGGCTGTTATATATCATTATATGGCTGACATCCTCATGGAAAAGGCTCTTGCTTTGACCAAAGACTCAGTATCTCAAATGGGGTTGCAAATAGCACCTGAAAAGGTACAGAGATCATCACCGTGGCAGTACCTGGGGTGGAGAATTTGTGAACAGACCATTGTCCCACAACAGGTTGAACTTAAAACTGATGTTAAGACTTTAAATGATTTACAGAAACTGTTTGGAACTATAAATTGGATACAGCCGTTGTTGGGCCTAACTAATGATGATGATCTGCATAGCTTGTTTGATATTTTGTGAGGAGATTCTTCACTGACATCACCCAGAGTACTTACAGAGAAAGCAAAACAAGATCTCCACCAGATAGCTAACGCCATCTCAGAAACACAGGCATCGCGGTGAGTGCCCGGCCATCCATATCAACTGATGTTATTTAATCCTCCAGGGCAGCCCTATGCTCTGCTGTTTCACTGGGATGAAACACTTAGTGACCCTCTTGTTATTATTGAATGGATTTTTTTGTCACACCAAATGGACAAGACGGTCACTACTCGTCCAGAAATGTTTGCCAAACTGATCATGAAAGGTGCCACCAATATTGCATCACTTCTCATCGCAGATACCAGATCAACAAGAAGTCCAGGGCAAGGTTCAAGTCCTGGAAGGTGTTAACTGGGAAGGACCACATCTTTTAATAACCTGGGGAAGAGGTTATGCTTGTGTCTCCACAGGCCACAGTCCCGGTGGTTACCAGCAAGCTGTGTGCGACCACACCCGAGGCGTGAGAGGCAGCTTTTGGTGGACACCCAGGAGCTGGCTGTGGGTGCTGTGGGTGCCCCTGTGCCGACAGTTTGCAGTCACTTCGACTGATCATTTAAGCAGAATGAATGGGTAATGCTTGCTGCTGCAATGGGACAAAACACACTACCGTTGCCAATTCTTTTCAGAGAAAATGCTAACAGTAATTGCAACTTCTTAATGAAATATATAAGCCTATTAATCACCAGTGAAAGATGTAGCTTAGACAAAATGTAGGATGAAATGCTGTAAGAATGTGTGTATTCAACTTTCCTTGTTTAGCAATATTAAGAATTAAGAACTCAAGTGTTTAACCTTATTAGAAACTCCCTTGGTTTTCCCCCTTGAGTGGAGGCCAGGCTCTGGGTGGAACCCAACAGGAGGATGAGATCAGATGTTTCCGCTCAAAGAAAATTGCCAGTTATTTTTGCCTGTTGATTTAGAGGCTGGACCTGCTTGCAGCGATGTTGGATGCCTCACCTACGGATGGACACATCGCGTAGGATTTCCGCTTTGCGAGGAAGGGCACTCTAAATTCTCGCTGCATCCAGGGTTCCCCAGCAATTGCGGATCTGAATGTTAGTACCCCATTAAGTAAGTGTGCTATTCTGTATTTTCCTTACTGTTTATTTTTGTAGTATTTAGTCATATCCCTTAGTTATGGGTAGCGAAATTAGCCTACTCCTTTTAACTAGTAACTGTAACTGCTGTATTGTTTCTAGCCTTCTGTGGAACTATTTTGAGTATGCTGTGTTTTTTCAAGTTTGCTTAACCCTTAATTGATAAAGTCTTGAAATAAGTCTTGCAGGTGCAGCTGCAAAACAAAGCAAAAGCCCACTGTGGGAGGCAGGTGTCAATCCACAGGGTCTCTCTTCCAATCAGATATGGCAAACTGATGTAACAGTATGTGAATTGTTAAAACCAAATAAGTATCTCATAGTAACCATTGACACCTTTAGCTCTACAATATTAGCCACAATGGCTCGTAAGCAAACAGCCAGACACATTCTTGTTCATTGGGAGGGTGTTATCGCCTTGTTAGGGAAGCCACAAGAGATCAAACAGATAACGGCCCTTGTTTTGTTGCTAGGCGCACAAAAGAATGGTGTGCATTGTGGGACATCAAATTAGTACAGGGCCTTCCTTATAACAGTCAAGGACAAGCAATGGTGGAACGTGCACATCGCACCCTGAAAGCAAAGCTCCAACAGCTTGGGGAGGGGGAAGGTCATAGAGGGACAATACCCATAGACCGCCAACAGGCTCTTTTGTCACACGCTTTGTATACCTTAAATCATTTTGTTCGAGGCGATGAGTCTACACCTCCCCTGTGGAAACACTTTATACCAGCCCAGGCGACGAAAAACTATCCTTTGGTCCAGATCAGGGAACCGGGCGCGATAGCTGGGGAGTCAGGGTGGTCACTGAGGGTGTTTGGGCGTGGGTACGCAGCAGTGGAAAAGGACGGCCTACTCAAATGGATACCTGCATGGTGTGTAAAACCTGATCTAACATAAGATGGAGTTTTGTGTTACAGTGTTGGTGGTGGATCACCCTCCTTGGTTGCGTGTTGCCAACTCACGCAGGATATTGGAGAGAGCGGGCACGAGCACATCACCGCGAAGACGTCTGTTTTCCTCTGGATACAGGGGCAGAATCTTGCTATGTCTTCATCACAGCCACCTTTGTAAAACCAGAATGGTTTGGGTGGCTTGACAACGTGTGGGCTTGGATTACTAGTTGGCTTAGTTGGGATTGGCTCATTTGGGGAATTATTAGAATATGTGGTGTGCTTCTTGCTACTTGTATCGCCTTTACATGTATTAGTGCCGTAATTCGTAGATTGTTTAAGAAGGTTAATGTTTTGTTTTTAGACCGACATATGGGTCTTGCTCATCACCGCTTGGAACAGCGCAATAATGACAATCAACCAAGAATAATGATGTTATAAAGCATGGGGAGGGGGAAGTGTAGGGAGTGGCGCTCGGAAGATCTCGCGATGTACGGAAGGAATAGCTGTAGCCCTCCCTTGTTACGAGGTAAGGTGATGGATAGGCTTGTAACACTAAGGGCACACCCACGAAGGAGGTGCTTGGCGAAGGTATATAGGTAAGATACACAGTTTAATAAACGGACATTTTGTATCCACCACATTGGCGTTTGTACTGATGTCCCCGAGAAGGTTTTAACCTCCTGCAGTATTAGTCTCTGCGATCTGAGCGCCACTGACACGTGGAGAGGCAGGTTTAAAGAGGCAGAGCTAACTGCAACACTGGGATATATTGGGGAGTGCTAGGAAGCTCATTGGGACATAGTAGGGGGCACTGGGAGGGTCTCTGATATGTACTGGGGGCACTGGGACATAGTGGGGCAGTTACTGGGATGTACTGCAGAGCACTGGGACATACTGGGATATATTGGGGAGTGCTAGGAGAGTTATTGGCATATACTGGGTGGCACTGGGACATACTGGGGCCACTGGGATGTTTACTGGGACATCCCAGTATGTCCCAGTGCCCTACAATATATGTTAGGGAGCACTAAGAGGGTCATTGGGACATACTGGGGGCACTGGGTGTCGCAGTTGATGGTATTGACGCGGTGATGGTTTAGCAGGAAATCTGGATTTATTAATAACTAACAGCAATTTATCATTACAAAATAATTCAGAGATGCTGAAAGAAAGAAAAGCGACTGATTCACAGACTCTGAACTGCCCAGATTCACACTCCCTCCCTCACCGGTGCCTTCACTGACCCATCGATCCCTGCGCAACCACCAACAGACAGACACCCAGAAACGAGGGTCCGTCCCCCCCGTGAGCAGAGACCGAGCGGGTGACAGAGCAGCGAGCTCAGAGAACATCTCCCTCCTCTCGAGGGCAGAGCCAATCCTCCCGAGGCCTCGGCATTCCCCGACGGGCCATCCCTGAGCCTCGAGCGGGGGGACCTCGCCCCGGCCTGCCCTCAGCTCTGGCAGCAGACGACACCTCCAGGGTCTGGTCCCTGCGAGGCTCCAGCTCAGGGGAGATGCTGGTCACAGGCCGCTGGGATCCAGGGGAGCTCCAAGGGTCTCCCTGGGGGGCGCAGTTTAGAGGGTCCAAGATCATTGACTTTTGCCAGGTCCCTTCTGGTGCCATCCAGCAGCTGCACAAGAACTTGATGAGGGTGCAGCTCTGTTCTTGTTCCCATCTGGCCCCATCCCAGGCCCAGGTGTGCCCGGCCCTGAGGAGATGAGGGGCCATTAGAGCCGATCCCCAGCAGGGGGGAGGGCAGGAGCCAGGCTCGGTGACGTTCTCAGTCCTTATCTCCACAGACCGGGCACAGCTGGGGGAGGTGGGGGGAATCACACCCAGCACCAAGCACCCAACCAGGAGGGGCAGGGAGGGGTGAGAATTGCACCCCCACACCCAGTTATCCCAGTTGTTGAGACAGGAGACAGCAACAATCAGTCACAAACGAGCTGCCGGAGCATCACAGGAGCTCATGGCACTGACACCAAGTCCAAGTGCGCTCTCTGCCAGCCCCGTGCCCTGTCCCTGCGCCAGCCCCCCGCTGCAGAGGATTCCCCAGAACCAACGGGATCGAGCAGCTCCCCACCCCTGCCCCTTCCCTGCTCCCAATGAACACCGCCCCAGCACACCCGCTCCTCTGAGCTCCTCACCCAGCGCAGAGCCCAGCCAGTGCCCCAGGAACAGCACTGCGATGGTTCCAGCAGCGTCACCGCCGTCCCTCTGCAGGACGGGCCGTGGCCTTGAGTGAGCCCTGTCTGATGGCACCGAGGGACTCCTGGTGTGGGGCTCTGCCTGGCTTTTGAGAGGACAGAGGGCAAGAGGCTGATCCAGGGTAATTCTAGTGGTGTAACACAGAAGGAAAATAGCCCCCTTCGAACCACATTAACGCTTCATATTTAAAGTCACATGGGTTGTTTGGTTTTTAATTATCCTACTCAGGTCTGAACGCTCAGGCCAGCAAAACCCCTCTGCACCCCACAGCTTGTTCCCTTCAGACAGCACCACAGCACCTTTCACAGCAATAACTGATTGCCGCGGTTCTCCAGAAGCACTTTTGCTTTGGGGCTCACGACATCACCCTGGAGACTCATTGTAGCTGATAACAAAGGGGTCCCACCGCCGCGCGTACCCGGGGGGGCGGGCAGGGCCGGGCAGCGATCCCTGCTCCAACCATCCGCTGCCCTCCCCGCTCTCTCCTGCAGCGGGGTAAGAAAACCCAACCCCAGCCCGGGAAAGCGCTGCCCGGAGCGGGAGCAGCAGTTCAGTTCCCCCCAGGCCCCGAACTCACAGACACGCCCGCAACGAACTTCGTACTTCTACCCGCCCCCCCGCGGCACCTCCACTCGCGGCCGGCACCGAGGGCACGGACGGGGCGTGCGGCGGCACCGGCACCGGCTGCCCGAGCGACGGCGGGGTGGGAGGGCCGTGCCGGGGGTGGGGAACAAGCTTCCCCGAGCGCGCTGAGCCCGGCTCCGAGAGCCTCGGCCGGCGCCTCGACGGCCCCAGCCGTCCCGGCGGGCTCCCCCCGCCCTCCCCGTGCCGGCAGGGCCGCGACACCGGGGACCGGTCCCGGGGCCAGCAGCGCCGTCGGGGTCCCGTCCCGAGGTGGGCAGTGCGGCACCGGGATCCGGTCCTGAGGCGGGCAGCGCGGTACCGGGATTCGTTCCCCGGGCGGGCAGCGCGGAACCGGGGACCGGTACTGAACCGGCAGCGCGGTGCCGGGGTTCGGTTCCGGGGCGGGGAGCGCGGAACGCGGGGACGTCCCGCTGCCGGCTTCAGTACCGGCCCCCGGTTCCGCCGACGCCTCCTGCTGTGTCGTTCAGAGAGGAAAGGCGCGGGCGTGCAGAAAGGGAGCGATTTGATAGAAACCGAACCCGCAGCCTCCGCGAAGCGCGCACGAACGCCCCGAACGGACTCGTTGACAGCGCGGAAAAAGTGTCGCGCTGCCCGCCCCGGAACCGAACCCCGGTACCGCGCTGCCGGTTCAGTACCGGTCCCCGGTTCCACGCTGCCCGCCCCGGGAACGAACCCTGGTGACGCGCTGCCCGCCTCGGGACCGGACCCCGGTGCCGCGCTGTCCTCCACCGGGACGGGACCGCGACGACGCTGCCCGCCCCGGGACCGGGCCCCGGTGCCACGCTGCCCGCCACGCGACGGGATCCCGACGGCTCTGCCCGCCCCGGGACCGGCCCCCGACGGCGCTGTCCGTCCCGGGACCGGACTCCGACGCCACTACCGGCCCCGGGACCGGACCGCGACGGCGCTGACGGCCCCGGGACCGGCCCCCGGTTCCGCGCTTCCCGTCCCGGGACCGAAACCCGGTGCCGCGCTACCCGCCCCGGGACCGGCCTCCGGTGCCGCGCTGCCCCCCCCCCCCTCCCCTCCCGGACAGGACCCCGACGGCTCTGCCGGCCCCGGGAATGGACCGCGACGGCTCTGGCGCCCACGGGACAGGACCCCGGTGCCGCGCTGCTCGCCCCGGGACCGGCCCCCGCAGCTACTCTGCCGGCCCCGGGACCGTCCCCCAGTACCGCGCTGACCGCCCCAGACGGGACCCCGACGGCGCTGCCGGCCCCGGGACCGACCCTCGGTGCCGCGTTCCCCGCCCCGGGACCGGACCACGGCGCTACAGGCCCCGGAACCGGCCCCCGGGACCGCGCTGTCCCCCCCCACCCCCGGGACGGGACCCCGACGGCGCTGCCCGTCCCGGGACCGGTCGCATTAGCTGCGCTGTCGGCCCCGGGACCGGCCCCCGGTTCCGCGCTGAACAACGCGCGGACTGACTTCGTCGGCGCCTCCTGCTGTGTCGTTCAGGAAAGGCGCGGGCGTGCAGAAAGGGAGCGATTTGACAGAAACCGAACCCGCAGCCTCCGCGAAGCGCGCACGAACGCCCCGAACGGACTCGTTGACAGCGCGGAAAAGGACGGGCGAGCCAGAAACTCCGCGCAGCTGCCGCCCGTCGCAGCGCGGCCTCCCCCACCTACCGAGGTCTGGCCCCCGGCCCCCGCCGCGCTTCCCCCCGCACCCCCCGGGGCTCGTCTTCCGCGCTGCCGCCGGGGACCGACGACCGCTCCGGCGCCGCAGCTCCGCCGGCGCCCGCGGACCCTCCGCCGCTGCCGCCTCCGGGCCGGCGGCGGGGGTGTGGGGCGGGCCGGGGTGTCCGGCGGTGTCCCCGGCCCCCCCGCTCTGCCCGCCGGGCCGGGCCGGGCCGTGCCGCGGCTGGGCTGGCGGTCGCGCCGTGCCTGGTCGCGGCCAGAAACCCCCCCAAGCCCCGCTTGCCTCGCCGTGGCAGCGGCTGTGGGGGCGTCAGGACTGAACTCCAGCGAGGTGCCGTCCGGGCTTAGGTCGGGTTTAGCGCGGGACAAACGGATTATCCCGGGGCTCGGCCCCGCCCCTCGCTCAGTGACGGTCCTGCAGAATCGGCTCCGAGGATTTGAAACAAGGATCAGGGCTTTTAGGGGGAGAAGAACACGGGGCTTGTCCTTCCCTGCAGCTGCTCGAGAGCAGAATTCCCTTTTCCCAAACGGACCGTGTTTAGGCACGGACGGACCAGTCTCCGTTTGCTTTCCTGGGACTCCGCGACGCGTCTCGCATCTCTCGTCAGGCGGAGCTGAAACAAAGGGGGGGCGGGGGGAGATGGAAACACAACGGCGAGTTTAATTAAAGACACCTGGTTAATTAAAGACACCCCGAGGCGCGGGGGTTAATTAGCCCCGCCCGGGGGTGTCGGGCTCTATTTCGGCACCGGAGAAGGGCCCCGGGCGGCTCCGATGCTCCTTTTCCGGCTGAATGAGGAAGGTTTTCTGGCGGCACCCCCCGCCCTGCAGCTGCCTCGCTGCTCCCCCCCTGCGCCCCCGGGGTCCGGGGGATCGCGCTCGGGCTCTGGGCGGCAGCAGGACGGACAAACCGCTCCCGCGGGCCCCGCGCTCCGCCGCCTCCGCCGGGTTTGCTCAGGCGGCGGTGTAGGTCGGGTCTTTGTTTAGGCGGGGGCGGCGGGGGGAGGCTGTGGCAAGCGGGGAAGGTGAACGCGGGGGGGGGTGTGTGTGTGTGTGTCTCGCCGTTTTTTTTGTCGCTGCTGTTGTTGTTGTTGCCGTCTGTGTTCCCCCCCCCCCCCCCGGAGATAACGCTCCCGCGGCGCGCAGGCGGGTTTTGCGCGGGGGGTGAGGCCGCCGAGGCAGGTCCCCGCGCCGCCGAGCCACCCGCTGGGGAACAGAAACTTTCGCTGCCGGCGCTGGGAGCAGAGACCCGGAGCGGGGTCCCGGGGCCGCCCGGGGGATGCGGTAGGGCCGGGCCGTGGGGTGGCAGCGCGACCCGCTGCTGCTCTGCGGCTGGAGGACAAGGACCTGCCCGCGCTCCCCCGCAGCCCGCCCCGACGCGGACTCCTGCTCTCCCCCCGCCGCCCGGTCGCCCTCCTGCTCGCCGCGGTCCGTTGCCTCGGGCCGCGGCCCCGGCCAGTGCGTCTGCAGCATCTGCGGCCTGAGATGGTGGACAAGGACCTGCTGAAGGGGGGAGCGGGGCAGGGGCGCCCGGACCCCGACGGCGCTGCCGGCCTCGGGACAGAACCCCGATGCCTCGCTGCCCGCCCCGGGACCCGACCCGGACGGCGTGCCCGTTCCCGGACCGGACCCCGACGGCGCTGCCGGCCCCGGGACCGGTCCCCGGTGTCGCGGCCCTGCCGGCACGGGGAGGGCGGGGGGAGCCCGCCGGGACGGCTGGGGCTGTCGAGGCGCCGGCCGAGGCTCTCGGAGCCGGGCTCGGCGGGCTCGGGGAAGCTTGTTCCCCACCCCCGGCACGGCCCTCCCCCCGCGCCGTCGCTCGGGCAGCCGGTGCCGCCGCACGCCCCGTCCATGCCCTCGGTGCCGGCCGCGAGTGGAGGTGCCACCGGGGGGTGGGTAGAAGTACGAAGTTCGTTGCGGGCGTGTCTGTGAGTTCGGGGCCTGGGGGGAACTAAACTGCTGCTCCCGCTCCGGGCAGCGCTTTCCCGGGCTGGGGTTGGGTTTTCTTACCCTGCTGCAGGAGAGAGCGGGGAGGGCAGCGGATAGTTGGAGCAGGGATCGCTGCCCGGCCCTGCCCGCCCCCCCGGGTACGCGCGGCGGTGGGACCCCTTTGTTATCAGCTACAATGAGTCTCCAGGGTGATGTCGTGAGCCTCAAAGCAAAAGTGCTTCTGGAGAACCGCGGCAATCAGTTATTGCTGTGAAAGGTGCTGTGGTGCTGTCTGAAGGGAACAAGCTGTGGGGTGCAGAGGGGTTTTGCTGGCCTGAACGTTCAGACCTGAGTAGAATAATTAAAAACCAAACAAACCATGTGACTTTAAATATGAAGCGTTAATGTGGTTCGAAAGGGGCTATTTTCCTTCTGTGTTACACCACTAGAATTACCCTGGATCAGCCTCTTGCCCTCTGTCCTCTCAAAAGCCAGGCAGAGCCCCACACCAGGAGTCCCTCGATGCCATCAGACAGGGCTCACCCAAGGCCATGGCCCGTCCTGCAGAGGGACGGCGGTGACGCTGCTGGAACCATCGCAGTGCTGTTCCTGGGGCACTGGCTGGGCTCTGCGCTGGGTGAGGAGCTCAGAGGAGCAGGTGTGCTGGGGCGGTGTTCATTGGGAGCAGGGAAGGGGCAGGGGTGGGGAGCTGCTCGATCCTGTTGGTTCTAGGGAATCCTCTGCAGCGGGGGGCTGGCGCAGGGGCAGGGCACGGGGCTGGCAGAGAGCGCACTTGGACTTGGGGCCAGTGCCATGAGCTCCTGTGATGCTCCAGTAGCTCGTTTGTGACTGATTGTTGCTGTCTCCTGTCTCAACAACTGGGATAACGTGGCTTGGAGCAAGACACCTCTAAACGATTTAGCCCTAAATGAGCTGTTGGTGCTCCCTGCGCAGGCAGAGGAAGGGATCCGTGCTGATCAGCTGGCACCTTGTGACCATCAGCAGCGCGTCGTCCAACCGAGCCCTGCCGATTGATGAGAGCATAGACTGGCGACATCGGGGGGGCGACTCAGAGCAGTGGGTGTCCTGTTCCACGGAAAAGCGTTGGCTTCCGCAGGCCGGGGGCGAGATGAGCGCGGTGAGGCCGGGCCGTCGGCTCGTGCTCTGCAGAGCGCTGGGGGTCTGGGGGGGGCCTGGGTGGACCCCGTGCGGGCCGGGCCTGGGCCTGGCCCCGGCGCTGCAGCCCTGGAGAAATGCTCGAAGGATCGGCTCGGTGACAGCTGTTACCAACAGCGCCGCGTTACGCCGTGGTGTAAATCTGTCAGCGTGCGGAAGATGGCTGCCAGCAGGGTGACAGTTGGGAGAGGGTTGGGCGACTGCAAACCGCGGTGTCACAGCCTGAAGAATGGCTGAAACGGGGGATTCCAGCGTCAGGGCTGGAGCCGAGACCTCGCTTTCTCTGCGGTTGGTCTGGCAGCGTCTGGTGAAGGGCACATCCCGAATTATCTCAGATCTGCTGCTCTGCCATAGGCAACGTGTGAGCTGTTTGCTATGAGATGAGACATTGGCTCATAAAATTTTTTTAAAAAAAGTAAATCTATGCTTAGTCATTGTTTGGTTTACAAAATTCCTCCTATGCAGCATGCCCTTACCCAAAGGGTTATTGCTTAACTTTTACGGTCACTTGCAGTCTTGGGTTTTCAAAGTATTCAGGTTATTTAGCTGATGTGTGATGTGCAATGTCTGCGCGACAGAGTTCTCTTTATAGGAAAGAAGAAAAAAAATAATTGCACTCAATTTATTTGCTGAAAAATTATATGTGAGTTTTGAAAACTGCTGATTTCTGCTGCTTTCCATGACTCTGCCTGGTTTCACTATGGATGTTACATTCTAAAGAATTGTTGAATTTGTTGTCAAAACAACTGCTGAGATTTTGAAACTCGCACTTTGTTCACTTTGCTTTAGCAGAAACCTGGTAAATCAAGATGTGGTTCATGGTTTATTTCCATTTGACAGACTTTTTTTTTCCCCTCCGATACTCTCATGCTAAAATTTCATATCACTTTGCAAAGTCTGTTCATGGTGAGGCAGGACTTTGTACAGACTGGGAAATAAAAGGGTGTAAGTTAGCTGCCTCCCCGAGGTCAGGCGAGGCCAAAACTTGCTCTGTCACTCTAATGCTCTGACAACAGAACTGGGCACAAAATATCTCTGTGGAACTTGAATCTCTTGCTTCCTCTTCTGGTGCTTTTAATTACAAAACCATGAAAGTTTATTCTGAAAACTCCATCAAATTAGTTAACCCTTAATATGCGTGCTGTAGGAAAAATGTTTTGCCTTGAAGATAGATTTCCTGTGAGTCATGGTAGGTGTAACTTTTGGCCATGGATGGATGGAAAAAACAGCTTTTGTAAATACAAACTATAATATTGGTAGCACAAAGCTTGAGGGGTGTTTTTCTTTTACGTTTTTGCAGGTAAACGACCTCTGCTGGCACGTGCGCTGTCTCTCGTGCAGGGTTTGCAGAACGTCTCTAGGAAGACGTACCAGCTGTTACATCAAAGATATCTTCTGCAAACCTGATTATTTCAGGTGTATCATACAGGAATATAATTTTATTAGACAACATGTTACACTTGCTTATTGCTTTTCACTTAAGCCGCAACTAAAATGCAATCCCAGCTCTTTGGTTTAATTTGCCAGGTTTATTTTCAGTAGTTAAACTCTGGCATCTCTTGCAGAGGGACTTGGGAAACCCCAAGTCGATCTGATGTAACCACTAAACTGTGCCCCCCTCCCCCCCCTGACTCGCCCTGGTCCTCGGTCCCTTCCCTCACACCCCTCCTGGCTGACCCCTCGCCCGCAAGCTCCATAGGCTGCCCCTTCCCCATCCACCCCAGACCCCCTAGAGCCCCCTCCCTCAGCTGCCACCCCCATCCCACTCTATCTGCCCCCCCCCCCCCCCCCGCTCCCATCACCCCTCCCTGTGCCTTGTCACCCCCCTGCCCTTTGCTAACGCCAGCAACCATCCCTGCCCCAGGCCACCTCCCCTCCTCACTCTCCAGTGACCCCTCCCTCCCAAGCTCCCTTGAACCTGCTGCTCCACCCATGGCCTGGCCTCCACCTCCTGACTCTGCTCTGGCCATCCCTGCATCGTCTTCCCCTGCAAATCCTCCCTCGTCCAGGTCCTCCTCTCCCTCAGGTGCACCACCCAACTCGTATTCCCTTCTGAATCCTCTCTCCTCCATGTCCTCCTCTTCATCAGAAATCTCAATCGGTACGAAGTCTATCCCTGCAAATGCTCCCTCCTCCAGGTCCTCCACTCCCACAGACAGAGCACTGGCCACATCTTTCCCTTCAAATCCTCCCTCCTCCAGGTCCTCCTCTCCTTCAGACACAGCACTTGCCACATCATCCTCCCCTGAAAAACCTCCCGCCTTCATTTTCTCCTCTCCCTCCGACTCCTCTACCTCTGAGTCCTCCTCATCACTCTCAGGTCCTCAGCCACCCCCCGCCCCTGAGGGCTGCATTCTGCCTTCCTCCCAGCCAAGCTCTTCCCCTGCCCCTGAAGCTCTTCTTCCCGAGGTCCCTGCTCTTCGAGTTCTGCCTCGCTCTCCATCCCCTCCACCAGAACTCCCTGTTCCCCAGCACCAAACTCCCTTCCTTTCCCTGTCCCTTGTCCTTTGGGATCTCCCTCTGCCATGGCACTCTCCTCGGGTGCAGATTCCTCAGCACAGGCTGGCCTTCTGCTTGCAGCACAGCCACTGCTTCTTCCTCGGGCAGCAAATCTCCCACCCATTCCACTTCTCCTGCCTCTTGGGTGCAAACTTCTTCCTCTTCAACAAAATCTGCCTCCTCAAGTGCTTGTGTCTCCCCTACCGTCTGCCCTTCTCGTGCCACTTTTTCTGCTGCTTCCTGCACATCAAGTGTTCTTGTTCCTTCTGCCAAGAAAGTTCCATCTGGTGCTATTAAAAAATAATCAAAATAATAGTTTTATTGAGAATTGTGTTAGTGTTAAGGCTGTTTTACAGGGTTATTATTAAAGATGCTCTCTCTCCCAAGCAATGAGGGGACATCAGCATGGTGACAAGAAGAAAACTTGCTGTGCTGCTTCTCATCATGCACCTTTGCTCTGACTACGTTTGTAGTGCTGCTGTTCTGGCATCTGGCATAACTAATTTAAGCCAAAATGCCGATGCATGACAGCTCTGTCTGCCCTCCGTACTCTCCCCCCTTCCCTCACCTGCCTAGCAGGGAGCCCAGGTGTGTCTACGAAGTAGCTATAAGCTTGACAGTAACGTTCAAAAGTTAAGAAATAGGTGGTAAATTGCTCACGTAAAATACGCACACACAGGAAAAGGAATACTCAGCCATTTGTGTAATTGCTTCCCATGGTGTCCTGGTTTAGCCAGGACAGGGTTAAGTTTCCCCAGCAGTGGGGGGGAAGCTCTAGCCGGGTTATTCATATATCGTGCTGACGTCACATCCTGGCGCGAGCGCGGGAAGAATCGGTGATCGCGTGGGTTGGCGCAGCCGGTTCTCTCTTTGCTGTATCGGTATATACTTTGCTCTGTTCATTGTTATCACTGTTATTGTTGTTGTTTGTTGTGTTGCTGTTGCACTGTTGTATTAAACCTCTCCTTATCTCAGCCCCGGGGCTTTGTATTTCACTCCCTTTGTGGGGGAGGGGCAGCGGCCGTGTGGTCTCAGACCCCGGCAGGGGCTAAACCATCACACACGGACTCTGTAATTACGTCAGGGCAATAACACAAGGTCGATTCCTGCCCCCTGGGAATGTCACGGCAATGCCCTCACTGAATTCGGTCTGTGGGGTCTGTCCCGGGGCAGCCCCCCCAGCAGCCTGTGCTGCTGCACCAGTGTTCTGTACAAACAGGGCAGGTTCCGGTTCTTTAAGAAAAGAGAAGTTTTGTGCCACCAAAAGGGACAAGAGCAATGTCTTTGCCAAACTGCACAAAGGCTGTCTTGCCCCAAATCATCTCCCACTCTTTTTGATTTGTTTTACCCTCCTGCACTAATGCTGCACTCCACAGTTACTGCTTTCTGCTGCTTGCTGGCACAGCCGCCTGTGCAGCCAGAGCCCGTCTCTGGGGCGGCAGACAGAGAAGACTCCAGGCCTGGAGGACACTATTTGCCCGGCCCGTCTCTGCCAGCCGAGTGGAGCTTGTGTCCGGCTTGCCACATCCCTCCCCCTGGCCCCGCTGCTCCCCGTGCCCACTCCTCCCTTCCTGCCCTTCAGAGCCGGGCTGGACTCGCTCCCAGGTCTCCGCAGAGGGAAGGGGAAGGTGCACAAGGCAGCTCAGGTGGCTGCGGACAGTGCAGGAACCAGGAGGAGGAAGGACAGGCTGGGCAGAGAGTTTCCAGAGAGAGAAGGGAGGTCGGGGAAGGAGAGGAGAGAGCCCAGCAGGTTGCTTCCTCCCACCAGAGCCCACATCGCTGAACACTGGACCACACCTCAAAATTAAAAACTCTACATTTTGCAATACAAGAAATCATGCCTTCGTCCAAGACGCATCTTGCACCAGGTTTGTTGCTTATGCTTACTGCTAGCTTTCTGTACCTTATCTTTTAAATTTTTTCTTCTTTTATACATATATACATCTTATATACATATATACATTATACATCTATACATAGGTAGTCTCCTGGCAGCAGAGATGATGCAGGACTGGACTAAGAAGTAAACGCTGTTACCTACTTACCCTTCGGACTGTCTATCTGTATTGGATAGAGGATCTGTTCAAGCCTAGAGCCATGAAACCGTGTGTGTTGGGTGTAAGCACACAGGAATTGTGCTAATAAAGAACACCACTATTGTCTTAGGCCAGCTCAGTACCAGGTTACTAGCTTGACACATTCCATTGATCTTTCCTTGGCTCTGTATTAGAGCATAATATTCTGTCCTCTAGGTTTTTAAGGTTCTTTCTTCTTCAGTAGTCCTTGCTCAACTCATCTGAGCCTCGTGGTGAAAGTGCCTAAACTGAAGTTTCTCTCACACAAGAGAGGGGTTCCGGAAGCAAACATCTTTGAAGGCTTCAGCATTATTCAATGAACAGCACGTTACTGTCTTTACTGTCTCCGTTCTGAATGCCAACCAAAACAAAAGCAACGCGCAAGACAGTCAGAGCAACCCAGCAGCAACTGCCTGGCAGAGCATTAAGCAGCAGCATTCCAATTGTTTATGCCACACAAGACTATCTTAGATGCACTGCAGTGAACTGACAGCAATAGAAACAGAACCAAAACCTTCTGTTAAAATCAAGGAAACGCACTCTACAGTCCACTGCAAATCCAGCACACAAAGAGACAAGTGAAAGTTTCATCTACCATGGCTTGTGGCTCTCCTTTATGCCAGCACCAGTGCTGACAACTATTCTTTTATGCTGCCTGATTTAACAGCACCTAGGACATTCCCCTGTGACCTGGATGACATTGCAAAACAAGGGCTTACATTTCTTCCCATCCCACAGACACAATAACACAAAGCCTTGCTCATGTGGCCAGCCTTTTATGAATTGCCCCTTATCCGTACAGGTAAGGCTGAAACTGCAAGATGCCCGTTTTATCAACAGTAAAAACGAGGCGTTGCACAACTAATTGATTTGCTCCTCCCCAAGAAATCCACGACAGAGTGAAGCAACACAACCATGGATCAACTGACATAGTTTTGATCTTCATCTGCTGCACTGATTCACACGGTAAGTTTTGGTTTCTTTTTGGATCTAGTATTTCGACATTATAAACAGATTCCCCCAACCTGGCCTACAGACTCTCCTACAGGTAATCAATCACGTTGGGATTTCACAATAATTGCATGACACGTGAACCCCAGCTGCTGGAGTGACAAAGAATAGCCAAAGCCTTACACTGGAAACACTAGAAAAGAAACAACAAACCAAGGCTACGTTCTGGGTGGGTATTTAGCTCACAGCCGTAGAGAGTATTCTAGTAGCCTGAAACCGGCCCAGAAGTGCCTTCCCCGTGCTGCGCCAGGACCTGCTGTACAGACACAGCCACCCTGGGGTGCACTGGGCACTCAGGGCTGTGCAGGTTTGGACTGTTCTCTGCGTAACAGAAAAGAGCTGGAGGAGTCTGTGTATTATAAAAAGCTCCCGCAACTGACTGTAAATAGATCAACCTAAGTTACAAATAGATTGTAAGTAGATAAAACTAAGTTTTGCAGCACCAGTCACTTCAGTTGCCCGAGGGCACTCACAGAATTGCAGTCTGCCGTTGAAGTCTTCATTCGTCGTCGTCCCATCTTAGAGCAGTGCAACAGGTAAGAACTGCGTTTTCTACTTTTGTTTTTAAGAAAAAGGGGGGAGGACCAAAGACACACTTGCCTAGAGCTCTTTGGGCAAAAGGCTTAGGTTTCTGAGATGGTCTACAATAAATAGCACCTCCAGGTCCTGTGTCCACAGACTCTGTTTGGCTCTTCTGCAGGTGGTACCTGGCCCCAAATTGCGGGGCATGACGTCATTGTTTCAGTACGGGGTTTCTTAGATTGGTCAGACCGCCTTGATGATGATTTTTTAGATTCTGAGGATTTTGGCTTGCTGACTATGGTCAGTGTCCATGTCTGTAACAGAGGCAAAAGTTCTCTTTGACATAAGAACGTCGAGAAGCATTCCAGAACGAAAAGAATGGGAGAAATCCTGTCACTTAGTGTCAAAGAAATAACAAAGAACTAAACAGCTGACAAGAATGATTTCAAACAAACAAACCAACCCCAAACTAAACACACAGTGTACAATTTTCCATCAAAACCGTATCGGTATTCCTTTAAACGTCTGCAGAGCTGGTGACTGATGACAGTTCTTACACTTTCATGGGATTTTAACCCATTACAGTGATGAAGACCTTTTTTTTGAGAGGAGGTGTGAGCAGTGGCACATTCCAGTGCTGGCCTGGGGAGATCCGGAGGAGCTGTTTGGCCCATCTTTCCACTCCTGGGAACCGCACACCTCTGAGGATGGGATGCAGCTCCTGCTCACCCGCCCGGGCTCCCCGCCGGCAGCTGAGCCCAGCCCAGCCCAGCCCAGCCCTGCCCGCGGCTCCCACGCGTGTTCCCGGGCGGCGCTGCCCGCGCTGCCGCTGGGCGCCGGCGGTCCCTCAGCGCGGGGCTCCCCGCGGCGGATGCTCCGCTCCGCGGCCGCGGACGGGCGGGCCGGGCAGGTGCGCGCTGCGGCCCCCGCTGCCCCCCCCCAGGTACGGCCCGGAGAGCCCGGGGGGGGGCGGGGGGGGGGCGTGTGTGTCTGTGTGCGCGGGGATGTGCGCGGGGGGTGCGCGCCCGGGCGGCCCCGTCCGGCTGCCGATCCCAGCGGCGGAGGCGGCGGCAGCAGCCGCGGAAGTTCCCGCCGGGGCCGGGGCCGGCGCTGGCGGGGGGGGCTTGGCCGGCAGCGGCGGCGGGGCCGGGAGGGCGGGGGGGGCCGGGACGCTGAGCCCCGGGCGCCGGCGGGGGGAGCGGAGCGGGCGGAGCGGAGCGGCTCTCTCGGTGCCGGCGGCGGCGAACCGGCCGCCTTTGCCGGGCAGAAGCTGCGTCCCGGCCCCGCGCCGAGACACCCCCCCCTGCCGCCCCCACAGCCCCGGCCCCGGGAGGGGGCAGCGGGGAAACTGCCCCCCCCGCGCCCGGCGCCCTCCGAGGGAGCGAAGCGCCGCTCCGTCCTGCTCCCCCCCAGCCCCCGCCGCCTCCGGCCCCCCCGTGGGGACCCCCGGGAGGAGGGAGCCTCGCCCGGCCCCTGCGAGGGAGCAGCCGCTCTGGGTGAGTACAGCGGGACCCTGGAACGGCGGGAGGTTTGGGGGGGAAAAGGGAAAAAAACCAGAAAAGCGGCTTCACCCCCCCTCGGGCTGTCCGGTGGCTCTTGGTGCTGAATTCCCGGGGGAAGCTGAAATGGCGGGGGGGGGGGGGGGGGGGGAAGCAGCGGTTTGGGGCTGGAAAGGCAACGTCCTTCAGCACTGTCCTGGTGGAGGAGCGACCCAGCCTCATCTGGCCGCTTTAATTACATTTTGCCTCTGTCACTGTAAATCCCTGAGCCCGGGAGGTATCTCCAGCAGGTGCCTTTAGTTACAAACTGCTTCCGATGGATTCCGGAGTGAGACTGGGATTGCTGGGAAAGGCCTGAAGGAAACTGCTCTGCTGCCAGATGGCCTTGGCTGGGCACTGGGAGCAGCTTCCCATCCCTACTGCGGCACGGGGTGAGATATTGGTGTGGGGGAAGGAGCCAGTTTATGGTTGAATCCCATCGCTGATGGCAGACAGAGCCCAAGGGAAAAACTGCCTGGGCTGCTTCTCCTGCCAGAGCTTAGGGCAGAGTTTGTCTAATTTTTATGGCATCAGAGTCTAATTAAAAGTTTGAAGTTTCTAGAATTTAAAAACCCAGAGGAAAGGAATAACAAAATCCCTGCCAATGTACCTGTGACAGTTGTATATTACATTTTCTTCCCATTGGTGATCCAAAACAACAACACAGGAGTATTTCACTCTTGTAAAAAGTGCCAATAGCACGTTGCTCCTGACCTGTGCAGCAGTTCCATTCTCAGCTTGTTGAGGTTCAAACGCTTCCTCTCCAGGCCCCAGGATCACACCCAGCCCTGGCTGGCTGGATGCACAGCGTGTCGCTGTCCCAGCTTCAGCCGCGCACGGACTGAGGGGCAACTTTCACTTCAGACCCTAAAAAACGGGCACTTATTAAGCTTCCAGTGAAGGTGAAGCTCAGAACATGGAGTCTGTCCATGAGCTCGGTGGCATTTGTGCACCAAACAAGTGAATTTAGTACTTAAGGTCCAGGCTTCTGCAGTCCCTTCTTTGGACCCAAATTGCGTGAGAGGATTTATGGTGTATGGGTGAGTGGAGTCAGAGGTGGGGGTTTGTGATGGCTGTGTCGGAAATGAGAAGTAGGAATTCTGCTGGGGTGTCTGAAGAGCTGTTGGGAGGCCTGTGCTGAGAGGGGTCTGGATGGCAGGACTGCTGCATCTGATCTGCCTCCACGAGGAGCTGAGGCTTTACTCACCTGCAGGGGTTTGTCTCTGCAACAAGTGTCTCAGGTGTGCGTGTGAGAGAGAACGTGGGGTGTTCTTGTGTCGGTGATACTGGAGGCAGAGAGAGAGGAGTACAACCTGGATAGCATTATAGAAATGAAGTTTTTGGAGCTCTACATCCCTAAGCAGGTTTTGTTCGTGTCAGAAAATAAATAAAAGCAGAGCCTTGCTCCTCTGGCCCAGAGAAGCTGCTCCTCCCTTACGAGGTGACCAAAAGGGAGGGTGGAACTTCCTTGGTAACTTGTGGAAATTACCTGCAGCTTCCTTACTAGATATAATCTGCCCTGGGGAAATAATTTGGGAATGACTGTGATTCACTCAGGTCAGTACTTTGTATTTGCGAGTGCCTGGAAGTTTGTGTTTCTGAGGAGGGGACAAAACCCCTCTGAGGACGGTTATGGAGCAATTGTAGAGATGGGAAGATTTTTTCTTGACTAGAGCACTCAGCTTGGCCCTGTGCTTTGCAGTACTTTCTATCTCTTCCATTAAAGATGTGTAGCAAGTGTTTGGGGATATTTCTTCTCTTCCTGAAAATAATCTCATTAGAATTCATATTTCTGCCATGCTCTGTTATGTGTAGAAATAGGTAAATGGTGAATGTTAATTTTCCTACTGAAAACTCGCAGGAAGAAGATAACCCAAACATGCTTTTTCTTGTTCGGAAAAGACCTCTAATCTTTATGAAGATGAGATTGCTCTCTTTACTGGTGTAGTGCAGTTTGCTGTGTTACAAACACAGACAGATTGATCCAGGTCTCGTGTCTGACTGCAGTGACACTACGGTTGTTGCTGCTGTTCCTGTTTGTGGCTCCTGGTGGCGGATGCTGCACAGGCAGGTTGGTATCACTGCTTTGATGTGTCTGTGCTCTTGGCCAGGCTGTGCTGCCCAGCGCAGGTGTGATCTCTGCTGGAACTGGAAGAAAATGTTGCAGCTGGAGGGTGGTGGTGGTGACGGAAATGAAGCAGCAACTGCACAGTGCCTGTGCTGCTTCAGAAGTGGTGGTGGGGAAGGTAAAAGGAAATGCAAAAGACTGAAAGTGAATCTACCAGCAGCGTATGTGGGTTTTGCGGGTCCTCTGTAGACACCATCCTGTGTTGTGGAGACGTTGCAGACAGTTGCAGAAACAAAGTGCCGAAGCTGGGTGTCTCCCCGGCTCCATTCTGACCGAGAAGCAAACCCAAGAAATGGAAAACCACCTGCCTTCAGTTCTCTCTGTCATGTGTTTCGGCCTTCTCTCAACCTGGCAACAAATGCCCAAGCTGTCATCCTCTGGCGTCTGTCTGTGAGCTTTCCTCTCCCGCATTCCCCGTGCCCGCTGAATTATCTCTGTCCACACGCCTTCCACAGCCACCCGCTGCTGGGGTGCCTGATGCTTGACGTGACAAACCAGAGCTCTTCAGTATCAGAATACTTTCTTTTGTAACGTCTCTGCGGTATTTTGCTCTCTGTTCCGGAGGAGACAATGTTCTGAACTGTGTGCAGAGGTGGAGAATGTGCAGGTTTACATCTATAGAGGGGAATCTGGAGTTTGTGTGTTGGGAGCGCACGCTGGCGCTGGGGCCAGGGACTCCTTCGCCTGAGCTGAGCCCTTTGCTTTTCTGTTCCTGCTGGCATCAGCTACGCACAGAGTATCCCGTGCAGACCCTGGTGATGGAGTTGCACTCTGGGGGATGCAGGGAAGTGTCTGCCGTTTCCCAGGAATAATCCCAAACACTCGTTGTTCCCACAGCCAAATGCTGTGTGGCACTTGGTTTAGGATCTAATGTCCTACAATAAGAAACCATCTTCTGCTGCCGGGAGCAAGGGACTCGCAGCTCTGTGTGCCGAGGGTGGCATTTCAGCTTTGCTCCCCTTGTTAGAATGCTTTCTGTACCTTTGAGGTTTGGTGGTTTTTTTCAGTTTTCTAAGTTCCCACCCCGCCTTCCCCTGCAGGATACATCCCATCTCAGTGTGCACAGGTTAACGGAATTTGAAACTGCTCCCAACCTCCTGCTCACCGCAGGGCTGGCTTCTAACAGCCGTAGTATGTTCACAGATGGTAAAGAAAGGTAGGGGACATTTTCCAGTTTTCAGAATTTTGTTTCCAGTTTGGTTCATCACTTTCACAATGTTTATGCAAGGGGCTTGGACATGCTGGAAGGCAGGACTTTGGTTTCAGGAGGCATGTTGGGGCCGTTGGTTTAGTCCTTTACTGGTATGAAGACAAAGACTTGTGAAAAAATCATACCATAAAATAGAAAAAAACACCTCGTTTATCTTGTTAACTAGTTACTTGCAATGTGGAAAAAGCACTTTTTTTCAAATTGAAATAATCTGTATAGTGGTAGTTTGTTCTCGTCTCAAAGGGAAGACACAGTTGTCTGGTTTATATTGACCTGGTTCATCTGCCTTTGTCGTGCTCCCTGTTATATAGAAGCTCTCTCAACTGTTTGGTGCCAGGCTTCTTTCTTGTCCTTTCAATTCAAAAATCTTTATTCCCTCAAGTCACATTCAGTGCTTGAAATCCTTTTAGTTTTCTTGTTCTTTTCTTCCTCAGGATGATGCCATGGAATTAATTTGTTATACATTACCTTGTGAGGTAGAATATTTTGGGTTCTCTCGTAGACATAACATTGAAAGAGAATTTGGAATTCCTCTGATGTTGATCTCTCAGAGGATTAGGATACACACATGATGTGTAGGAACAACTTCCAAGAGCTGACGCACTTTTTGCTCATTTCATCCCTTCCTTTATTTAACTCTGTTGTTCAGCTGTGATTGTTACTTTCTTCAGTATTATTGTCTGATTAATTTGCATCATTATTAGGAATGACCATATGATTTCTCTGTGAATCCAGACAGCGAGGTGCAAATGGTAAAGCTGAAGAGTTCTTTCTGTGACACTGTCAGGAATTACAGGAGAGTATTTCCTGCAGCAGACCTGTAAAACTGGAGAAGTGCAGGACTTGTGTCCCATCTGTTTGTACCAAAGGGAAGTCAGATCCTCCTCTCCTCTTGGCTATGGGGATTAATAAGCAGATCATCATGGGCTCTGAAAAGGATAACTGCTTTGGAATAAAAGACCATAAACTCTGGGGAAGGAAGCCAGCTAATTATTGCTGTCTTTGCTTTGTAGCATCTTCCTGGGAATGCACCCATCTGTTAGATGTGGGAACCTGCTCTGTCCTCTTCCTTTTTCTTTCTGTGTGCATCGATCCTTCTGTTTACATGGCAGTGACTTGCCTTAGTAGCTATTTCTTCAGATTTATTTGATGTTTGTGAGAGACAGTCATGCCTCGTTACCCCTGTTTTGTTTCCACTCTGGAAGCCAATACCTGTTCTTTCATGCCTTCTTCCCCCGCCATCCCCCACCCCCTATCATCCCCCAGAGACTGAAGGTTTTGTTCTGGATTGGTTTGTTCAACCCTTTAGAAATGAAAAACACTCCCAAGAGATGAGGTAGGAGACCTGAGGCACAGAGCTCGTTGCCTTAGGGATGTTTTAAGACTGGGCTCCTGAGATCCTGTTGGAGTGGGACTGGTCAGATGGTGCCCGGAAGGTCTTAAGTGGATGCATCAGCCCAGCTGGGCGTTTCCCCTGGTAGTCCTGCGTGCATCATGCAGGTGTGCTCTGCCTCCTGAGCTCCTGTGCCTGATTTTTTCTGTCATTTGCACTCTGTTCTTTTGGGAAATGGCACAACATGGTTGAGGAATGGAAGTCCAGATCTAGACGTGTAGCCTGGAAACCCTAGTTCCTTCTTTCCCCCGTTGCATTTGCCAGAAGTTGTTGCTTGAAAGTTGAAATCGTGTTCCTCATCATCAGCCGTAAAGCATTCCTTATTCACAGGTCACACCTGGAAACAGAAACATCACCGATTTCTCCCCCACCAGTGCTGTCCATTCCTGGACCAATTGTGTAGAAATGAGAAAACAGTTCGGTTTCTGTGTCTGCTCATCTCTTGATCTCTTCACCCTCTTCTCTCTCTCTCTCAAAACAAAAATCAAGAGCTACTTAGATTATGGTCAGTGGCACTGTGCAAAATACCTCTGGCCAATATTTTCAAACTGCACCTTGAACATAACGAGATCTTTAATACTGAGACAGGCTTCACTCTTCGCTGGCTGTGCAGAGAGGGCTGTGAAAGGCAGGAGAAGAGCGGGACAGGTTGCGGTGGGCAGAGCCCCGCAGTTCTCTGGGCTTCCCCTGCAGGGGCTGACAGAGCAGTGGTGGCTCCTGAGCTCTAGGAGATGTCTGGGATGGATTTATGAAACCACACTGCCTTTACTGGGCTTTGGGTTAAGAGGCAGTTCGTACGTGAGCGGTTGACAGCTCTTACAAAATGATTTGGCAACCGCTGTGGTAAAGGTGTTCTCTCAGTGTCATCTACTGAAGCGTTTGATACAAATATTTACAGCATCCACAGTATCTAGAGCCTTTGTCTCTCATGTGCTTGATGTTAACAGCACTCCTTGTGTGCTACCAGAGGAAAAGCAGACATGAAATGATTGATTGAATCAGGGGAAAATTATTAAAAGCTTCTGAGTCATTTAGAAATCAAAGGTGACTTAAGTATTGAAAAATAAGGCTTTGACTAGGCAATTAGGAAAAAAAAAAGCTCAGGCCTTTCTCAAATGTTTCTATACAGGATAAATAAAGAACAAGATGTTCATCTTGTGAGGTGTGTTCCTTGTTCTCCTCAAGATTCAGTGACTGACGAAGACTTATAGCTCCTGGAAATAGGTGCCATTCCTCTGTATTTGAGGCCCTGCTGCCCAGGTGAGCTGAGCTGAAAACACGTGCCCTGGTGCTATGTGGGTACCTGCCCAGGTGTCATCAAGTTCCACTTGAAGAACCTGGATTTTCCTGAGGTTTCCCTCTCTCTCTTCCTCACCCGTTGCTCTTGAAGAAGGGCACGTTTCCCCTTGCTCTGCCTTAAGCCTTAGTAGCCCCTGAAACCCTTTTGCTGAAGTTCAGTTTAGTGAGATGAGGCTTCAGGCACAGCCCTGGTTGGGTTCTGTGTCTCAGCCAGAGAAGTTGGCTTTAAACCAGCCGGCAGGCGGCAGGGGAAGGGCAGTGATGTGCGGCCTTGCCTGTCGGCAGGGGATAACTGGCCTTCAGAGCCTTAATGCCGGGGCGATGGCAGCTCCTCTGCCTGCTCTGGGATCTCTTTCAGCACTGGCTGGCAGAGCTGGAGATCTTCGCTGGGATCTTCCCAGCTGCCGTCCATGAGTGTGAACACACTGGAACCACCAACAGTTTCACACCCAGACATGGTGAGGCCGCTGTGAATGCTGATGAAGGGTGGGAAGTGGAGGGGGGAGCCTGTGCAGAACAACGGCACAGCCACGCAGAGAAGTGCTGGAGCTTTTGCCTTCAGGCGTTACAGGAGGAAAGTTCACTTCCTTAGGTTGCATTAATTTTCTCTCGCTCAGCCATGTACAACGGAATGCCAAACTGTCCCCATGTCCCCCCACGGTCCCCATGTCCCACACTGTCCCCACATCCCCATATCCCCCACGGTCCCTGTGCCCCCCAGGTGATCACCTTCAGCCCCAGCCCGGTGCCCACGGCCACCTCCCCTGGCACCACCACTGTCCCCAGTGTCCAGCCTGTGGTCAAACTGGTGTCAGCAGTGCCCACGGTCCCCAGTGCCACTGTCACCGGCAGCGTCCAGAAGTACATCGTGGTGTCCCTGCCCCCCACCAGTGACACCAAGGGGGACACTGGGACCCCCATGGGTGCCCCCACCCCAGGACCCAAACTGTTCCCCTCTGCCACCACGTCCCCCCCTGTCCCCCCCAAATCAGAGCCTGGGACAGTCCACAACCACCCCCCTCCTCCGCTGGGAAAGCCAACAGGACCCCCAGGTGGTGGCACAGTGCCCCCAGTCTGCCCAGTGACCCCACTGGCACCACACTGCTGGGGACCTGGGGGTCCACCGCTGTCCCTGTGTCCCCTCTGCAGTGTTCCCAAGTGTCCCAGGACCTCTCTATGGGGATGGGGGTGGCCTGGGTGGCCCCCAGTGTCCCCCCCAGTGTCTCCCAGTGTCCTGGGACCCCTCTATGGGGACAGGGGGTGGCCTGGTGGTCCATCAGTGTCCTCATGTTCCCCCCCTGCAGTGTCTCCATGTGTCTTAGGGGTACCCATGTGTTCCTGGGACCCCTCTATGAGGACGGGGGTGGTCAGGGGATGTCCCTCAGTGTCTCTGTGGGTCCCCCAGTGTCCCAGGACCTCTCTATGGAGATGCAGAGGGTGGCCTGGCTGTCTCCAGAGTGTCCCTGGATGTCCTGCAGTGTCCCCGTGTCCCCCCCTCAATGTCCCCAGTGTCACTCAGTGTGCTGAGACCCCTCTGGAGGGGGATAGGGGGTTACCTGGGTGCCCCCCTGTGATGGTTTAGCCCCTGCCGGGGTCTGAGACCACATGGCCGCTGCCCCTCCCCCACAAAGGGAGTGAAATACAAAGCCCCGGGGCTGAGATAAGGAGAGGTTTAATACAACAGAGCAACAGCAACACAACAAACAACAATAACAATAACAGTGATAACAATGAACAGAGCAAGATACGTACTGATACAGCAGTAAGGAGAGCGATGGCACGAAACACACATTCACCGATGCTCCCATGCTTCAGTGCACGGAGGTGATGTCAGCATGGTATTGAATAACCCGGCTAGAGCTTCCCCCCACTGCTGGGGAAACTTAACCCTATCCTAGCTGAACCAGGGCACCCCCATGTCCCCAAGGGTCCCGGGACCCCCTTCACTGGCCACCCACCCCAGGGGACCCCCTGTAAATACCTGTGCCCACATGCTGTTAATAACTCAACAAACTCCCAGTGCCCTCTGGTTCATTCCAGTTCATCCCAGTGCCCCCCAGAGCTGCCCAGTGCCCAGCAGTTCATCCCAGTGCCCTCCAGTGCTCTACAGTACATCCCTGTGCCACATTCTGTCAGAGGGCTGTGACACTTTCCTGTAGATATCAGTAGTTAGGAGCTACAGAGGCAGAAGAGATCCTGGTTCTAACCTGTGTGGATGGTATTAATGCACTTAGAATGCACTTTTCAGCTCAGGTTGAGGGTAAATCCTTGAATTCCATAGAAATCTGGATCATGTCAATTATTTCCTGTAAAAGGGTTTTAGCATGTGCTGGATTTGGTTGTTCAGGTAAACCAGTAAGTTTCAGACCCAGGGTGGATGACCCAGAGCAATCAGGATCCTACAGGCCTGTAGTGGGAATGAGAATTGTATCATCATCTTTAGTTTGATTATGGCTTCCTGCAGAATACCCGGTTAGTCTGTCTGCGAACATCCACATAATGTTGGAGTCTTCAGTGCAGGAGAATAATGGACTTGCCAACTCTATGAGCGTTATATCAAGCAAAGCCGTTTATTTTTCCAGTAGTACATACTTATGCTCTTGCCAGAGCTCTTACTTCATAATTAGCAAATCAGCAATTAGACAGCTATCAACCTTTTCTCCTACCAGCATCAGACCACTCTAACACGCGCTGTGCAGACCAATCACCCTCTCGTTCACGCGCTGTTCACGCGGCGGTAACTTCTCACAGCTCAGCACTTTCCCACAGCTCAGTGTTGCAGCTGGCCGTTGTTTTTCCCTGCCACCTCAGCACAACTCGGCAGTTTCTGATCTTTCTCCCAAGGCCTGTTTCTCATCAAAGCCTTGCTGCTTCTCAGGGGCTGTGCAGGGCTGACAGGCCGATGTATCCCACATCTCCCCCTTCTTTGTTTTACAGCTGCACCTGCAAGACTTGTTTCAGAGCTTTATCAATTAAGGTTTAGACAAACTTCAAAAAAACCCACAGTAGACATAAAATAATTCTACAAAAGGCTAAAGATAATACAGCAGTTACAGTTACTAGTTGAAAAGAGTAGGACAGTCTTTTTCACCATCACATTTCCAGGACACAGGGATACACTGGGTTGGCTGAGGACCACAGCTGATTTCATTTACCCAGCATGTTCCCCTATGGCACAGTTCAGCACTCTCATCAGACCCATCCTCGCAGTCCAGATCCCCAGCACACTGCCATCTGTTAGGCACACACTGACCACTGGTGCACACAAAATCAGATTCAGCACACGTCTTCTTCACACAAGCACTCTCATCACTGCCATAAAGCATATGACTAAGTGTTACAAAATAAGGAAGATACAGAATAGCACACTTACTTAATGGGGCACTAATATTCAGATCCGCAATTGCTGGGGAACCCTGGATGCAGCGAGAATTTAGAGTGCCCTTCCTCGCAAACCGGAAATCCTACGCGATGTGTCCATCCGTAGGTGAGGCATCCAACATCGCTGCAAGCAGGTCCAGCCTCTAAATCAACAGGCCAAAATAACTGGCAATTTTCTTTGAGCGGAAATATCTGATCTCATCCTCCTGTTGGGTTCCACCCAGAGCCTGGCCTCCACTCAAGGGGGAAAACCAAGGGAGTTTCTAATAAGGTTTCTCATCAAAGCCTTGAGAAACACTTGAGTTCTTAATTCTTAATATTGTTAAACAAAGAAAGTTGAATACACACATTCTTATACCATTTCATCCTTATTACTAACTATATTTTGTCTAAGCTACATCTTTCACTAGTGACTAGTAAGCCTATATATTTCATTAGGGAGTTGCAATTACCATTAGCATTTTCTCTAAAAAGAGTTGGCAACCGTAGTGTGATTAAGGACAGAGATGGTGTATTTTGACCTATTGCAGTAGCAAGCATTACCCATCCATTCTGCTTAAATGATCAGTCGAAGAGACCACAAACTGTTGGCACAGGGGCACCCACAGCACCCACAGCTGGCTCCTGTGACTTGCGGAAACACGACTCCACAAGCTATAAGGTTATAAAGTAGGTATGTTTATTCAGCGCTGAGACACACGGGGCATCGCTTCACCACAAAACGTGTGCCCCTCCCATGGCACCTTGTCTTGGCTTTATGCTACAAAGCATCACATATTCATAATACACCTATACATATGCATGACCTATCCCCACTTCGTATTATAATGAGCCTGAAAGTCTTTTTCATACGTTCCGCCCCGGTCTCCTCCTAGTCGCGCCTGCGCAGTGTGTCCCGGTGGTCGTGGGCTGGGGTCGCAGAGATGAAGTAGCTCCTCTTCCTCACTGTTGAACTTTTTACTTCCGTTCCTTGCGCAGTCTCTGTCGCCTCCTGGACTCAGGCCGGACCGTAGGGTTGGTTTTGACCAGTTTTTAGGGCTGTCTTCCTATTCCATCAGGAAGCGTTCCCTCACAGCTTCCATTAATCGAGGTTTCCATATTGTTCTGCTCTCTGGCCCATCGACATCTGGAGCACATGTCTTATGAGGAACAGCTGAGGGAACTGGGGTTGTTTAGTCTAGAGAAGAGGAGGCTGAGGGGAGACCTCATTGCCCTCTACAGCTACCTGACAGGAGGTTGCAGAGAGCTGGGGACGAGTCTCTTTAACCAAGTAACAAGTGATAGGACAAGAGGGAATGGCCTCAAATTGTGCCAGGGAAGGTTTAGACTGGATATTAGGAAGCATTTCTTTACAGAACAGGTAGTCAGGCATTGGAATGGGCTGCCCAGGGAGGTGGTGGAGTCCCCATCCCTGGAGGTGTTTAAGAGTAAAGTTGACTTAGCGCTTAGGGATCTGGTGTAGTTGGGAACTGTCAGTGTTAGGTCAATGGTTGGACTGGATGATCTTCTAGGTCTTTTCCAACCTAGACGATTTTGTGTGATTCTGTGTGTGACTATGATCTATTATCCTATTCTATCTTAGTTATCTTTTAAGTAATGGGCCTCTAGCCCCCAGCCTGATCTCTAAGTCTTCCATCTTTATCTCGAAACTAAGTTATACCTTCATTTCCTGAGTGCCTAATTTCTATATCCTATTTTAATTTCCTAGCTCCTTATCTCACCTGAGTGTCCACCAAAAGCTGCCTCTCACGCCTCAGGTATGGTTGCACCCACCTAGTGGTGAAGGGAAGGCAGTGGATGTAGTTTTTGTGGATTCTAGTAAAAGTTTTTGATAGTGTCCCTCACAGCATCCTTCTGGACAAGTCGTCCAACTGTGGGATGAGCAGGTTCACGGTGCACTGGGTGAAGAACTGGCTCAAAGCCTTGTAGTGACTGAGGCTACATCTGGTTGGAGACAAGCCACCATGGGCGTTCCTCAGGATTCAGTCCTAGGGCCAGCTCTGTTCAGTGTTTTATCAATGATCTGGATGGAGGAGTTGAACGTACCATTCGCCAGTTTGCCAGTGATACCAAACTGGGAGGTGCTGACGACTCTCTTGAGGGCCAGGAGGCCTTGCAGAGGGATCTAGATAGATTGGAGCACTGGGCAATCATTAATGGGATGAAATTTAACAAATGAAAATGCCGGATTCTGCACTTGGGAGGGCGCTATGGCAGGCACAAGCATAATGGGGAGAGGAGTGGCTGGAGAGCATCCCTGCAGGAAGGGATGCAGGGGCGCTGGCGGACAGCAGGCTCAGTGTGAGCCAGCAGCGTGCACCCTGGCAGCCAAGAGGGCAAACCGCCCCCGGGGGTGCATCAACCACAGCATGAGCAGCCGGGCAAAAGAGGGGATTATCCCGCTGTACTCAGCGTTGGTGCGGCCTCACCTCGAGTGCTGTGGCAGTTCTGGGACCCACCATTTGGGAAGGCTGTGAAGGTCCTGGAATGTGTCTCGAGGAGGGCACCCAAGCTGGTGAAAGGTCTGGAAGGACTGTCCTGTGAGGAGCAGCTGGGGACTTTGGGTTTGTCTAGCTTGGTGAGAAGGAGGCTGAGGGGTGATCTCATTGCTCTCTAGAGCTTCCTGAGGAGGGGAAGGGGAGGGGGAGGTGCTGATCTCTTCTCCCTGGTAATCAGGGACAGGGTGTGTGGGTATGTGAAGGAATTTTCCCCCGGGGCACATTGGTGGGTCAATTCGACCCCTGCTTGGGGGGCCGCCTGGTGCTTGGTGTGATTCCAACCCCTCTCCTGGGCCACACACTAGCCGAGGGTGGTGTGGATTGTACATGGCAGGGAACTAAAGCCTGCAGCTCGTCGAGGCTGAACTGGAGTTCAACTGCCCCTTGGCCAGGATCCCGCAGTCCTCGTCATGATGGTGCCTGGGACACACACACACACAGAGTGACAGAGGGGGGTGTCTTGGGAGGAACCAGGCACCTGGGGAGTCCCCAGCCCCACTCTGAGGAGACCCAGGTGTCCGGGGGGTATCCTGGTGTGTATGTGTAATGGGCAGGTTTTGAGATGATTTGTGGGGATACGGGGAGATATGGAGGGTTTGGACGAGGTTGGGTGGATATGGGGGGTTTGAGGGCATATGGGGATGTTTTTGGGGTGATTTAGGGGATGTGGGGAGGTTTTGGGGTGATCTGGGGGATATAGAGGATGTTTGGGGGTAATATAAGGGATATGGGGAAGTTTTTGGTGTGATTTGGGGGCTTATGGGGTTTTTGGGTGATTTGGTGGGATATGGGGGTGTTTGGTGGAGATATGGTGTGATTTGGGGGCATAAGGGGGGGTTTAGGGGTGATTTGGGGGGATATGGGGGTTTGGGGGGATATTGCAGGGTGATTTGGGGAGGTATGGGTAGTTTTTGGGGTGATTTGGGGGGATATGGGTGGGTTTGGGGCCATATGGGGAGGTTTTGGGGTTGATTTAGGGTATATAAGGGGTTTTCGAGGTTTGGGGGAATATGCGGGGATATGGGAGGGGTTGGAGGGATATGGCCGGTGATTTGGGGGGATATGGGTGGTTTTGGGGGTGATTTGGTGGGATATGAGGAGGTTTGGGGGGATATCGGGTGGTGATTTGGGGGTGATATGGGGGTGTTTGGGGGTATATGGGGGATAGAAGTGGTATTTTGGAAGGATATGGGGGATTTGGGGTGATATGGAAGGTTTTGAGGTGATTTGGGTGTATTTGGGGAGATATGGGGGATTTAGGGGGGATTTGGTGAGATACGGGGGGGTTTGGGGGCATATGGGGAGGTTTGGGGGGTGATTTAGGGGATATGGGGGGTTTTGGGTTGATTTGGGGCTATAGGGGAGGTTTAGGGGGTATAGTAAGTTTGGGGGTGATATGGGGGTGGTTGAGGGGATATAGGGTTTTTTGGGGGTGATTTGGGGTTTATGGGGGTTTTGGGGGCATATGGGGGTGGTTGAGGGGATATGGGGAATTTTAGGGGTGATTTGAGTGTATATGGGGGGTTTGTGGTGATATGGGGGTATGTGGGGGGGTTGGGGGTATATGGAGGTTATTTGGGGGCATATGGGGTGTTTTGGGGTGATTTGGTTGGATATGGAGTGGTTTGGGGGGATATGTGGGATATAAGAGCTGTTTTGAAATGTTTTGGGGAGGTTTATCCTCCACAAGATCCCTCCCAGTACCTTAGTAGCCCCCACTGGACCCTTCTTGCACCCCATTACTGACCCCCAGGACCCCAATATCTCCCTCAGAAACTACTCCCAGGAGCCTATTAGACACCACCCCCCCAACCCCCCACCTCGGACACCAATATCTCCCTCAAGACCCCCCCCGAGGACCCCAAATACCTTCCCAAACCCCTCCAGGACACCCCCCCCCCCCCCCCCCCAACTCCATTACACTGCCTCTAGGACCAAAATACCCCCCCCAGGACCCCAATAACCCCCACAGAACCCCAATAACACACCCCCAATAATCCCCACAGGTCCCCAATCCCCCCTCACGGCACAGGCAGGAGTGTGGGCAGGTGCTGGGGGGGGACAATGTGCTGGAGCCCCCCTGGGGGTCCCCCTGGCCCCCACAGGGCCTACTTCCTGCCGACAGTCTGCCAGGGCTCTATGGTCTGCAGTGAGGTGGCTGTAAGGAACTGTGTTAGACTTTGTTTGTCTCAACATTGCTGCTTCACGACTACCACTTCTTGGCCTCAGCATCCTGTTGCTCTGAGGAAGGGCGCTTTGGAGGAGATGCAGAGTCCTGGTTGAAACCACGACATCCGCTCAAAGCAAGAACAACGACAGCCTTGGCAGTGCCTGCCAAGCTGTACCTGCGCGCGAGCTGGGTGAAGAGGAAGTCGGGACGAGGAAGATGTGCAAAGGCTGAAGGCACCGCAGGTTGACCCCCCCCTGCCAGCACGGCCACCATGAACACCTGGCACGCGTGCATGGAGGACCATGGGGCGGCACATATTACAATGAGCTCCGTGGAAATGGGCGGACTCTTCGGAGAAATCGTGGGGACTGGGACAATAAAAGGACTGCGTACTCCTCTCTTGGGGCAACCTTCTTTGACACCTGTTACCTGGAGGCGGGACTTCAGCGGAGCTTGGAGCTTGGAGCACCATCACCTGCAACGAGCCCGGGCCAACGGAACATCGCTGGATCCCTGGTGGTGGCGGTAATTAGCTGCATATCTACCGTTTTCTTGCTCAGGGATTCTGACTTTCCCTTCCTCTTCCTCTCTGTCCTATCACTATTATCAATTGTTATAGAAAATAAAGTTCACAAGGTTATACAGCATCTGACCTTGTTTGTGTCTTAATCTCGCTCTTGGGATCGTTTAAGAACCTGCCCCGATATTGGATTGGGACAGCGGCCTAGGCAGGAGGTCCTCCAGCTCTCTGTGGTCTGCACTGAGGGATGTTCCAGGCAGAGATTTGGTTCACCCAGCAAGTGGGAATTCCTCCTTTTAAACACTCGCTTTGTTCTGGATGGCTGAAGGAATTTTTCTCCTGCAAAGGTGGCACCAGCCCCAGCCCCAGCCCCAGCCCCAGTGGTGGTGTCCCCGGCCTAGCAGTGGGTGAGTGCAGGGCCTGGGGCCGATTTCCCTGGAGGGGGTGGTGGGATCACTGGGGAAGGGGAAAGCTTTCGTCTAAAAACCCAAACTTTTTCATGGTTCTGAATTTTTTTCAAAAAAAGGTTTGTTGTCACAGTTGGGGCTGTGCAGACGTTCTGATGTGTGACTGTGCTTGTCCTTTTACCTTGAACTTGGTGGTTTTGCTGTCTGTAAGGGCCTGTTGTGTCTGCGGGGTTTATCTGTCAGGTTACCCCAGGGAAGTGAATTTTAGCCCTTTATTTTTACTTCAAGTGTGACAGAAGTGACGCATTTAATATTTTCTGCTCTCTGTGGTGATTTGGGCTGGGTGGGTTCAGTCTGATGAAACCCCTCAGAGTGGTGCTTCAGAGGGTGCCAGTCACCAGAGCCAAGAGGTGCTGATCAGACATCGGCATTAAGCCCGAGGGCGAGAGCTGGCCCAGGCGGGCTCTTGCCTTCTGGCTGTGGGACAGTTTTTCCCAGCTCGGAGGTGCTGGGAGAGATGTGGGGGGGTGAGCAGGGGGGTGTGCTGGAGCCCAGCCCCTTTGCAGAGCCCTGCTGCTCCTCTGGCTTTCTGGACAAAGTTCAGGTTCTGAGCTGAGCTTCTAATTTGCACCTTTCCCAAAAGACAAATCCTGTTTGTTTCAAGCTGGAACGACCTGCTCCGCTTTCAGAAAAGTATCTCTTGAGATCTGCAGGCAGAGCAGAAGTCTCACACAATGAAGGTACAAGAAGTAATTGAAAAGCAATTAAAGGACAAGTTTCTGTGTGCTGGGATCCTGGGAGTGCTTCTGGTTGGGAAATCCGGCAGCACCACTTGCTCTGAGCCTGCAAACAGCCGGCAGAGCTCCTGCCGTGGGTGGCACTGCTTCAGCCTCCCCCGTCAGCTGCTCCTTCACCTCCACCTCTCTGCTCTGCACCAGCTCTGCAGAAAATAGTCGCTTTTCACTGCCTGTGGCTGTGGATTGCTGTAAATGTCCTGTAACCGGTTGCCATCGTGTTTCTTTGCCAGCTTGTCCCGCCCGATGTGCTGTCAGTCTGCAGATCGTCACCTCGTTCCTAGGTGAGTGTTGGGGCTTCTCCTGGGGTCTCCTGTGCATCTTCTTAAATGTTGACAAAATGTCCATGTGAAAATAGAATTAATCACCAGAATAATTGATAAGTAAGAATTAATCAAGATTTAAACAAAAGCAGGCTCCTGTCCAGAACACTTGTGTAGTTCATCTTATGAAGAATATGGTGGTGATTCGTGTTAAAATATGATGACTTTGTTAAAGAGTTTACCATGTACACAAGTTAAAGGAGATTTGTCATAGTTTTATTGTTGAAAGAAGTTTGGAGGTTTTTTTTCCTTAGTGACAGATGCTAAGCAGGTGGAAAATTACTGGCGGGACCCCTGTCAGAAGTCCCCAGCAACACCGGATTGCGCAGGTGAAATATGATTGGAGGAATCCCTGCCAGGAGCACCAGCAACATCAGAAAGCCCGGGAAAGTTTGAGGGACCCTGCTGCGCATGTGAAGGAGGGACTATAAAAGAGAGTGACGTAGCACCACCCAGTGCTCATCGGTGCGGAGTGGGAACCCCCCCCTGCCCCCTGGCGTGCCTAGTTTTTTTTGCTTGTTCTTATTGCAAATAAATTTATTAAAGATATTTTCGCCTCTGCCTCGGCATTTATAACAATTTGGTGACCCCGACGTGATACTTCGGGACCCGTGGAGTGTTGGTTTTCAGGGGTGGCGCCCCACCTTTTAGGTGGCCCCTGGACTCCGGTACTTCCTCGGACCGACAGTATCACGAACAGAAGGCAATAAGAACAAGCAAAAGAAAATCGGGATTCCCAGACGACGCTCCCCGGAGATTCCCCGCGAAGGATCCAGGCGAAGACCTCGGACTGTGAGTGACGCCTGGTGCGGGAGGGTTTTCTGCCTGAGTGAGTGTGGTGTGACTGAGACGTGACTGCGTCACGAAGCGAGTGTGGAGCCCTTCTAGCCGCGTTTCCAGAGTCTCGCGAGAGGCCTGGCCGGCGAAGGGGCGAAGCGAAAGGAGTGAGTGCGGTGTGACTGAGACGTGACAGTGTCACAAAGCGAGTGTGGAGCCCTTCTAGCCGCGGTTCCAGAGTCTCGCGAGAGGCCTGGCCGGCGAAGGGGCAAAGCGAAAGAAAAAAAAAGGTTTGAAAGGACTCAGGCAAGGGTTTTCAGGATAGGCATTATCCTAGGGTTGATATGGGATTAGTTTTATCCCAGGGTTGCCGGCAAGAGATTCGGGATAGGTTTTATCCCAGGGTTAATATGGGCCAGAAAGGGAGTAAATCCCGCGGCTCGGGGAACCCATGGAGAGGTTCCCAGAGAGGGAGCGATTTGCTCGATATTTCTCAGGACAGTCCCCTGGGTTGTATGCTAAAAAATTGGAATAATTGGCCTGAAACAAAAGGAAAAAGCAAAGAAAAAATGATTCAGTATTGCATGATCGAGTGGACTAAAGAACCTATTAAATCTGATCATTTATTTTGGCCAAAATTTGGAACTACTGACGATTGGACATGTCAGGCATTAAATTCATATGTAAGCAATAAAAAACCCTATAATCAAGAAGAATGTAACTATGCTCAGGTGTGGAGAGGTTCCCGAATAACATCAAAAATCCTATTACTAAAGAATAAAAACACTAATAACAAAACTTTCTAAGAAAAAGAATGGGAACCTTTAGAAAATCTTCCTCCTCCTCAAGAGGGAAGCTCAGAGGATGAGGAACCAAAGCCTACCGCTCCTTCCCCTCCATCAACTAGCAGAACCAGCAACCAAGAAAAACAGAAACAAACAACAAATAGTGGGGTAGAGGTTTGGGAAGGCGTTGGCGGCGGCGGGCGGCCCCTAGGACCGCGGCACGACCCCGCACCAGGACCCGGCCCCCCCCGCGGCACCACAGGGAGGGGGCCCAACGGCGGCTGCACCCCCGCAGGGGCTGCGCCGAGCGCTGCGGTCTGAGCGCGGTGCTGGAGGAGCCCGGCCGGGGAATAAAGCAGAGAGCGAGCAACAGATTCTACAAATATGTTCGGGGGTAGACCCGACCTCCCCGGTGGGAGAGGCTTTACTAAAAATTCAATTCGTAGCCAAATCGTGGGGTGATATCAGAAAGAAATTAGAAAAGTTAGACGACTGGCAAGATCGGGGTCTGCAGGAGCTGTTGAGAGAAGCACAGAAGGTGTATGTTAGAAGGGACGAAGAAAAGCAGAAAGTGAAGGCGAAGATATTTGTTGCAGCAGTCAGAGAAACTCAGCGGAGAGAGGAGAAGCCTCAGAAATCTCGCTCTAATGAATCACCTGGAGCATTAGGTGGTGAAAAGAGAGGGACAGTAATTAGGGAAAACACATTAGCCTGCTATTATTGTGGAAAGAAGGGACATTTACAACAGAATTGTAGAAAGCAGAGTGGGATGAAAGGATGTTTAAAGAAGAATAGGGGTGTCAGGGGCTCTATTTCCTGGGGACAAAGACATCAGAGGAGCCCTTGATAAAATTGAAATTAGGTCCCCAGGGAGAAGAGTTTGAGTTTTTAGTAGATACGGGTGCTGAGAAATCAACTGTAAAAAGTATTCCGAGGGGATGTAAAGTAAAAAAAAAAGAAACTGCTCTAGTAATAGGAGCTAAAGAGGAACCATTTAAAGTACCAATTGTCAGGGATGTAGAAATAGAATCCCAACACCGTATCATTATAGGGGATTTATTGTTGCTACCAGAGGCTGAAAATAACCTTCTGGGAAGAGATTTAATTACGGAGTTAAAATTAATAATAATACAAGAAAAAGAAATAAAAATTTATACATTAACGGAAAAAGACGAACAACAAATAGATCCGAAGGTCTGGTATACAAAAGGAGAGACTGGAAAACCTGAAATAAAACCTATTAAAATTAATTTAATTGATCCGGAGACACCAATTCGGATAAAACAATACCCCATTCCCCTAAAGGGTCGAGAGGGGTTGAAACCAATAATAGACGAATTACTAAGTAAAGGCACATTGGAACCTTGCATGTCTCCACATAATACACCTATTTTACCAGTTCTAAAATCAGACGGATCTTACAGATCGGTGCAAGATTTAAGGGCTGTGAATCAGCGAACTGTGGCTCATTTCCCTGTGGTAGCAAACCCCTATATGCTACTTAACCAACTATCCCCTGACTATATTTGGTAAAGTAATGATTAAAACCTGGAAGGAGGAAAGCTTATCTTCTAGGTGGGAAGGACCATTCCTGGTATTGTTGACTACGGAGACAGCTGTAAGAACTGCTGAAAGAGGATGGACTCATATTTCCAGGGTGAAAGGACCAGTCACAGGTGAATCAAATTGGAAGATCGAGTCAACGCCTGGAGATTTGAAGCTCCGAATGCGACGGAGTTAAAATAGGACTGGACTTACCAAGGCAGACAGAGCGACATCAACAGTAGTAAAGATCTTGAATCGTCCACATGAAACCTGTGTGTATGTATATATGTTAAAAAGTTGTAACATTCACAGGTTTTTTTTTTTCAGTTTTAGACTGTTTTGCATGAAAACATAAGTCAGTTTATATAGTTGGACAAAGAAACTGAAAGAAAAGGGAAGTAATAGAGTGAGGGAAAAGCTGAGAGTAAGTCCAAGTGGGGGCAAGACCGGATTGGCCCCATTTTTGCTGTTAAGAAGACACAAACTCGACCGTTGGCAGCAACCCAATGGGTCCAGGGATAAACAGAAAAATGTGCCATACCGGACCTCACTATGGCGACTGGCTTTTTCTCCTCATTTTGTGTGTTGGCCTCATGATGGCTAAAAAGGGTCAAAACACTACCAGCTTATATGACCCCTTTGAAGAGAATGAGTTTGTTCTGTTAGCGAAAACTATAAGTAAAACTTTCAATTTAAGTCATTGCTGGGTTTGTGGGGGACCTTTGGGATTGTCAAGTTGGTCGTGGGTTTCTGTGCCGCTTTCCCCATCACAAATTGTAAGTAACTATAGTGATGTTAATAATACTACCTGGGAAGATAGTGAAAAATGGCCAGTTCAATTTCCTAACAAGGGTAAATTTTGTCTGAACCGAACTCAGAAAGGAGGAGTTGATGTGGGAGAGAGTAAGTGTCAATGGACACTTACACATAAATTAATTAACAAAGATAGAGGTATCTATATATGGTTGTGGCTTAATGAACAAGGACGCAGCAGAGGATTCAAGGGGTTCTGGTCAGACAAAAATGAAACCGAATATGCCAAACTACGAGGAAACAGTTTTTATAATCGAACTTGCGAATGGAAAAATGACACTGGGTCCTGGTATTGTACTATACGGATAAATAACAATTTAAACGAAGTTTTCAGCCCTTTGGGTGACAAAAATACGACTTATTTTCAAACCCCAAGGACTGCAGAGGGACCATTTGCCAAAGGTACGAAGGCCAAAAAAGGCCACTATTGGATATGCAGACATACTGCCTACAAACAATTACCGACAAACTGGTCAGGAATTTGTTATACAGGGATTATCCGACCTCTATTTTTCCTTCTTCCAGAGGCGGATGGCCCCCAATTAGGAATAAAATTATATGATAAATTAGGAAATAAGAGTATTACCCGTCGTAAGTGATCCATTGATTTCAAAATAGGTGGAACACAAAAGTGGGGGGAAAATGAGTGGCCTCCTGAGAGAATAATTAAACACTATGGACCTGCCACCTGGAACCCTAATGAACCAATATCAGGGGCAAGAGAACCAATTTATAATTTGAATCGTATAATTAGACTGCAAGCAGTTTTAGAAATTATTACGAATAAAACTGCTAATGCCATAGATCTTTTAGCTCAACAGGCTCAACAGATGCGCACCGCGATCCTCCAACATCGCATGGTCCTGGACTACCTGCTTGCTGAAGAGGGAGGGGTATGTGGAAAATTAAATGTCTCCAATTGTTGCCTAGAAATAGATGATGTAGGAGAAGTGGTCCTTCAATTGACCACAGATATCAGAAAACTGGCTCATGTCCATGTCCAAACATGGAGTGGCTGGAATGGCGATCTATGGTCCTGGTTACCTGGAGCCCCGTGGGTAAAACAGCTTTTATTTTACTTGTTGTGTGCATTTGCTGCCCTAATGTTTATACCATGTATGATTCCATGTTTTATTAGATTGATTCATTCAGTTGTTCAAGGGATGCAAATCTCTGCAATACCAATAGATCCTGAATTAGCCAAAGGAGGAGAGGTACACCCACTAATGATAGTTGAAATAAAGAAAACAGAATACCCAAATCCCATACAACAAACCCTAGCACGTTTTGAAACCGAAACACGAATCAATTTAATAAAACAAAAGGCGAGGGATTGTGAAGAATATGGTGGTGATTCGTGTTAAAATATGATGACTTTGTTAAAGAGTTTACCATGTACACAAGTTAAAGGAGATTTGTCATAGTTTTATTGTTGAAAGAAGTTTGGAGGTTTTTTTTCCTTAGTGACAGATGCTAAGCAGGTGGAAAATTACTGGCGGGACCCCTGTCAGAAGTCCCCAGCAACACCGGATTGCGCAGGTGAAATATGATTGGAGGAATCCCTGCCAGGAGCCCCAGCAACATCAGAAAGCCCGGGAAAGTTTGAGGGACCCTGCTGCGCATGTGAAGGAGGGACTATAAAAGAGAGTGACGTAGCACCACCCGGTGCTTGTCGGTGTGGAGTGGGAACCCCCGCCTGCCCCCCGGCGTGCCTAGTCTTTTTTGCTTGTTCTTATTGCAAATAAATTTATTAAAGATATTTTCGCCTCTGCCTCGGCATTTATAACAAAAGGGTCCGAAATCTCCACGACGAACAGCAGACGAGCCCCAGATGTCTTCAGCACAGGGTTGGCTGGATTATTCACAGCCAGGGAATCAGCTAAATGCAGTTTAACTCATTTGCCTGCTTAATCCAGAGCGCTTTTAAATCCCCATAGAGTGATCCAAGTTGCCAGAGGTATTTTAATCCCTGAGACCCCAAGATGCTAAAGTGGTTAAGAAAGCAATTTTTAATATACAAATCAAATTTCCTTCAGTGTTGACGTAACTCTGAATGAACTGCTCATCTATCCTGGCTACCAGGTCTTGCTAGAGGAAAATTTATTTGGTTCCATCTTGCTTAAAATACTGAGCTGAATCAGCAGATCCTGTCCTGGAGGTAACCTGCCCTGAACCTCTGTGCATCATGCAGCCCCAATCTGCTGCTCCAGATTAAGGGCCAGAAGCAGAACAGAAACAGGACAAAGAATAAACTGACAAACTGCTGGATTTGGAGGCCTGGTATCCCCCTCCCCAAAGACACGTCCAAAGACACCTGGGCTAAAGGATTGTTCCTTCAAGTACAAGAGGTAATACAGGAAACCCTCTTGTCTTCTGAATTTGGTCACCAGAGCGCTGCCCACCAGCCCCTGCCCAGAAGAGCACACATCCTAATTAAGGGCAACACGTCAAAGCCCAAAGCAACAAACGTAGAGATTCATTGGTGGCATTTGGCAAGTGACAAAGATACAGCAGCTTTTGGTAACAATTCCTTGAAGGGAAAGCCAGAGTTGATAGGCATCCCCGCTGGAAGGCTCTTACAGAGGAGAGTGTTAAATAGCGTCAACTGGCAGGTTTAAGCATTGTCTGGGAAATGTCAAACACTGTCAAGATACCACAGAGCTCTCTGCAGCCAAGCCCCAGCGAGGGACTCCTGTGGGCTCATCTCTGAGAACACAGACTGATGGGCCACCAGCCCTGCCGACAGAAAACACCTTATTAGCAGCTGGTGCAGAGAGTACAGCACCCTCAAAACCACCAAACCAGCCAGGTCAGCCCACCCAGACACCCAGCATCTCCCCGCAGTACCTGCAGCCACATCTGCAGCCCAGCCCTGCTGTCAGGAGTCCTCTCAGACAGGTCGGGTCAGCGCTCCCAGCCTTCCAAACCCTGGCCTTCTGGGAGCTGCACTCAGCCCAGCTCAGGGAAGAAAGACAAAGACACCCCTTAACTCCATTTGGAGACTTCCAGGAATTCTCCCACCTCAGGGAAAAGGAAATGGAACAAAAATTTTTGTTCAGTTTTTGCAAAGCAAAATAAAACCCAACCACTGCCGCAGCGAGACAGCTGTCACAGCAGTCGAGATCTTCAAAGCCCTGAAATAAATAGTCTTGCCTCTGGCTTCCAGCTGCATGGGATTGCTTTATAGCACCTTACACAAAACCCACAATAAAATACCTCCAGCAGGTTATCAAACAAACAGCATTAAGGCTGTCCACGGGATTAGGCATTGGCTTCTAAACCCCCCATTCTTTGGTACCTTCAGAAAAACGCCAGCTCTGATTCAGCCCTCGGCTGGTTTTCTGAAAGGGTGACAAAAGCAGCTTCAGCAAGATCAGAGTCAGACCACAAAATCTGCTTCCTTTAGAGATCAGGCCCTGCTGGCTCTGAGCAGCTCAGATCCCCCAACAGCCGCTGGGCCTGCAGGAACTGAACAGCTCGAGTCTGACCAGGGGACGAGGCAAAGCCTGGGGAAGAAGGCCAGCTGTGAAACAGTCTGACAGAGAAGAGGGGAGAGAGAAAATGTGGGGCAATAGAGCTTCCAAAGGAGATTAAAAGAATCAGGGCTTCGTGAACCCAATCCATGAACTAGAGGTTTTGTATCTGTACAGATGTTACTGTACTCGGAATGGCAGAACACTAAAATCCACTGCCCAGGGGAACAGAGAAGCTTTGGAGATGAGCACAGAGCACAGCGCTGCCAACTCTTTAACAGCCAGCAGAGCACACCTCCTCCCAGGGGGGGCAGCTCTAACTGCCACACTGCTGCCCAGGGAGGACAGGGGAGGAGAGTCAGGACAGCTGCAAAAAGTCCATGAGACTTCTCAAAGGGGAAAAAAAGGAAAGAGAAGATAACCAAGATCTTTTTACCAGGCTGTCTGTGACACGAGCCATCAAAACATGAGAGTGGGTGATGGACAGCTGGGGAGAACAGTCAGGATTCGACAAAACAGTTCAGACAGCATGAAATCAGAAGGAAAATGAACATTCATTAAAAAAATCTCAGTATTTTGCTTTGCCCGAGAGATACCTCTGTGTCACAAGGTAAATATCCCATTCCACTGCCCAGATGCAGATTTATTCCAACAGAGAATTATTCCACTAACCGAGGGCTTTTCTGCACAATAACCTCTGCAGCCTGGGGCAATGCAGCCGTGCATTCGAGTACATGCACACCCAGTGTGTGCAGGCTGGCAGCTCAAACCTTTGCATACTTCTCTCTTCATTGCTGCTGAAACATTTTGACTCCCCAACCCTACACTCTGGTTCTGCAACAATTCCCCACACGGTCAAACTACAGTTTCAGGCACATCCCATCGCCTGCCCAGGATGGAATCCCCAAAGTGCGACTGTTCCCAATTCCATTTTTCCCGTAGGAAACAACGGGATAGAGAGGAATGTGTGCAGGCACTTCAGCAATGCACACAGCCGAACCACACAGGAACAGCTGGTGTGAGGTGGAAGGTGGTGAGACAGGAGCGAGACCTCTGGGGTTGTCAGCTGCCAATTCAACACCTGGGAATGACAGAAGTGGTAGAGGAAATTCAACTGCTTTTAAAATACCAAGAAATAACTGCTACTTGCCTGAGGTTTAGAGTGGAAAATCCCTTTATAACACAAAATTAATCTTCATGATGTCCTGGTGACCCTGTGTGACCCCTCTTCAAACAAATCACCATTCTGAAACCCCTCAGCTGCTTCTCCTGTGACACTGAACACCTGACAACTCTTTCACTGCCAGTGGTCCTGCTGCCTCTCCTGATCCATCACATTTTCATCACCACCTTCAGATGCCTGCCTGGCTACATGAAATCGGGATGAGAACGAGCAGAGACGCAGGGCACAGCAGAACTGAACAGGAGCTTGAAGGCGACAGGAAGAAAAAACAGGCAAGATGAACTACACTGGTGTTCTCGACAGGAGCCTGCTTTTGTTTAAATCTTGATGAATTCTTCCTTATCAATTATTCTGATGATTAATTCTATTTCCACACTGGCATTTTGTCAACATTTAAGAAGATGCACAGGAGACCCCAGGAGAAGCCCCAACACTCACCTAGGAACGAGGTGACAATCTGCAGACTGACAGCACATCGGGCAGGACAAGCTGGCAAAGAAACACGATGGCAACCGGTTACATCACATTTACAGCAATCCACAGCCACAGGCAGTGAAAAGCGACTATTTTCTGCAGAGCTGGTGCAGAGCAGAGAGGTGGAGGTGAAGGAGCAGCTGACGGGGGAGGCTGAAGCAGTGCCACCCACGGCAGGAGCTCTGCCGGCTGTTTGCAGGCTCAGAGCAAGTGGTGCTGCCGGATTTCCCAACCAGAAGCACTCCCAGGATCCCAGCACACAGAAACTTGTCCTTTAATTGCTTTTCAATTACTTCTTGTACCTTCATTGTGTGAGACTTCTGCTCTGCCTGCAGATCTCAAGAGATACTTTTCTGAAAGCGGAGCAGGTCGTTCCAGCTTGAAACAAACAGGATTTGTCTTTTGGGAAAGGTGCAAATTAGAAGCTCAGCTCAGAACCTGAACTTTGTCCAGAAAGCCAGAGGAGCAGCAGGGCTCTGCAAAGGGGCTGGGCTCCAGCACACCCCCCTGCTCACCCCCCCACATCTCTCCCAGCACCTCCGAGCTGGGAAAAACTGTCCCACAGCCAGAAGGCAAGAGCCCGCCTGGGCCAGCTCTCGCCCTCGGGCTTAATGCCGATGTCTGATCAGCACCTCTTGGCTCTGGTGACTGGCACCCTCTGAAGCACCACTCTGAGGGGTTTCATCAGACTGAACCCACCCAGCCCAAATCACCACAGAGAGCAGAAAATATTAAATGCGTCACTTCTGTCACACTTGAAGTAAAAATAAAGGGCTAAAATTCACTTCCCTGGGGTAACCTGACAGATAAACCCCGCAGACACAACAGGCCCTTACAGACAGCAAAACCCACCAAGTTCAAGGTAAAAGGACAAGCACAGTCACACATCAGAACGTCTGAACAGCCCCAACTGTGACAACAAACCTCTTTTTGAAAAAAATTCAGAACCATGAAAAAGTTTGGGTGTTTAGACGAAAGCTTTCCCCTTCCCCAGCGATCCCACCACCCCCTCCAGGGGAATCGGCCCCAGCCCCTGCACTCACCCACTGCTAGGCCAGGGACACCACCACTAGTGCTGGGGCTGGGGCTGGGGCTGGGGCTGGTGCCACCTTTGCAGGAGAAAAATTCCTTCAGCCATCCAGAACAAAGCGAGTGTTTAAAAGGAGGAATTCCCACTTGCTGGGTGAACCAAGTCTCTGCCTGGAACATCCCTCAGTGCAGACCACAGAGAGCTGGAGGACCTCCTGCCTAGGCCGCCTCACTGCAGACCATAGAGCCCTGGCAGACTGTCGGCAGGAAGTAGGCCCTGTGGGGGCCAGGGGGACCCCCGGGGGGGCTCCAGCACGTTGTCCCCCCCCCAGCACCTGCCCACACTCCTGCCTGTGCCGTGAGGGGGGATTGGGGACCTGTGGGGATTCTTGGGGGGGTGTTATTGGGGTTCTGTGGGAGTTGTGGGGTTTATTGGGGTCCTGGGGGTGTTATTTGGGTCCTAGAGGGAGTGTAATGGAGTCGTGGGTGGGTGGGGGTCCTGGAGGGATTTGGGAGGGTTATTGGTGTCTTGGGGGGGGTCTTAAGGGAGATATTGGTGTCCTAGGTGGGGGGACTGGGGACATCCTGGAGGGGGTTCTGGGGGAGGTATTGGAGTCCTGGGGGTGTCATGAGGGAGGTATTGGGGTCTGGGGGGAGGGTCTTGCTGCTTGGGGGGTGTTATTGGGGTCCTGGGGGTCTCCTGGGGGGCTAATGGAGCTTAGGGGAGTCTTGGAGGTGGGCTGGTAGGGTCCCAGGGAGATATTTGGGGTTTTAGGGGGTTAAATGGAGAACTGGGGGGCAATAGGATCTGGGGGGGCACTAATGCGGTTGGGGGGGTTTGGTGGGACTGAGGGTGTTTTGGAGGGACCTGTGGGTGGCAAATGCAGTTTGGGTGGATTGCAGGGGGGATTTAGGATTCCTGGGGGTCCCAGGGGTACCTGTCCCCCCTCACGCGGGAGCTGCTGCCCCAGGGGTACCCCGAGAGCGTCAGCCCTGACTGCCTCCAGTACCAGTGCTGGGACGCCGTGGGGGTGGGGGATGGCACCTCCACCATCACCGGGGCCACCCTCACCTGGGTGCTGCGGGGTGAGTCCCCCCAATTCCACCACCCCCCTTTTCACCCCAAAATGGTCCTTGGTCCCCAGATCGATGTTTGACCACCAAATCCCCCAGTTTTACCCCAGAATTTCTGTTTGACCTGATTTGCGGAAACAGACTCTACAACTCAGAGAGAGTTATACAGCAGGTATGTTTACTCTGGCGCCGGGGTGCAAGGGGATTTCTCCACAAAGCTTGCACCCCAACAGCACATTTTACCAGAAACTTATCGAGTGTGGATATACATATTCATTGATTACATAACACAAATACCCATATGCATGAGTGAGGCTGGGTTAGCTCTAGAGGCTGGTGTCAGCAGTTTATGTTCTATTTGTGCCTGCGCATTGCCTCCTGGTGGGCGTCTTCGGGGGTCTGTTGGAGGAAGGCTCACAGTCCTCCTCACCTTGTACTTTTCCTCGGAGCATGTGCAGATTCTCTTAGCCAATTTCTTGAACAACAAGAGTGGTTCCCACTGGTTTACCACCTCTATCTTATCTAAAAGCACCAGTCTATTAGTTTCTACCACCCATATATGTCTATCTATCCACTACAAAGACTAAACTTGTTAGAACCCATCTGCTTTCCAAGAACATGTCTCTTATTTTTGCTGAACATTGTAGTTCTCTGTAAGTTTCCACAGAACAGTCAGGGCAAGCAGGATTATTAAGCAATATTCAGAAAACATTGTAAGTTGCTATAAGTTGCTATAAGTAAATAAGGTGCAAAGCAGGTGATCATTTCCTTGTATCAGTACACTTCTCCCCTGCCCGTGGTTTGAGAATAAGTCAGCTGTATCAGAAAGCAAGTCCCTAGGAGCCTCACTTTAATCTTAGGTCTAGTAAGGGGCAGGAAGAGGAAGGGGCAGCCTGAAAGCTGAGACAGTTGAAGGTGATGTGGAAAGGCTTCTGTCAGCGCCTTTGCCGTGGTGTCCCTCTGGATGCACTTTAGAACCTCTAGTTCATTCTCCCCTGGTCCTGTTCCTCTCTGACCACTCAGCCCCAGACGTTGCGGAAGGGACGCACGCTGTCAGCTTGATGTAAGGTGAGTAGGGGCTGTGCTGTGAACGTGCAGACTGCTTTGTAAAATAACCCCTGGGTGATGTATTGCGCACCTCGCCTGTGACACTGAGCTCCTGAGAAGTGTTCCTTAGCCTGGGCTTCCTCGTGCAGACATTTGGACAGACTTCATGTGCCCAGCGAATGAGCCTTTGCGGGGATGACTGTCCCCTGAGAATAGACTCTCAGTGGGCTGCGGCACAGTTCTGACAAGGGGTCTGCAGCACTGAAAACTGTCCCATAAGGTATCTGGCAGCCCCTCAGGCACAGTAGAAAATCAAAATAAGGAAGGCTAGTGCGCACTGTCAGATGTGGACTGAACTTTTTTGATTTCTCTGGATGTTAACCAGTGATGAGATAGCTACAGAAATCTCTGACTTTTCTTCCTCACTGCCAAGGTAAGTGCCTTACCAGCACTGACACTGATGGCTCGTTGTGCACCGCTGGTTCATTACAGCACAGGATCAGCCTCTGAATCTCTTGGCTAAGGAACTTTTTAAAGCCAGTATTAGACCGTATTAGTGCCATACTGCTTGCAGCTTGCTAAGAATTTTTTTGGTTCAGAAGCAATTCAGTCTTTATACTAAGTAGTTTAGCAGTGTAAATTCTGTAGTTTATCACAGTTTAGGAAGAACATGAAAGTAGCAAAAAATATTTTCTTACACAGTTATCTGCTCCTTTATAGGCAGTTGAAGATGCGTATGTACCCGTTGTCAAGTTTGAGTTTGATGGCGTTGAGGTAAGCATGTTGGTTTTTTTCTTCCTTTGGAACAGGAGAACTTCTCCAGGGAGCTGTGACCATGCTGTTTTACAAGGTTATTGATACTTTATTTAGGAAACTGTAACTAAACGGCCTGACCACAGCCTGTCCCAGGAGAAGATGCTGCAGTAAAATGGGAGCTGATAGAAAAATAAGCCCCCAGGAAGCCTGGCAGGTGGGGGGACATGAGGGACACCCCTTTCTGCCCTGTGCTTAGAGCGGGGGAGCCTGCTGGAACGGCACTTACCTCCCAGGGACTGTGCAGAGTGGGAGCAGAGGCAGGGTCCTTGCTGACTCCTCCCAGCTCTGAGAAGCTGGCTTTCGACAGAGGGATGGGTGTGGGGTAGTTCACTGCGTGAATCATGTCAGCAGACTAAATGCTTTGTTGCGAATCAAAAATGAAGTGGTCATGAGACAAACAATCTGGAAAATGGCAAGTAAAATACTCATGTGACTACTGCCTGGGTTTGTCAGCTGCAGGAATCCTTGTATCTTGACTGCCTCTTATACGGTGACTGGAGACCTGCGTGCTGTAGTACCTAAGCAAGTCACTGCTTGGTACCACTCTCATGAAGTCACTTGTTCCGTGACCTTCTTGTGGCCTTTGTCTGGTGCAGACATTCACAAAATAACTTTCTTGCCTCAGTCTGTGCTATGAACCAGGTGCTTCAGGATCAAAAGGGCTTACTGCATAGAGAAAATGCTCTCTCCTTTGCTGAAGTACAGCTGAGATGATTGAACTTACGTCTTAATTCTATGATTAATTTTAAGTTCCCTTCTAATGGAAATTCTAAGTTTAGAGTAATCTTTTTCAACTTAAAAACCCTTCCTTTCCCTAGCTTAAAAAGAAAGGGGGGCTTGTAAATGAAGGGTTTTGTAAATAAAATATGAAACTTCTAGCAATTTTCTTAATTTTTTTGGCAAATAAATCTCTTGGGAGATGTATCTATAGTCACATAGTTCTAAATACAAATGTTAACCACTCTTTTTAGACTTGACTAACTGTCCCCCACTGGTCTGCCGTTCACAAACAGTGCAGCATTCTAACTCACAGTTGGCACTTTTTCTCCTCTTAAGATTGATCTGGTGTTTGCAAGACCGTCTGTGCAAACTGTTTCTGATACTCTTGATCTCGGAGATGACTGGCAGCTGAGAAGCCTGGATAGGAGATGTATACTGAGCTTAAATGGTGAGCATATTTACACATCTTTAAGAAGAAAGTGTTACCTAAGTTGGTCTAGAATGCACGTGACACAACTCCAGTTTCTGTACAAGGTGCATAAGCTGATCTCCTGTGTACTTGAGATCTGAGGAGGTGCCGAGTGGGCATAAATTTAGATGTTTCAAGGAGCTGTGTGTTCAGATAGACCTGTATTTCATGTTTCTTGGATCAGGGTGTGTGCATTGTTCCAGTTTGCCGCAGAGACTGCTTCAGATGAATAGGCAGAGCACTTGATAGAGAAGAATGTGTGGTAGTTCATACAAAAAATAAAGATATTTAAAATACCCGAAGCCTAACTTGCTCACTGTTTAACAGTGACTGGTTTAATTGCTCCTGGCTGTCAAAAGAAACCTGGCTTTTGGAATCCTCTAGAACGGCCTTATTAAAAATGGTTGGCGATAGTCTATAAACTATGACAAAGCTGTTGAGGGCACCAGTTACCTGGAGGGATACTGAATGTTATGTGTAATCTGTAATTTTTAATGTTCTACAAAGTGAGTAATCTAAACTTGTTTTCATAGATTTGAACAATAAACTGTAAGCTATTGATCCAGCCTAGCATAAAACAGACCTGTACCTCTTACTAGGAACTTCTGTCCTTCAACTCTTTTCTTAGAGTTACCGATGAAATGCTACCTCTAGTGTCAAGTGAAGAGAACTTCAGGCTCACACTCCGTGCAATTAAACTGTGGGCAAAACGTGAGTAAGGTGATTGTTTGTAATCTTTAAGCTTTTGAGAGGCACCTCATGCTGAAAAGATAAGACCGTTAGAAGTACTTCAGCCATGCATAGCCACTTCAATGAGAGTTTTCAAACAAAAGCCAGTTTTTTAGTTTAGATTCAAGGTCTGTCCGTGGGGTAGGGTGGGTGTGTTTTTTAATGGGAGTAGAGTGGGGAGAAGAGGGGAGTGCCTGCAAGACAAGGTGCTTTACTGCTTATCAGGAACCTGACTACAGATGATAAAAAAGCCAAGTTAAGTATAAAAGCTTGATCTGTAAGGAATAAGAAAGTATTGTTTGTGCATGTGACTAGAGCAAGTACTAGAAGAATGGCAGAATTTTTTTCTTAAGGGAAGTTGGAGTGAAGCAGTAGCTGTAGCAGTGTAGGCAAATTTCAGAGTAGCAGTATTTTGGGAAGTGGTGTGGTAATGATTCTTCTTCTCATCCCTGTTAAGGGCCAACAGTTTTGGCCTCATCGCACTGCAGTAACAACTGACTTTGAGGCTGAAGTGTACTGAGTATTCTATAGGTTGTGAAGTTGGTGCTGCAAATTTGAAGGAATATCCTTGGGTATTGAAAGACTGCAGGCTAACTCCAGTGTGTCCGCTCTAGGACATGGCATTTACTCCAACATGCTGGGACTTCTTGGTGGGGTTTCCTGGGCAATGCTGGTAGCAAGCACATGTCCACTCTATCCAAATGCTTTGGCTTCTGCTCTTGTGAACAAGTTCTTTTTTTTTTTTTTTTTTTTTCAAAATTATAAGAGCTATTGTTTATTTTAATTTGCAGAAAGAAGTAACACTTCTAGAGGTAGTTCTTCATATAAGATTTATGTCGACAACATTCAGTCCTACCCTGAATTACATGGCAGAGTTTTAGATGGACAGTTACTGGGTTTTCTTATATAGGAAATGGCCAAATCCTGCACTGCTGAAGCAACCCAAAGACAGCAATCTTGATTTACCACTGTAGGACCCTAGGGTGTGTAAATTGAATTCAGAAGCCTTTAAACTTTTTTCTAACCTAAACTGATGCTAAGCACAATTGTTTTAACATCCCAGGTGAACCCCTCAGACCAGTACCATGTAACGGGGATCCTCGTCCCAGGCTTTCCACAGCAGAACTCTGCACACAAGGGATCTGCATCAATGCCAGCGGTAACGGGAGAGGAGTTCAAACATGGTAAAGTCCTTCCCGTGCTTGTTAACTGGTTAAAAAGTGTAATTCTTGCTATAGGAAACCACATTATCTGAGTTGGTACCTAAGCACAATTCACAAGTGAAACAATCCTGCCAGCATAGCGCTTTTTGCTATCAAAATACTTGATCAGTAACAGTTCAGTGTTTCAAACAAGAGGACATCAGAGCAATTAAAAAGTGAAGAGGGAACATGTATCTTGAAAGGCAGTGCCTGCAGAGGCAGTTAATTTGGAGGAAGGAGAGATTGGAAAAGATCTCCAGGCCCATCAAAAGGTTACTGAACCCCATAGTAAGCAATAAGGGGTTGGCTGGTTACTTCCTCCTTTCTTTCTTTCCCTTGGAAGGCTCTTGCAGAACCCAAGTCTTCTAAGCATTAAAGTTTTCTTCCAGTTTGCAGCTTAAAGTTACTCCGGGCCAGGCAGTACACACTTTTTATGGTGCCCACACGCTTCAATGTTAGTAACTGTTCTCCCTAAGTGTTATTTCCCTCTTCTGCATTTACAGCAGTCACCCCACTCTTCTCCCACTTGCTTTTCTAGCCTAAGCAAATCCCGCACTCCTGACGTCAGCACGCGTGTCCATCTCCCATGTCCCAGCGATCTCCGCAGCTCTCCTCGACAGTTCTTCCAGGGACAGTTCATCGTTCGGTACGTGAAGGACCAGCAGGGCCACCACGTCAGACGAGCTGTGCTCTCGTCAGTGGCATTAACTCTGCTCTGCAGTTCCTGAAAACACTGTGCCTGACACACGGCAGTGCACCGCTGCCTTATGCCCCCATCATGCTGTTGGCTCCCAGATGCTCTCTTGTGCTTCCCTTGAGCTCCCTGTAGGGCTTCTTCCCCCTCCTCAGTTTTGGACAGCCAAAGAACATCCAACTTATGACTCTCAAATTCTTTCCACTCTTCTAAATATCTTCTTGGGGGTCTCAGCCTTCTGCCCTTCAGATCAGTAGCTTATCATAACAGGAGAAGGATAGCACTGTTTTTCTCCAAGTAAGCAAATACTTAAACTGTTTGTTTAAATATAAAAATTAAGAGGAAGGGAAAAAACATAACAGCCAAGTGGAAAATGAGAGTTTAATTTGGTGCTGAAACAACTTGAATACTGCTGCAGCTGTAGCAGGGGGCTGGCACTTAGATGTGTGATCAGGATAAAAGCAAAAATCCTTCCACTAAGGTTTCAAATTACAAAATAACTTCATCTAAGGGAAGACAAAATGTCTATATGTAAATATTGCGGTATGTTCATAGTGCTTTCTCAGCACAATGCTTCTCTTACGACACCAAGAACTTACTGGTATGAAAAGTTAAGAATTTTAAGTGTTACTTTGAAGCAATTTACACTTAAATCAGCAGTAGTGAGAAAATAGTCAAGAATTTGACTTGCAGAATGAGAGATGATTCGTGACTTTCTCCACAGCTTTTACTATGAATGAAGTTTACAGCTTTCACTGTTTGGGAATGCCAGACTTTGTTAGTAGTAGTCTGGTTAGGAACTCAGCAGGCTGCCTTGTTCATCATTGCGATTTTTCAATCCGAGGAACGACAGAAAGAAGGCTGGCAGGTCCCAGTTTCAGCTGACTTTTACCTGGGTGCAGAGTGAAGCTTCTTTCTGAAAACAAAAATTGTGTCTCTGTCAGGATATTGGCTGTTATAGGAAGTGTCTTTTTCCACCCTTTGCTTCACCAAAAAGCTTTTTGGCCCAGATGGTTTTCTCCTGATGCAGAAATGTGCAAGTACTGAGAATCTTGCACATTTGTATAGGAAAGTTGTTGCCCACTGAGCTCTGTAGCCATGAGGGTAGATGCTGCGATGGTCATGTCCACTTGCAATGGCAGTTGTCTTTGTCTTGTGCCCTCACATACCACAGGTGAGCATGTCATGAGGAAAACAGGCTCAATAGCAGCGTCGTGGCTGGGTGAGCAGGGACACCATCAGCGGGTCTGCTGGCCAGAAGCTGTCAGACCCCGGCGGTGACACCGGACTGGCCTCTGCCAGTGGTGATGCCTGGGGCAGGTGCTCCCACCCAATGAAAACAGGGCTTCTTGGCTGCTCAGGGGTAGCAGCTGCTGATTGCCTTTGTTCTCAGGGCTTCGTGGCAGTTGGGGTGCTGGGGTTATGCAGTGCTGGGGTAACGGTTTTTGAGGGTTATTATACACTAGTTTTAGGGAGAGCCAGTGTGTGGCATCTCTGGAGAACAACGGACATGTTGTGAGCAATCCAGACCAAGGGGCCTCACTGTAACAGCAAGCTGCAGCTGTGTTCAAGGACATAAACAAGGCTGAGACGGCCTGAGAAACTACATTCCTGCCCAACAGATAAAGATGTTGGAATGTCAAAAACAGGGGGCCTACCTGGTGGGAGAGCAGCGCGTGGACACCACACCGGGACCAATCATAGAGGGAAAAAGGGCGCATGAACAAGTAGCTTTAGCCTATTAGCAATAATAGCGGCGCGTGAAGCCTGTGATAGTGTATAAATTGCTGTGTAGCCTTTAATAAAGTGGCATCAACTTGATCATGTTGGTCGTCTAAGTTGTGTCCAAGACTTCCGTGTTCAGCACCAGTGTTATTGGGTGCTAGGGTTATGGGGGTGTAGGCTTACAGTGAGCTGGGGTTATGGGGTGTTAGGGTTAGGGGATACCAGAGTGTAGGTAGAATAGTGTTAAAGTGTGTTATTTTTAGGGACAAAATCTGGTAAGGCCGCACCTTGAATACTGTGTTCAGTTTTGGGCCCCTCACTACAAAAAGGACATTGAATTACTCGAGCGTGTCCAGAGAAGGGCAACGGAGCTGGTGCAGGGTCTGGAGCACAGGTCTGATGGGGAGCGGCTGAGGGAACAGGGGGGGTTTAGTTTGGAGAAGAGGAGGCTGAGGGGAGACCTCATCGCCCTCTACAACTCCCTGAAAGGAGGTTGCAGAGAGCTGGGGATGAGTCTCTTTAACCAAGTAATGAGAGATAAGACAAGAGGGAATGGCCTCAAGTTGCGCCAGGGAAGGTTTAGACTGGATATTAGGAAGTATTTCTTTACAGAACGGGTAGTCAGGCATTGGAATGGGCTGCCCAAGGAGGTGGTGGAGTCCCCATCCCTGGAGGTGTTTAAGAGTAGGATCGACATAGCGCTGAGGGATATGGTGTAGTTCGAAACTGTCAGTGCTAGGTTAACGGTTGGACTAGATGATCTTCAAGGTCCTTTCCAACCTAGATGATTCTGTGATTCTGTGATATAGTGAATTATTTCAGGATGTGCTATTTCCACATGCATTTCCCTTGTGAGGTCCTTTGCAAAGAGTAAAACACGGTCTTAAAATGCACAGGCTACCCATTCGTTTTCAAGTGTAACTCAAAACACAGGTTTCAGATTATAAATTCCATGTAGCGTGAAATCCTTGCTACTTAAAGACTGCTTTTTCCTTAAAAGCCATCTGGACCGGGTGCCCTCCTGGCAAGGGAATTTGTCTCTAGCCTCGCTCTGCCTGCTGATCCATTAGATCCACATTTGGACACATGCAAGGATCTGTCTCATCACACTGAGCTTGCATCAAAATGTTGAGAATCTGTAACTGAGTAGACATAGTCTGGCAGCTTTTTGCACTCAATGCACCAGTTTTGCAAACTAATTACCAAGTGTGTGCTAGAAGATTGTTCTTCATAGTTTCAATTATTAATTAAAAAAACAAACAATGAAGTTCCTTTGTATCTGAATGATGTCGTCAGTAAATTCATCACACTGATGTTCTCAGATAGTTTCAGATGGGCATATAAAAGCCAAGATCTTCAGTCCTTCTTTGCAGCTATCTTCCAGGTGCGTAGGGACTCTTAGAGAGAGGCAGTTGCTCTTCAGTGTCAGATGGCCACCTCCTTACCCACATCAGCATTACCAGCAACAACCTTCCTCTTCACTAAATGCCTGCCGAATTAATTTAAAACTCGGTGACCTTTATTCACACTCCTGAAGAGTAAAGCGTATCCCCACAGACAGCAGTGCCATAAACTGCATCGCACTGACCCACCAGTGTTTTGTCTCTTGGAGCTTTTTCAGCACCTGAGGTGATTTGGCTCTTTCTCCCATGAAACTTCCTAAATGGGAGCTCAGTTAATGCCAGCCTGTGGTTATTTTCTTCCCTAGGAGGCAGACATCCATTTTGAAAGTGACTGGACTGACACCACCTGTTGTGAGAGGATATTGGACCTGCACAACTCTATGAGAGTTATAACAAGCAAAGCCGTTTATTTTTCCAGTAGTACATACTTATGCTCTTGCCAGAGCTCTTACTTCATAATTAGCAAATCAGCAATTAGACAGCTATCAACCTTTTCTCCTATCAGCATCAGACCACTCTAACACGCGCTGTGCCGACCAATCACCTTCTCGTTCACGTGCTGTTCACGCAGCAGTAACTTCTCACAGCTCAGCACTTTCCCACAGCTCAGTGTTGCAGCTGTCCGTTGTTTTTCCCCGCCACCTTGGCACAGCTCAGCAGTTTCTTATCTTTCTCCCAAGGCCTGTTTTTCATCAAAGCCTTTCTGTTTCTCAGAGGCTGTGCGAAGCTGACAGGCCGCGGTCTCCCACATCTCCCCCTTTTTGTTTTACAGCTGCTCCTGCTGACTTGCGGAAAAAGAACTTTACAACTTTGGAGTTGTAAAGCAGGTATGTTTATTCAGCGCTGGGCGCACGGGGGATCACTCCTCCACAAGCATGCGCGCGCTCCTGTAGTTATTGCCTTGCTTTTATGGTACAAAGTATTGTATATTCATAAGACGCCTATACATATTCATAGCCTATCACTGTCTCCCCTCGCTTCTCATGGTAATTAGGTCTCCTCCCCTTGCGCCTGCGCATTTGACCTCCTCAAGTCCCGGGCAGTGGTCGTAAATTCCTGGGCGGGGGTCGTATAGATGAAGTATCTCCTCTTCCTTGCTGGTGAACTTTTCACCCAGTCGTTCTGCGCAGCCTCAGTCATTCCCTGTTCCCTGGCCAAACTACCGGGCCAGTTTGTACCGGAATCCGGGGTAATCTTGCTGCTGACACACACATCTTCAAGGCTTCTGCCCGGACCAGGAGATAGTAGCCTAGCAACACTATCAGCACCTGGTATGTCTCTGCACATAGCCCTCCTTGTCTCTGCACGAGTCCCTCTGTCTTGTGCCATCTAACTACAATTTGTTTGCATTCCCTGTCTCACTGCAAGACTTGTTTCAGAGCTTTTTCAGTTAAGGGTTAGGCAAACTTCAAAAAACACAGCATGCTTAAAATAATGTCACAGAAAGCTAGAAACAATACAGCAGTTACAGCTACTAGTTAAAAGGAGTAGGCTAATTTCACTACCCATAATTAGGAGATATGACTAAATACTACAAAAATAAACAGTAAGGAAAATACAGAATAGCACACTTACTTAATGGGGCACTAATATTCAGATCCGCAATTGCTGGGGAACCCTGGATGCAGCGAGAATTTAGAGTGCCCTTCCTCGCAAAGCGGAAATCCTACGTGATGTGTCCATCCGTAGGTGAGGCATCCAACATCGCTGCAAGCAGGTCCAGCCTCTAAATCAACAGGCCAAAATAACTGGCAATTTTCTTTGAGCGGAAACATCTGATCTCATCCTCCTGTTGGGTTCCACCCAGAGCCTGGCCTCCACTCAAGGGGGAAAACCAAGGGAGTTTCTAATAAGGTTAAACACTTGAGTTCTTAATTCTTAATATTGCTAAACGATGTTGAATACACACAATCTTATAGCATTTCATCCTTATTAATAACTACGTTTTGTCTAAGCTACATCTTTCGCTAATGACTAGTAAACTTACAGGTTTCATTAATGATCAAATACTCTTTCATTGAGGGGTCCGTGGCATCGGATGGGAGGGTTATTCCTTCCACCTCACGATATGGCTTGACCTTCCTTGCCGGCATCCACCGGGGACCTGTGGGCGACAAAACACAAACATACCCCTCCCCCATACCCACAGATCCACTCTCCAGGTCGGGCCTCCTTCGGGATCCTTATACAAGACCCGTAGTTTGGTTGTAGAATCTGTTATAGTGGTAAAATGATGTTCTGTTGCTGTCAAAACAGAATGATTTCTGTTAAGGAAGTTAAGAGTATATGAAGTCATTGGCAGTTGATTATGTGGTGTGCCCAAAGAATTCCCCCTTCTTTGTTTTAAAATCGAGGCCTTTAATGTACTGACCATCTGAAAGATTTAAAGTGAGTCCTTTTAGAGTATGTATACCTGTTATATATTCAGAACCAGGGGGAAATATGACTAAATGCAATTATCTGGGGGGATTTCCTGCTTTCGTTTCTCCTGAGATTCCCACGTGTTTGTGCGGAGGTGCAACCCAGGGCTTTATCCATTTAGCTGGTAGCCATCGCGTCCCGTGATCTGTCATAACACAAGCATACCCTCGTCCCCATGTTATCAACTGAAAAGGACCTTCCCATTGGTTAGTTTCTGAGTTTCTCACCTTTACTTGGACATTTCTTACAAGGTCAAACAATTCCCCTGTCATGCCTTGCACATGTTTTACCATGGGTGGCACCATTTCCCCATCTGCCAGGCGCAGATAATTTAGCACATAGATTGCTTTTTGAAGTCATTCAGGAGGAGATGCGGCAGGCTCTCCCCCTTTTTGTTTTTGCAATTGTCTCTTTAAAGTTTGATTCATGCGCTCGATGATGGCTTGCCCTGTTGGGAAGTGGGGAATACCAGTGATATGGGAAACTCGCCACAGATTGAGAAACTGTCGAATTGATTGTGCTATATAACATGGGCCATTGTCTGTTTTAATACAAACGGGAATACCAAGTACTGCAAAGGCGGATTTCAGGTGGCGTTGAACGTGGCGACTTGACTCTCCTGTTTGAGCAGTGGCCCACATGACTGCTGAAAAGCAGTCAACTGAGAGGTGTACATATTTGAGCTTTTCAAATTCTGGGACATAAGTAACGTCCATCTGCCAGAGTTGGAGCGAGTGCAGGCCCCGAGGATTTACCGCCCCGGGCATGGAGGTTCCAATGATCTGGCAATCTGGACATGTTTGTATTATTGCTTTGGCATCTCCAATGGATATGCCGAATTGTTTCACAAGCACTTTTGCAGACTGGTGAAAGAATGCATGTGATTTTTTAGCTTGACCCAATTTATGTGGTGTTGGACCCATCCATGCTGGAGCCACCAACTGATCCGCCATTGCATTACCTTCTGCTATTTCACCTGGTAAATTAGTATGGCTCCTAATGTGCGTAATGAAGTAGGGATTTTGTCTGTTGTTTAATAAGTACCACAGCATCCGAAACTGGTGATATAACTGTTGTTGTTTGCAATGTTTCAATACTGCTCTTTCTATTCGTTGAACAACCCCTACCACGTGTAGAGAGTCAGAGACAACATTAAGAGGTGTGTGTTCCCACAGTTTAAAAGCCTCTATTACTGCTTGTAATTCTACTTGCTGCACAGAGCCAGAGGATTGGACTACGTGTTTTTCCCATTGTTCTCCATTCCGCCAAACCACTGCTGCCTTTCCAGTCTTACCACCTCCGTCGGTAAACACTGTTGGTCCATCAACTGGCTGCAAGCTGTGCATGGGCATTCGTTCTAGCCCAGTGTTTTTGAGAAAGGTGAACATGCGATGTGCAGGATAATGGATGCTTATCGTTCCTGTATATCCCTTTAATGCAATCTACAATTCCATTGAATTTTGTAAACCCCATTCGAGATAGTCTTGCTGCAATGGGAGCAATAGTGTTGCTGGTTCTTCTCCTGATATTTCTACAATTCGAGACCGACCTTTGATTATGAGTGATGACAGTATCTCTAATCTTGTTCTAATGGTTTGTTTTGGCTGAAAGGGAACAAAGACCCATTCTAATATTCGCAAGGGATCTGCGTCTGTCTCCAACCATTGCATAATAATAGCATATGGGTGCTGATCATGGTTTACCAATGCTAATTTTAGATCCTTGTTTGGCTCTCGTCTGTCTCCTTAGGTGGTTTTCAATCGTGCTACAATGTTCTTTAATGCTCTTTCTGCTTCAGGTATTAAGTTTCTAGGCAAATTTAAGTCACCATCTCCTGCTAAAAGGGATATTAATGGGCCTAATTCCTCATTCGTGACTCCACAAATGTTTTGAACCCAGTTCAGGTCACCTACTAATTTTTGAACGTCATTCAGGGTCTTTACATTAGTTCTAATTTGTATTTTTTGTGGAAAGACAGCGGTCTGTGTGATTTTCCACCCTAGATAGCTCCATGGCGTCTGTTGTTGAATTTTTTCTGGTGCAATCTGCAACCCGCCTTTGCTCAATTCATTTGTTAACTCCTTGATTAATTGGTCTTTGTCTAGTTTATTTCCTGCAATCAGTATATCATCCATATAATGATAGATGAGGTATTGAGGCCATTGTCTCCTAATTGGTCCCAGTGCCCAATCCACATAAATTTGGCACATCGTGGGTGAATTTTTCATGCCTTGTGGCAATACTGTCCAATGATATCTTTTCATCGGCTCAGCCTTATTAATTGTTGGCATAGAGAAGGCGAAGCACTCGGCGTCCTGCTTGTGTAAAGGTATTGTGAAAAAACAATCTTTAAAATCTATTATCAATATGTCCCAATTTCGGGGAATCATGCTGGGGGATGGTAGGCCAGGTTGCAATGCTCCCATGTCGTCAATGACCTCGTTTACTTTTCTTAAGTCATGCAGAAGTCTCCATTTACCAGTCTTTTTTGGGATAACAAATACGGGCATGTTCCATGGACTCGTAGTGGCCTTAATGTGACCCTTAGCCAATTGTTCTTGTACCAATTCCTGCAATTTAGCGGCCATCGATCCACCCAAACCAGAGTGTCAGTTTTCCACTTCAGTTTAAGTATTGGTCACTTTTCAATGCCCGCTCCGCAAAATGTTCCAGGTTGCTTACAATGGTGCAATTCATCTGACCCAAGACATCCCGGCCCAGAAGGCTGATTGGTATAGGAGCAACATAGGGCCACACTGAGCAGACAAGGCCGTCAGGGTTTTCACACAATAGTGTAACCATGCTCTGCATTGTGGTTGACACTCCGCCCACCCCCATTAGCCCATGAGCAGGATTAATCAGTGGCCATGTACTAGGCCATTCTGTTTGTGCTATAATTGTGCTATAATCTGCTCCAGTATCAACCAAAATACCACACACCAAAACCTTTGGCTGAGCCTGGGGGAGCGTAAGCCTAATCGTCAGTGTGGGCTTCCTTCTTCCTATTTCTAGTGCCCAAAAAACATTTGGTTCCCCTGTGGATCCAAAGCTACCCTCACCCCTATCTTGTTCCAGCGCATGCGGAACACATGCTTTAAATGGCACAAGTTGGGCAATGCGGCTGGCAGCAGGGATGTTAACTGGTGGCATGGGTGTCCAGACCATAATCTGGATTTGTCCAGTAAAATCAGATCTATGACTCCGGGTAATACAAAAAGCCCTTTTCTTGTTGCAGATGATCATCCCAACAAAAGGGCACTCAAACCATATCCAAGTGGCCCTTTTGTGGTAGTTAGAATACAGTGCACTGTAGAGTCCCAGAGGGTGGTCTCTACTGGTGTTGCCAGGTCCACTCCGGCACTCCCTGTGGTGCTGGCGCTGAGGCTTGCCAGGCTGCCTGATTGTTTACTGCCATTTGTGTCGACGCGCTCTGCTGGCCGTTTCCCAAATACGACCCATTTTGATGATACTTGGAACAACAGACCGCAGCCACATGACCTGGTTTATGACATTGGTGACAAACCACTTTTCCGGCCCCCTGCTGTTTCACCGTATTCAAAGGCTGTTTGTTCTTCAGTCTTGCTCGGCTTTGAGCCTTAAAATGACCAGGCTTTCCACAATTATAACATTTTCTGTCACAGTTAGAACATTTTCTATCAGACATGTCCGGTTTGATTGCAGTCACAAAAGCTTCTGCAAGTGCTGTCATCTGATGAGTTGTTGAACCCACGCGATTGCAAGCCTCCACCATATCCACTAAGGAGACGTCTCTCGGTAATGCCAATAAAATCCTTTTACAGTCCTCATTGGCATTTTCAATTGCTAGGTTCATAAGTATAGCCATTTTTGCTTCTTCATTAGCAAATTGTCTGTTAAGTGCGTCCCTCAGTTTATCAATGAAAGCCATATACGGCTCTTGATTACCCTGCCGTATTTGTGTGTAAGACCGTTGCACCCATCCTTCCTCGGGCAGCATCATCAAAGCCTTTAGAGCTAAACGGGCAGTTGTCCGTAAAGCTTCTGTTGGCAGCCGGGCTTGTAACTGGATATCAAGAAAAGCTCCGGTTCCCGTCAACTGCTCAAAGCCGATCAGATACAGAGGATCTCCTTGCTGCCGGGCTAAATTTGCCAGAGCAGCATCGGCACATAATTTATGCCATCTGTCCTTCCATAGCAGTCTCTGGGTCGGGGTGAACGGCATATCAGCCATTTGCTGACAGTCATATGGTGTTAATATCTGTGCCCCGAAGATATTGTCAAGCAGAGCTTGTGTGAATGGGGCCATTAGACCATAACTCTGTACTGATTTACGAACCTCTTTAATCATGTCCCAGTGAAACGGAACCCACTTATTTGGCTGACCTTGGGTCACAGTAACCGGGAAGGCGGATGACAAAATGACCCTCTCACTCATCGCTTTTCTGTGTATATCTGTCCATCTATTCCTTGGATCATACTCCACACATTTCTGTGATACTATCTGTTTTTTATGGTCGGCAAGCACGTCATCATTGGAATGAACCATCTGATTTTCATCAGAGGGGAGGTCAGACCACTCCTCCTCGCTATCATCCGACAGCGGTGGGTACAGGAATTCAGCGGGTGGGGCGCTGGGCTCCACGTGATAGGTATGCACAGCGCGGGGGGATTTCGGCGGGGGCATTTTTGATATAGCCCCCACTTCTTGATTTTTTCAGTTATCATGGTGACAAGGGCAACCCGGAGGGCAATGCGAGCACTCATTTTTGCAATCCCCTGACACACTTGAGGCGGAACTTGCGGTCTTGCCCGCCAGGCTTCCAGGGGTTTGCTCCAGAAGCATGCTAGCCTGCTGAGCAGCCTTTCGGTCTGCTCTCAGAGCTTTAAGAGTATCCGAAAGCAACTTCCAAGTAGTCGCTAGCTCACTGGCATGCTGATCCCCCATAGCCATAGCATCCCACAATCGTTCACCTACTTCAGCCCATTTTGCTGGTTCAAGGGCTGTGACAGCATCGGCAGGATAGCCATGATTTCTGCACCATTTAAGTAACCTTCGTACAGAAGTTTCATTATAAGATATCCCTCTCTTAGAGAGCATATGCAGCAGGAGTCTGACAGTGGCCGTCTCCTCTGCGGACTTGTTCTGCCCCATGCTGCCCCCAGTTGATCACCTCTTCCGGGTGAGTTTCCATTGATCGACTGTTCTCCTACCTCCCTGCCACAGTCCCGCTACGGACAGTACCTCCAGTCAGGGATCCTCCCGCAGCGTCTTCCGCGCTCAGTCCTGGGACATTGAGGTCACCATTTGTTGCGAGAGGATATTGGACCTGCACAACTCTATGAGAGTTATAACAAGAAAAGCCGTTTATTTTTCCAAATAGTCCATACTTATGCTCTTGCCAAAGCTCTTGCTTCCTAATTAACAAATCAGCAATTAGACAGTTATCAACTTTTTCTCCTATCAGCATAAGAACACTCTAACAGGCGCTATGCAGACCAATCAACTTCTTGTTCACGTGGCAGTAACTTTTCACAGTTCAGTACTTTTCCACAGTTTTAGTGTTGCAGCTGTCCATTGTTTTTCCCTGCCACCTTAGCACCGCTCAGCAGTTTCTTATCTTTCTCCCAAGGCCTGTTTTTCATCAAAGCCTGGCTGTTTCTCAGAGGCTGTGCGAAGCTGACAGGCCGCAGTCTCCCACACTGCACTGATGCTTCCTTTGTCTGCGGCGCTGAATTCCTGTTTCATGACATTTAGGCATTAAACTGAGAGGGCTCCCTGGTCACAAAGACCTGCCTCGGCCTCAGGGAGGAAGAGGCTGCCGTGGTGGTGGTGGTGGGATTCAGCGGTAGCAGCAGCGGGCGCGGGGCAGAGCGGGATGCTCGCCGGGGTGGGATCGTCTCCCAGCTGGAATTCTGACAGGGCTGGGGGATTTCCTACAGGGTCCGGCGAGTCCCACAGTGAGCTGCATCCCAAGCCTTTCTGTGTATTTCTTCTAACATTTACATTAGTCCAGCAGAATGTTGGTGTAAATGATACTGGAACTGAAACATGAACCGAGCAGAACGGGAAGTAACTGCTGGGTGGAACCAGGGGCTGGCGGCAGATCTGCAACACGTGGCGTAAGGCTTTAGTTCCCATTCTCCCCCACTGAATTTTTCAGAAAGTGAAACAAAGCAAATGAAAAAACACCTGCAACCTTGCAAAGTTAAATCTTCCCCACTTTTATTGCTTTAGGATTGTGAAATTAACGGCACATGCACATGCCTACTTCGCATTTGTGGTTCACGTGTGTGGCGCTGTACGGGGGAAGCAGGGAAGATTTGTAAGGGAGGACGATGAGGAAGGTGCTGTATCTGAGGCAGAGGAGGATGCAGAGGATTCCAACTTGACAGAAGAAGGGACTGCCTGTACAGTGGTCCCTGAAAGAGAAGAGGCTGCAGAGGAAGGCAGTTCTGAAGGGGAGGAGGATGTGGAGTCAGCTGGGCCTCTCCTGGGAGCAGCATCGTTCAGGGTAGTGGAGGAGTCTGTGGAGCCTGGCAAGGGTCGTGTTTTGCAAGTAGCACCTGGAGTAGAGGCAGTGGTGGATGCTGGAGGGGATCCCTCAAGCGAAGGGTCATCTCTGTTTGAGGTGACCCCAACAGCGGAGGAGGAGGAGGACTCCACAGACACAGTTTTGTGTAGAAGCCCATCTCTAGGCAGCACAGCAGGAACACAGAGTGCAGAGAACAACCTGATGGAGAGGTGAGGGGTGTATTTGCGGGGATGACCAGAGCAGAGTCAGGAGGTGGAGGCGAGGCCATGGGTGGAGCAGCGGGTTCAAGGGAGCTTGGGAGGGAGGGGTCACTGGAGAGTGGGGTGGAGAGGTGGCCTGGGGCAGGGATGGTTGCTGGGGTTAGCACGGGGGCTGACAGAGCACAGGGAGGGGTGATGGGAGCAGGGGGGGGCAGATAGAGTGGGGTGGGGATGGCAGCTGAGGGAGGGGGCTCTAGGGGGTCTGGGGGGGATGGGGAAGGGGCAGCCTATGGAGCTTGCAGGCGAGGGGTCAGCCAGGAGGGGTGTGAGGGAAGGGACCGAGGACCAGGGCGAGGCGGGAGGGGGAGGGGGGCACAGTTTAGTGGTTACATCAGATCGACTTGGGGTTTCCCAAGTCCCTCTGCAAGAGATGCCAGAGTTTAACTACTGAAAATAAACCTGGCAAATTAAACCAAAGAGCTGGGATTGCATTTTAGTTGCGGCTTAAGTGAAAAGTAATAAGCAAGTGTAACATGTTGTCTAATAAAATTATATTCCTGTATGATACACCTGAAATAATCAGGTTTGCAGAAGATATCTTTGATGTAACAGCTGGTACGTCTTCCTAGAGACGTTCTGCAAACCCTGCACGAGAGACAGCGCACGTGCCAGCAGAGGTCGTTTACCTGCAAAAACGTAAAAGAAAAACACCCCTCAAGCTTTGTGCTACCAATATTATAGTTTGTATTTACAAAAGCTGTTTTTTCCATCCATCCATGGCCAAAAGTTACACCTACCATGACTCACAGGAAATCTATCTTCAAGGCAAAACATTTTTCCTACAGCACGCATATTAAGGGTTAACTAATTTGATGGAGTTTTCAGAATAAACTTTCATGGTTTTGTAATTAAAAGCACCAGAAGAGGAAGCAAGAGATTCAAGTTCCACAGAGATATTTTGTGCCCAGTTCTGTTGTCAGAGCATTAGAGTGACAGAGCAAGTTTTGGCCTCGCCTGACCTCGGGGAGGCAGCTAACTTACACCCTTTTATTTCCCAGTCTGTACAAAGTCCTGCCTCACCATGAACAGACTTTGCAAAGTGATATGAAATTTTAGCATGAGAGTATCGGAGGGGAAAAAAAAAGTCTGTCAAATGGAAATAAACCATGAACCACATCTTGATTTACCAGGTTTCTGCTAAAGCAAAGTGAACAAAGTGCGAGTTTCAAAATCTCAGCAGTTGTTTTGACAACAAATTCAACAATTCTTTAGAATGTAACATCCATAGTGAAACCAGGCAGAGTCATGGAAAGCAGCAGAAATCAGCAGTTTTCAAAACTCACATATAATTTTTCAGCAAATAAATTGAGTGCAATTATTTTTTTTCTTCTTTCCTATAAAGAGAACTCTGTCGCGCAGACATTGCACATCACACATCAGCTAAATAACCTGAATACTTTGAAAACCCAAGACTGCAAGTGACCGTAAAAGTTAAGCAATAACCCTTTGGGTAAGGGCATGCTGCATAGGAGGAATTTTGTAAACCAAACAATGACTAAGCATAGATTTACTTTTTTTAAAAAAATTTTATGAGCCAATGTCTCATCTCATAGCAAACAGCTCACACGTTGCCTATGGCAGAGCAGCAGATCTGAGATAATTCGGGATGTGCCCTTCACCAGACGCTGCCAGACCAACCGCAGAGAAAGCGAGGTCTCGGCTCCAGCCCTGACGCTGGAATCCCCCGTTTCAGCCATTCTTCAGGCTGTGACACCGCGGTTTGCAGTCGCCCAACCCTCTCCCAACTGTCACCCTGCTGGCAGCCATCTTCCGCACGCTGACAGATTTACACCACGGCGTAACGCGGCGCTGTTGGTAACAGCTGTCACCGAGCCGATCCTTCGAGCATTTCTCCAGGGCTGCAGCGCCGGGGCCAGGCCCAGGCCCGGCCCGCACGGGGTCCACCCAGGCCCCCCCCAGACCCCCAGCGCTCTGCAGAGCACGAGCCGACGGCCCGGCCTCACCGCGCTCATCTCGCCCCCGGCCTGCGGAAGCCAACGCTTTTCCGTGGAACAGGACACCCACTGCTCTGAGTCGCCCCCCCGATGTCGCCAGTCTATGCTCTCATCAATCGGCAGGGCTCGGTTGGACGACGCGCTGCTGATGGTCACAAGGTGCCAGCTGATCAGCACGGATCCCTTCCTCTGCCTGCGCAGGGAGCACCAACAGCTCATTTAGGGCTAAATCGTTTAGAGGTGTCTTGCTCCAAGCCACGTTATCCCAGTTGTTGAGACAGGAGACAGCAACAATCAGTCACAAACGAGCTACTGGAGCATCACAGGAGCTCATGGCACTGGCCCCAAGTCCAAGTGCGCTCTCTGCCAGCCCCGTGCCCTGCCCCTGCGCCAGCCCCCCGCTGCAGAGGATTCCCTAGAACCAACAGGATCGAGCAGCTCCCCACCCCTGCCCCTTCCCTGCTCCCAATGAACACCGCCCCAGCACACCTGCTCCTCTGAGCTCCTCACCCAGCGCAGAGCCCAGCCAGTGCCCCAGGAACAGCACTGCGATGGTTCCAGCAGCGTCACCGCCGTCCCTCTGCAGGACGGGCCATGGCCTTGGGTGAGCCCTGTCTGATGGCATCGAGGGACTCCTGGTGTGGGGCTCTGCCTGGCTTTTGAGAGGACAGAGGGCAAGAGGCTGATCCAGGGTAATTCTAGTGGTGTAACACAGAAGGAAAATAGCCCCTTTCGAACCACATTAACGCTTCATATTTAAAGTCACATGGTTTGTTTGGTTTTTAATTATTCTACTCAGGTCTGAACGTTCAGGCCAGCAAAACCCCTCTGCACCCCACAGCTTGTTCCCTTCAGACAGCACCAGACCACCCTTCACAGGAATAACTGATTGCCACGTTTCTCAAGAAGCACTTTTGCTTTGGGGCTCACGACATCACCCTGGAGACTCATTGTAGCTGATAACAAAGGGGTCCCACCGCCGCGCGTACCCGGGGGGGCGGGCAGGGCCGGGCAGCGATCCCTGCTCCAACTATCCGCTGCCCTCCCCGCTCTCTCCTGCAGCAGGGTAAGAAAACCCAACCCCAGCCCGGGAAAGCGCTGCCCGGAGCGGGAGCAGCAGTTTAGTTCCCCCCAGGCCCCGAACTCACAGACACGCCCGCAACGAACTTCGTACTTCTACCCACCCCCCGGTGGCACCTCCACTCGCGGCCGGCACCGAGGGCATGGACGGGGCGTGCGGCGGCACCGGCTGCCCGAGCGACGGCGCGGGGGGAGGGCCGTGCCGGGGGTGGGGAACAAGCTTCCCCGAGCCCGCCGAGCCCGGCTCCGAGAGCCTCGGCCGGCGCCTCGACAGCCCCAGCCGTCCCGGCGGGCTCCCCCCGCCCTCCCCGTGCCGGCAGGGCCGCGACACCGGGGACCGGTCCCGGGGCCGGCAGCGCCGTCGGGGTCCGGTCCGGGAACGGGCACGCCGTCCGGGTCGGGTCCCGGGGCGGGCAGCGAGGCATCGGGGTTCTGTCCCGAGGCCGGCAGCGCCGTCGGGGTCTGGGCGCCCCTGCCCCGCTCCCCCCTTCAGCAGGTCCTTGTCCACCATCTCAGGCCGCAGATGCTGCAGACGCACTGGCCGGGGCCGCGGCCCGAGGCAACGGACCGCGGCAAGCAGGAGGGTGACCGGGCGGCGGGGGGAGAGCAGGAGTCCACGCCAGGGCGGGCTGCGGGGGAGTGCGGGGAGAGCGCGGTCAGCGCCCGGCCCCCGCCGGCCTCACCCAGGGTTCTGCGCCAGCCCGGGCTGCCGGCACCCGCGGGCTCCCGCCACGACTCCTCCATGGGGCCGAGCGGAGGTGCCGCGCCCACGGCCGCACTGGAGCCGAGCAGGGAGCACCTGGACCGCGCAGCGGCGGGAGCGGCCGCCTCCGCCCCGGGCACCGGCGCCGCGCCCGCTCCGTGCCCCACGCAGCTTCTCCACGGGGCCGTCGGGCGCGGGCAGCGTGTCCTCCAGCTGCAGAGCAGCAGCGGGTTGCGCTGCCACCCCACAGCCCGGCCCTACTGCACCCTCCAGGTGGCCCCGGGACCCCGCTCCGGGTCTCTGCTCCCAGTGCCGGCAGCGAAAGTTTCTGTTTCCCAGCAGGTGGCCCGGTGGCGCGGGGACCTGCCTCGGTGGCCTCACCCCCCCGCGCAAAACCCGCCTGCGTGCTGCGGGAGCGTTATCTCCGCCAGCACCCTGCAGGGCTCTGCAGGGGCGGGGGGGGAAGGGGAAAACACAGACGACAACAGCGACAAAAAAACCCCGTTCTCCTTCCCCGCTTGCCACAGCCTCCCCCCGCCGCCCCCGCCTAAACAAAGACCTGACCTACACCGCGGCCTGAGCAAACCCGGCGGAGGCGGCGGAGCGCGGGGCCCGCGGGAGCGGTTTGTCTGTCCTGCTGCCGCCCAGAGCCCGAGCACGCCCCCCCGGAACCGGCACCCCCCGCCCTACATCTGCCTCGCCACTCCCCCCCGCGCCCCTGGGGTCCGGCCATAAAACCTTCCTCATTCAGCTGAAAAAGGAGCATCGGAGCCGCCCGGGGCCCTTCTCCAGTGCCGAAATGGAGCCCGACACCCCCGGGCGGGGCTAATTAACCCTTGCGCCTCGGCCGCGATGCGGGCAGAGGGTGCTCAGCGCCAGCTGCCTTCAGGTACCTGCAGACCCGGGACAATCCCCAGCAGGAGGTGCCGCAGGCTGCTGGCGCCTTCCCCCGCCAGCCCAGCCCTCCCCGCAGAGTTCCCTCACCCCAAACGCTGCTGCTGCCACTCCTGGTACATCCCGGGGGAATAAAGCAGCAGTGTGTCCGTCGCAGGGGCCGTAAATACCTGGGGGCTGCTTCTCGGCGCTTATTTAACTCGCCAGGTGTCTTTAGTTAAACTCGCCGTTGTGTTTCCATCTCCCCCCGCCCCCCCTTTGTTTCAGCTCCGCCTGACGAGAGATGCGAGACGCGTCGCGGAGTCCCAGGAAAGCAAACGGAGACTGGTCCGTCCGTGCCTAAACACGGTCCGTTTGGGAAAAGGGAATTCTGCTCTCGAGCAGCTGCAGGGAAGGACAAGCCCCGTGTTCTTCTCCCCCTAAAAGCCCTGATCCTTGTTTCAAATCCTCGGAGCCGATTCTGCAGGACCATCACTGAGCGAGGGGCGGGGCCGAGCCCCGGGATAATCCGTTTGTCCCGCGCTAAACCTGACCTAAGCCCGGACGGCACCTCGCTGGAGTTTAGTCCTGACGCCCCCACAGCTGCTGCCAGGGCGAGGCAAGCGGGGCTTGGGGGGTTTTCTGGCCGTGACCAGGCATGGTGCGACTGCTAGCCCAGCCGCGGCACGGCATGGCCCGGCACGGCAGGCAGAGCGGGGGGGCCGGGGACACCGCCGGACACCCTGGCCCGCCCCACCCCCCCGCCGCCGGCCTGGAGGGTTTAGGCTTGGGTGTTTGGTGTTAGGATTAATGCTTGGGTGTTTGGTGTTAGGATTAAGTGTTAGGGGATAAGGTTGTGGGTTTGGTGGTAGGATTAAGGCTTGGGGGTTTGGTGTTAGGTTAATGCTTTGGGGGTTGGTGTTAGTATTAAGGGTTGGGAGTTTGGTGTTTGGATTAAGTTTTGGGGGTTTGGTGTTAGGATTAAGGCTTGGGGATTTAGTGTTAGGATTAAGTCTTGGGGGTTTGGTGTTAGAATTAAGTCTTGGGGGTGTGGTGTTAGGATTAAGTGTTAGGGGATAAGGTTGTGGGTTTGGTGGTAGGATTAAGGTTTGGGGGTTTGTTGTTAGGATTAATGCTTGGGGGTTTGATGTCAGGATTAAGGGTTGGGGGTTTCCTGTTAGGATTAAGGGTTGGGAGTTTGTTGGTAGGATTAAGGGTTGGGAGTTTGGTGTTAGGATTAAGGCTTGGGGGTTTGATGTTAGGATTAAATCTTGGGGGTATGGTGTTAGGATTAAGGCTTGTGTGTTTGGTATTAGGATTAAGGTTTAGTGTCTTAGGCTTGGGTGTTTGGTGTTAGGATTAAATGTTGGGGATTTGGTTTTAGGATTAAGGGTTGTGAGTTTGATGTTAGGATTAAGGGTAAGGGGCTTAGTCTTGGGAGTTTGGTATTAGGATTAAGGGTGAGGGGTTTAGGGTTGGGAGTTTGGTGTTAGGATTAATGCTTGGGTGTTTGGTATTATGATTAAAGCTTGGTGATTTGTTGTTAGTATTAAGTCTTTTGGGGTTGGTTAAAGGATTAAGTGTTAGGGGATAAGATTGTGGGTTTGAGTTTTGGTTTAAGCATTGGGGGTTTGGTGTTAGGATTAAGGCTTTGAAGTCTGGTGTTAGGATTTAGGCTTGGGGGTTTGTTCTTAGTTTTAAGGCTTGGGGGATACAGTTGTGGGTTTGGTGTTAGGATTAAGGCTTGGTAGTTCGGTATCAGAATTAAGGGTTAGGGGCTTAGACTTGGGGGTTTGCGGTTAGGATTAATTCTTGGGGGTTTAGTGTTAGGATTAAGTCTTGGCAGTTTCGTGTTAGGATTAAGTGTTAGGGGAGAAGGTTGTGCATTTGGTGTTCAGATTAAGGTTTGGGGGTTTGGTGTTAGGATTAATGTTTAGGGGCTTAGGTTTAGGTGTTTGGTGTTAGGGTTAATGCTTGGGGGTTTGGTGTTAGTATTAAGGGTTGGGAGTTTGGTGTTAAGATTAAGGTTTGGGGGTTTGGTGTTAGGATTAAGGCTTGGGGGTTTGGTGTTAGGATTAATGGTTAGGGGTTTAGGCTTGGATGTTTGGTGTTAGGATTAAACCTTGCGGTTTTGGTGTTAGGATTAAGATTTGGGTGTTTGGTGTTAGGATTAAGCTTGGGGATTAGGTTTGGGGGTTTGGTGTTAGGATTAATGGTTAGGGGTTTAGGCTTGGATGTTTGGTGTTAGGATTAAACCTTGCGGTTTTGGTGTTAGGATTAAGATTTGGGTGTTTGGTGTTAGGATTAAGCTTGGGGATTAGGTTTGGGGGTTTGGTGTTAGGATTAAGGTTTAGGGGTTTAGGCTTCGGGGTTTTGTGTTAGGATTAAGGCTTGTGGGATTGATGTTAAGATTAAGGTTTAGGGGTTTAGGCTTTGGTGTTTAGTGTTAGGGTTACTGCTTGTGGGTTTGGTTTTAGTATTAAATCTTATGGATTTCCTGTTAGGATTAAGTTTTAGGGGATAAAGTTGTGGGTTTGGTGTTAGGATTAAGGCTTGGGGTTTTGGTGTTAGGATTAAAGCTTGGGGGTTTGTTGTTAGGATTAAAGCTTGGGGGTTTGTTGTTAGGATTAAGGCTTGGGGGTTTAGTGTTAGGATTAAGGCTTGGCGGTTGCGTATTAGGATTAAGGGTTGGGTTTTGGTGTTGGGATTAAGTGTTGGGCATTTGTTGTTAATATTAAGAGTCATGGCATATGGTTGGGGCTTTGATATTGGGATTAAGAGTAATGGGATTAGTCTTGGGAGGTTGGTGTTAGGATTAAGGGTAAGGGGTTTAGGCTTGGCAGTTTGTTGGTAGGATTAATGCCTGGGTGTTTGGTGTTAGGATTAAATGTTAGGGGAAAAGGTTGTGGATGTGGTGTTTGGATTAAGGCTTGGGGGTTTTGTGTTAGAATTAAAAGTTAGGGATTTAGGCTTGGGGTTTGCTGTTAGGATTCATTCTTGGGGGTTTAGTGTTAGGATTAAGGCTTGGTGATTTGGTATTAGGCTTAAGTCTTGGGAGGTTTGTGTTAGGATTAAATGTTAGGGGATAAGGTTGTGCGTTTGGTGGTAGGATTAAGGCTTGGGGGTTTGGTGTTAGGATTAAGGCTTGGGTGTTGTGTGTTAGGATTAAGGTTTAGGGGTTTAGGGTTGGGGGTTTGGTTTTAGGATTAATGCTTGGGGGTATAGTGTTAGGAATAAATTTTGGGCTTTTCTTGGTAGGATTAAGTGTTAGGAGATAAGGTTGTGTGTTTGGTGTTATGATTAATGCTTGGGGGTTTGGCATTAGGTTTAAGGCTTGGGGGTTTGGTGTTAGGATTAAGGGTTGGGTTTTGGTGTTAGGCTTAAGGGTTGGGGGTTTGGTGTTAGGATTAAGGGTTAGGGGCTAAGGTTGGGGCTTTGATATTAGGATTAAGAGTAAAGGGATTAGCCTTGGGAGTTTGGTGTTAGGATTAAGGGAAAAGGGATAGGCTTGGCGGTTTGTTGGTAGGATTAATGCTTGGGTGTTTGGTGTTAGGATTAAGGCTTGGTGATTTGGTGTTAGGATTAAATCTTGGGGGTTTGGTGTTAGGATTAAGGGTTGGGGGTTTGGTGTTAGCCTTAAGGGTTGGGGGTTTGGTGTTAGCATTAAGGCTTGGCGGTTTGGTGTTATGATTAAGGCTTGGGCGTTTGGTGTTAGAATTAAGGGTTGGGTTTTGGTGTTATCCTTAAGGGTTGGGGGGTTGGTGTTAGTATTAAGTGTTAGGGGATAAGGTTGGGGGTTATATATTAGGATTAAGAGTAAGGGGATTAGGCTTGGGAGTTTGGTGTTAGGAGTAAGGAAAAGGGGCTTAGGTTTGTCGGTTTGTTGGTAGGGTTAATGCTTGGGTGTTTGGTGTTCGGATTAAGGCTTGGTGATTTCGTGTTAGGATTAAGACTTGGGGGTTTGCTGTTAGGATTAAGTGTTAGGGGATAAGGTTGTGGGTGTGGTGGTTGGATTAAGGCTTGGGGGTTTGGTGTTAGGATTAAGGCTTGGATGTTTGGTGGTATGATTAAGGGTTGGGGGTGTGTTGTTATGATTAAGGTTTGGGAGTTTGGTGTTTGGATTAAGGTTTGGGGGTTTTGTGTTAGGATTAATGGTTAGGATCTAAGGCTTGTGTGTTTGGTGTTAGGATTAATGCTTGTGTGTTTGGTGTTAGGATTAAGGATTGGTGATTTGGTGTTAGGATTAAGTCTTTGGGGTTTGGTGTTAGATTAAGTGTTAGTGAATAAGGTTGTGGTTTTGGTGTTAGGATTGAGACTTGGGGGTTTGGTGTTAGGATTAAAGGTTTTGGGTTTGGTGGTAGGATTAAGGGTTGTTTTTTTTGTGTTTGTATTAAGGCTTGGGTGTTTGGTGTTAGTATTAAGGCTTGGGGGTTTGGTGGTAGGATTAATGCTTGGGTGTTTGATATTAGGATTAATGCTTGGTTATTTGTTGTTAGTATTAAGTCTTTGGGACTTGGTGTTAGGATTACGTGTTAGGGGATAAGATTGTGGGTTTGGCGGTTGGTTTAAGCCTTGGGGATCAGATTGTCCATCTTTATTTTTCCAGTCCTGGTTACATTTATATTCTACTAAGTTCCGTACACGCACTCATCTATCTTCTAATAGGCTACAGGTTATCTACACGCGCTGTTCATGCGCCTCTGCAAGCATTTGCATTGGTTAATTGCAATTAGCACGTAAAGCCCAAAACTTGCCAAAAATTCCCTTGTCTCATACCCTGTTTTGCTCAGACTTGTGTGCTTTTGCTGACCACAGGTGTTTCTCCCTTATCTGCTATCTTGTGTGTTTTTGGCAGCCTTATTTTGCTGGCCTTGTCTTCGTCCTTGCATTCTTCTGTCTGCACTAACTTTCCCCCAGCGCGGCCCAGACTCCTACAGGGGTTTGGTGTTAGGAGTAAGGCTTGGGGGTTTGGTGTTAGGATTAAGGGTTGGGAGTTTAGTATTAGGATTTAGGATTGGGGGTTTGGTGTTAGGATTAAGGGTTGGGAGTTTAGTATTAGGATTTAGGATTGGGGATTTGGTGTTAGCATTAAGGCTTGTGTGTTTGGTGTTAGGATTAAGGCTTGGGGGTTTGGTGTTAGGATTAAAGGTTAGGGGTTTAGGGTTTGGGGTTTGGTGTTAGGATTAAGGGTTGGGTTTTGGTGTTAGGGTTAAGGGTTGGGGGTTTGGTGTTAGCATTAAGTTTCAGGGAGTTGTTGTTAGGATTAAGGTTTAGGGGATAAATTTGCAGGTTTGATATTAGGAATAAGAGTAAGGGGATTAGGCTTGGGAATTTGGTTTTAGGATTAAGGGTAAGGGGTTTAGGCTTGGGGGTCTGGTGTTAGGATTAATGCTTGAGTGTTTAATGTTAGGATTAAGGCTTGGTGATTTGGTGTTAGGATTAAGGATTGGTGATTTGGTGTTAGGATTAAGTGTTAGGGGATAAGGTTGTGGGTTTGGTGGTAGGATTAAGGTTTGGGGGTTTGGTGTTAGGATTAAGGCTTTGGGGTTTGGTGTTAAGATTAAGGCTTGGGGGTTTGGTGTTAGGATTAATGGTTAGGTTCTTAGGCTTGGGCGTTTGGTGTTAGGTTTAAGGCTTGGGGGTTTGGTATTAGGATTAAGTGTTGGGGGTTTGCTGTTTAGGATTAAAGGTTAGAGGATAAGGTTGGGATTTTGATATTAGGATTAAGAATAAGGGGATTAGTCTTGGGAGTTTTGTGTTAGGATTAATGGTAAAGGGTTTAGGCTTGGCGGTTTGGTGTTAGGATTGATGCTTGGGTGTTTCGTGTTAGGATTAAGGCTTGGTGATTTGGTATTAGGATTAAGTATTGGGGGTTTGCTGTTAGGATTAAGTGTTAAGGGATAAATTTGTGAGTTTGGTGTTAGGATTAAGATTTTGGGGTTTGGTTTTAGGATTAAGGTTTGGGGGTTTGGTGTTAGGATTAAGGGTTGGGGGTTTTGTGTTAGGATTAAGGTTTGGGGGCTTAAACTTGGACGTTTGGTGTTAGGATTAAAGTTTAGGGTTTTAGACTTGGGGGTTTGTTGTTGGGATTAAGTCTTGGGCGTTTAGGTTTGGGGGGTTGATGTTGGGATTAAGGCTTGGGGGTTTGGTGCTAGGAGTAAGGTTTTGGGGTTTGGTATTAGGATTAAGGTTGGGGGTTTGGTGTTAGGATTAACAGTTGCAGGTTTGTTGTTAGGATTAAGGCTTTGGGGTTTAGGGTTGGGGGTTTGGTGTTAGGATTAAGTGTTGGGGATTTGCTTTTATGAATAAGGGTTGGGGGTTTGGTGTTAGGATTAATGGTTAGGGGATAAGGTTGTGAGTTTGATGTTAGGGTTAAGGGTAAGGTGACTTGCGGAAAAATAACTCTACAACTTTGGAGTTGTAAAGCAGGTATGTTTATCCAGCGCTGGGCGCATGGGGGATCGCTCCACCACAAGCATGCGTGCCCTCCTGTAGCTATTGTCTTGCTTATATGGTACAAAGTATTGCATATTCATAAGACGCCTATACTTATTCATAATCTATCCCCGCCTCCCCTCACTTCTTATGGTAATCAGGTCTCCTCCCCTTGCGTCTGCGCATTGACCTCCTCAAGTCCTGGGCAGTGGTTGCAAATTCCTGGGCGGGGGTCGTATAGATGAAGTATCTCCTCTTCCTCACTGATGAACTTTTCACCCAGTCGTTCTGCGCAGCCTCAGTGGTTGTCTGTTCCCTGGCCAAACTACCGGGCCAGTTTGTGCCGGAATCTGGGGTAATCTGTTGCTGACACATACATTTTCAAGGGTAGAGGAGGCTTCTGCCCGGCCTAGGAGATAGTAGCCTAGCAACACTATCAGCACCTGGTATGTTTCTGCACATAGCCCTCCTCATCTTTGCGCAAGTTCTTCTGTCTTGCGCCATCTAACTACAATTGTTTGCATTCCCTGTCTCAAAGGGGCTTAGTTTTGGGGGTTTTGGGGGTTTGCTATTAGCATTAAGGCTCGGTGATTTGTTGTTAGGATTAAGTCTTTGGGGGTTGGTGTTAGGATTAAGTGTTAGGGGATAATATTGTGGGTTTGGCGGTTGGTTTAAGCCTTGGGCATTTGGTGTTAGGATTAATGCTTGGGGGTTTGGTGTTAGGATTAAAGTTTGGGAGTTTGGTATTAGGATTACGATTGGGGGTTTGATGTTAGGATTAAGGCTTTGGAGTCTGGTGTTAGGATTTAGGACTGTGGGTTTGGTGTTAGTATTAAGGTTTGGGGGATACAGTTGTGGGTTTGGTGTTAGGTTTAAGGCTTGGCAGTTTGGTATTAGAATTAAGGGTTAGGGGTTTAGGCTTGGGGGTTTGCTGTTAGGATCAATTCTTGGGGGTTCAGTGTTAGGATTAAGTCTTGGGAGTTTCATGTTAGGATTAAGTGTTAGGGGATAAAGTTGTGGATTTGGTGTTCAGATTAAGGCTTGGGGGTTTGATGTTAGCATTAAGGCTTGGGGGTTTGATGTTAGCATTAAGGCTTGGGGGTTTGGTGTTAGGATTAAGGGTTGGGAGTTTGGTGTTTGTAGTAAATTTTGGGGGTTTGGTGTTAGGATTAAGGCTTGGAGTTTTTATGTTAGGATTAATGGTTAGGGGCTTATGCTTGGGTATTTGGTGTTAGGATCAACGCTTGGGTGTTTGGTGTTAGGATTAAGGCTTGGGGGTTTGGTGTTAAGATTAAGGGTTGGGGGTGTGGTGTTAGGATTAAGGCTTGGGAGTTTGGTGTTAAGATTAAGGTTTGAGGGTTTGGTGTTAGGATTAATTCTTGGGGGTTTTGTGTTAGTATTAAGGGTTAGGGTTTTAGGCTTGGGTGTTTGGTGTTACGATTAATGCTTTTGTGTTTGGTGTTAGGATTAAGGCTTGGTGATTTGGTGTTAGGATTAAGTCTTTGGTGTTTGGTGTTAGGGTTATGTTTTAGTGGATAAGGTTGTGGGTTTGGTGGTAGGATTTAGACTTGGGAGTTTGGTGTTAGGGTTAAGGGTTGGGGGTTTGGTGTTAGGATTAAGGGTTAGGGGATATGGTTGGGGGTTTGGTGTTAGGATTTAGAGTTAAGGGTTCAGTGTTAGGATTAAGGATTAGGGGATAATTTTATGGGTTTGGTGTTAGTATTACGGTTAGGCGATAAGTTTGGGAGTTTGGTTTTAGGTTTAAGGGTTAGGGGATAAGGTTGGGGGTTTGTGTCCCGATCCAATATCGGGCCGGGTTCTTAAACGATCCCAAGAGCGAGACTAAGGCACAAACGAGGTCAGATGCTGTACAACGTTGTGAACTTTATTTTCTATAACAACTGATAATAGCGGTAGGACAGAGAGGAAAAGAAAGAGAAAGTCAGAATCCCTAAGCAAGAAAATGGTAGAGATGCAGCTAGTTACCGCCACCACCAGGGATCCAGCGATGTTCTGTTGATTCGGGCTCGGTGTAGGTGATGGTGCTCCAAGCTCCAAGCTCCGCTGAGGTCCCAGCTCCAAGAAACAAGCATAACAGCGCCGAAGAAGGATGCACTACGAGGGAGGAGTACGCAGTCCTTTTATTGTCCCAGTCCCCACAATTTCTCCGAAGAGTCCGCCCATTTCCATGGAGCTCATTGTAATATGTGCTGCCCCACGGTCCTCCATGCACTCGTGCCAGGTGTTTGTGGTTGTCGTGCTGGTGGGGGAGGGGGTCGACCTGCAGTCCCTTCAGCTTTTGCACATCTTCCTCGCCCCGACTTCCTCTTCAGCCAGCTCACGCGCAGGTACAGCTTGGCAGGCACTGCCAAGGCTGTTGTTGTTCTAGCTTTGAGCAGATGTCGTGGTTTCATCTGGGACCCTTCGTCTCCTTCGGAACGTACTCCTCCATGGCAACAGGATGCTGAGGCCAGGAAGTGGTAGTCGTGAAACAGCAATGTTGAGACAATAAAGTCTAACACAGTTCCTTACACCACCCCGTGGCTCAACATTGCTGTCTTTGTGGTGGCGTTAAAGATAACAGTACAGAGAGAGAGAGAAAGACCAGAAAAAGCACAAAATACAATAACAAACAAGATTTCCGGCAAATTGTCATCAATAAACATGTCCTTAACATTATCCTTAACAAACATAAACATTTTTATCTAACAAACATATAACAAATAACATTCTTTAACAGATATATCATGCTTAAAACTAAGTAATTTTATAAAACCAAAACATCTTATAAACCAGTTTTAAGGCTCCAATGAATCAACAAAAGAACACGACAGCAGTTTAAATGATTGACATTCACAGGGACAAAAAAGTTGTATTATAAGAACAAATAAGAGAATGATTATCAAGGCTAAGGTTATAAAGTGAATTAAAAGTATTACTAACATATTCGCGCGATTCTTAACAAAATACCACAAAATATCTGAGGCCCTGGCAGTCCACGTGGTCTGCTGGAGTTGGGGTCAGCATGTGCGGCAGGAAAATCCCTTTCCATGCCCCCTTATCCTAAAGCGCATGCATCGTTTGGGCCTAGGAACTTCTGTTCCAAATTTAAACAAAGGTAAATAAACAACACTATCTGTAACAATGTTAAAAATATTCTAAACAAACATGAAAAGGTAACAGTAACACTATCAACTAACAGTTTTTTAACCAAACAAAGTTAAACAAGATGTGTCTCAGACTGGGCAGAGGAATGTGCTCTCGGTCTTTGGGGACGGGGAGGGGAAGGAGGTGGTTGTTTACATGAACAGGTACAACTACAAGACGGTTTACATGGACACTTACAGGACGAACACATACATGCCGCAAGAGAAAATATAGCAAGAGCTAACATAGTAACAGCCACAAAATTCAATATTAAAAGGGTGTACATTCTGGTTGCTGTCGCAGACTGCGGAGCTGAAGGTAGATGGTGGTCTGACTTGCCTGAGTCGGGGATCCACCAAAATGGACGCCCCCAGCCCAGAGCGCATGTGCTGTTTAGGCCTTGGTACTTTTATTTTGCCTTCATGGGTAGATCCCTGCTATGCTTATCCCCAATGAGGTAATGGGTTGTTATACCACCCCGTGACTGGAGTGGTGGCCTGCAATAGGGGTCATAATAATCAAAGCCTGGGGATAAAGCCCATTCACAAACACTCTCCCCAACTCGTACTCCTCTCTCTTTTGTCCAGTTAAGGCACTAAATACCTTTTCTAGGAAAATGGAGTTGCCAGGGGTCAGCATCCTCAGTCCAGAATCTCATCCCATTATGGACTGTATTGAAATTGCTGACCCACCATTCTCGGTTAGCACTTAGAGAGCTGGAGCTTCCTCCGGAACCAAGGGAGAGGAGAACGGTTGCCCAAAACAGTTTCGACGATGATACACAACACATCCTACAAATATTAATAAGGCAATAGACATCAATACTATACAAAGAATCAAAATCCACATAAGGATCCCCCGTCGTGACTCAGGATATCGTTCTCTGGGGGAGGTTTCACCTGCAAGAGAAAAGAAAAGAAAAATCTTCTCGTTTCGTTTTGAGAACCAGAAGTGAGTTATAATCAAAAAGATGGAATGATCCACCTTGTATTAATTTTGTGCTCCTTTCTATAAGCATCTTTGGCCTTCCAGGTGTACTTATTAAGGGGTGTGTCCAATACCAGTGGCACTGTGCCCACTGTAGGAAGTGCGACTGTGGTGGTTTAGCCCCTGCCGGGGTCTGAGACCACGCGGCCGCTGCCCCTTCCCCACAAAGGGAGTGAAAATACAAAGCCCCAAGACTGAAATAAGGAAAGGTTTAATACAACAATGCAATAGCAACACAACAAAAAACAGCAATAACAATAACAGTAATAGTGATAGCAATGAACAGAGCAAAATAGCTACCAAATACAGCAGTTTGAAGCACGATGTACAAAACCACAAGTGCACCGCGCTCCCGCGCCAGGAAAATGTGACCTGCCAGGATGTGACGTCCGCATGGTAGCTGAATAACCCGGCTAGAGCTCCCCCCCAACTGTTGGGGAAACTTAACCCTATCCTGGTTAAACCAGGACATAATCCACCCCTTTATTCTATACCATGTGCGTCACATCCAGCTGCCACTTAGCAATTAGCATTGACAAAGAAAAATTAACAAAAGCACAGTATAACTCACGGTGTGTTTTCACCCACAATCAAGTCCCCTTGTGGCACGCATCGGACCTCTCCATCCTTCTGCATCACCCACCAGGTGCACCCAGGTCCTTGAGCAAAAACAATCCCGTGGATGGGTTTGCCTTTGCCCGGCGCAGGACTAACCCAGACCATTTTTCCCAGCAGGTCCCTCATGCGCACCACAGGGACTCTATCCCCGTCCACAACACGTGGAAGTTTTGACTGAGCCGGGCCAGCTCGATTGGCAGATCCTCTTGTGTTCACTAACCAAGTGGCCTTTGTCAGATGTGTGTCCCAGTGTTTGAAGGTTCCACCCCCCATTGCCCTCAATGTAGTTTTTAACAGTCCATTGTAGCCCTCGATCTTCCCGGAGGCTGGTGCGTGGTAGGGGATGTGGTAGACCCACTCAATGCCGTGTTCTGCCCAGGCATCTATGAGATTATTTTGGAAGTGAGTCCCGTTGTCCGACTCAATCCTCTCTGGGGTGCCGTGTCGCTACAGGACTCGCTCTTCAAGGCCCAGGATGGTATTTCGGGCGGTGGCGTGGGACACTGGATAAGTTTTGAGCCACCCAGTGGTTGCTTCCACCATTGTGAGCACGTGGCGCTTGCCTCGGCGGGTCTGTGGCAGTGTGATGTAGTCGATCTGCCAGGCCTCTCCATATTTATATTTCATCCATCGATCTTCATTCTGCTGGGGCTTCACCCATTTGGCTTGTTTGATTGCAGCACACGTCTCACATCCGTGGATGATCTCTGCGATGGTGTCAATGGTGAGGTCCACCCCTTGATCTCGAGCCCACCTGTATGTTGCATCTCTGCCTTGGTGGCCCGAGGTCTCATGGGCCCACCGGGCTATGAACAGTTCACCTTTATGCTGCCAGTCCAAGTCCACCTGAGCCACCTCGATCTTAGCAGCTTGGTCCGCCTGCTGGTTATGCTGATGTTCATCAGTGGCTCGACTCTTGGGTATATGGGTGTCCACATGGCGCACCTTCACAACGAGGTTCTCCACCCGGGCTGCAATGTCCTGCCATACTTCAGCGTCCCAGATGGGTCTGCCCTTGCGTTGCCAGTTGTTCTGTTTCCATTGCTGCAACCACATCCACAGGGCACTTGCCATCACCCACGAGTCAGTGTAGATATAGAGCCTCAGCCACTTTTCTCGCTCAGCTATCTCCAAAGCCAATTGGATGGCTTTCACCTCTGTGAACTGGCTCGATTCACCTTGTCCCTCAACAGCTTCAGTGGTTTCTCTTGTGGGATGCCACACTGCAGCCTTCCATCATCGATGTTTTCCCACAATGCGACAAGACCCATCAGTGAACAGGGCATATTGTTTTTCTTCCTCTGGCAGCTCGTTATATGGTGGGGCCTCCTCAGCATGTTTCACCTCTTGTTCTGGTGACATCCCAGCATCTTTGCTCTCTGGCCAGTTCATGATCATTTCCACTAATCCTGGGGGGTCGCGGTTCCCTATTCGAGCCCGTTGTGTTATCAACGCAACCCATTTACTCCAGGTGGCATCTGTTGCATGATGTGTGGAGGGAGCCTTTCCTTTGAACATCCATCCCAGCACCGGCAGTCGAGGTGCCAGGAGGAGCTGTGTCTCAGTGCCGACCACTTCTGAGGCAGCTCGAATTCCTTCATACGCTGCCAGTATCTCCTTCTCAGTCAGGGTATAGTTAGCTTCAGAGCCTTTGTATCCCCGGCTCCAAAAGCCTAGAGGTCGGCCTCGGGATTCCCCATCTGCTCTTTGCCAAAGGCTCCAGGAAGGGCCATTCTCCCCGGCTGCGGTGTAGAGCATGTTCTTAATCTCCTGCCCTGTCCGGACTGGCCCGAGAGCCACTGGCTGGGTAATCTCCTGCTTAATTTGTTCAAAGGCTTGTTGTTGCTCTGGGCCCCATTTAAAATCATTCTTCTTGCGGGTTACGTGGTAGAGAGGGCTCACAATCAGGCTGTAGTTTGGGATGTGCATCCTCCAGAACCCCACAGCGCCCAGGAAAGACTGAGTCTCTTTTTTGGTGGTTGGTGGGGCCATGGCTGTTATCTTGTTTATCACCTCCATTGGGATGTGGCGACGCCCATCTTGCCATTTTATTCCTAGGAACTGAATCTCCCTTCCAGGCCCCTTAACCTTCTGTCGCTTGATGGTAAAACCAGCCTTCAGGAGGATTTCAATTATCTTCTTACCTTTCTCAAAGACTTCCTCAGCTGTGTCCCCCCATACAATGATATCATCAATGAACTGCAGGTGTTCTGGAGCCCCACCTTTCTCCAGTGCAGTATGGACCAGTCTATGGCAAATGGTGGAGCTGTGTTTCCACCCCTGGGGCAATCGATTCCAGGTGTACTGGATACCCCTCCAAGTGAACGCAAACTGTGGCCTGCACTCTGGTGCTATTGGAATGGAGAAAAACGCGTTAGCGATGTCAATCGTGGCGTACCACTTGGCTGCCTTTGACTCCAGCTCATACTGGAGCTCTAGCATGTCCGGCACTGCAGCACTCATCGCTGGTGTAACTTCATTCAGGCCACGGTAGTCCACGGTCAGTCTCCATTCGCCATTAGGTTTTCTCCCTGGCCATATAGGGCTGTTGAAAGGTGAGTGAGTCTTGCTGATCACCTTCTGGCTTTCTAGTTGACGGATCACCTGATGGATGGGGACCAGGGAATCTCGGTTAGTACGGTACTGCCACCGGTGCACCGTCTTGGTAGCAATTGGCACTCGCTGCTCTTCAACCTTAAGCGACCCCACCACCGAGGGGTCCTCTGAGAGGCCGGGTAAAGTGAACAATTGCTCAACCTCCTCCAGGGCAGCTATACCAAGGGCCCACCGGTACCCTTTTGCGTCTTTAAAGTACCCTCTCCTGAGGTAATCTATACCTAGGATGCACGGGGCATCTGGGCCAGTCACAATGGGGTGCTTATGCCAGTCCTTCCCAGTTAAGCTTACTTCAGCTTCTAATAGGGTCAGCTGTTGGGACCCCCCTGTCACTCCGGAGATGCAGATGGATTCAACCCCACTGTGGCTTGATGGCATCAAGGTGCACTGTGCGCCAGTGTCTACCAAGGTCTTATATTCTTGTGGTTCTGATGTGCCAGGCCATCGGATCCACACCTTCCAGTAAATCCGATTATCCCTTTCCTCCACCTGGCTGGAGGCAGGGCCCCTCTAGTCCTGCTCACCATCACTCACTTGATCTAAGAGTGACTCCTGCAGGAATGACTTCCTGGTCCCCTCAAGAGGGTCAAGCATACTATTGGCCATTCTATTCTGTTTGGGGGATTTCTGACTAGACACTGGAGCTGCATCTCTCTTGGAAGACTCCCCTTTCATGGTGGTCTTCCCTTTCAGTTGCTGTACTCGTGCAGCTAGGGCGGAAGTGGGCTGCCCATGCCACCTTCTCATGTTCTCCCCATTGTCGCGGAGGAAGAACCACAGGGTGCCCTGTGGTGTGTACCTTCTACTGCCCTTCTCTTGGGTGGGGAAATACCTGCTTCTAATAGCTGAGACATCGGCCTGTGCAGGCGGAACATAGGACATGTCCTGTTCCATTTTTTGGAGCCTCTGAGACAGTTCCTCTACGGCTGAAACCAAAGCATGTTGGGAGGAAGGGAGACTTCCCTCATAGTGCCGGAGCTGCATTGTCACTTCATCCACTGTCTGAGTATCTCACCACCAGGATGCTGCTGCTAATGCTTTGGAATGTCCCTCTGGTCCACTTTGCAGGAACTTCCGCCACATCAGCTGTGTGCAAGGGACCAGATCTGGATCCATTGGTGACTGCTCATCATTCAGATCACCATAGATCATGTCAAACACAGCCATTACCCTGAGGTTTTGGATGCCTTTCTCCATGTCGGTCCACTTGCCTAACCGACATAGAGAATCATCCTTGTAGGGGTACCTCTCCCTCACAGCAAGCAGGAGTCGCTTCCAAAGGCTGAGGGTTTGAGCCTGTTTCCCTATTGCCTTGTCAATACCAGCCTGCTTGGCTAAAGGTCCCACCTGCTTGGCCTCTCTCCCCTCCAATTCCAAACCAGCAGCTCCAGTATCCCAGCACTGGAGCAACCAGGTGCAAATTTGCTCGCCTGCAATGCGGCTGTAATCCTTCCGCATATCTCGCAACTCACTGAGGGATAGAGATCGGATGGTTACCTCCGGCTCTTCCTCCTGCTCTCGTGATGGGCCTGGTTCATTATCACCCTGTGCACTGCGAGGGGATTTTTTGGTATATTTGGTTTTCTGTATCGGGGCAACTGATATTGGTACTGCTTGTCCCTCCGGCTCAGCTGCTGTGCTGGTGGAGGTGACCGGTACTGGCACTGCCTGTCCCCCTGGCCCAGCTGCTGTACCAGCAGGCTCACTTTCAGACCCTGCAGCTCTTTCGCCCCCCTGAGGGCAGTGAACAGTGTTAAAGATGACAAGGTAAGCATGGGCAAGCCCCCAGCACATCGCAAGGATTTGTGTCTCCTGGGGTTTGTCAGATTGGCAGCACACCTTTTCCAAACACTCCACCAGTTTATCAGGACTCTGCACTTGTTCGGCAGTGAGATCCCAAAGCATTGGGGGTGACTACTGACTCAGGCACTTGCCCATCTTTTCCCACACACCTTGCCATTTATAACTATCTGCCCCCGGGGCAGGTTTCCGGGTGGTGCTACTGTTGGAGAAATACCGCATGGCCCAAAACAAGATCTGGCAGGTATTTAGAAAGCATTGTGCCGCAAACACACTGGCCTGGATGCTCCAGGGATAGCTGAAACTCTCAAAAACCGAGAGAATCTCTTCCCCTGGCTCACCCATAGAGGGGGTGAGACCACAAACAAAAGACCAGGCAGCAAACAGGTAGCGGTGCACCCCCACAAGCAGCGAAACGAGCCCATTATAAGCAGACAGTAACCAGTAGAGCAGAACAAGACCCTTGATACATTTTCCACCAAGAACAAACACCAGCACTAGGAACACAGAGTGGAGATGAGGATTAATCCAGCCCCACCACGCAAGCAAATTGCCCAGCATTGCAAACATTTCTTATCAAACAATACAAGTAAAAACACAAAAAAATTACACCTAACAGATTGCTCTAACACACTTCTCCTTTTGTCCTTATTTCAGTCTTCTCCAGCCCCACGTTGGGCGCCAAAGTTGTGGTGGTTTAGCCCCTGCCAGGGTCTGAGACCACGCGGCCGCTGCCCCTCCCCCACAAAGGGAGTGAAATACAAAGCCCCAAGACTGAAATAAGGAAAGGTTTAATACAACAATGCAATAGCAACACAACAAACAACAGCAATAACAATAACAGTAATAGTGATAGCAATGAACAGAGCAAAATAGCTACCAAATACAGCAGTTTGAAGCACGATGTACAAAACCACGAGTGCACCGCGCTCCCGCGCCGGGAAAATGTGACCTGCCAGGATGTGACGTCCGCATGGTAGCTGAATAACCCGGCTAGAGCTCCGCCCCCCACTGCTGGGGAAACTTAACCCTATCCTGGTTAAACCAGGACAGCGACAAAGACAGCTTGTCCTGGAAGATGAGATGGATTGATGGGGGTGGAGGTGTAACACCTGCGAGCTGTCCTCCAGGCCAGGCAGGAGGAAACTGACCTCGCCATCTTCCTTAAGGACCTGGAGACCTTGTGCGGTGATATCCGCCAGTTCTGCACAAGCCATTCTAATTTTTGGATGGGGAGTCCGTCCATCAAGTCACGGGGAACGCCTTTCTAAAGTCCTAGTTGCCACAGCCCCTCTCGAGTTAGGGGCCTCTCTCCCAGAATTCTGACATTGGAGTGATCCCAAGCCTTGGCCCTTCCTCATGGCTGATTGTCATCCATTAATTTACTCTGCAGCCCGTACGACCCTGGTTTCAGTTCTTTGGGATGATCCATCAACAGGGCCATATTTTCTCCCAAAATTAATCAATTCCTGGGCTACCTCTCCCCATGTCCATACTTTCCTCCCTGGCTGTCGGTGGTCAGGGGTCACTATCTCCTCCAGAGTGGCCGTCATTCTTTCTGCATTGGGGGTATTTTGAATCTTCCCTTGCAACTGAACGCCAATGGGTTTCAGGGAGTCAGGAAGTCCTCATATCAGGGGAGTCATCCTCTCTGGGTCCACAGGCATCATCATCGGGGAGCCCTGGTTGGGCTTGAGCTCCCGATCATACATCATCTGCAGACAGGCTGCCTTCTGCACACTTTCCACTAACTGATCCACCATACCTGTTATGGCAAGGGGATCCCCCCTCTCTATGGGGTTCAGCCCTCCAGCCCAGTATGCAGCTCTCTGAGTCAATGACCATGGAGCTCAGCGGTCGCTGGTAGTTAAAAATATGCCCGGACCCCAACATCCTTCTGCTTCTTTCTCTGACTACAAGATTCCATCCCCTCCTGACAAGGACACTCTCCACACATACTCCGTCTCTGATTCTTTTGCAGTCCTCTCAAAATCTTTTTTCAACTTTGCCAATTCGGTTGCTGTAAATGGGACTTCTTTGGTGATAACCTGAGGACAGTTATCGCTATTGTCCTCACACACATACTCTGTTTTAACCAGCGGATACGTATGAGGGGGGGTTTATACAGTTTCTTTTGCCTTTTGCAAATCTCCTTGGGGATAAATTTGCCGTATCCCCTTCTCCAGAAGTTTCACCTCTGCCTCTGCCAGTGTATCCATCTCCGCCAAGAGTTGTTCCCTCAACTCGTTCTTCAATATTATATTTTGATTCCTTTCCTCCTCTAGTAATTCTTTGGCTTCTCTCAATTGATTCTGCAGGGTCTGTATGACCGTCTGCAGGGAGACTATTACAATATCAGCTTGACTAGACTTCTCCTTTCTCTCTTCCTTTGCAGCTGCCAGACTCGCTCCTAACACTGCACAAATTATAGCTTTTCCTTTTCCCTTCTTAACCTTAACTTCCTTCTGCAATACCCTTATCCTATCCACCACACTCTGTGGTTGAAATCAGTGGTTTTTCACCCAGTCTTGTCCCTGAAATGACGGGCGAGATCGGTGTGCTTCCAAAAGATCATATAATTTATCTATTCCTTCACCCCGTGAGGGCACATCATCACAAACATCGACTGCCTTCAGGGTAGCCATTAATTTTCCCTTTCCTAATGAAAAAGGGTTTTCGTCCTGAGAGGGTCACACCTTAATGTCAAACTTCTCCTGTTCACCCTTAGGAGGCCAGACCAATGCAAAGGGGATTATCGTCCTGAGAGGGCCACACCTTGGCATGCATGTTTCCCCTGTCCAGTCTCAGGAGGTCACACCTAACCCAAACACAAATGCAATATCACTGTCCACAACTTCCCCTGTTCACTCTCAGGAGGTCACAATTTAATGTAACACAAAGGGAGTTATTTCATCCTGAGAGGTTTGCATCCGACACAGCAAGGTAGTACAGCACTCTTGTCTCTAGGGATCCCGTCTGTGATGCCAATTTAAAATGTCCCAATCCAATATCGGGGCGGGTTCTTAAACGATCCCAAGAGTGAGATTAAGACACAAACGAGGTCAGATGCTGTACAACCTTGTGAACTTTATTTTCTATAACAACTGATAACAGCGATAGGACAGAGGGGAAAAGAAAGAGAAAGTCAGAATCCCTAAGCAAGAAAACGGTAGAGATGCAGCTAGTTACCGCCACCACCAGGGATCCAGCGATGTTCCGTAGGCTCAGACTCGGTGTAGGTGATGGTGCTCCAAGCTCCAAGCTCCGCTGAGGTCCCAGCTCCAAGAAACAAGCATAACAGCGTCGAAGAAGGATGCACTACGAGGGAGGAGTACGCAGTCCTTTTATTGTCCCAGTCCCCACAATTTCTCCGAAGAGTCCGCCCATTTCCACGGAGCTCATTGTAATATGTGCTGCCCCGCGGTCCTCCATGCACGCATGCCCAGGTGTTTGTGGTTGTCGTGCTGGTGGGGGAGGGGGTCGACCTGCGGTCCCTTCAGCTTTTGCACATCTTCCTCACCCCGACTTCCTCTTCAGCCAGCTCACGTGCAGGTACAGCTTGGCAGGCACTGCCAAGGCTGTCGTTGTTCTATCTTTGAGCAGATGTCATGGTTTCGTCTGGGCCCCTTCGTCTCCTTCGGAACGTACTCCTCCATGGCAACAGGATGCTGAGGCCAGGAAGTGGTAGTCATGAAACAGCAATGTTGAGACAATAAAGTCTAACACAGTTCCTTACATTTGGGATTAGGATTAAGGGTTAGGGGATAAATTTGGGGGTTAAGTTTTAGGATTAATGGTTAGGGGATAATGTTGGGGGTTTGGTGTTAGGATTAAGTGTTAGGTATTTGGTGTTAGGATTAAGGGTTAGGGTATGTACTGGGTCTGGCTGAGCCAGAATTGGTTTTCCCCTATAGCAGCCCTCATGGTGCTGTGTTTTATGTTGGGAGCTGGCAGGGTGTTGATAGCACACTGGTGTTGTGGCTACTGCTGAGTAGTACTTACATAGCACCAAGGCTCTTTCCAACATTTCCCTGTCCCAGTGGGACGGGGTGGGCAAGATCTTGGGAGGGGACACAACCAGGACAGCTGACCCAAACTGACCAAAGGGATATCCCATACCATATGACGTCTGCTCAAGTATAAAGCTGTGAAAAAGGAGGAAGGGGGTGGGGTCACTCTTGGTCCTCCGAGGCAACCAATACGCGTATTGGAGCCCTGCTTCCTGAGAAGGCCAGACATCGCATGTTAATCGGAAGAAGAGAAAAAATCTGTTTTCTTTTTTTTTGCTTCGACAAGCGGATTTTCCTTCGCATTGCTTGTACCCACAAGGGTTGTTTTATTTTTCCTATTTTATTTGCTTTCCCCTCTTAGCCCCGATGTGGAAAAAAAAAGGGGAATGGGGGGAAAAAGTGATAGAGAGACTTCGTGAGTACATGGCATTTAGCCAGGTTAAACCACCACAAGTTGCTAGCAGGGAATTCTCTGCCTGCCTTTCCCCAGTGCTCTGCAAGCTCTCCAGGACAACATAAAATCTGGGGCTCTGTGCTTTCTTTCGTTCTGAACAAGTGTTACTGTTTTCTGCACAAAAGCGATTCTGCGAAGCAATGTGAACACTTCTGCTTCCCAGGCACAGAGAAGGTGCTAGCAGGGAATTCTCAGCCTGCCTTTCCCCAGTGCTCTGCAAGCTCTCCAGGACAACAGCAAATCTGGGGCTCTGTGCTTTCTTTCGTTCTGAACAAGTCTTAATGTTTTCTGCACAAAAGCGATTCTGCGAAGCAATGTGAACACTTCTGCTTCCCAGGCACAGAGAAGGTGCTAGCAGGGAATTCTCTGCCTGCCTTTCCCCAGTGCTCTGCAAGCTCTCCAGGACAACATAAAATCTGGGGCTCTGTGCTTTCTTTCGTTCTGAACAAGTGTTACTGTTTTCTGCACAAAAGCGATTCTGCGAAGCAATGTGAACACTTCTGCTTCCCAGGCACAGAGAAGGCGCTAGCAGGGAATTCTCTGCCTGCCTTTCCCCAGTGCTCTGCAAGCTCTCCAGGACAACATAAAATCTGGGGCTCTGTGCTTTCTTTCGTTCTGAACAAGTGTTACTGTTTTCTGCACAAAAGCGATTCTGCGAAGCAATGTGAACAGGCACAGAGAAGGTGCTAGCAGGGAATTCTCTGCCTGCCTTTCCCCAGTGCTCTGCAAGCTCTCCAGGACAACATCAAATCTGGGGCTCTCTGCTTTCTTTCGTTCTGAACAAGTGTTACTGTTTTCTGCACAAAAGCGATTCTGCGAAGCAATGTGAACACTTCTGCTTCCCAGGCACAGAGAAGGTGCTATCAGGGAATTCTCTGCCTGCCTGTCCCCAGTGCTCTGCAAGCTCTCCAAGACAACATAAAAACTGGGGCTCTGTGCTTTCTTTCGTTCTGAACAAGTGTTACAGTTTTCTGCACAAAAGCTATTCTGCGAAGCAATGTGAACAGGCACAGAGAAGGTGCTAGCAGGGAATTCTCTGCCTGCCTTTCCCCAGTGCTCTGCAAGCTCTCCAGGACAACATAAAATCTGGGGCTCTGTGCTTTCTTTCGTTCTGAACAAGTGTTACTGTTTTCTGCACAAAAGCGATTCTGCGAAGCAATGTGAACACTTCTGCTTCCCAGGCACAGAGAAGGTGCTAGCAAGGAATTCTCTGCCTGCCTTTCCCCAGTGCTCTGCAAGCTCTCCAGGACAACATAAAATCTGGGGCTCTGTGCTTTCTTTCGTTCTGAACAAGTGTTACTGTTTTCTGCACAAAAGCGATTCTGCGAAGCAATGTGAACACTTCTGCTTCCCAGGCACAGAGAAGGTGCTAGCAGGGAATTCTCTGCCTGCCTTTCCCCAGTGCTCTGCAAGCTCTCCAGGACAACATAAAATCTGGGGCTCTGTGCTTTCTTTCGTTCTGAACAAGTGTTACTGTTTTCTGCACAAAAGCGATTCTGCGAAGCAATGTGAACACTTCTGCTTCCCAGGCACAGAGAAGGCGCTAGCAGGGAATTCTCTGCCTGCCTTTCCCCAGTGCTCTGCAAGCTCTCCAGGACAACATAAAATCTGGGGCTCTGTGCTTTCTTTCGTTCTGAACAAGTGTTACTGTTTTCTGCACAAAAGCGATTCTGCGAAGCAATGTGAACAGGCACAGAGAAGGTGCTAGCAGGGAATTCTCTGCCTGCCTTTCCCCAGTGCTCTGCAAGCTCTCCAGGACAACATCAAATCTGGGGCTCTCTGCTTTCTTTCGTTCTGAACAAGTGTTACTGTTTTCTGCACAAAAGCGATTCTGCGAAGCAATGTGAACACTTCTGCTTCCCAGGCACAGAGAAGGTGCTATCAGGGAATTCTCTGCCTGCCTGTCCCCAGTGCTCTGCAAGCTCTCCAAGACAACATAAAAACTGGGGCTCTGTGCTTTCTTTCGTTCTGAACAAGTGTTACAGTTTTCTGCACAAAAGCTATTCTGCGAAGCAATGTGAACAGGCACAGAGAAGGTGCTAGCAGGGAATTCTCTGCCTGCCTTTCCCCAGTGCTCTGCAAGCTCTCCAGGACAACATAGAATCTGGGGCTCTGTGCTTTCTTTCGTTCTGAACAAGTGTTACTGTTTTCTGCACAAAAGCGATTCTGCAAAGCAATGTGAACACACTGCTTCCCAGGCACAGAGAAGGTGCTAGCAGGGAATTCTCTGCCTGCCTTTCCCCAGTGCTCTGCAAGCTCTCCAGGACAACATAAAATCTGGGGCTCTGTGCTTTCTTTCGTTCGGAACAAGTGTTACTGTTTTCTGCACAAAAGCGATTCTGCGAAGCAATGTGAACACTTCTGCTTCCCAGGCACAGAGAAGGTGCTAGCAGGGAATTCTCTGCCTGCCTTTCCCCAGTGCTCTGCAAGCTCTCCAGGACAACAGCAAATCTGGGGCTCTGTGCTTTCTTTCGTTCGGAACAAGTGTTACTGTTTTCTGCACAAAAGCGATTCTGCAAAGCAATGTGAACACACTGCTTCCCAGGCACAGAGAAGGTGCTAGCAGGGAATTCTCTGCCTGCCTTTCCCCAGTGCTCTGCAAGCTCTCCAGGACAACATAAAATCTGGGGCTCTGTGCTTTCTTTCGTTCGGAACAAGTGTTACTGTTTTCTGCACAAAAGCGATTCTGCGAAGCAATGTGAACAGGCACAGAGAAGGTGCTATCAGGGAATTCTCTGCCTGCCTTTCCCCAGTGCTCTGCAAGCTCTCCAGGACAACAGCAAATCTGGGGCTCTGTGCTTTCTTTCGTTCTGAACAAGTGTTACTGTTTTCTGCACAAAAGCGATTCTGCGAAGCAATGTGAACAGGCACAGAGAAGGTGCTAGCAGGGAATTCTCTGCCTGCCTTTCCCCAGTGCTCTGCAAGCTCTCCAGGACAACATAGAATCTGGGGCTCTGTGCTTTCTTTCGTTCTGAACAAGTGTTACTGTTTTCTGCACAAAAGCGATTCTGCGAAGCAATGTGAACACTTCTGCTTCCCAGGCACAGAGAAGGTGCTAGCAGGGAATTCTCTGCCTGCCTTTCCCCAGTGCTCTGCAAGCTCTCCAGGACAACATAAAATCTGGGGCTCTGTGCTTTCTTTCGTTCTGAACAAGTGTTACTGTTTTCTGCACAAAAGCGATTCTGCGAAGCAATGTGAACAGGCACAGAGAAGGTGCTATCAGGGAATTCTCTGCCTGCCTTTCCCCAGTGCTCTGCAAGCTCTCCAGGACAACAGCAAATCTGGGGCTCTGTGCTTTCTTTCGTTCGGAACAAGTGTTAGTGTTTTCTGCACAAAAGCGATTCTGCGAAGCAATGTGAACAGGCACAGAGAAGGTGCTAGCAGGGAATTCTCTGCCTGCCTTTCCCCAGTGCTCTGCAAGCTCTCCAGGACAAGATAAAATCTGGGGCTCTGTGCTTTCTTTCGTTCTGAACAAGTGTTACTGTTTTCTGCACAAAAGCGATTCTGCGAAGCAATGTGAACACTTCTGCTTCCCAGGCACAGAGAAGGTGCTAGCAGTGAATTCTCTGCCTGCCTTTCCCCAGTGCTCTGCAAGCTCTCCAGGACAACATAAAATCTGGGGCTCTGTGCTTTCTTTCGTTCTGAACAAGTGTTACTGTTTTCTGCACAAAAGCGATTCTGCGAAGCAATGTGAACACTTCTACTTCCCAGGCACAGAGAAGGTGCTAGCAAGGAATTCTCTGCCTGCCTTTCCCCAGTGCTCTGCAAGCTCTCCAGAACAACATAAAATCTGGGGCTCTGTGCTTTCTTTCGTTCTGAACAAGTGTTACTGTTTTCTGCACAAAAGCGATTCTGCGAAGCAATGTGAACACTTCTGCTTCCCAGGCACAGAGAAGGTGCTAGCAGGGAATTCTCTGTCTGCCTTTCCCCAGTGCTCTGCAAGCTCTCCAGGACAACATAAAATCTGGGGCTCTGTGCTTTCTTTCGTTCTGAACAAGTGTTACTGTTTTCTGCACAAAAGCGATTCTGCGAAGCAATGTGAACAGGCACAGAGAAGGTGCTAGCAGGGAATTCTCTGCCTGCCTTTCCCCAGTGCTCTGCAAGCTCTCCAGGACAAGATAAAATCTGGGGCTCTGTGCTTTCTTTCGTTCTGAACAAGTGTTACTGTTTTCTGCACAAAAGCGATTCTGCGAAGCAATGTGAACAGGCACAGAGAAGGTGCTAGCAGGGAATTCTCTGCCTGCCTTTCCCCAGTGCTCTGCAAGCTCTCCAGGACAACATAAAATCTGGGGCTCTGTGCTTTCTTTCGTTCGGAACAAGTGTTACTGTTTTCTGCACAAAAGCGATTCTGCGAAGCAATGTGAACACTTCTGCTTCCCAGGCACAGAGAAGGTGCTAGCAGGGAATTCTCTGCCTGCCTTTCCCCAGTGCTCTGCAAGCTCTCCAGGACAAGATAAAATCTGGGGCTCTGTGCTTTCTTTCGTTCTGAACAAGTGTTACTGTTTTCAGCACAAAAGCGATTCTGCGAAGCAATGTGAACACTTCTGCTTCCCAGGCACAGAGAAGGTGCTAGCAGGGAATTCTCTGCCTGCCTTTCCCCAGTGCTCTGCAAGCTCTCCAGGACAACAGCAAATCTGGGGCTCTGTGCTTTCTTTCCTTCTGAACAAGTGTTACTGTTCACTGCACAAAAGCTATTCTTGCGAAGCAATGTGAACACTTCTGCTTCCCAGGCACAGAGAATTTGCTAGCAAGGAAATATATGCCTGCCTTTCCCCAGTGCTCTGCAAGCTCTCCAGGACAACATAAAATCTGGGGCTCTGTGCTTTCTTTCCTTCTGAACAAGTGTTACTGTTTTCTGCACAAAAGCGATTCTGCAAAGCAATGTGAACACTTCTGCTTCCCAGGCACAGAGAAGGTGCTAGCAAGGAAATATCTGCCTGCCTTTCCCCAGTGCTCTGCAAGCTCTCCAGGACAACATAGAATCTGGGGCTCTGTGCTTTCTTTCCATCTGAACAAGTGTTACTGTTTTCTGCACAAAAGCGATTCTTGCGAAGCAATGTGAACAGGCACAGAGAAGGTGCTATCAGGGAATTCTCTGCCTGCCTTTCCCCAGTGCTCTGCAAGCTCACCAGGACAACATAAAATCTGGGGCTCTGTGCTTTCTTTTGTTCTGAACAAGTGTTACTGTTTTCTGCACAAAAGCGATTCTGCGAAGAAATGTGAACACTTCTGCTTCCCAGGCGCAGAGAAGGTGCTATCAGGGAATTCTCTGCCTGCCTTTCCCCAGTGCTCTGCAAGCTCTCCAGGACAACATAAAATCTGGGGCTCTGTGCTTTCTTTCGTTCTGAACAAGTGTTACTGTTTTCTGCACAAAAGCGATTCTGCGAAGCAATGTGAACAGGCACAGAGAAGGTGCTATCAGGGAATTCTCTGCCTGCCTTTCCCCAGTGCTCTGCAAGCTCTCCAGGACAACATAGAATCTGGGGCTCTGTGCTTTCTTTCGTTCTGAACAACTGTTACTGTTTTCTGCACAAAAGCGATTCTTGCGAAGCAATGTGAACACTACTGCTTCCCAGGCACAGAGAAGGTGCTATCAGGGAATTCTCTGCCTGCCTTTCCCCAGTGCTCTGCAAGCTCTCCAGGACAACATAGAATCTGGGGCTCTGTGCTTTCTTTCCTTCTGAACAAGTGTTACTGTTCACTGCACAAAAGCGATTCTTGCGAAGCAATGTGAACACTTCTGCTTCCCAGGCACAGAGAAGTTGCTAGCAAGGAAATATCTGCCTGCCTTTCCCCAGTGCTCTGCAAGCTCTCCAGGACAACATAAAATCTGGGGCTCTGTGCTTTCTTTCGTTCGGAACAAGTGTTACTGTTTTCTGCACAAAAGCGATTCTGCGAAGCAATGTGAACAGGCACAGAGAAGGTGCTAGCAGGGAATTCTCTGCCTGCCTTTCCCCAGTGCTCTGCAAGCTCTCCAGGACAACATAGAATCTGGGGCTCTGTGCTTTCTTTCGTTCTGAACAAGTGTTACTGTTTTCTGCACAAAAGCGATTCTGCGAAGCAATGTGAACAATTCTGCTTCCCAGGCACAGAGAAGGTGCTAGCAGGGAATTCTCTGCCTGCCTTTCCCCAGTGCTCTGCAAGCTCTCCAGGACAACATAAAATCTGGGGCTCTGTGCTTTCTTTCCTTCTGAACAAGTGTTACTGTTTCTGCACAAAAGCGATTCTGCGAAGCAATGTGAACACTTCTGCTTCCCAGGCACAGAGAAGGTGCTAGCAGGGAATTCTCTGCCTGCCTTTCCCCAGTGCTCTGCAAGCTCTCCAGGACAACATAAAATCTGGGGCTCTGTGCTTTCTTTCGTTCTGAACAAGTGTTACTGTTTTCTGCACAAAAGCGATTCTGCGAAGCAATGTGAACAGGCACAGAGAAGGTGCTATCAGGGAATTCTCTGCCTGCCTTTCCCCAGTGCTCTGCAAGCTCTCCAGGACAACATAGAATCTGGGGCTCTGTGCTTTCTTTCGTTCTGAACAACTGTTACTGTTTTCTGCACAAAAGCGATTCTTGCGAAGCAATGTGAACACTTCTGCTTCCCAGGCACAGAGAAGGTGCTATCAGGGAATTCTCTGCCTGCCTTTCCCCAGTGCTCTGCAAGCTCTCCAGGACAACATAGAATCTGGGGCTCTGTGCTTTCTTTCCTTCTGAACAAGTGTTACTGTTCACTGCACAAAAGCTATTCTTGCGAAGCAATGTGAACACTTCTGCTTCCCAGGCACAGAGAAGTTGCTAGCAAGGAAATATCTGCCTGCCTTTCCCCAGTGCTCTGCAAGCTCTCCAGGACAACATAAAATCTGGGGCTCTGTGCTTTCTTTCGTTCTGAACAAGTGTTACTGTTTTCTGCACAAAAGCGATTCTGCGAAGCAACGTGAACAGGCACAGAGAAGGTGCTAGCAGGGAATTCTCTGCCTGCCTTTCCCCAGTGCTCTGCAAGCTCTCCAGGACAAGAGCAAATCTGGGGCTCTGTGCTTTCTTTCGTTCTGAACAAGTGTTACTGTTTTCTGCACAAAAGCGATTCTGCAAAGCAATGTGAACACTTCTGCTTCCCAGGCACAGAGAAGGTGCTAGCAGGGAATTCTCTGCCTGCCTTTCCCCAGTGCTCTGCAAGCTCTCCAGGACAACAGCAAATCTGGGGCTCTGTGCTTTCTTTCGTTCGGAACAAGTGTTAGTGTTTTCTGCACAAAAGCGATTCTGCGAAGCAATGTGAACAGGCACAGAGAAGGTGCTAGCAGGGAATTCTCTGCCTGCCTTTCCCCAGTGCTCTGCAAGCTCTCCAGGACAAGATAAAATCTGGGGCTCTGTGCTTTCTTTCGTTCTGAACAAGTGTTACTGTTTTCTGCACAAAAGTGATTCTGCGAAGCAATGTGAACAGGCACAGAGAAGGTGCTAGCAGGGAATTCTCTGCCTGCCTTTCCCCAGTGCTCTGCAAGCTCTCCAGGACAAGATAAAATCTGGGGCTCTGTGCTTTCTTTCGTTCTGAACAAGTGTTACTGTTTTCTGCACAAAAGCGATTCTGCGAAGCAATGTGAACACTTCTGCTTCCCAGGCACAGAGAAGGTGCTAGCAGGGAATTCTCTGCCTGCCTTTCCCCAGTGCTCTGCAAGCTCTCCAGGACAACAGCAAATCTGGGGCTCTGTGCTTTCTTTCCTTCTGAACAAGTGTTACTGTTCACTGCACAAAAGCTATTCTTGCAAAGCAATGTGAACACTTCTGCTTCCCAGGCACAGAGAATTTGCTAGCAAGGAAATATATGCCTGCCTTTCCCCAGTGCTCTGCAAGCTCTCCAGGACAACATAAAATCTGGGGCTCTGTGCTTTCTTTCCTTCTGAACAAGTGTTACTGTTTTCTGCACAAAAGCGATTCTGCAAAGCAATGTGAACACTTCTGCTTCCCAGGCACAGAGAAGGTGCTAGCAAGGAAATATCTGCCTGCCTTTCCCCAGTGCTCTGCAAGCTCTCCAGGACAACATAAAATCTGGGGCTCTGTGCTTTCTTTCGTTCTGAACAAGTGTTAGTGTTTTCTGCACAAAAGCGATTCTGCGAAGCAACGTGAATACTTATGCTTCCCAGGCACAGAGAAGGTGCTAGCAGGGAATTCTCTGCCTGCCTTTCCCCAGTGCTCTGCAAGCTCACCAGGACAACATAAAATCTGGGGCTCTGTGCTTTCTTTTGTTCTGAACAAGTGTTACTGTTTTCTGCACAAAAGCGATTCTGCGAAGAAATGTGAACACTTCTGCTTCCCAGGCGCAGAGAAGGTGCTATCAGGGAATTCTCTGCCTGCCTTTCCCCAGTGCTCTGCAAGCTCTCCAGGACAACATAAAATCTGGGGCTCTGTGCTTTCTTTCGTTCTGAACAAGTGTTACTGTTTTCTGCACAAAAGCGATTCTGCGAAGCAATGTGAACAGGCACAGAGAAGGTGCTATCAGGGAATTCTCTGCCTGCCTTTCCCCAGTGCTCTGCAAGCTCTCCAGGACAACATAGAATCTGGGGCTCTGTGCTTTCTTTCCTTCTGAACAAGTGTTAGTGTTTTCTGCACAAAAGCGATTCTTGCGAAGCAATGTGAACACTTCTGCTTCCCAGGCACAGAGAAGGTGCTAGCAGGGAATTCTCTGCCTGCCTTTCCCCAGTGCTCTGCAAGCTCTCCAGGACAACATAGAATCTGGGGCTCTGTGCTTTCTTTCCTTCTGAACAAGTGTTACTGTTTTCTGCACAAAAGCGATTCTTGCGAAGCAATGTGAACACTTCTGCTTCCCAGGCACAGAGAAGGTGCTAGCAGGGAATTCTCTGCCTGCCTTTCCCCAGTGCTCTGCAAGCTCTCCAGGACAACATAAAATCTGGGGCTCTGTGCTTTCTTTCCTTCTGAACAAGTGTTACTGTTTTCTGCACAAAAGCGATTCTGCAAAGCAATGTGAACAGGCGCAGAGAAGGTGCTATCAGGGAATTCTCTGCCTGCCTTTCCCCAGTGCTCTGCAAGCTCTCCAGGACAACATAGAATCTGGGGCTCTGTGCTTTCTTTCGTTCTGAACAACTGTTACTGTTTTCTGCACAAAAGCGATTCTTGCGAAGCAATGTGAACACTTCTGCTTCCCAGGCACAGAGAAGGTGCTAGCAGGGAATTCTCTGCCTGCCTTTCCCCAGTGCTCTGCAAGCTCTCCAGGACAACATAGAATCTGGGGCTCTGTGCTTTCTTTCGTTCTGAACAAGTGTTACTGTTTTCTGCACAAAAGCGATTCTGCGAAGCAATGTGAACACTTCTGCTTCCCAGGCACAGAGAAGGTGCTAGCAAGGAATTCTCTGCCTGCCTTTCCCCAGTGCTCTGCAAGCTCTCCAGGACAACATAGAATCTGGGGCTCTGTGCTTTCTTTCCTTCTGAACAAGTGTTAGTGTTTTCTGCACAAAAGCGATTCTTGCGAAGCAATGTGAACACTTCTGCTTCCCAGGCACAGAGAAGGTGCTAGCAGGGAATTCTCTGCCTGCCTTTCCCCAGTGCTCTGCAAGCTCTCCAGGACAACATAGAATCTGGGGCTCTGTGCTTTCTTTCCTTCTGAACAAGTGTTACTGTTTTCTGCACAAAAGCGATTCTGCAAAGCAATGTGAACAGGCACAGAGAAGGTGCTATCAGGGAATTCTCTGCCTGCCTTTCCCCAGTGCTCTGCAAGCTCTCCAGGACAACATAGAATCTGGGGCTCTGTGCTTTCTTTCGTTCTGAACAACTGTTACTGTTTTCTGCACAAAAGCTATTCTTGCGAAGCAATGTGAACACTTCTGCTTCCCAGGCACAGAGAAGTTGCTAGCAAGGAAATATCTGCCTGCCTTTCCCCAGTGCTCTGCAAGCTCTCCAGGACAACATAAAATCTGGCGCTCTGTGCTTTCTTTCGTTCTGAACAAGTGTTACTGTTTTCTGCACAAAAGCGATTCTGCGAAGCAATGTGAACAGGCACAGAGAAGGTGCTAGCAGGGAATTCTCTGCCTGCCTTTCCCCAGTGCTCTGCAAGCTCTCCAGGACAACATCAAATCTGGGGCTCTGTGCTTTCTTTCGTTCTGAACAAGTGTTACTGTTTTCTGCACAAAAGCGATTCTGCGAAGCAATGTGAACACTTCTGCTTCCCAGGCACAGAGAAGGTGCTATCAGGGAATTCTCTGCCTGCCTTTCCCCAGTGCTCTGCAAGCTCTCCAGGACAACATAGAATCTGGGGCTCTGTGCTTTCTTTCCTTGTGAACAATTGTTAGTGTTTTCTGCACAAAAGCGATTCTTGCGAAGCAATGTGAACACTTCTGCTTCCCAGGCACAGAGAAGGTGCTAGCAAGGAATTCTCTGCCTGCCTTTCCCCAGTGCTCTGCAAGCTCTCCAGGACAACATAGAATCTGGTGCTCTGTGCTTTCTTTCGTTCTGAACAAGTGTTACTGTTTCCTGCACAAAAGCGATTCTGCGAAGCAATGTGAACACTTCTGCTTCCCAGGCACAGAGAAGGTGCTAGCAAGGAATTCTCTGTCTGCCTTTCCCCAGTGCTCTGCAAGCTCTCCAGGACAACACAGAATCTGGTGCTCTGTGCTTTCTTTCGTTCTGAACAAGTGTTACTGTTTTCTGCACAAAAGCGATTCTGCGAAGCAATGTGAACAGGCACAGAGAAGGTGCTATCAGGGAATTCTCTGCCTGCCTTTCCCCAGTGCTCTGCAAGCTCTCCAGGACAACATAAAATCTGGGGCTCTGTGCTTTCTTTCGTTCTGAACAAGTGTTACTGTTTTCTGCACAAAAGCGATTCTGCGAAGCAATGTGAACAGGCACAGAGAAGGTGCTATCAGGGAATTCTCTGCCTGCCTTTCCCCAGTGCTCTGCAAGCTCTCCAGGACAACATAGAATCTGGGGCTCTGTGCTTTCTTTCGTTCTGAACAAGTGTTAGTGTTTTCTGCACAAAAGCGATTCTTGCGAAGCAATGTGAACAGGCACAGAGAAGGTGCTATCAGGGAATTCTCTGCCTGCCTTTCCCCAGTGCTCTGCAAGCTCTCCAGGACAACATAGAATCTGGGGCTCTGTGCTTTCTTTCCTTCTGAACAATTGTTAGTGTTTTCTGCACAAAAGCGATTCTTGCGAAGCAATGTGAACACTTCTGCTTCCCAGGCACAGACAAGGTGCTAGCAGGGAATTCTCTGCCTGCCTTTCCCCAGTGCTCTGCAAGCTCTCCAGGACAACATAGAATCTGGGGCTCTGTGCTTTCTTTCGTTCTGAACAAGTGTTACTGTTTTCTGCACAAAAGCGATTCTGCGAAGCAATGTGAACAGGCACAGAGAAGGTGCTAGCAGGGAATTCTCTGCCTGCCTTTCCCCAGTGCTCTGCAAGCTCTCCAGGACAACATAAAATCTGGGGCTCTGTGCTTTCTTTCGTTCTGAACAAGTGTTAGTGTTTTCTGCACAAAAGCGATTCTGCGAAGCAATGTGAACACTTCTGCTTCCCAGGCACAGAGAAGGTGCTAGCAAGGAATTCTCTGCCTGCCTTTCCCCAGTGCTCTGCAAGCTCTCCAGGACAACATAGAATCTGGGGCTCTGTGCTTTCTTTCCTTCTGAACAATTGTTAGTGTTTTCTGCACAAAAGCGATTCTTGCGAAGCAATGTGAACAATTCTGCTTCCCAGGCACAGAGAAGGTGCTAGCAAGGAATTCTCTGCCTGCCTTTCCCCAGTGCTCTGCAAGCTCTCCAGGACAACATAGAATCTGGTGCTCTGTGCTTTCTTTCGTTCTGAACAAGTGTTACTGTTTTCTGCACAAAAGCGATTCTGCGAAGCAATGTGAACAGGCACAGAGAAGGTGCTAGCAGGGAATTCTCTGCCTGCCTTTCCCCAGTGCTCTGCAAGCTCTCCAGGACAACATCAAATCTGGGGCTCTGTGCTTTCTTTCGTTCTGAACAAGTGTTAGTGTTTTCTGCACAAAAGCGATTCTGCGAAGCAATGTGAACACTTCTGCTTCCCAGGCACAGAGAAGGTGCTAGCAAGGAATTCTCTGCCTGCCTTTCCCCAGTGCTCTGCAAGCTCTCCAGGACAACATAGAATCTGGGGCTCTGTGCTTTCTTTCCTTCTGAACAAGTGTTACTGTTTTCTGCACAAAAGCGATTCTTGCGAAGCAATGTGAACACTTCTGCTTCCCAGGCACAGAGAAGGTGCTAGCAGGGAATTCTCTGCCTGCCTTTCCCCAGTGCTCTCTAAGCTCTCCAGGACAACATAAAATCTGGGGCTCTGTGCTTTCTTTCGTTCTGAACAAGTGTTACTGTTTTCTGCACTAAAGCGATTCTGCGAAACAATGTGAACAGGCACAGAGAAGGTGCTAGCAGCGAATTCTCTGTCTGCCTTTCCCCAGTGCTCTGCAAGCTCTCCAGGACAACACAGAATCTGGGGCTCTGTGCTTTCTTTCGTTCTGAACAAGTGTTACTGTTTTCTGCACAAAAGCGATTCTGCGAAGCAATGTGAACAGGCACAGAGAAGGTGCTATCAGGGAATTCTCTGCCTGCCTTTCCCCAGTGCTCTGCAAGCTCTCCAGGACAACATAGAATCTGGGGCTCTGTGCTTTCTTTCCTTCTGAACAATTGTTAGTGTTTTCTGCACAAAAGCGATTCTTGCGAAGCAATGTGAACAATTCTGCTTCCCAGGCACAGAGAAGGTGCTAGCAAGGAATTCTCTGCCTGCCTTTCCCCAGTGCTCTGCAAGCTCTCCAGGACAACATAGAATCTGATGCTCTGTGCTTTCTTTCGTTCTGAACAAGTGTTACTGTTTTCTGCACAAAAGCGATTCTGCGAAGCAATGTGAACAGGCACAGAGAAGGTGCTAGCAGGGAATTCTCTGCCTGCCTTTCCCCAGTGCTCTGCAAGCTCTCCAGGACAACATCAAATCTGGGGCTCTGTGCTTTCTTTCGTTCTGAACAAGTGTTAGTGTTTTCTGCACAAAAGCAATTCTTGCGAAGCAATGTGAACACTTCTGCTTCCCAGGCACAGAGAAGGTGCTAGCAGGGAATTCTCTGCCTGCCTTTCCCCAGTGCTCTGCAAGCTCTCCAGGACAACATAGAATCTGGGGCTCTGTGCTTTCTTTCGTTCTGAACAACTGTTACTGTTTTCTGCACAAAAGCGATTCTTGCGAAGCAATGTGAACACTTCTGCTTCCCAGGCACAGAGAAGGTGCTAGCAAGGAATTCTCTGTCTGCCTTTCCCCAGTGCTCTCTAAGCTCTCCAGGACAACATAAAATCTGGCGCTCTGTGCTTTCTTTCGTTCTGAACAAGTGTTACTGTTTTCTGCACAAAAGCGATTCTGCGAAGCAATGTGAACACTTCTGCTTCCCAGGCACAGAGAAGGTGCTAGCAAGGAATTCTCTGCCTGCCTTTCCCCAGTGCTCTGCAAGCTCTCCAGGACAACATAAAATCTGGGGCTCTGTGCTTTCTTTCGTTCTGAACAAGTGTTACTGTTTTCTGCACTAAAGCGATTCTGCGAAACAATGTGAACAGGCACAGAGAAGGTGCTAGCAGCGAATTCTCTGTCTGCCTTTCCCCAGTGCTCTGCAAGCTCTCCAGGACAACACAGAATCTGGGGCTCTGTGCTTTCTTTCGTTCTGAACAAGTGTTACTGTTTTCTGCACAAAAGCGATTCTGCGAAGCAATGTGAACAGGCACAGAGAAGGTGCTATCAGGGAATTCTCTGCCTGCCTTTCCCCAGTGCTCTGCAAGCTCTCCAGGACAACATAGAATCTGGGGCTCTGTGCTTTCTTTCCTTCTGAACAAGTGTTAGTGTTTTCTGCACAAAAGCGATTCTTGCGAAGCAATGTGAACAATTCTGCTTCCCAGGCACAGAGAAGGTGCTAGCAAGGAATTCTCTGCCTGCCTTTCCCCAGTGCTCTGCAAGCTCTCCAGGACAACATAGAATCTGGTGCTCTGTGCTTTCTTTCGTTCTGAACAAGTGTTACTGTTTTCTGCACAAAAGCGATTCTGCGAAGCAATGTGAACAGGCACAGAGAAGGTGCTAGCAGGGAATTCTCTGCCTGCCTTTCCCCAGTGCTCTGCAAGCTCTCCAGGACAACAGCAAATCTGGGGCTCTGTGCTTTCTTTCGTTCTGAACAAGTGTTAGTGTTTTCTGCACAAAAGCGATTCTGCGAAGCAATGTGAACACTTCTGCTTCCCAGGCACAGAGAAGGTGCTAGCAAGGAATTCTCTGCCTGCCTTTCCCCAGTGCTCTGCAAGCTCTCCAGGACAACATAGAATCTGGGGCTCTGTGCTTTCTTTCGTTCTGAACAAGTGTTACTGTTTTCTGCACAAAAGCGATTCTGCGAAGCAATGTGAACAGGCACAGAGAAGGTGCTAGCAGGGAATTCTCTGCCTGCCTTTCCCCAGTGCTCTGCAAGCTCTCCAGGACAACATAAAATCTGGGGCTCTGTGCTTTCTTTCGTTCTGAACAAGTGTTAGTGTTTTCTGCACAAAAGCGATTCTGCGAAGCAATGTGAACACTTCTGCTTCCCAGGCACAGAGAAGGTGCTAGCAAGGAATTCTCTGCCTGCCTTTCCCCAGTGCTCTGCAAGCTCTCCAGGACAACATAAAATCTGGGGCTCTGTGCTTTCTTTCGTTCTGAACAAGTGTTACTGTTTTCTGCACAAAAGCGATTCTGCGAAGCAATGTGAACAGGCACAGAGAAGGTGCTATCAGGGAATTCTCTGCCTGCCTTTCCCCAGTGCTCTGCAAGCTCTCCAGGACAACATAGAATCTGGGGCTCTGTGCTTTCTTTCGTTCTGAACAAGTGTTAGTGTTTTCTGCACAAAAGCGATTCTTGCGAAGCAATGTGAACAGGCACAGAGAAGGTGCTATCAGGGAATTCTCTGCCTGCCTTTCCCCAGTGCTCTGCAAGCTCTCCAGGACAACATAGAATCTGGGGCTCTGTGCTTTCTTTCCTTCTGAACAATTGTTAGTGTTTTCTGCACAAAAGAGATTCTTGCGAAGCAATGTGAACAATTCTGCTTCCCAGGCACAGAGAAGGTGCTAGCAAGGAATTCTCTGCCTGCCTTTCCCCAGTGCTCTGCAAGCTCTCCAGGACAACATAGAATCTGGTGCTCTGTGCTTTCTTTCGTTCTGAACAAGTGTTACTGTTTTCTGCACAAAAGCGATTCTGCGAAGCAATGTGAACAGGCACAGAGAAGGTGCTAGCAGGGAATTCTCTGCCTGCCTTTCCCCAGTGCTCTGCAAGCTCTCCAGGACAACATAAAATCTGGGGCTCTGTGCTTTCTTTCCTTCTGAACAAGTGTTAGTGTTTTCTGCACAAAAGCGATTCTGCGAAGCAATGTGAACACTTCTGCTTCCCAGGCACAGAGAAGGTGCTAGCAAGGAATTCTCTGCCTGCCTTTCCCCAGTGCTCTGCAAGCTCTCCAGGACAACATAAAATCTGGGGCTCTGTGCTTTCTTTCGTTCTGAACAAGTGTTACTGTTTTCTGCACTAAAGCGATTCTGCGAAACAATGTGAACAGGCACAGAGAAGGTGCTAGCAGCGAATTCTCTGTCTGCCTTTCCCCAGTGCTCTGCAAGCTCTCCAGGACAACACAGAATCTGGGGCTCTGTGCTTTCTTTCGTTCTGAACAAGTGTTACTGTTTTCTGCACAAAAGCGATTCTGCGAAGCAATGTGAACAGGCACAGAGAAGGTGCTATCAGGGAATTCTCTGCCTGCCTTTCCCCAGTGCTCTGCAAGCTCTCCAGGACAACATAGAATCTGGGGCTCTGTGCTTTCTTTCCTTCTGAACAAGTGTTAGTGTTTTCTGCACAAAAGCGATTCTTGCGAAGCAATGTGAACAATTCTGCTTCCCAGGCACAGAGAAGGTGCTAGCAAGGAATTCTCTGCCTGCCTTTCCCCAGTGCTCTGCAAGCTCTCCAGGACAACATAGAATCTGGTGCTCTGTGCTTTCTTTCGTTCTGAACAAGTGTTACTGTTTTCTGCACAAAAGCGATTCTGCGAAGCAATGTGAACAGGCACAGAGAAGGTGCTAGCAGGGAATTCTCTGCCTGCCTTTCCCCAGTGCTCTGCAAGCTCTCCAGGACAACAGCAAATCTGGGGCTCTGTGCTTTCTTTCGTTCTGAACAAGTGTTAGTGTTTTCTGCACAAAAGCGATTCTGCGAAGCAATGTGAACACTTCTGCTTCCCAGGCACAGAGAAGGTGCTAGCAAGGAATTCTCTGCCTGCCTTTCCCCAGTGCTCTGCAAGCTCTCCAGGACAACATAGAATCTGGGGCTCTGTGCTTTCTTTCGTTCTGAACAAGTGTTACTGTTTTCTGCACAAAAGCGATTCTGCGAAGCAATGTGAACAGGCACAGAGAAGGTGCTAGCAGGGAATTCTCTGCCTGCCTTTCCCCAGTGCTCTGCAAGCTCTCCAGGACAACATAAAATCTGGGGCTCTGTGCTTTCTTTCGTTCTGAACAAGTGTTAGTGTTTTCTGCACAAAAGCGATTCTGCGAAGCAATGTGAACACTTCTGCTTCCCAGGCACAGAGAAGGTGCTAGCAAGGAATTCTCTGCCTGCCTTTCCCCAGTGCTCTGCAAGCTCTCCAGGACAACATAAAATCTGGGGCTCTGTGCTTTCTTTCGTTCTGAACAAGTGTTACTGTTTTCTGCACAAAAGCGATTCTGCGAAGCAATGTGAACAGGCACAGAGAAGGTGCTATCAGGGAATTCTCTGCCTGCCTTTCCCCAGTGCTCTGCAAGCTCTCCAGGACAACATAGAATCTGGGGCTCTGTGCTTTCTTTCGTTCTGAACAAGTGTTAGTGTTTTCTGCACAAAAGCGATTCTTGCGAAGCAATGTGAACAGGCACAGAGAAGGTGCTATCAGGGAATTCTCTGCCTGCCTTTCCCCAGTGCTCTGCAAGCTCTCCAGGACAACATAGAATCTGGGGCTCTGTGCTTTCTTTCCTTCTGAACAATTGTTAGTGTTTTCTGCACAAAAGCGATTCTTGCGAAGCAATGTGAACAATTCTGCTTCCCAGGCACAGAGAAGGTGCTAGCAAGGAATTCTCTGCCTGCCTTTCCCCAGTGCTCTGCAAGCTCTCCAGGACAACATAGAATCTGGTGCTCTGTGCTTTCTTTCGTTCTGAACAAGTGTTACTGTTTTCTGCACAAAAGCGATTCTGCGAAGCAATGTGAACAGGCACAGAGAAGGTGCTAGCAGGGAATTCTCTGCCTGCCTTTCCCCAGTGCTCTGCAAGCTCTCCAGGACAACATCAAATCTGGGGCTCTGTGCTTTCTTTCGTTCTGAACAAGTGTTAGTGTTTTCTGCACAAAAGCGATTCTGCGAAGCAATGTGAACACTTCTGCTTCCCAGGCACAGAGAAGGTGCTAGCAAGGAATTCTCTGCCTGCCTTTCCCCAGTGCTCTGCAAGCTCTCCAGGACAACATAAAATCTGGGGCTCTGTGCTTTCTTTCGTTCTGAACAAGTGTTACTGTTTTCTGCACAAAAGCGATTCTGCGAAGCAATGTGAACAGGCACAGAGAAGGTGCTAGCAGCGAATTCTCTGCCTGCCTTTCCCCAGTGCTCTGCAAGCTCTCCAGGACAACATAGAATCTGGGGCTCTGTGCTTTCTTTCGTTCTGAACAAGTGTTACTGTTTTCTGCACAAAAGCGATTCTGCGAAGCAATGTGAACACTTCTGCTTCCCAGGCACAGAGAAGGTGCTAGCAGGGAATTCTCTGCCTGCCTTTCCCCAGTGCTCTGCAAGCTCTCCAGGACAACAGCAAATCTGGGGCTCTGTGCTTTCTTTCCTTCTGAACAAGTGTTACTGTTCACTGCACAAAAGCTATTCTTGCGAAGCAATGTGAACACTTCTGCTTCCCAGGCACAGAGAATTTGCTAGCAAGGAAATATATGCCTGCCTTTCCCCAGTGCTCTGCAAGCTCTCCAGGACAACATAAAATCTGGGGCTCTGTGCTTTCTTTCCTTCTGAACAAGTGTTACTGTTTTCTGCACAAAAGCGATTCTGCAAAGCAATGTGAACACTTCTGCTTCCCAGGCACAGAGAAGGTGCTAGCAAGGAAATATCTGCCTGCCTTTCCCCAGTGCTCTGCAAGCTCTCCAGGACAACATAGAATCTGGGGCTCTGTGCTTTCTTTCCTTCTGAACAACTGTTACTGTTTTCTGCACAAAAGCTATTCTTGCGAAGCAATGTGAACAGGCACAGAGAAGGTGCTATCAGGGAATTCTCTGCCTGCCTTTCCCCAGTGCTCTGCAAGCTCTCCAGGACAACATAAAATCTGGGGCTCTGTGCTTTCTTTCGTTCTGAACAAGTGTTAGTGTTTTCTGCACAAAAGCGATTCTGCGAAGCAACGTGAAAACTTATGCTTCCCAGGCACAGAGAAGGTGCTAGCAGGGAATTCTCTGCCTGCCTTTCCCCAGTGCTCTGCAAGCTCACCAGGACAACATAAAATCTGGGGCTCTGTGCTTTCTTTTGTTCTGAACAAGTGTTACTGTTTTCTGCACAAAAGCGATTCTGCGAAGAAATGTGAACACTTCTGCTTCCCAGGCGCAGAGAAGGTGCTATCAGGGAATTCTCTGCCTGCCTTTCCCCAGTGCTCTGCAAGCTCTCCAGGACAACATAAAATCTGGGGCTCTGTGCTTTCTTTCGTTCTGAACAAGTGTTACTGTTTTCTGCACAAAAGCGATTCTGCGAAGCAATGTGAACAGGCACAGAGAAGGTGCTATCAGGGAATTCTCTGCCTGCCTTTCCCCAGTGCTCTGCAAGCTCTCCAGGACAACATAGAATCTGGGGCTCTGTGCTTTCTTTCGTTCTGAACAACTGTTACTGTTTTCTGCACAAAAGCGATTCTTGCGAAGCAATGTGAACACTTCTGCTTCCCAGGCACAGAGAAGGTGCTATCAGGGAATTCTCTGCCTGCCTTTCCCCAGTGCTCTGCAAGCTCTCCAGGACAACATAGAATCTGGGGCTCTGTGCTTTCTTTCCTTCTGAACAAGTGTTACTGTTTTCTGCACAAAAGCGATTCTTGCGAAGCAATGTGAACACTTCTGCTTCCCAGGCACAGAGAAGGTGCTATCAGGGAATTCTCTGCCTGCCTTTCCCCAGTGCTCTGCAAGCTCTCCAGGACAACATAGAATCTGGGGCTCTGTGCTTTCTTTCCTTCTGAACAAGTGTTACTGTTTTCTGCACAAAAGCGATTCTGCAAAGCAATGTGAACAGGCACAGAGAAGGTGCTATCAGGGAATTCTCTGCCTGCCTTTCCCCAGTGCTCTGCAAGCTCTCCAGGACAACATAGAATCTGGGGCTCTGTGCTTTCTTTCGTTCTGAACAACTGTTACTGTTTTCTGCACAAAAGCGATTCTTGCGAAGCAATGTGAACACTTCTGCTTCCCAGGCACAGAGAAGGTGCTAGCAGGGAATTCTCTGCCTGCCTTTCCCCAGTGCTCTGCAAGCTCTCCAGGACAACATAGAATCTGGGGCTCTGTGCTTTCTTTCGTTCTGAACAACTGTTACTGTTTTCTGCACAAAAGCGATTCTGCGAAGCAATGTGAACACTTCTGCTTCCCAGGCACAGAGAAGGTGCTAGCAAGGAATTCTCTGCCTGCCTTTCCCCAGTGCTCTGCAAGCTCTCCAGGACAACATAGAATCTGGGGCTCTGTGCTTTCTTTCCTTCTGAACAACAGTTACTGTTTCCTGCACAAAAGCGATTCTTGCGAAGCAATGTGAACACTTCTGCTTCCCAGGCACAGAGAAGGTGCTAGCAAGGAATTCTCTGCCTGCCTTTCCCCAGTGCTCTGCAAGCTCTCCAGGACAACATAAAATCTGGGGCTCTGTGCTTTCTTTCCTTCTGAACAAGTGTTAGTGTTTTCTGCACAAAAGCGATTCTGCAAAGCAATGTGAACAGGCACAGAGAAGGTGCTATCAGGGAATTCTCTGCCTGCCTTTCCCCAGTGCTCTGCAAGCTCTCCAGGACAACATAGAATCTGGGGCTCTGTGCTTTCTTTCGTTCTGAACAACTGTTACTGTTTTCTGCACAAAAGCGATTCTTGCGAAGCAATGTGAACACTTCTGCTTCCCAGGCACAGAGAAGGTGCTAGCAAGGAATTCTCTGCCTGCCTTTCCCCAGTGCTCTGCAAGCTCTCCAGGACAACATAAAATCTGGGGCTCTGTGCTTTCTTTCCTTCTGAACAAGTGTTACTGTTTTCTGCACAAAAGCGATTCTGCGAAGCAATGTGAACAGGCACAGAGAAGGTGCTATCAGGGAATTCTCTGCCTGCCTTTCCCCAGTGCTCTGCAAGCTCTCCAGGACAACATAGAATCTGGGGCTCTGTGCTTTCTTTCCTTCTGAACAAGTGTTACTCTTCACTGCACAAAAGCTATTCTTGCGAAGCAATGTGAACACTTCTGCTTCCCAGGCACAGAGAAGTTGCTAGCAAGGAAATATCTGCCTGCCTTTCCCCAGTGCTCTGCAAGCTCTCCAGGACAACATAAAATCTGGGGCTCTGTGCTTTCTTTCCTTCTGAACAAGTGTTACTGTTTTCTGCACAAAAGCGATTCTGCGAAGCAATGTGAACAGGCACAGAGAAGGTGCTATCAGGGAATTCTCTGCCTGCCTTTCCCCAGTGCTCTGCAAGCTCTCCAGGACAACATAGAATCTGGGGCTCTGTGCTTTCTTTCGTTCTGAACAACTGTTACTGTTTTCTGCACAAAAGCGATTCTGTGAAGCAATGTGAACACTTCTGCTTCCCAGGCACAGAGAAGGTGCTAGCAAGGAATTCTCTGCCTGCCTTTCCCCAGTGCTCTGCAAGCTCTCCAGGACAACATAAAATCTGGGGCTCTGTGCTTTCTTTCGTTCTGAACAAGTGTTACTGTTTTCTGCACAAAAGCGATTCTGCGAAGCAATGTGAACAGGCACAGAGAAGGTGCTATCAGGGAATTCTCTGCCTGCCTTTCCCCAGTGCTCTGCAAGCTCTCCAGGACAACATAAAATCTGGGGCTCTGTGCTTTCTTTCGTTCTGAACAAGTGTTACTGTTTTCTGCACAAAAGCGATTCTGCGAAGCAATGTGAACACTTCTGCTTCCCAGGCACAGAGAAGGTGCTATCAGGGAATTCTCTGCCTGCCTTTCCCCAGTGCTCTGCAAGCTCTCCAGGACAACATAGAATCTGGGGCTCTGTGCTTTCTTTCCTTGTGAACAATTGTTAGTGTTTTCTGCACAAAAGCGATTCTTGCGAAGCAATGTGAACACTTCTGCTTCCCAGGCACAGAGAAGGTGCTAGCAAGGAATTCTCTGCCTGCCTTTCCCCAGTGCTCTGCAAGCTCTCCAGGACAACATAGAATCTGGGGCTCTGTGCTTTCTTTCGTTCTGAACAAGTGTTACTGTTTTCTGCACAAAAGCGATTCTGCGAAGCAATGTGAACAGGCACAGAGAAGGTGCTATCAGGGAATTCTCTGCCTGCCTTTCCCCAGTGCTCTGCAAGCTCTCCAGGACAACATAAAATCTGGGGCTCTGTGCTTTCTTTCGTTCTGAACAAGTGTTAGTGTTTTCTGCACAAAAGCGATTCTGCGAAGCAATGTGAACACTTCTGCTTCCCAGGCACAGAGAAGGTGCTAGCAAGGAATTCTCTGCCTGCCTTTCCCCAGTGCTCTGCAAGCTCTCCAGGACAACATAGAATCTGGGGCTCTGTGCTTTCTTTCCTTCTGAACAATTGTTAGTGTTTTCTGCACAAAAGCGATTCTGCGAAGCAATGTGAACACTTCTGCTTCCCAGGCACAGAGAAGGTGCTATCAGGGAATTCTCTGCCTGCCTTTCCCCAGTGCTCTGCAAGCTCTCCAGGACAACATAGAATCTGGGGCTCTGTGCTTTCTTTCCTTCTGAACAATTGTTAGTGTTTTCTGCACAAAAGCGATTCTTGCGAAGCAATGTGAACACTTCTGCTTCCCAGGCACAGACAAGGTGCTAGCAGGGAATTCTCTGCCTGCCTTTCCCCAGTGCTCTGCAAGCTCTCCAGGACAACATAGAATCTGGGGCTCTGTGCTTTCTTTCGTTCTGAACAAGTGTTACTGTTTTCTGCACAAAAGCGATTCTGCGAAGCAATGTGAACAGGCACAGAGAAGGTGCTAGCAGGGAATTCTCTGCCTGCCTTTCCCCAGTGCTCTGCAAGCTCTCCAGGACAACATAAAATCTGGGGCTCTGTGCTTTCTTTCGTTCTGAACAAGTGTTAGTGTTTTCTGCACAAAAGCGATTCTGCGAAGCAATGTGAACACTTCTGCTTCCCAGGCACAGAGAAGGTGCTAGCAAGGAATTCTCTGCCTGCCTTTCCCCAGTGCTCTGCAAGCTCTCCAGGACAACATAGAATCTGGGGCTCTGTGCTTTCTTTCGTTCTGAACAAGTGTTACTGTTTTCTGCACAAAAGCGATTCTGCGAAGCAATGTGAACAGGCACAGAGAAGGTGCTATCAGGGAATTCTCTGCCTGCCTTTCCCCAGTGCTCTGCAAGCTCTCCAGGACAACATAGAATCTGGGGCTCTGTGCTTTCTTTCCTTCTGAACAATTGTTAGTGTTTTCTGCACAAAAGCGATTCTTGCGAAGCAATGTGAACAATTCTGCTTCCCAGGCACAGAGAAGGTGCTAGCAAGGAATTCTCTGCCTGCCTTTCCCCAGTGCTCTGCAAGCTCTCCAGGACAACATAGAATCTGGTGCTCTGTGCTTTCTTTCGTTCTGAACAAGTGTTACTGTTTTCTGCACAAAAGCGATTCTGCGAAGCAATGTGAACAGGCACAGAGAAGGTGCTAGCAGGGAATTCTCTGCCTGCCTTTCCCCAGTGCTCTGCAAGCTCTCCAGGACAACATCAAATCTGGGGCTCTGTGCTTTCTTTCGTTCTGAACAAGTGTTAGTGTTTTCTGCACAAAAGCGATTCTGCGAAGCAATGTGAACACTTCTGCTTCCCAGGCACAGAGAAGGTGCTAGCAAAGAATTCTCTGCCTGCCTTTCCCCAGTGCTCTGCAAGCTCTCCAGGACAACATAGAATCTGGGGCTCTGTGCTTTCTTTCCTTCTGAACAATTGTTAGTGTTTTCTGCACAAAAGCGATTCTTGCGAAGCAATGTGAACACTTCTGCTTCCCAGGCACAGAGAAGGTGCTAGCAGGGAATTCTCTGCCTGCCTTTCCCCAGTGCTCTGCAAGCTCTCCAGGACAACATAGAATCTGGGGCTCTGTGCTTTCTTTCGTTCTGAACAAGTGTTACTGTTTTCTGCACAAAAGCGATTCTGCGAAGCAATGTGAACAGGCACAGAGAAGGTGCTATCAGGGAATTCTCTGCCTGCCTTTCCCCAGTGCTCTGCAAGCTCTCCAGGACAACATAAAATCTGGGGCTCTGTGCTTTCTTTCGTTCTGAACAAGTGTTAGTGTTTTCTGCACAAAAGCGATTCTGCGAAGCAATGTGAACACTTCTGCTTCCCAGGCACAGAGAAGGTGCTAGCAAGGAATTCTCTGCCTGCCTTTCCCCAGTGCTCTGCAAGCTCTCCAGGACAACATAAAATCTGGGGCTCTGTGCTTTCTTTCGTTCTGAACAAGTGTTACTGTTTTCTGCACAAAAGCGATTCTGCGAAGCAATGTGAACAGGCACAGAGAAGGTGCTATCAGGGAATTCTCTGCCTGCCTTTCCCCAGTGCTCTGCAAGCTCTCCAGGACAACATAGAATCTGGGGCTCTGTGCTTTCTTTCCTTCTGAACAATTGTTAGTGTTTTCTGCACAAAAGCGATTCTTGCGAAGCAATGTGAACACTTCTGCTTCCCAGGCACAGACAAGGTGCTAGCAGGGAATTCTCTGCCTGCCTTTCCCCAGTGCTCTGCAAGCTCTCCAGGACAACATAGAATCTGGGGCTCTGTGCTTTCTTTCGTTCTGAACAAGTGTTACTGTTTTCTGCACAAAAGCGATTCTGCGAAGCAATGTGAACAGGCACAGAGAAGGTGCTAGCAGGGAATTCTCTGCCTGCCTTTCCCCAGTGCTCTGCAAGCTCTCCAGGACAACATAAAATCTGGGGCTCTGTGCTTTCTTTCGTTCTGAACAAGTGTTAGTGTTTTCTGCACAAAAGCGATTCTGCGAAGCAATGTGAACACTTCTGCTTCCCAGGCACAGAGAAGGTGCTAGCAAGGAATTCTCTGCCTGCCTTTCCCCAGTGCTCTGCAAGCTCTCCAGGACAACATAAAATCTGGGGCTCTGTGCTTTCTTTCGTTCTGAACAAGTGTTACTGTTTTCTGCACAAAAGCGATTCTGCGAAGCAATGTGAACAGGCACAGAGAAGGTGCTATCAGGGAATTCTCTGCCTGCCTTTCCCCAGTGCTCTGCAAGCTCTCCAGGACAACATAAAATCTGGGGCTCTGTGCTTTCTTTCCTTCTGAACAATTGTTAGTGTTTTCTGCACAAAAGCGATTCTTGCGAAGCAATGTGAACAATTCTGCTTCCCAGGCACAGAGAAGGTGCTAGCAAGGAATTCTCTGCCTGCCTTTCCCCAGTGCTCTGCAAGCTCTCCAGGACAACATAGAATCTGGTGCTCTGTGCTTTCTTTCGTTCTGAACAAGTGTTACTGTTTTCTGCACAAAAGCGATTCTGCGAAGCAATGTGAACAGGCACAGAGAAGGTGCTAGCAGGGAATTCTCTGCCTGCCTTTCCCCAGTGCTCTGCAAGCTCTCCAGGACAACATAGAATCTGGGGCTCTGTGCTTTCTTTCGTTCTGAACAAGTGTTAGTGTTTTCTGCACAAAAGCGATTCTGCGAAGCAATGTGAACACTTCTGCTTCCCAGGCACAGAGAAGGTGCTAGCAAGGAATTCTCTGCCTGCCTTTCCCCAGTGCTCTGCAAGCTCTCCAGGACAACATAAAATCTGGGGCTCTGTGCTTTCTTTCGTTCTGAACAAGTGTTACTGTTTTCTGCACAAAAGCGATTCTGCGAAGCAATGTGAACAGGCACAGAGAAGGTGCTAGCAGGGAATTCTCTGCCTGCCTTTCCCCAGTGCTCTGCAAGCTCTCCAGGACAACATAGAATCTGGGGCTCTGTGCTTTCTTTCCTTCTGAACAAGTGTTACTGTTTTCTGCACAAAAGCGATTCTTGCGAAGCAATGTGAACACTTCTGCTTCCCAGGCACAGAGAAGGTGCTAGCAGGGAATTCTCTGCCTGCCTTTCCCCAGTGCTCTGCAAGCTCTCCAGGACAACATAGAATCTGGGGCTCTGTGCTTTCTTTCGTTCTGAACAACTGTTACTGTTTTCTGCACAAAAGCGATTCTTGCGAAGCAATGTGAACACTTCTGCTTCCCAGGCACAGAGAAGGTGCTAGCAAGGAATTCTCTGTCTGCCTTTCCCCAGTGCTCTCTAAGCTCTCCAGGACAACATAGAATCTGGGGTTCTGTGCTTTCTTTCGTTCTGAACAAGTGTTACTGTTTTCTGCACAAAAGCGATTCTGCGAAGCAATGTGAACAGGCACAGAGAAGGTGCTAGCAGGGAATTCTCTGCCTGCCTTTCCCCAGTGCTCTGCAAGCTCTCCAGGACAACATAAAATCTGGGGCTCTGTGCTTTCTTTCCTTCTGAACAACTGTTACTGTTTTCTGCACAAAAGCGATTCTGCGAAGCAATGTGAACACTTCTGCTTCCCAGGCACAGAGAAGGTGCTAGCAGGGAATTCTCTGCCTGCCTTTCCCCAGTGCTCTGCAAGCTCTCCAGGACAACATAGAATCTGGGGCTCTGTGCTTTCTTTCCTTCTGAAAAAGTGTTACTGTTTTCTGCACAAAAGCGATTCTTGCGAAGCAATGTGAACACTTCTGCTTCCCAGGCACAGAGAAGGTGCTAGCAAGGAATTCTCTGCCTGCCTTTCCCCAGTGCTCTGCAAGCTCTCCAGGACAACATAGAATCTGGGGCTCTGTGCTTTCTTTCGTTCTGAACAAGTGTTACTGTTTTCTGCACAAAAGCGATTCTGCGAAGCAATGTGAACACTTCTGCTTCCCAGGCACAGAGAAGGTGCTAGCAAGGAATTCTCTGCCTGCCTTTCCCCAGTGCTCTGCAAGCTCTCCAGGACAACATAGAATCTGGGGCTCTGTGCTTTCTTTCGTTCTGAACAAGTGTTACTGTTTTCTGCACTAAAGCGATTCTGCGAAACAATGTGAACAGGCACAGAGAAGGTGCTAGCAGCGAATTCTCTGTCTGCCTTTCCCCAGTGCTCTGCAAGCTCTCCAGGACAACACAGAATCTGGGGCTCTGTGCTTTCTTTCGTTCTGAACAAGTGTTACTGTTTTCTGCACAAAAGCGATTCTGCGAAGCAATGTGAACAGGCACAGAGAAGGTGCTAGCAGGGAATTCTCTGCCTGCCTTTCCCCAGTGCTCTGCAAGCTCTCCAGGACAACATCAAATCTGGGGCTCTGTGCTTTCTTTCGTTCTGAACAAGTGTTAGTGTTTTCTGCACAAAAGCGATTCTGCGAAGCAATGTGAACACTTCTGCTTCCCAGGCACAGAGAAGGTGCTAGCAAGGAATTCTCTGCCTGCCTTTCCCCAGTGCTCTGCAAGCTCTCCAGGACAACATAAAATCTGGGGCTCTGTGCTTTCTTTCGTTCTGAACAAGTGTTACTGTTTTCTGCACAAAAGCGATTCTGCGAAGCAATGTGAACAGGCACAGAGAAGGTGCTATCAGGGAATTCTCTGCCTGCCTTTCCCCAGTGCTCTGCAAGCTCTCCAGGACAACATAGAATCTGGGGCTCTGTGCTTTCTTTCCTTCTGAACAAGTGTTACTGTTTTCTGCACAAAAGCGATTCTTGCGAAGCAATGTGAACACTTCTGCTTCCCAGGCACAGAGAAGGTGCTAGCAAGGAATTCTCTGCCTGCCTTTCCCCAGTGCTCTGCAAGCTCTCCAGGACAACATAGAATCTGGGGCTCTGTGCTTTCTTTCGTTCTGAACAACTGTTACTGTTTTCTGCACAAAAGCGATTCTTGCGAAGCAATGTGAACACTTCTGCTTCCCAGGCACAGAGAAGGTGCTAGCAAGGAATTCTCTGTCTGCCTTTCCCCAGTGCTCTCTAAGCTCTCCAGGACAACATAAAATCTGGCGCTCTGTGCTTTCTTTCGTTCTGAACAAGTGTTACTGTTTTCTGCACTAAAGCGATTCTGCGAAGCAATGTGAACAGGCACAGAGAAGGTGCTAGCAGGGAATTCTCTGCCTGCCTTTCCCCAGTGCTCTGCAAGCTCTCCAGGACAACATAGAATCTGGGGCTCTGTGCTTTCTTTCCTTCTGAACAAGTGTTACTGTTCACTGCACAAAAGCTATTCTTGCGAAGCAATGTGAACACTTCTGCTTCCCAGGCACAGAGAAGTTGCTAGCAGGGAAATATCTGCCTGCCTTTCCCCAGTGCTCTGCAAGCTCTCCAGGACAACATAAAATCTGGGGCTCTGTGCTTTCTTTCGTTCTGAACAAGTGTTACTGTTTTCTGCACAAAAGCGATTCTGCGAAGCAATGTGAACACTTCTGCTTCCCAGGCACAGAGAAGGTGCTAGCAAGGAATTCTCTGCCTGCCTTTCCCCAGTGCTCTGCAAGCTCTCCAGGACAACATAAAATCTGGCGCTCTGTGCTTTCTTTCGTTCTGAACAAGTGTTACTGTTTTCTGCACAAAAGCGATTCTGCGAAGCAATGTGAACAGGCACAGAGAAGGTGCTAGCAGCGAATTCTCTGCCTGCCTTTCCCCAGTGCTCTGCAAGCTCTCCAGGACAACATAAAATCTGGGGCTCTGTGCTTTCTTTCGTTCTGAACAAGTGTTACTGTTTTCTGCACAAAAGCGATTCTGCGAAGCAATGTGAACACTTCTGCTTCCCAGGCACAGAGAAGGTGCTAGCAAGGAATTCTCTGCCTGCCTTTCCCCAGTGCTCTGCAAGCTCTCCAGGACAACATAAAATCTGGCGCTCTGTGCTTTCTTTCGTTCTGAACAAGTGTTACTGTTTTCTGCACAAAAGCGATTCTGCGAAGCAATGTGAACAGGCACAGAGAAGGTGCTATCAGGGAATTCTCTGCCTGCCTTTCCCCAGTGCTCTGCAAGCTCTCCAGGACAACATAGAATCTGGGGCTCTGTGCTTTCTTTCGTTCTGAACAAGTGTTACTGTTTTCTGCACAAAAGCGATTCTGCGAAGCAATGTGAACACTTCTGCTTCCCAGGCACAGAGAAGGTGCTAGCAAGGAATTCTCTGCCTGCCTTTCCCCAGTGCTCTGCAAGCTCTCCAGGACAACATAAAATCTGGGGCTCTGTGCTTTCTTTCGTTCTGAACAAGTGTTACTGTTTTCTGCACAAAAGTGATTCTGCGAAGCAATGTGAACAGGCACAGAGAAGGTGCTATCAGGGAATTCTCTGCCTGCCTTTCCCCAGTGCTCTGCAAGCTCTCCAGGACAACATAGAATCTGGTGCTCTGTGCTTTCTTTCGTTCTGAACAACTGTTACTGTTTTCTGCACAAAAGCGATTCTTGCGAAGCAATGTGAACACTTCTGCTTCCCAGGCACAGAGAAGGTGCTAGCAAGGAATTCTCTGCCTGCCTTTCCCCAGTGCTCTGCAAGCTCTCCAGGACAACATAGAATCTGGGGCTCTGTGCTTTCTTTCCTTCTGAACAAGTGTTAGTGTTTTCTGCACAAAAGCGATTCTTGCGAAGCAATGTGAACACTTCTGCTTCCCAGGCACAGAGAAGGTGCTAGCAAGGAATTCTCTGCCTGCCTTTCCCCAGTGCTCTGCAATCTCTCCAGGACAACATAAAATCTGGGGCTCTGTGCTTTCTTTCCTTCTGAACAAGTGTTAGTGTTTTCTGCACAAAAGCGATTCTGCGAAGCAATGTGAACAGGCACAGAGAAGGTGCTATCAGGGAATTCTCTGCCTGCCTTTCCCCAGTGCTCTGCAAGCTCTCCAGGACAACATAGAATCTGGGGCTCTGTGCTTTCTTTCGTTCTGAACAACTGTTACTGTTTTCTGCACAAAAGCGATTCTTGCGAAGCAATGTGAACACTTCTGCTTCCCAGGCACAGAGAAGGTGCTAGCAAGGAATTCTCTGTCTGCCTTTCCCCAGTGCTCTCTAAGCTCTCCAGGACAACATAAAATCTGGCGCTCTGTGCTTTCTTTCGTTCTGAACAAGTGTTACTGTTTTCTGCACTAAAGCGATTCTGCGAAGCAATGTGAACAGGCACAGAGAAGGTGCTAGCAGGGAATTCTCTGCCTGCCTTTCCCCAGTGCTCTGCAAGCTCTCCAGGACAACATAGAATCTGGGGCTCTGTGCTTTCTTTCCTTCTGAACAAGTGTTACTGTTCACTGCACAAAAGCTATTCTTGCGAAGCAATGTGAACACTTCTGCTTCCCAGGCACAGAGAAGTTGCTAGCAGGGAAATATCTGCCTGCCTTTCCCCAGTGCTCTGCAAGCTCTCCAGGACAACATAAAATCTGGGGCTCTGTGCTTTCTTTCGTTCTGAACAAGTGTTACTGTTTTCTGCACTAAAGCGATTCTGCGAAGCAATGTGAACAGGCACAGAGAAGGTGCTAGCAGGGAATTCTCTGCCTGCCTTTCCCCAGTGCTCTGCAAGCTCTCCAGGACAACATAGAATCTGGGGCTCTGTGCTTTCTTTCGTTCTGAACAACTGTTACTGTTTTCTGCACAAAAGCGATTCTGCGAAGCAATGTGAACACTTCTGCTTCCCAGGCACAGAGAAGGTGCTAGCAAGGAATTCTCTGCCTGCCTTTCCCCAGTGCTCTGCAAGCTCTCCAGGACAACATAATATCTGGGGCTCTGTGCTTTCTTTCCTTCTGAACAAGTGTTACTGTTTTCTGCACAAAAGCGATTCTGCGAAGCAATGTGAACACTTCTGCTTCTCAGGCACAGAGAAGGTGCTAGCAAGGAATTCTCTGCCTGCCTTTCCCCAGTGCTCTGCAAGCTCTCCAGGACAACATAAAATCTGGGGCTCTGTGCTTTCTTTCGTTCTGAACAAGTGTTACTGTTTTCTGCACAAAAGCGATTCTGCGAAGCAATGTGAACACTTCTGCTTCCCAGGCACAGAGAAGGTGCTAGCAGGGAATTCTCTGCCTGCCTTTCCCCAGTGCTCTGCAATCTCTCCAGGACAACATAGAATCTGGGGCTCTGTGCTTTCTTTCGTTCTGAACAAGTGTTACTGTTTTCTGCACAAAAGCGATTCTTGCGAAGCAATGTGAACACTTCTGCTTCCCAGGCACAGAGAAGGTGCTAGCAGGGAATTCTCTGCCTGCCTTTCCCCAGTGCTCTGCAAGCTCTCCAGGACAACATAGAATCTGGGGCTCTGTGCTTTCTTTCCTTCTGAACAATTGTTAGTGTTTTCTGCACAAAAGCGATTCTTGCGAAGCAATGTGAACACTTCTGCTTCCCAGGCACAGAGAAGGTGCTAGCAAGGAATTCTCTGCCTGCCTTTCCCCAGTGCTCTGCAAGCTCTCCAGGACAACATAGAATCTGGGGCTCTGTGCTTTCTTTCGTTCTGAACAAGTGTTACTGTTTTCTGCACAAAAGCGATTCTGCGAAGCAATGTGAACACTTCTGCTTCCCAGGCACAGAGAAGGTGCTAGCAAGGAATTCTCTGCCTGCCTTTCCCCAGTGCTCTGCAAGCTCTCCAGGACAACATAAAATCTGGTGCTCTGTGCTTTCTTTCGTTCTGAACAAGTGTTAGTGTTTTCTGCACAAAAGCGATTCTTGCGAAGCAATGTGAACAGGCAGAGAGAAGGTGCTATCAGGGAATTCTCTGCCTGCCTTTCCCCAGTGCTCTGCAAGCTCTCCAGGACAACATAGAATCTGGGGCTCTGTGCTTTCTTTCCTTCTGAACAAGTGTTAGTGTTTTCTGCACAAAAGCGATTCTGCGAAGCAATGTGAACACTTCTGCTTCCCAGGCACAGAGAAGGTGCTAGCAAGGAATTCTCTGCCTGCCTTTCCCCAGTGCTCTGCAAGCTCTCCAGGACAACATAAAATCTGGGGCTCTGTGCTTTCTTTCGTTCTGAACAAGTGTTACTGTTTTCTGCACAAAAGCGATTCTGCGAAGCAATGTGAACAGGCACAGAGAAGGTGCTATCAGGGAATTCTCTGCCTGCCTTTCCCCAGTGCTCTGCAAGCTCTCCAGGACAACATAGAATCTGGGGCTCTGTGCTTTCTTTCGTTCTGAACAAGTGTTACTGTTTTCTGCACAAAAGCGATTCTGCGAAGCAATGTGAACACTTCTGCTTCCCAGGCACAGAGAAGGTGCTAGCAAGGAATTCTCTGCCTGCCTTTCCCCAGTGCTCTGCAAGCTCTCCAGGACAACATAAAATCTGGGGCTCTGTGCTTTCTTTCGTTCTGAACAAGTGTTACTGTTTTCTGCACAAAAGTGATTCTGCGAAGCAATGTGAACAGGCACAGAGAAGGTGCTATCAGGGAATTCTCTGCCTGCCTTTCCCCAGTGCTCTGCAAGCTCTCCAGGACAACATAGAATCTGGGGCTCTGTGCTTTCTTTCGTTCTGAACAACTGTTACTGTTTTCTGCACAAAAGCGATTCTTGCGAAGCAATGTGAACACTTCTGCTTCCCAGGCACAGAGAAGGTGCTAGCAAGGAATTCTCTGCCTGCCTTTCCCCAGTGCTCTGCAAGCTCTCCAGGACAACATAGAATCTGGGGCTCTGTGCTTTCTTTCCTTCTGAACAAGTGTTAGTGTTTTCTGCACAAAAGCGATTCTTGCGAAGCAATGTGAACACTTCTGCTTCCCAGGCACAGAGAAGGTGCTAGCAAGGAATTCTCTGCCTGCCTTTCCCCAGTGCTCTGCAATCTCTCCAGGACAACATAAAATCTGGGGCTCTGTGCTTTCTTTCCTTCTGAACAAGTGTTAGTGTTTTCTGCACAAAAGCGATTCTGCGAAGCAATGTGAACAGGCACAGAGAAGGTGCTATCAGGGAATTCTCTGCCTGCCTTTCCCCAGTGCTCTGCAAGCTCTCCAGGACAACATAGAATCTGGGGCTCTGTGCTTTCTTTCCTTCTGAACAACAGTTACTGTTTCCTGCACAAAAGCGATTCTTGCGAAGCAATGTGAACACTTCTGCTTCCCAGGCACAGAGAAGGTGCTATCAGGGAATTCTCTGCCTGCCTTTCTCCAGTGCTCTGCAAGCTCTCCAGGACAACATAAAATCTGGGGCTCTGTGCTTTCTTTCGTTCTGAACAAGTGTTACTGTTTTCTGCACAAAAGCGATTCTGCGAAGCAATGTGAACAGGCACAGAGAAGGTGCTATCAGGGAATTCTCTGCCTGCCTTTCCCCAGTGCTCTGCAAGCTCTCCAGGACAACATAGAATCTGGGGCTCTGTGCTTTCTTTCCTTCTGAACAATTGTTAGTGTTTTCTGCACAAAAGCGATTCTTGCGAAGCAATGTGAACAGGCACAGAGAAGGTGCTATCAGGGAATTCTCTGCCTGCCTTTCCCCAGTGCTCTGCAAGCTCTCCAGGACAACATAGAATCTGGGGCTCTGTGCTTTCTTTCCTTCTGAACAATTGTTAGTGTTTTCTGCACAAAAGCGATTCTTGCGAAGCAATGTGAACACTTCTGCTTCCCAGGCACAGAGAAGGTGCTAGCAAGGAATTCTCTGCCTGCCTTTCCCCAGTGCTCTGCAAGCTCTCCAGGACAACATAGAATCTGGTGCTCTGTGCTTTCTTTCGTTCTGAACAAGTGTTACTGTTTTCTGCACAAAAGCGATTCTGCGAAGCAATGTGAACAGGCACAGAGAAGGTGCTAGCAGGGAATTCTCTGCCTGCCTTTCCCCAGTGCTCTGGAAGCTCTCCAGGACAACATAAAATCTGGGGCTCTGTGCTTTCTTTCGTTCTGAACAAGTGTTAGTGTTTTCTGCACAAAAGCGATTCTGCGAAGCAATGTGAACACTTCTGCTTCCCAGGCACAGAGAAGGTGCTAGCAAGGAATTCTCTGCCTGCCTTTCCCCAGTGCTCTGCAAGCTCTCCAGGACAACATAAAATCTGGGGCTCTGTGCTTTCTTTCGTTCTGAACAAGTGTTACTGTTTTCTGCACAAAAGCGATTCTGCGAAGCAATGTGAACAGGCACAGAGAAGGTGCTATCAGGGAATTCTCTGCCTGCCTTTCCCCAGTGCTCTGCAAGCTCTCCAGGACAACATAGAATCTGGGGCTCTGTGCTTTCTTTCGTTCGGAACAAGTGTTACTGTTTTCTGCACAAAAGCGATTCTGCGAAGCAATGTGAACAGGCACAGAGAAGGTGCTATCAGGGAATTCTCTGCCTGCCTTTCCCCAGTGCTCTGCAAGCTCTCCAGGACAACATAGAATCTGGGGCTCTGTGCTTTCTTTCCTTCTGAACAAGTGTTACTGTTCACTGCACAAAAGCTATTCTTGCGAAGCAATGTGAACACTTCTGCTTCCCAGGCACAGAGAAGTTGCTAGCAAGGAAATATCTGCCTGCCTTTCCCCAGTGCTCTGCAAGCTCTCCAGGACAACATAAAATCTGGGGCTCTGTGCTTTCTTTCGTTCTGAACAAGTGTTACTGTTTTCTGCACAAAAGCGATTCTGCGAAGCAATGTGAACAGGCACAGAGAAGGTGCTATCAGGGAATTCTCTGCCTGCCTTTCCCCAGTGCTCTGCAAGCTCTCCAGGACAACATAGAATCTGGGGCTCTGTGCTTTCTTTCGTTCTGAACAACTGTTACTGTTTTCTGCACAAAAGCGATTCTGCGAAGCAATGTGAACACTTCTGCTTCCCAGGCACAGAGAAGGTGCTAGCAAGGAATTCTCTGCCTGCCTTTCCCCAGTGCTCTGCAAGCTCTCCAGGACAACATAAAATCTGGGGCTCTGTGCTTTCTTTCCTTCTGAACAAGTGTTACTGTTTTCTGCACAAAAGCGATTCTTGCGAAGCAATGTGAACACTTCTGCTTCCCAGGCACAGAGAAGGTGCTAGCAGGGAATTCTCTGCCTGCCTTTCCCCAGTGCTCTGCAAGCTCTCCAGGACAACATAGAATCTGGGGCTCTGTGCTTTCTTTCCTTCTGAACAAGTGTTAGTGTTTTCTGCACAAAAGCGATTCTTGCGAAGCAATGTGAACACTTCTGCTTCCCAGGCACAGAGAAGGTGCTAGCAAGGAATTCTCTGCCTGCCTTTCCCCAGTGCTCTGCAAGCTCTCCAGGACAACATAGAATCTGGGGCTCTGTGCTTTCTTTCGTTCTGAACAAGTGTTACTGTTTTCTGCACAAAAGCGATTCTGCGAAGCAATGTGAACACTTCTGCTTCCCAGGCACAGAGAAGGTGCTAGCAAGGAATTCTCTGCCTGCCTTTCCCCAGTGCTCTGCAAGCTCTCCAGGACAACATAAAATCTGGGGCTCTGTGCTTTCTTTCGTTCTGAACAAGTGTTACTGTTTTCTGCACAAAAGCGATTCTGCGAAGCAATGTGAACAGGCACAGAGAAGGTGCTAGCAGCGAATTCTCTGCCTGCCTTTCCCCAGTGCTCTGCAAGCTCTCCAGGACAACATAAAATCTGGGGCTCTGTGCTTTCTTTCCTTCTGAACAAGTGTTAATGTTTTCTGCACAAAAGCGATTCTGCGAAGCAATGTGAACACTTCTGCTTCCCAGGCACAGAGAAGGTGCTAGCAAGGAATTCTCTGCCTGCCTTTCCCCAGTGCTCTGCAAGCTCTCCAGGACAACATAAAATCTGGGGCTCTGTGCTTTCTTTCCTTCTGAACAAGTGTTACTGTTTTCTGCACAAAAGCGATTCTGCGAAGCAATGTGAACACTTCTGCTTCTCAGGCACAGAGAAGGTGCTAGCAAGGAATTCTCTGCCTGCCTTTCCCCAGTGCTCTGCAAGCTCTCCAGGACAACATAAAATCTGGGGCTCTGTGCTTTCTTTCGTTCTGAACAAGTGTTACTGTTTTCTGCACAAAAGCGATTCTGCGAAGCAATGTGAACACTTCTGCTTCCCAGGCACAGAGAAGGTGCTAGCAGGGAATTCTCTGCCTGCCTTTCCCCAGTGCTCTGCAAGCTCTCCAGGACAACATAGAATCTGGGGCTCTGTGCTTTCTTTCGTTCTGAACAAGTGTTACTGTTTTCTGCACAAAAGCGATTCTTGCGAAGCAATGTGAACACTTCTGCTTCCCAGGCACAGAGAAGGTGCTATCAGGGAATTCTCTGCCTGCCTTTCCCCAGTGCTCTGCAATCTCTCCAGGACAACATAGAATCTGGGGCTCTGTGCTTTCTTTCCTTCTGAACAATTGTTAGTGTTTTCTGCACAAAAGCGATTCTTGCGAAGCAATGTGAACACTTCTGCTTCCCAGGCACAGAGAAGGTGCTAGCAAGGAATTCTCTGCCTGCCTTTCCCCAGTGCTCTGCAATCTCTCCAGGACAACATAAAATCTGGGGCTCTGTGCTTTCTTTCCTTCTGAACAAGTGTTAGTGTTTTCTGCACAAAAGCGATTCTGCGAAGCAATGTGAACAGGCACAGAGAAGGTGCTATCAGGGAATTCTCTGCCTGCCTTTCCCCAGTGCTCTGCAAGCTCTCCAGGACAACATAGAATCTGGGGCTCTGTGCTTTCTTTCCTTCTGAACAACAGTTACTGTTTCCTGCACAAAAGCGATTCTTGCGAAGCAATGTGAACACTTCTGCTTCCCAGGCACAGAGAAGGTGCTATCAGGGAATTCTCTGCCTGCCTTTCTCCAGTGCTCTGCAAGCTCTCCAGGACAACATAAAATCTGGGGCTCTGTGCTTTCTTTCGTTCTGAACAAGTGTTACTGTTTTCTGCACAAAAGCGATTCTGCGAAGCAATGTGAACAGGCACAGAGAAGGTGCTATCAGGGAATTCTCTGCCTGCCTTTCCCCAGTGCTCTGCAAGCTCTCCAGGACAACATAGAATCTGGGGCTCTGTGCTTTCTTTCCTTCTGAACAATTGTTAGTGTTTTCTGCACAAAAGCGATTCTTGCGAAGCAATGTGAACAGGCACAGAGAAGGTGCTATCAGGGAATTCTCTGCCTGCCTTTCCCCAGTGCTCTGCAAGCTCTCCAGGACAACAGCAAATCTGGGGCTCTGTGCTTTCTTTCCTTCTGAACAATTGTTAGTGTTTTCTGCACAAAAGCGATTCTTGCGAAGCAATGTGAACACTTCTGCTTCCCAGGCACAGAGAAGGTGCTAGCAAGGAATTCTCTGCCTGCCTTTCCCCAGTGCTCTGCAAGCTCTCCAGGACAACATAGAATCTGGTGCTCTGTGCTTTCTTTCGTTCTGAACAAGTGTTACTGTTTTCTGCACAAAAGCGATTCTGCGAAGCAATGTGAACAGGCACAGAGAAGGTGCTAGCAGGGAATTCTCTGCCTGCCTTTCCCCAGTGCTCTGGAAGCTCTCCAGGACAACATAAAATCTGGGGCTCTGTGCTTTCTTTCGTTCTGAACAAGTGTTAGTGTTTTCTGCACAAAAGCGATTCTGCGAAGCAATGTGAACACTTCTGCTTCCCAGGCACAGAGAAGGTGCTAGCAAGGAATTCTCTGCCTGCCTTTCCCCAGTGCTCTGCAAGCTCTCCAGGACAACATAAAATCTGGGGCTCTGTGCTTTCTTTCGTTCTGAACAAGTGTTACTGTTTTCTGCACAAAAGCGATTCTGCGAAGCAATGTGAACAGGCACAGAGAAGGTGCTATCAGGGAATTCTCTGCCTGCCTTTCCCCAGTGCTCTGCAAGCTCTCCAGGACAACATAGAATCTGGGGCTCTGTGCTTTCTTTCGTTCGGAACAAGTGTTACTGTTTTCTGCACAAAAGCGATTCTGCGAAGCAATGTGAACAGGCACAGAGAAGGTGCTATCAGGGAATTCTCTGCCTGCCTTTCCCCAGTGCTCTGCAAGCTCTCCAGGACAACATAGAATCTGGGGCTCTGTGCTTTCTTTCCTTCTGAACAAGTGTTACTGTTCACTGCACAAAAGCTATTCTTGCGAAGCAATGTGAACACTTCTGCTTCCCAGGCACAGAGAAGTTGCTAGCAAGGAAATATCTGCCTGCCTTTCCCCAGTGCTCTGCAAGCTCTCCAGGACAACATAAAATCTGGGGCTCTGTGCTTTCTTTCGTTCTGAACAAGTGTTACTGTTTTCTGCACAAAAGCGATTCTGCGAAGCAATGTGAACAGGCACAGAGAAGGTGCTATCAGGGAATTCTCTGCCTGCCTTTCCCCAGTGCTCTGCAAGCTCTCCAGGACAACATAGAATCTGGGGCTCTGTGCTTTCTTTCGTTCTGAACAACTGTTACTGTTTTCTGCACAAAAGCGATTCTGCGAAGCAATGTGAACACTTCTGCTTCCCAGGCACAGAGAAGGTGCTAGCAAGGAATTCTCTGCCTGCCTTTCCCCAGTGCTCTGCAAGCTCTCCAGGACAACATAAAATCTGGGGCTCTGTGCTTTCTTTCCTTCTGAACAAGTGTTACTGTTTTCTGCACAAAAGCGATTCTGCGAAGCAATGTGAACACTTCTGCTTCTCAGGCACAGAGAAGGTGCTAGCAAGGAATTCTCTGCCTGCCTTTCCCCAGTGCTCTGCAAGCTCTCCAGGACAACATAAAATCTGGGGCTCTGTGCTTTCTTTCGTTCTGAACAAGTGTTACTGTTTTCTGCACAAAAGCGATTCTTGCGAAGCAATGTGAACACTTCTGCTTCCCAGGCACAGAGAAGGTGCTAGCAGGGAATTCTCTGCCTGCCTTTCCCCAGTGCTCTGCAAGCTCTCCAGGACAACATAGAATCTGGGGCTCTGTGCTTTCTTTCCTTCTGAACAAGTGTTAGTGTTTTCTGCACAAAAGCGATTCTTGCGAAGCAATGTGAACACTTCTGCTTCCCAGGCACAGAGAAGGTGCTAGCAAGGAATTCTCTGCCTGCCTTTCCCCAGTGCTCTGCAAGCTCTCCAGGACAACATAGAATCTGGGGCTCTGTGCTTTCTTTCGTTCTGAACAAGTGTTACTGTTTTCTGCACAAAAGCGATTCTGCGAAGCAATGTGAACACTTCTGCTTCCCAGGCACAGAGAAGGTGCTAGCAAGGAATTCTCTGCCTGCCTTTCCCCAGTGCTCTGCAAGCTCTCCAGGACAACATAAAATCTGGGGCTCTGTGCTTTCTTTCGTTCTGAACAAGTGTTACTGTTTTCTGCACAAAAGCGATTCTGCGAAGCAATGTGAACAGGCACAGAGAAGGTGCTAGCAGCGAATTCTCTGCCTGCCTTTCCCCAGTGCTCTGCAAGCTCTCCAGGACAACATAAAATCTGGGGCTCTGTGCTTTCTTTCCTTCTGAACAAGTGTTAATGTTTTCTGCACAAAAGCGATTCTGCGAAGCAATGTGAACACTTCTGCTTCCCAGGCACAGAGAAGGTGCTAGCAAGGAATTCTCTGCCTGCCTTTCCCCAGTGCTCTGCAAGCTCTCCAGGACAACATAAAATCTGGGGCTCTGTGCTTTCTTTCCTTCTGAACAAGTGTTACTGTTTTCTGCACAAAAGCGATTCTGCGAAGCAATGTGAACACTTCTGCTTCTCAGGCACAGAGAAGGTGCTAGCAAGGAATTCTCTGCCTGCCTTTCCCCAGTGCTCTGCAAGCTCTCCAGGACAACATAAAATCTGGGGCTCTGTGCTTTCTTTCGTTCTGAACAAGTGTTACTGTTTTCTGCACAAAAGCGATTCTGCGAAGCAATGTGAACACTTCTGCTTCCCAGGCACAGAGAAGGTGCTAGCAGGGAATTCTCTGCCTGCCTTTCCCCAGTGCTCTGCAAGCTCTCCAGGACAACATAGAATCTGGGGCTCTGTGCTTTCTTTCGTTCTGAACAAGTGTTACTGTTTTCTGCACAAAAGCGATTCTTGCGAAGCAATGTGAACACTTCTGCTTCCCAGGCACAGAGAAGGTGCTATCAGGGAATTCTCTGCCTGCCTTTCCCCAGTGCTCTGCAATCTCTCCAGGACAACATAGAATCTGGGGCTCTGTGCTTTCTTTCCTTCTGAACAATTGTTAGTGTTTTCTGCACAAAAGCGATTCTTGCGAAGCAATGTGAACACTTCTGCTTCCCAGGCACAGAGAAGGTGCTAGCAAGGAATTCTCTGCCTGCCTTTCCCCAGTGCTCTGCAAGCTCTCCAGGACAACATAGAATCTGGGGCTCTGTGCTTTCTTTCGTTCTGAACAAGTGTTACTGTTTTCTGCACAAAAGCGATTCTGCGAAGCAATGTGAACACTTCTGCTTCCCAGGCACAGAGAAGGTGCTAGCAAGGAATTCTCTGCCTGCCTTTCCCCAGTGCTCTGCAAGCTCTCCAGGACAACATAAAATCTGGGGCTCTGTGCTTTCTTTCCTTCTGAACAAGTGTTAGTGTTTTCTGCACAAAAGCGATTCTGTGAAGCAATGTGAACACTTCTGCTTCCCAGGCACAGAGAAGGTGCTAGCAAGGAATTCTCTGCCTGCCTTTCCCCAGTGCTCTGCAAGCTCTCCAGGACAACATAAAATCTGGGGCTCTGTGCTTTCTTTCCTTCTGAACAAGTGTTAGTGTTTTCTGCACAAAAGCGATTCTGCGAAGCAATGTGAACACTTCTGCTTCCCAGGCACAGAGAAGGTGCTAGCAAGGAATTCTCTGCCTGCCTTTCCCCAGTGCTCTGCAAGCTCTCCAGGACAACATAAAATCTGGGGCTCTGTGCTTTCTTTCGTTCTGAACAAGTGTTACTGTTTTCTGCACAAAAGTGATTCTGCGAAGCAATGTGAACAGGCACAGAGAAGGTGCTATCAGGGAATTCTCTGCCTGCCTTTCCCCAGTGCTCTGCAAGCTCTCCAGGACAACATAGAATCTGGGGCTCTGTGCTTTCTTTCCTTCTGAACAAGTGTTAGTGTTTTCTGCACAAAAGCGATTCTGCGAAGCAATGTGAACACTTCTGCTTCCCAGGCACAGAGAAGGTGCTAGCAAGGAATTCTCTGCCTGCCTTTCCCCAGTGCTCTGCAAGCTCTCCAGGACAACATAGAATCTGGGGCTCTGTGCTTTCTTTCCTTCTGAACAAGTGTTAGTGTTTTCTGCACAAAAGCGATTCTGCGAAGCAATGTGAACACTTCTGCTTCCCAGGCACAGAGAAGGTGCTAGCAAGGAATTCTCTACCTGCCTTTCCCCAGTGCTCTGCAAGCTCTCCAGGACAACATAAAATCTGGGGCTCTGTGCTTTCTTTCGTTCTGAACAAGTGTTACTGTTTTCTGCACAAAAGCGATTCTGCGAAGCAATGTGAACAGGCACAGAGAAGGTGCTATCAGGGAATTCTCTGCCTGCCTTTCCCCAGTGCTCTGCAAGCTCTCCAGGACAACATAGAATCTGGGGCTCTGTGCTTTCTTTCCTTCTGAACAAGTGTTACTGTTTTCTGCACAAAAGCGATTCTTGCGAAGCAATGTGAACAGGCACAGAGAAGGTGCTATCAGGGAATTCTCTGCCTGCCTTTCCCCAGTGCTCTGCAAGCTCTCCAGGACAACATAGAATCTGGGGCTCTGTGCTTTCTTTCCTTCTGAACAATTGTTAGTGTTTTCTGCACAAAAGCGATTCTTGCGAAGCAATGTGAACACTTCTGCTTCCCAGGGACAGAGAAGGTGCTAGCAAGGAATTCTCTGCCTGCCTTTCCCCAGTGCTCTGCAAGCTCTCCAGGACAACATAGAATCTGGTGCTCTGTTCTTTCTTTCGTTCTGAACAAGTGTTACTGTTTTCTGCACAAAAGCGATTCTGCGAAGCAATGTGAACAGGCACAGAGAAGGTGCTATCAGGGAATTCTCTGCCTGCCTTTCCCCAGTGCTCTGCAAGCTCTCCAGGACAACATAAAATCTGGGGCTCTGTGCTTTCTTTCGTTCTGAACAAGTGTTAGTGTTTTCTGCACAAAAGCGATTCTGCGAAGCAATGTGAACACTTCTGCTTCCCAGGCACAGAGAAGGTGCTAGCAAGGAATTCTCTGCCTGCCTTTCCCCAGTGCTCTGCAAGCTCTCCAGGACAACATAAAATCTGGGGCTCTGTGCTTTCTTTCCTTCTGAACAAGTGTTAGTGTTTTCTGCACAAAAGCGATTCTGCGAAGCAATGTGAACACTTCTGCTTCCCAGGCACAGAGAAGGTGCTAGCAAGGAATTCTCTGCCTGCCTTTCCCCAGTGCTCTGCAAGCTCTCCAGGACAACATAGAATCTGGGGCTCTGTGCTTTCTTTCCTTCTGAACAAGTGTTAGTGTTTTCTGCACAAAAGCGATTCTTGCGAAGCAATGTGAACACTTCTGCTTCCCAGGCACAGAGAAGGTGCTAGCAGGGAATTCTCTGCCTGCCTTTCTCCAGTGCTCTGCAAGCTCTCCAGGACAACATAAAATCTGGGGCTCTGTGCTTTCTTTCGTTCTGAACAAGTGTTACTGTTTTCTGCACAAAAGCGATTCTGCGAAGCAATGTGAACAGGCACAGAGAAGGTGCTATCAGGGAATTCTCTGCCTGCCTTTCCCCAGTGCTCTGCAAGCTCTCCAGGACAACATAGAATCTGGGGCTCTGTGCTTTCTTTCGTTCTGAACAACTGTTACTGTTTTCTGCACAAAAGCGATTCTTGCGAAGCAATGTGAACAGGCACAGAGAAGGTGCTATCAGGGAATTCTCTGCCTGCCTTTCCCCAGTGCTCTGCAAGCTCTCCAGGACAACATAGAATCTGGGGCTCTGTGCTTTCTTTCCTTCTGAACAATTGTTAGTGTTTTCTGCACAAAAGCGATTCTTGCGAAGCAATGTGAACACTTCTGCTTCCCAGGCACAGAGAAGGTGCTAGCAAGGAATTCTCTGCCTGCCTTTCCCCAGTGCTCTGCAAGCTCTCCAGGACAACATAGAATCTGGTGCTCTGTGCTTTCTTTCGTTCTGAACAAGTGTTACTGTTTTCTGCACAAAAGCGATTCTGCGAAGCAATGTGAACAGGCACAGAGAAGGTGCTAGCAGGGAATTCTCTGCCTGCCTTTCCCCAGTGCTCTGCAAGCTCTCCAGGACAACATAAAATCTGGGGCTCTGTGCTTTCTTTCGTTCTGAACAAGTGTTAGTGTTTTCTGCACAAAAGCGATTCTGCGAAGCAATGTGAACACTTCTGCTTCCCAGGCACAGAGAAGGTGCTAGCAAGGAATTCTCTGCCTGCCTTTCCCCAGTGCTCTGCAAGCTCTCCAGGACAACATAAAATCTGGGGCTCTGTGCTTTCTTTCGTTCTGAACAAGTGTTACTGTTTTCTGCACAAAAGCGATTCTGCGAAGCAATGTGAACAGGCACAGAGAAGGTGCTATCAGGGAATTCTCTGCCTGCCTTTCCCCAGTGCTCTGCAAGCTCTCCAGGACAACAGCAAATCTGGGGCTCTGTGCTTTCTTTCGTTCGGAACAAGTGTTACTGTTTTCTGCACAAAAGCGATTCTGCGAAGCAATGTGAACAGGCACAGAGAAGGTGCTATCAGGGAATTCTCTGCCTGCCTTTCCCCAGTGCTCTGCAAGCTCTCCAGGACAACATAAAATCTGGGGCTCTGTGCTTTCTTTCCTTCTGAACAAGTGTTACTGTTTTCTGCACAAAAGCGATTCTGCGAAGCAATGTGAACAGGCACAGAGAAGGTGCTATCAGGGAATTCTCTGCCTGCCTTTCCCCAGTGCTCTGCAAGCTCTCCAGGACAACATAGAATCTGGGGCTCTGTGCTTTCTTTCGTTCTGAACAACTGTTACTGTTTTCTGCACAAAAGCGATTCTGCGAAGCAATGTGAACACTTCTGCTTCCCAGGCACAGAGAAGGTGCTAGCAAGGAATTCTCTGCCTGCCTTTCCCCAGTGCTCTGCAAGCTCTCCAGGACAACATAAAATCTGGGGCTCTGTGCTTTCTTTCCTTCTGAACAAGTGTTACTGTTTTCTGCACAAAAGCGATTCTGCGAAGCAATGTGAACACTTCTGCTTCTCAGGCACAGAGAAGGTGCTAGCAAGGAATTCTCTGCCTGCCTTTCCCCAGTGCTCTGCAAGCTCTCCAGGACAACATAAAATCTGGGGCTCTGTGCTTTCTTTCGTTCTGAACAAGTGTTACTGTTTTCTGCACAAAAGCGATTCTGCGAAGCAATGTGAACACTTCTGCTTCCCAGGCACAGAGAAGGTGCTAGCAGGGAATTCTCTGCCTGCCTTTCCCCAGTGCTCTGCAAGCTCTCCAGGACAACATAGAATCTGGGGCTCTGTGCTTTCTTTCCTTCTGAACAATTGTTAGTGTTTTCTGCACAAAAGCGATTCTTGCGAAGCAATGTGAACACTTCTGCTTCCCAGGCACAGAGAAGGTGCTAGCAAGGAATTCTCTGCCTGCCTTTCCCCAGTGCTCTGCAAGCTCTCCAGGACAACATAGAATCTGGGGCTCTGTGCTTTCTTTCGTTCTGAACAAGTGTTACTGTTTTCTGCACAAAAGCGATTCTGCGAAGCAATGTGAACACTTCTGCTTCCCAGGCACAGAGAAGGTGCTAGCAAGGAATTCTCTGCCTGCCTTTCCCCAGTGCTCTGCAAGCTCTCCAGGACAACATAAAATCTGGGGCTCTGTGCTTTCTTTCGTTCTGAACAAGTGTTACTGTTTTCTGCACAAAAGCGATTCTGCGAAGCAATGTGAACAGGCACAGAGAAGGTGCTAGCAGCGAATTCTCTGCCTGCCTTTCCCCAGTGCTCTGCAAGCTCTCCAGGACAACATAAAATCTGGGGCTCTGTGCTTTCTTTCCTTCTGAACAAGTGTTACTGTTTTCTGCACAAAAGCGATTCTGCGAAGCAATGTGAACACTTCTGCTTCCCAGGCACAGAGAAGGTGCTAGCAAGGAATTCTCTGCCTGCCTTTCCCCAGTGCTCTGCAAGCTCTCCAGGACAACATAAAATCTGGCGCTCTGTGCTTTCTTTCGTTCTGAACAAGTGTTACTGTTTTCTGCACAAAAGCGATTCTGCGAAGCAATGTGAACAGGCACAGAGAAGGTGCTATCAGGGAATTCTCTGCCTGCCTTTCCCCAGTGCTCTGCAAGCTCTCCAGGACAACATAGAATCTGGGGCTCTGTGCTTTCTTTCGTTCTGAACAAGTGTTACTGTTTTCTGCACAAAAGCGATTCTTGCGAAGCAATGTGAACAGGCAGAGAGAAGGTGCTATCAGGGAATTCTCTGCCTGCCTTTCCCCAGTGCTCTGCAAGCTCTCCAGGACAACATAGAATCTGGGGCTCTGTGCTTTCTTTCCTTCTGAACAAGTGTTAGTGTTTTCTGCACAAAAGCGATTCTGCGAAGCAATGTGAACACTTCTGCTTCCCAGGCACAGAGAAGGTGCTAGCAAGGAATTCTCTGCCTGCCTTTCCCCAGTGCTCTGCAAGCTCTCCAGGACAACGTAGAATCTGGGGCTCTGTGCTTTCTTTCCTTCTGAACAAGTGTTAGTGTTTTCTGCACAAAAGCGATTCTGCGAAGCAATGTGAACACTTCTGCTTCCCAGGCACAGAGAAGGTGCTAGCAAGGAATTCTCTGCCTGCCTTTCCCCAGTGCTCTGCAAGCTCTCCAGGACAACATAAAATCTGGGGCTCTGTGCTTTCTTTCGTTCTGAACAAGTGTTACTGTTTTCTGCACAAAAGCGATTCTGCGAAGCAATGTGAACAGGCACAGAGAAGGTGCTATCAGGGAATTCTCTGCCTGCCTTTCCCCAGTGCTCTGCAAGCTCTCCAGGACAACATAGAATCTGGGGCTCTGTGCTTTCTTTCCTTCTGAACAACAGTTACTGTTTTCTGCACAAAAGCGATTCTTGCGAAGCAATGTGAACACTTCTGCTTCCCAGGCACAGAGAAGGTGCTAGCAAGGAATTCTCTGCCTGCCTTTCCCCAGTGCTCTGCAAGCTCTCCAGGACAACATAGAATCTGGGGCTCTGTGCTTTCTTTCCTTCTGAACAAGTGTTAGTGTTTTCTGCACAAAAGCGATTCTTGCGAAGCAATGTGAACACTTCTGCTTCCCAGGCACAGAGAAGGTGCTAGCAAGGAATTCTCTGCCTGCCTTTCCCCAGTGCTCTGCAATCTCTCCAGGACAACATAAAATCTGGGGCTCTGTGCTTTCTTTCGTTCTGAACAAGTGTTAGTGTTTTCTGCACAAAAGCGATTCTGCGAAGCAATGTGAACAGGCACAGAGAAGGTGCTATCAGGGAATTCTCTGCCTGCCTTTCCCCAGTGCTCTGCAAGCTCTCCAGGACAACATAGAATCTGGGGCTCTGTGCTTTCTTTCCTTCTGAACAACAGTTACTGTTTCCTGCACAAAAGCGATTCTTGCGAAGCAATGTGAACACTTCTGCTTCCCAGGCACAGAGAAGGTGCTATCAGGGAATTCTCTGCCTGCCTTTCCCCAGTGCTCTGCAAGCTCTCCAGGACAACATAAAATCTGGGGCTCTGTGCTTTCTTTCGTTCTGAACAAGTGTTACTGTTTTCTGCACAAAAGCGATTCTGCAAAGCAATGTGAACAGGCACAGAGAAGGTGCTATCAGGGAATTCTCTGCCTGCCTTTCCCCAGTGCTCTGCAAGCTCTCCAGGACAACATAGAATCTGGGGCTCTGTGCTTTCTTTCCTTCTGAACAATTGTTAGTGTTTTCTGCACAAAAGCGATTCTTGCGAAGCAATGTGAACACTTCTGCTTCCCAGGCACAGAGAAGGTGCTAGCAAGGAATTCTCTGCCTGCCTTTCCCCAGTGCTCTGCAAGCTCTCCAGGACAACATAGAATCTGGTGCTCTGTGCTTTCTTTCGTTCTGAACAAGTGTTACTGTTTTCTGCACAAAAGCGATTCTGCGAAGCAATGTGAACAGGCACAGAGAAGGTGCTAGCAGGGAATTCTCTGCCTGCCTTTCCCCAGTGCTCTGCAAGCTCTCCAGGACAACATAAAATCTGGGGCTCTGTGCTTTCTTTCGTTCTGAACAAGTGTTAGTGTTTTCTGCACAAAAGCGATTCTGCGAAGCAATGTGAACACTTCTGCTTCCCAGGCACAGAGAAGGTGCTAGCAAGGAATTCTCTGCCTGCCTTTCCCCAGTGCTCTGCAAGCTCTCCAGGACAACATAAAATCTGGGGCTCTGTGCTTTCTTTCGTTCTGAACAAGTGTTACTGTTTTCTGCACAAAAGCGATTCTGCGAAGCAATGTGAACAGGCACAGAGAAGGTGCTAGCAGGGAATTCTCTGCCTGCCTTTCCCCAGTGCTCTGCAAGCTCTCCAGGACAACATAGAATCTGGGGCTCTGTGCTTTCTTTCGTTCTGAACAAGTGTTACTGTTTTCTGCACAAAAGCGATTCTTGCGAAGCAATGTGAACACTTCTGCTTCCCAGGCACAGAGAAGGTGCTAGCAAGGAATTCTCTGCCTGCCTTTCCCCAGTGCTCTGCAAGCTCTCCAGGACAACATAGAATCTGGGGCTCTGTGCTTTCTTTCGTTCTGAACAAGTGTTACTGTTTTCTGCACAAAAGCGATTCTGCGAAGCAATGTGAACAGGCACAGAGAAGGTGCTATCAGGGAATTCTCTGCCTGCCTTTCCCCAGTGCTCTGCAAGCTCTCCAGGGCAACATAGAATCTGGGGCTCTGTGCTTTCTTTCGTTCTGAACAAGTGTTACTGTTTTCTGCACAAAAGCGATTCTTGCGAAGCAATGTGAACACTTCTGCTTCCCAGGCACAGAGAAGGTGCTATCAGGGAATTCTCTGCCTGCCTTTCCCCAGTGCTCTGCAAGCTCTCCAGGACAACATAAAATCTGGGGCTCTGTGCTTTCTTTCGTTCTGAACAAGTGTTACTGTTTTCTGCACAAAAGCGATTCTGCGAAGCAATGTGAACAGGCACAGAGAAGGTGCTATCAGGGAATTCTCTGCCTGCCTTTCCCCAGTGCTCTGCAAGCTCTCCAGGACAACATAGAATCTGGGGCTCTGTGCTTTCTTTCCTTCTGAACAAGTGTTACTGTTTTCTGCACAAAAGCGATTCTTGCGAAGCAATGTGAACACTTCTGCTTCCCAGGCACAGAGAAGGTGCTAGCAGGGAATTCTCTGCCTGCCTTTCTCCAGTGCTCTGCAAGCTCTCCAGGACAACATAAAATCTGGGGCTCTGTGCTTTCTTTCGTTCTGAACAAGTGTTACTGTTTTCTGCACAAAAGCGATTCTGCGAAGCAATGTGAACAGGCACAGAGAAGGTGCTATCAGGGAATTCTCTGCCTGCCTTTCCCCAGTGCTCTGCAAGCTCTCCAGGACAACATAGAATCTGGGGCTCTGTGCTTTCTTTCCTTCTGAACAATTGTTAGTGTTTTCTGCACAAAAGCGATTCTTGCGAAGCAATGTGAACAGGCACAGAGAAGGTGCTATCAGGGAATTCTCTGCCTGCCTTTCCCCAGTGCTCTGCAAGCTCTCCAGGACAACATAGAATCTGGGGCTCTGTGCTTTCTTTCCTTCTGAACAATTGTTAGTGTTTTCTGCACAAAAGCGATTCTTGCGAAGCAATGTGAACACTTCTGCTTCCCAGGCACAGAGAAGGTGCTAGCAAGGAATTCTCTGCCTGCCTTTCCCCAGTGCTCTGCAAGCTCTCCAGGACAACATAGAATCTGGTGCTCTGTGCTTTCTTTCGTTCTGAACAAGTGTTACTGTTTTCTGCACAAAAGCGATTCTGCGAAGCAATGTGAACAGGCACAGAGAAGGTGCTAGCAGGGAATTCTCTGCCTGCCTTTCCCCAGTGCTCTGCAAGCTCTCCAGGACAACATAAAATCTGGGGCTCTGTGCTTTCTTTCGTTCTGAACAAGTGTTAGTGTTTTCTGCACAAAAGCGATTCTGCGAAGCAATGTGAACACTTCTGCTTCCCAGGCACAGAGAAGGTGCTAGCAAGGAATTCTCTGCCTGCCTTTCCCCAGTGCTCTGCAAGCTCTCCAGGACAACATAAAATCTGGGGCTCTGTGCTTTCTTTCGTTCTGAACAAGTGTTACTGTTTTCTGCACAAAAGCGATTCTGCGAAGCAATGTGAACAGGCACAGAGAAGGTGCTATCAGGGAATTCTCTGCCTGCCTTTCCCCAGTGCTCTGCAAGCTCTCCAGGACAACATAAAATCTGGGGCTCTGTGCTTTCTTTCGTTCTGAACAAGTGTTACTGTTTTCTGCACAAAAGCGATTCTGCGAAGCAATGTGAACAGGCACAGAGAAGGTGCTATCAGGGAATTCTCTGCCTGCCTTTCCCCAGTGCTCTGCAATCTCTCCAGGACAACATAGAATCTGGGGCTCTGTGCTTTCTTTCCTTCTGAACAAGTGTTACTGTTCACTGCACAAAAGCTATTCTTGCGAAGCAATGTGAACACTTCTGCTTCCCAGGCACAGAGAAGTTGCTAGCAAGGAAATATCTGCCTGCCTTTCCCCAGTGCTCTGCAAGCTCTCCAGGACAACATAAAATCTGGGGCTCTGTGCTTTCTTTCCTTCTGAACAAGAGTTACTGTTTTCTGCACAAAAGCGATTCTGCGAAGCAATGTGAACACTTCTGCTTCTCAGGCACAGAGAAGGTGCTAGCAAGGAATTCTCTGCCTGCCTTTCCCCAGTGCTCTGCAAGCTCTCCAGGACAACATAAAATCTGGGGCTCTGTGCTTTCTTTCGTTCTGAACAAGTGTTACTGTTTTCTGCACAAAAGCGATTCTGCGAAGCAATGTGAACTCTTCTGCTTCCCAGGCACAGAGAAGGTGCTAGCAGGGAATTCTCTGCCTGCCTTTCCCCAGTGCTCTGCAAGCTCTCCAGGACAACATAGAATCTGGGGCTCTGTGCTTTCTTTCCTTCTGAACAATTGTTAGTGTTTTCTGCACAAAAGCGATTCTTGCGAAGCAATGTGAACACTTCTGCTTCCCAGGCACAGAGAAGGTGCTAGCAAGGAATTCTCTGCCTGCCTTTCCCCAGTGCTCTGCAAGCTCTCCAGGACAACATAGAATCTGGGGCTCTGTGCTTTCTTTCGTTCTGAACAAGTGTTACTGTTTTCTGCACAAAAGCGATTCTGCGAAGCAATGTGAACACTTCTGCTTCCCAGGCACAGAGAAGGTGCTAGCAAGGAATTCTCTGCCTGCCTTTCCCCAGTGCTCTGCAAGCTCTCCAGGACAACATAAAATCTGGGGCTCTGTGCTTTCTTTCGTTCTGAACAAGTGTTACTGTTTTCTGCACAAAAGCGATTCTGCGAAGCAATGTGAACAGGCACAGAGAAGGTGTTAGCAGCGAATTCTCTGCCTGCCTTTCCCCAGTGCTCTGCAAGCTCTCCAGGACAACATAAAATCTGGGGCTCTGTGCTTTCTTTCCTTCTGAACAAGTGTTACTGTTTTCTGCACAAAAGCGATTCTGCGAAGCAATGTGAACACTTCTGCTTCCCAGGCACAGAGAAGGTGCTAGCAAGGAATTCTCTGCCTGCCTTTCCCCAGTGCTCTGCAAGCTCTCCAGGACAACATAAAATCTGGCGCTCTGTGCTTTCTTTCGTTCTGAACAAGTGTTACTGTTTTCTGCACAAAAGCGATTCTGCGAAGCAATGTGAACAGGCACAGAGAAGGTGCTATCAGGGAATTCTCTGCCTGCCTTTCCCCAGTGCTCTGCAAGCTCTCCAGGACAACATAGAATCTGGGGCTCTGTGCTTTCTTTCGTTCTGAACAAGTGTTAGTGTTTTCTGCACAAAAGCGATTCTTGCGAAGCAATGTGAACAGGCAGAGAGAAGGTGCTATCAGGGAATTCCCTGCCTGCCTTTCCCCAGTGCTCTGCAAGCTCTCCAGGACAACATAGAATCTGGGGCTCTGTGCTTTCTTTCCTTCTGAACAAGTGTTAGTGTTTTCTGCACAAAAGCGATTCTGCGAAGCAATGTGAACACTTCTGCTTCCCAGGCACAGAGAAGGTGCTAGCAAGGAATTCTCTGCCTGCCTTTCCCCAGTGCTCTGCAAGCTCTCCAGGACAACATAAAATCTGGGGCTCTGTGCTTTCTTTCCTTCTGAACAAGTGTTACTGTTTTCTGCACAAAAGCGATTCTGCGAAGCAATGTGAACACTTCTGCTTCCCAGGCACAGAGAAGGTGCTAGCAAGGAATTCTCTACCTGCCTTTCCCCAGTGCTCTGCAAGCTCTCCAGGACAACATAAAATCTGGGGCTCTGTGCTTTCTTTCGTTCTGAACAAGTGTTACTGTTTTCTGCACAAAAGCGATTCTGCAAAGCAATGTGAACAGGCACAGAGAAGGTGCTATCAGGGAATTCTCTGCCTGCCTTTCCCCAGTGCTCTGCAAGCTCTCCAGGACAACATAGAATCTGGGGCTCTGTGCTTTCTTTCCTTCTGAACAAGTGTTACTGTTTTCTGCACAAAAGCGATTCTTGCGAAGCAATGTGAACACTTCTGCTTCCCAGGCACAGAGAAGGTGCTAGCAGGGAATTCTCTGCCTGCCTTTCTCCAGTGCTCTGCAAGCTCTCCAGGACAACATAAAATCTGGGGCTCTGTGCTTTCTTTCGTTCTGAACAAGTGTTACTGTTTTCTGCACAAAAGCGATTCTGCGAAGCAATGTGAACAGGCACAGAGAAGGTGCTATCAGGGAATTCTCTGCCTGCCTTTCCCCAGTGCTCTGCAAGCTCTCCAGGACAACATAGAATCTGGGGCTCTGTGCTTTCTTTCCTTCTGAACAAGTGTTAGTGTTTTCTGCACAAAAGCGATTCTTGCGAAGCAATGTGAACACTTCTGCTTCCCAGGCACAGAGAAGGTGCTAGCAAGGAATTCTCTGCCTGCCTTTCCCCAGTGCTCTGCAAGCTCTCCAGGACAACATAGAATCTGGTGCTCTGTGCTTTCTTTCGTTCTGAACAAGTGTTACTGTTTTCTGCACAAAAGCGATTCTGCGAAGCAATGTGAACAGGCACAGAGAAGGTGCTAGCAGGGAATTCTCTGCCTGCCTTTCCCCAGTGCTCTGCAAGCTCTCCAGGACAACATAAAATCTGGGGCTCTGTGCTTTCTTTCGTTCTGAACAATTGTTAGTGTTTTCTGCACAAAAGCGATTCTTGCGAAGCAATGTGAACACTTCTGCTTCCCAGGCACAGAGAAGGTGCTAGCAAGGAATTCTCTGCCTGCCTTTCCCCAGTGCTCTGCAAGCTCTCCAGGACAACATAAAATCTGGCGCTCTGTGCTTTCTTTCGTTCTGAACAAGTGTTACTGTTTTCTGCACAAAAGCGATTCTGCGAAGCAATGTGAACAGGCACAGAGAAGGTGCTATCAGGGAATTCTCTGCCTGCCTTTCCCCAGTGCTCTGCAAGCTCTCCAGGACAACATAGAATCTGGGGCTCTGTGCTTTCTTTCGTTCTGAACAAGTGTTAGTGTTTTCTGCACAAAAGCGATTCTGCGAAGCAATGTGAACACTTCTGCTTCCCAGGCACAGAGAAGGTGCTAGCAAGGAATTCTCTGCCTGCCTTTCCCCAGTGCTCTGCAAGCTCTCCAGGACAACATAGAATCTGGTGCTCTGTGCTTTCTTTCGTTCTGAACAAGTGTTACTGTTTTCTGCACAAAAGCGATTCTGCGAAGCAATGTGAACAGGCACAGAGAAGGTGCTAGCAGGGAATTCTCTGCCTGCCTTTCCCCAGTGCTCTGCAAGCTCTCCAGGACAACATAAAATCTGGGGCTCTGTGCTTTCTTTCCTTCTGAACAATTGTTAGTGTTTTCTGCACAAAAGCGATTCTTGCGAAGCAATGTGAACACTTCTGCTTCCCAGGCACAGAGAAGGTGCTAGCAAGGAATTCTCTGCCTGCCTTTCCCCAGTGCTCTGCAAGCTCTCCAGGACAACATAGAATCTGGGGCTCTGTGCTTTCTTGCGTTCTGAACAAGTGTTACTGTTTTCTGCACAAAAGCGATTCTGCGAAGCAATGTGAACAGGCACAGAGAAGGTGCTATCAGGGAATTCTCTGCCTGCCTTTCCCCAGTGCTCTGCAAGCTCTCCAGGACAACATAAAATCTGGGGCTCTGTGCTTTCTTTCGTTCTGAACAAGTGTTAGTGTTTTCTGCACAAAAGCGATTCTGCGAAGCAATGTGAACACTTCTGCTTCCCAGGCACAGAGAAGGTGCTAGCAGGGAATTCTCTGCCTGCCTTTCCCCAGTGCTCTGCAAGCTCTCCAGGACAACATAGAATCTGGGGCTCTGTGCTTTCTTTCGTTCTGAACAAGTGTTACTGTTTTCTGCACAAAAGCGATTCTGCGAAGCAATGTGAACACTTCTGCTTCCCAGGCACAGAGAAGGTGCTAGCAAGGAATTCTCTGCCTGCCTTTCCCCAGTGCTCTGCAAGCTCTCCAGGACAACATAAAATCTGGGGCTCTGTGCTTTCTTTCGTTCTGAACAAGTGTTACTGTTTTCTGCACAAAAGCGATTCTGCGAAGCAATGTGAACAGGCACAGAGAAGGTGCTAGCAGGGAATTCTCTGCCTGCCTTTCCCCAGTGCTCTGCAAGCTCTCCAGGACAACATAGAATCTGGTGCTCTGTGCTTTCTTTCCTTCTGAACAATTGTTAGTGTTTTCTGCACAAAAGCGATTCTTGCGAAGCAATGTGAACACTTCTGCTTCCCAGGCACAGAGAAGGTGCTAGCAAGGAATTCTCTGCCTGCCTTTCCCCAGTGCTCTGCAAGCTCTCCAGGACAACATAGAATCTGGTGCTCTGTGCTTTCTTTCGTTCTGAACAAGTGTTACTGTTTTCTGCACAAAAGCGATTCTGCGAAGCAATGTGAACAGGCACAGAGAAGGTGCTAGCAGGGAATTCTCTGCCTGCCTTTCCCCAGTGCTCTGCAAGCTCTCCAGGACAACATAAAATCTGGGGCTCTGTGCTTTCTTTCGTTCTGAACAAGTGTTACTGTTTTCTGCACAAAAGCGATTCTGCGAAGCAATGTGAACAGGCACAGAGAAGGTGCTATCAGGGAATTCTCTGCCTGCCTTTCCCCAGTGCTCTGCAAGCTCTCCAGGACAACATAGAATCTGGGGCTCTGTGCTTTCTTTCGTTCTGAACAACTGTTACTGTTTTCTGCACAAAAGCGATTCTTGCGAAGCAATGTGAACACTTCTGCTTCCCAGGCACAGAGAAGGTGCTAGCAAGGAATTCTCTGCCTGCCTTTCCCCAGTGCTCTGCAAGCTCTCCAGGACAACATAGAATCTGGGGCTCTGTGCTTTCTTTCGTTCTGAACAAGTGTTACTGTTTTCTGCACAAAAGCGATTCTGCGAAGCAATGTGAACAGGCACAGAGAAGGTGCTATCAGGGAATTCTCTGCCTGCCTTTCCCCAGTGCTCTGCAAGCTCTCCAGGGCAACATAGAATCTGGGGCTCTGTGCTTTCTTTCGTTCTGAACAAGTGTTACTGTTTTCTGCACAAAAGCGATTCTGCGAAGCAATGTGAACACTTCTGCTTCCCAGGCACAGAGAAGGTGCTAGCAAGGAATTCTCTGCCTGCCTTTCCCCAGTGCTCTGCAAGCTCTCCAGGACAACATAAAATCTGGGGCTCTGTGCTTTCTTTCCTTCTGAACAAGTGTTACTGTTTTCTGCACAAAAGTGATTCTGCGAAGCAATGTGAACAGGCACAGAGAAGGTGCTATCAGGGAATTCTCTGCCTGCCTTTCCCCAGTGCTCTGCAAGCTCTCCAGGACAACATAGAATCTGGGGCTCTGTGCTTTCTTTCCTTCTGAACAAGTGTTACTGTTTTCTGCACAAAAGCGATTCTTGTGAAGCAATGTGAACACTTCTGCTTCCCAGGCACAGAGAAGGTGCTAGCAGGGAATTCTCTGCCTGCCTTTCCCCAGTGCTCTGCAAGCTCTCCAGGACAACATAGAATCTGGGGCTCTGTGCTTTCTTTCGTTCTGAACAACTGTTACTGTTTTCTGCACAAAAGCGATTCTTGCGAAGCAATGTGAACACTTCTGCTTCCCAGGCACAGAGAAGGTGCTAGCAAGGAATTCTCTGCCTGCCTTTCCCCAGTGCTCTGCAAGCTCTCCAGGACAACATAGAATCTGGGGCTCTGTGCTTTCTTTCGTTCTGAACAAGTGTTACTGTTTTCTGCACAAAAGCGATTCTGCGAAGCAATGTGAACACTTCTGCTTCCCAGGCACAGAGAAGGTGCTAGCAAGGAATTCTCTGCCTGCCTTTCCCCAGTGCTCTGCAAGCTCTCCAGGACAACATAAAATCTGGGGCTCTGTGCTTTCTTTCGTTCTGAACAAGTGTTACTGTTTTCTGCACAAAAGCGATTCTGCGAAGCAATGTGAACAGGCACAGAGAAGGTGCTAGCAGGGAATTCTCTGCCTGCCTTTCCCCAGTGCTCTGCAAGCTCTCCAGGACAACATAAAATCTGGGGCTCTGTGCTTTCTTTCGTTCTGAACAATTGTTAGTGTTTTCTGCACAAAAGCGATTCTTGCGAAGCAATGTGAACACTTCTGCTTCCCAGGCACAGAGAAGGTGCTAGCAAGGAATTCTCTGCCTGCCTTTCCCCAGTGCTCTGCAAGCTCTCCAGGACAACATAAAATCTGGCGCTCTGTGCTTTCTTTCGTTCTGAACAAGTGTTACTGTTTTCTGCACAAAAGCGATTCTGCGAAGCAATGTGAACAGGCACAGAGAAGGTGCTATCAGGGAATTCTCTGCCTGCCTTTCCCCAGTGCTCTGCAAGCTCTCCAGGACAACATAAAATCTGGGGCTCTGTGCTTTCTTTCGTTCTGAACAAGTGTTAGTGTTTTCTGCACAAAAGCGATTCTGCGAAGCAATGTGAACACTTCTGCTTCCCAGGCACAGAGAAGGTGCTAGCAAGGAATTCTCTGCCTGCCTTTCCCCAGTGCTCTGCAAGCTCTCCAGGACAACATAGAATCTGGGGCTCTGTGCTTTCTTTCCTTCTGAACAAGTGTTAGTGTTTTCTGCACAAAAGCGATTCTGCGAAGCAATGTGAACACTTCTGCTTCCCAGGCACAGAGAAGGTGCTAGCAAGGAATTCTCTGCCTGCCTTTCCCCAGTGCTCTGCAAGCTCTCCAGGACAACATAAAATCTGGGGCTCTGTGCTTTCTTTCCTTCTGAACAAGTGTTACTGTTTTCTGCACAAAAGCGATTCTGCGAAGCAATGTGAACACTTCTGCTTCCCAGGCACAGAGAAGGTGCTAGCAAGGAATTCTCTACCTGCCTTTCCCCAGTGCTCTGCAAGCTCTCCAGGACAACATAAAATCTGGGGCTCTGTGCTTTCTTTCGTTCTGAACAAGTGTTACTGTTTTCTGCACAAAAGCGATTCTGCAAAGCAATGTGAACAGGCACAGAGAAGGTGCTATCAGGGAATTCTCTGCCTGCCTTTCCCCAGTGCTCTGCAAGCTCTCCAGGACAACATAGAATCTGGGGCTCTGTGCTTTCTTTCCTTCTGAACAAGTGTTACTGTTTTCTGCACAAAAGCGATTCTTGCGAAGCAATGTGAACACTTCTGCTTCCCAGGCACAGAGAAGGTGCTAGCAGGGAATTCTCTGCCTGCCTTTCTCCAGTGCTCTGCAAGCTCTCCAGGACAACATAAAATCTGGGGCTCTGTGCTTTCTTTCGTTCTGAACAAGTGTTACTGTTTTCTGCACAAAAGCGATTCTGCGAAGCAATGTGAACAGGCACAGAGAAGGTGCTATCAGGGAATTCTCTGCCTGCCTTTCCCCAGTGCTCTGCAAGCTCTCCAGGACAACATAGAATCTGGGGCTCTGTGCTTTCTTTCCTTCTGAACAAGTGTTAGTGTTTTCTGCACAAAAGCGATTCTTGCGAAGCAATGTGAACACTTCTGCTTCCCAGGCACAGAGAAGGTGCTAGCAAGGAATTCTCTGCCTGCCTTTCCCCAGTGCTCTGCAAGCTCTCCAGGACAACATAGAATCTGGTGCTCTGTGCTTTCTTTCGTTCTGAACAAGTGTTACTGTTTTCTGCACAAAAGCGATTCTGCGAAGCAATGTGAACAGGCACAGAGAAGGTGCTAGCAGGGAATTCTCTGCCTGCCTTTCCCCAGTGCTCTGCAAGCTCTCCAGGACAACATAAAATCTGGGGCTCTGTGCTTTCTTTCGTTCTGAACAATTGTTAGTGTTTTCTGCACAAAAGCGATTCTTGCGAAGCAATGTGAACACTTCTGCTTCCCAGGCACAGAGAAGGTGCTAGCAAGGAATTCTCTGCCTGCCTTTCCCCAGTGCTCTGCAAGCTCTCCAGGACAACATAAAATCTGGCGCTCTGTGCTTTCTTTCGTTCTGAACAAGTGTTACTGTTTTCTGCACAAAAGCGATTCTGCGAAGCAATGTGAACAGGCACAGAGAAGGTGCTATCAGGGAATTCTCTGCCTGCCTTTCCCCAGTGCTCTGCAAGCTCTCCAGGACAACATAAAATCTGGGGCTCTGTGCTTTCTTTCGTTCTGAACAAGTGTTAGTGTTTTCTGCACAAAAGCGATTCTGCGAAGCAATGTGAACACTTCTGCTTCCCAGGCACAGAGAAGGTGCTAGCAAGGAATTCTCTGCCTGCCTTTCCCCAGTGCTCTGCAAGCTCTCCAGGACAACATAGAATCTGGTGCTCTGTGCTTTCTTTCGTTCTGAACAAGTGTTACTGTTTTCTGCACAAAAGCGATTCTGCGAAGCAATGTGAACAGGCACAGAGAAGGTGCTAGCAGGGAATTCTCTGCCTGCCTTTCCCCAGTGCTCTGCAAGCTCTCCAGGACAACATAAAATCTGGGGCTCTGTGCTTTCTTTCCTTCTGAACAATTGTTAGTGTTTTCTGCACAAAAGCGATTCTTGCGAAGCAATGTGAACACTTCTGCTTCCCAGGCACAGAGAAGGTGCTAGCAAGGAATTCTCTGCCTGCCTTTCCCCAGTGCTCTGCAAGCTCTCCAGGACAACATAGAATCTGGGGCTCTGTGCTTTCTTGCGTTCTGAACAAGTGTTACTGTTTTCTGCACAAAAGCGATTCTGCGAAGCAATGTGAACAGGCACAGAGAAGGTGCTATCAGGGAATTCTCTGCCTGCCTTTCCCCAGTGCTCTGCAAGCTCTCCAGGACAACATAAAATCTGGGGCTCTGTGCTTTCTTTCGTTCTGAACAAGTGTTAGTGTTTTCTGCACAAAAGCGATTCTGCGAAGCAATGTGAACACTTCTGCTTCCCAGGCACAGAGAAGGTGCTAGCAGGGAATTCTCTGCCTGCCTTTCCCCAGTGCTCTGCAAGCTCTCCAGGACAACATAGAATCTGGGGCTCTGTGCTTTCTTTCGTTCTGAACAAGTGTTACTGTTTTCTGCACAAAAGCGATTCTGCGAAGCAATGTGAACACTTCTGCTTCCCAGGCACAGAGAAGGTGCTAGCAAGGAATTCTCTGCCTGCCTTTCCCCAGTGCTCTGCAAGCTCTCCAGGACAACATAAAATCTGGGGCTCTGTGCTTTCTTTCGTTCTGAACAAGTGTTACTGTTTTCTGCACAAAAGCGATTCTGCGAAGCAATGTGAACAGGCACAGAGAAGGTGCTAGCAGGGAATTCTCTGCCTGCCTTTCCCCAGTGCTCTGCAAGCTCTCCAGGACAACATAGAATCTGGTGCTCTGTGCTTTCTTTCCTTCTGAACAATTGTTAGTGTTTTCTGCACAAAAGCGATTCTTGCGAAGCAATGTGAACACTTCTGCTTCCCAGGCACAGAGAAGGTGCTAGCAAGGAATTCTCTGCCTGCCTTTCCCCAGTGCTCTGCAAGCTCTCCAGGACAACATAGAATCTGGTGCTCTGTGCTTTCTTTCGTTCTGAACAAGTGTTACTGTTTTCTGCACAAAAGCGATTCTGCGAAGCAATGTGAACAGGCACAGAGAAGGTGCTAGCAGGGAATTCTCTGCCTGCCTTTCCCCAGTGCTCTGCAAGCTCTCCAGGACAACATAAAATCTGGGGCTCTGTGCTTTCTTTCGTTCTGAACAAGTGTTACTGTTTTCTGCACAAAAGCGATTCTGCGAAGCAATGTGAACAGGCACAGAGAAGGTGCTATCAGGGAATTCTCTGCCTGCCTTTCCCCAGTGCTCTGCAAGCTCTCCAGGACAACATAGAATCTGGGGCTCTGTGCTTTCTTTCGTTCTGAACAACTGTTACTGTTTTCTGCACAAAAGCGATTCTTGCGAAGCAATGTGAACACTTCTGCTTCCCAGGCACAGAGAAGGTGCTAGCAAGGAATTCTCTGCCTGCCTTTCCCCAGTGCTCTGCAAGCTCTCCAGGACAACATAGAATCTGGGGCTCTGTGCTTTCTTTCGTTCTGAACAAGTGTTACTGTTTTCTGCACAAAAGCGATTCTGCGAAGCAATGTGAACAGGCACAGAGAAGGTGCTAGCAGGGAATTCTCTGCCTGCCTTTCCCCAGTGCTCTGCAAGCTCTCCAGGGCAACATAGAATCTGGGGCTCTGTGCTTTCTTTCGTTCTGAACAAGTGTTACTGTTTTCTGCACAAAAGCGATTCTGCGAAGCAATGTGAACACTTCTGCTTCCCAGGCACAGAGAAGGTGCTAGCAAGGAATTCTCTGCCTGCCTTTCCCCAGTGCTCTGCAAGCTCTCCAGGACAACATAAAATCTGGGGCTCTGTGCTTTCTTTCCTTCTGAACAAGTGTTACTGTTTTCTGCACAAAAGTGATTCTGCGAAGCAATGTGAACAGGCACAGAGAAGGTGCTATCAGGGAATTCTCTGCCTGCCTTTCCCCAGTGCTCTGCAAGCTCTCCAGGACAACATAGAATCTGGGGCTCTGTGCTTTCTTTCCTTCTGAACAAGTGTTACTGTTTTCTGCACAAAAGCGATTCTTGTGAAGCAATGTGAACACTTCTGCTTCCCAGGCACAGAGAAGGTGCTAGCAGGGAATTCTCTGCCTGCCTTTCCCCAGTGCTCTGCAAGCTCTCCAGGACAACATAGAATCTGGGGCTCTGTGCTTTCTTTCGTTCTGAACAACTGTTACTGTTTTCTGCACAAAAGCGATTCTTGCGAAGCAATGTGAACACTTCTGCTTCCCAGGCACAGAGAAGGTGCTAGCAAGGAATTCTCTGCCTGCCTTTCCCCAGTGCTCTGCAAGCTCTCCAGGACAACATAGAATCTGGGGCTCTGTGCTTTCTTTCCTTCTGAACAAGTGTTACTGTTTTCTGCACAAAAGCGATTCTGCGAAGCAATGTGAACACTTCTGCTTCCCAGGCACAGAGAAGGTGCTAGCAAGGAATTCTCTGCCTGCCTTTCCCCAGTGCTCTGCAAGCTCTCCAGGACAACATAAAATCTGGGGCTCTGTGCTTTCTTTCGTTCTGAACAAGTGTTACTGTTTTCTGCACAAAAGCGATTCTGCGAAGCAATGTGAACAGGCACAGAGAAGGTGCTAGCAGGGAATTCTCTGCCTGCCTTTCCCCAGTGCTCTGCAAGCTCTCCAGGACAACATAAAATCTGGGGCTCTGTGCTTTCTTTCGTTCTGAACAATTGTTAGTGTTTTCTGCACAAAAGCGATTCTTGCGAAGCAATGTGAACACTTCTGCTTCCCAGGCACAGAGAAGGTGCTAGCAAGGAATTCTCTGCCTGCCTTTCCCCAGTGCTCTGCAAGCTCTCCAGGACAACATAAAATCTGGCGCTCTGTGCTTTCTTTCGTTCTGAACAAGTGTTACTGTTTTCTGCACAAAAGCGATTCTGCGAAGCAATGTGAACAGGCACAGAGAAGGTGCTATCAGGGAATTCTCTGCCTGCCTTTCCCCAGTGCTCTGCAAGCTCTCCAGGACAACATAAAATCTGGGGCTCTGTGCTTTCTTTCGTTCTGAACAAGTGTTAGTGTTTTCTGCACAAAAGCGATTCTGCGAAGCAATGTGAACACTTCTGCTTCCCAGGCACAGAGAAGGTGCTAGCAAGGAATTCTCTGCCTGCCTTTCCCCAGTGCTCTGCAAGCTCTCCAGGACAACATAGAATCTGGTGCTCTGTGCTTTCTTTCGTTCTGAACAAGTGTTACTGTTTTCTGCACAAAAGCGATTCTGCGAAGCAATGTGAACAGGCACAGAGAAGGTGCTAGCAGGGAATTCTCTGCCTGCCTTTCCCCAGTGCTCTGCAAGCTCTCCAGGACAACATAAAATCTGGGGCTCTGTGCTTTCTTTCCTTCTGAACAATTGTTAGTGTTTTCTGCACAAAAGCGATTCTTGCGAAGCAATGTGAACACTTCTGCTTCCCAGGCACAGAGAAGGTGCTAGCAAGGAATTCTCTGCCTGCCTTTCCCCAGTGCTCTGCAAGCTCTCCAGGACAACATAAAATCTGGGGCTCTGTGCTTTCTTTCGTTCTGAACAAGTGTTAGTGTTTTCTGCACAAAAGCGATTCTGCGAAGCAATGTGAACACTTCTGCTTCCCAGGCACAGAGAAGGTGCTAGCAGGGAATTCTCTGCCTGCCTTTCCCCAGTGCTCTGCAAGCTCTCCAGGACAACATAGAATCTGGTGCTCTGTGCTTTCTTTCCTTCTGAACAATTGTTAGTGTTTTCTGCACAAAAGCGATTCTTGCGAAGCAATGTGAACACTTCTGCTTCCCAGGCACAGAGAAGGTGCTAGCAAGGAATTCTCTGCCTGCCTTTCCCCAGTGCTCTGCAAGCTCTCCAGGACAACATAGAATCTGGTGCTCTGTGCTTTCTTTCGTTCTGAACAAGTGTTACTGTTTTCTGCACAAAAGCGATTCTGCGAAGCAATGTGAACAGGCACAGAGAAGGTGCTAGCAGGGAATTCTCTGCCTGCCTTTCCCCAGTGCTCTGCAAGCTCTCCAGGACAACATAAAATCTGGGGCTCTGTGCTTTCTTTCGTTCTGAACAAGTGTTAGTGTTTTCTGCACAAAAGCGATTCTGCGAAGCAATGTGAACAGGCACAGAGAAGGTGCTATCAGGGAATTCTCTGCCTGCCTTTCCCCAGTGCTCTGCAAGCTCTCCAGGACAACATAGAATCTGGGGCTCTGTGCTTTCTTTCGTTCTGAACAACTGTTACTGTTTTCTGCACAAAAGCGATTCTTGCGAAGCAATGTGAACACTTCTGCTTCCCAGGCACAGAGAAGGTGCTAGCAAGGAATTCTCTGCCTGCCTTTCCCCAGTGCTCTGCAAGCTCTCCAGGACAACATAAAATCTGGGGCTCTGTGCTTTCTTTCGTTCTGAACAAGTGTTACTGTTTTCTGCACAAAAGCGATTCTGCGAAGCAATGTGAACAGGCACAGAGAAGGTGCTATCAGGGAATTCTCTGCCTGCCTTTCCCCAGTGCTCTGCAAGCTCTCCAGGGCAACATAGAATCTGGGGCTCTGTGCTTTCTTTCGTTCTGAACAAGTGTTATTGTTTTCTGCACAAAAGCGATTCTGCGAAGCAATGTGAACACTTCTGCTTCCCAGGCACAGAGAAGGTGCTAGCAAGGAATTCTCTGCCTGCCTTTCCCCAGTGCTCTGCAAGCTCTCCAGGACAACATAAAATCTGGGGCTCTGTGCTTTCTTTCCTTCTGAACAAGTGTTACTGTTTTCTGCACAAAAGTGATTCTGCGAAGCAATGTGAACAGGCACAGAGAAGGTGCTATCAGGGAATTCTCTGCCTGCCTTTCCCCAGTGCTCTGCAAGCTCTCCAGGACAACATAGAATCTGGGGCTCTGTGCTTTCTTTCCTTCTGAACAAGTGTTACTGTTTTCTGCACAAAAGCGATTCTTGTGAAGCAATGTGAACACTTCTGCTTCCCAGGCACAGAGAAGGTGCTAGCAGGGAATTCTCTGCCTGCCTTTCCCCAGTGCTCTGCAAGCTCTCCAGGACAACATAGAATCTGGGGCTCTGTGCTTTCTTTCGTTCTGAACAACTGTTACTGTTTTCTGCACAAAAGCGATTCTTGCGAAGCAATGTGAACACTTCTGCTTCCCAGGCACAGAGAAGGTGCTAGCAAGGAATTCTCTGCCTGCCTTTCCCCAGTGCTCTGCAAGCTCTCCAGGACAACATAGAATCTGGGGCTCTGTGCTTTCTTTCGTTCTGAACAAGTGTTACTGTTTTCTGCACAAAAGCGATTCTGCGAAGCAATGTGAACACTTCTGCTTCCCAGGCACAGAGAAGGTGCTAGCAAGGAATTCTCTGCCTGCCTTTCCCCAGTGCTCTGCAAGCTCTCCAGGACAACATAGAATCTGGTGCTCTGTGCTTTCTTTCGTTCTGAACAAGTGTTAGTGTTTTCTGCACAAAAGCGATTCTGCGAAGCAATGTGAACAGGCACAGAGAAGGTGCTAGCAGGGAATTCTCTGCCTGCCTTTCCCCAGTGCTCTGCAAGCTCTCCAGGACAACATAAAATGTGGGGCTCTGTGCTTTCTTTCGTTCTGAACAAGTGTTAGTGTTTTCTGCACAAAAGCGATTCTGCGAAGCAATGTGAACACTTCTGCTTCCCAGGCACAGAGAAGGTGCTAGCAAGGAATTCTCTGCCTGCCTTTCCCCAGTGCTCTGCAAGCTCTCCAGGACAACATAAAATCTGGGGCTCTGTGCTTTCTTTCGTTCTGAACAAGTGTTACTGTTTTCTGCACAAAAGTGATTCTGCGAAGCAATGTGAACAGGCACAGAGAAGGTGCTATCAGGGAATTCTCTGCCTGCCTTTCCCCAGTGCTCTGCAAGCTCTCCAGGACAACATAGAATCTGGGGCTCTGTGCTTTCTTTCCTTCTGAACAAGTGTTACTGTTTTCTGCACAAAAGCGATTCTTGCGAAGCAATGTGAACACTTCTGCTTCCCAGGCACAGAGAAGGTGCTAGCAGGGAATTCTCTGCCTGCCTTTCCCCAGTGCTCTGCAAGCTCTCCAGGACAACATAGAATCTGGGGCTCTGTGCTTTCTTTCGTTCTGAACAACTGTTACTGTTTTCTGCACAAAAGCGATTCTTGCGAAGCAATGTGAACACTTCTGCTTCCCAGGCACAGAGAAGGTGCTAGCAAGGAATTCTCTGCCTGCCTTTCCCCAGTGCTCTGCAAGCTCTCCAGGACAACATAGAATCTGGGGCTCTGTGCTTTCTTTCCTTCTGAACAAGTGTTACTGTTTTCTGCACAAAAGCGATTCTTGCGAAGCAATGTGAACACTTCTGCTTCCCAGGCACAGAGAAGGTGCTAGCAGGGAATTCTCTGCCTGCCTTTCTCCAGTGCTCTGCAAGCTCTCCAGGACAACATAAAATCTGGGGCTCTGTGCTTTCTTTCGTTCTGAACAAGTGTTACTGTTTTCTGCACAAAAGCGATTCTGCGAAGCAATGTGAACAGGCACAGAGAAGGTGCTATCAGGGAATTCTCTGCCTGCCTTTCCCCAGTGCTCTGCAAGCTCTCCAGGACAACATAGAATCTGGGGCTCTGTGCTTTCTTTCCTTCTGAACAATTGTTAGTGTTTTCTGCACAAAAGCGATTCTTGCGAAGCAATGTGAACACTTCTGCTTCCCAGGCACAGAGAAGGTGCTAGCAAGGAATTCTCTGCCTGCCTTTCCCCAGTGCTCTGCAAGCTCTCCAGGACAACATAGAATCTGGTGCTCTGTGCTTTCTTTCGTTCTGAACAAGTGTTAGTGTTTTCTGCACAAAAGCGATTCTGCGAAGCAATGTGAACAGGCACAGAGAAGGTGCTAGCAGGGAATTCTCTGCCTGCCTTTCCCCAGTGCTCTGCAAGCTCTCCAGGACAACATAAAATCTGGGGCTCTGTGCTTTCTTTCGTTCTGAACAAGTGTTAGTGTTTTCTGCACAAAAGCGATTCTGCGAAGCAATGTGAACACTTCTGCTTCCCAGGCACAGAGAAGGTGCTAGCAAGGAATTCTCTGCCTGCCTTTCCCCAGTGCTCTGCAAGCTCTCCAGGACAACATAAAATCTGGGGCTCTGTGCTTTCTTTCGTTCTGAACAAGTGTTACTGTTTTCTGCACAAAAGCGATTCTGCGAAGCAATGTGAACAGGCACAGAGAAGGTGCTATCAGGGAATTCTCTGCCTGCCTTTCCCCAGTGCTCTGCAAGCTCTCCAGGACAACATAGAATCTGGGGCTCTGTGCTTTCTTTCGTTCTGAACAACTGTTACTGTTTTCTGCACAAAAGCGATTCTTGCGAAGCAATGTGAACACTTCTGCTTCCCAGGCACAGAGAAGGTGCTAGCAAGGAATTCTCTGCCTGCCTTTCCCCAGTGCTCTGCAAGCTCTCCAGGACAACATAAAATCTGGGGCTCTGTGCTTTCTTTCGTTCTGAACAAGTGTTACTGTTTTCTGCACAAAAGCGATTCTGCGAAGCAATGTGAACAGGCACAGAGAAGGTGCTATCAGGGAATTCTCTGCCTGCCTTTCCCCAGTGCTCTGCAAGCTCTCCAGGACAACATAGAATCTGGGGCTCTGTGCTTTCTTTCGTTCTGAACAAGTGTTACTGTTTTCTGCACAAAAGCGATTTTGCGAAGCAATGTGAACAGGCACAGAGAAGGTGCTATCAGGGAATTCTCTGCCTGCCTTTCCCCAGTGCTCTGCAAGCTCTCCAGGACAACATAAAATCTGGGGCTCTGTGCTTTCTTTCGTTCTGAACAAGTGTTACTGTTTTCTGCACAAAAGCGATTCTGCGAAGCAATGTGAACACTTCTGCTTCCCAGGCACAGAGAAGGTGCTAGCAAGGAATTCTCTGCCTGCCTTTCCCCAGTGCTCTGCAAGCTCTCCAGGACAACATAGAATCTGGTGCTCTGTGCTTTCTTTCGTTCTGAACAAGTGTTACTGTTTTCTGCACAAAAGCGATTCTGCGAAGCAATGTGAACAGGCACAGAGAAGGTGCTATCAGGGAATTCTCTGCCTGCCTTTCCCCAGTGCTCTGCAAGCTCTCCAGGACAACATAGAATCTGGGGCTCTGTGCTTTCTTTCCTTCTGAACAAGTGTTACTGTTTTCTGCACAAAAGCGATTCTTGCGAAGCAATGTGAACACTTCTGCTTCCCAGGCACAGAGAAGGTGCTAGCAGGGAATTCTCTGCCTGCCTTTCTCCAGTGCTCTGCAAGCTCTCCAGGACAACATAAAATCTGGGGCTCTGTGCTTTCTTTCGTTCTGAACAAGTGTTACTGTTTTCTGCACAAAAGCGATTCTGCGAAGCAATGTGAACAGGCACAGAGAAGGTGCTATCAGGGAATTCTCTGCCTGCCTTTCCCCAGTGCTCTGCAAGCTCTCCAGGACAACATAGAATCTGGGGCTCTGTGCTTTCTTTCCTTCTGAACAATTGTTAGTGTTTTCTGCACAAAAGCGATTCTTGCGAAGCAATGTGAACACTTCTGCTTCCCAGGCACAGAGAAGGTGCTAGCAAGGAATTCTCTGCCTGCCTTTCCCCAGTGCTCTGCAAGCTCTCCAGGACAACATAGAATCTGGTGCTCTGTGCTTTCTTTCGTTCTGAACAAGTGTTAGTGTTTTCTGCACAAAAGCGATTCTGCGAAGCAATGTGAACAGGCACAGAGAAGGTGCTAGCAGGGAATTCTCTGCCTGCCTTTCCCCAGTGCTCTGCAAGCTCTCCAGGACAACATAAAATCTGGGGCTCTGTGCTTTCTTTCGTTCTGAACAAGTGTTAGTGTTTTCTGCACAAAAGCGATTCTGCGAAGCAATGTGAACACTTCTGCTTCCCAGGCACAGAGAAGGTGCTAGCAAGGAATTCTCTGCCTGCCTTTCCCCAGTGCTCTGCAAGCTCTCCAGGACAACATAAAATCTGGGGCTCTGTGCTTTCTTTCGTTCTGAACAAGTGTTACTGTTTTCTGCACAAAAGCGATTCTGCGAAGCAATGTGAACAGGCACAGAGAAGGTGCTATCAGGGAATTCTCTGCCTGCCTTTCCCCAGTGCTCTGCAAGCTCTCCAGGACAACATAGAATCTGGGGCTCTGTGCTTTCTTTCGTTCTGAACAACTGTTACTGTTTTCTGCACAAAAGCGATTCTTGCGAAGCAATGTGAACACTTCTGCTTCCCAGGCACAGAGAAGGTGCTAGCAAGGAATTCTCTGCCTGCCTTTCCCCAGTGCTCTGCAAGCTCTCCAGGACAACATAAAATCTGGGGCTCTGTGCTTTCTTTCGTTCTGAACAAGTGTTACTGTTTTCTGCACAAAAGCGATTCTGCGAAGCAATGTGAACAGGCACAGAGAAGGTGCTATCAGGGAATTCTCTGCCTGCCTTTCCCCAGTGCTCTGCAAGCTCTCCAGGACAACATAGAATCTGGGGCTCTGTGCTTTCTTTCGTTCTGAACAAGTGTTACTGTTTTCTGCACAAAAGCGATTTTGCGAAGCAATGTGAACAGGCACAGAGAAGGTGCTATCAGGGAATTCTCTGCCTGCCTTTCCCCAGTGCTCTGCAAGCTCTCCAGGACAACATAAAATCTGGGGCTCTGTGCTTTCTTTCGTTCTGAACAAGTGTTACTGTTTTCTGCACAAAAGCGATTCTGCGAAGCAATGTGAACACTTCTGCTTCCCAGGCACAGAGAAGGTGCTAGCAAGGAATTCTCTGCCTGCCTTTCCCCAGTGCTCTGCAAGCTCTCCAGGACAACATAGAATCTGGTGCTCTGTGCTTTCTTTCGTTCTGAACAAGTGTTACTGTTTTCTGCACAAAAGCGATTCTGCGAAGCAATGTGAACAGGCACAGAGAAGGTGCTATCAGGGAATTCTCTGCCTGTCTTTCCCCAGTGCTCTGCAAGCTCTCCAGGACAACATAGAATCTGGGGCTCTGTGCTTTCTTTCCTTCTGAACAATTGTTAGTGTTTTCTGCACAAAAGCGATTCTTGCGAAGCAATGTGAACACTTCTGCTTCCCAGGCACAGAGAAGGTGCTAGCAAGGAATTCTCTGCCTGCCTTTCCCCAGTGCTCTGCAAGCTCTCCAGGACAACATAAAATCTGGTGCTCTGTGCTTTCTTTCGTTCTGAACAAGTGTTACTGTTTTCTGCACAAAAGCGATTCTGCGAAGCAATGTGAACAGGCACAGAGAAGGTGCTAGCAGGGAATTCTCTGCCTGCCTTTCCCCAGTGCTCTGCAAGCTCTCCAGGACAACATAAAATCTGGGGCTCTGTGCTTTCTTTCGTTCTGAACAAGTGTTACTGTTTTCTGCACAAAAGCGATTCTGCGAAGCAATGTGAACAGGCACAGAGAAGGTGCTATCAGGGAATTCTCTGCCTGCCTTTCCCCAGTGCTCTGCAAGCTCTCCAGGACAACATAGAATCTGGGGCTCTGTGCTTTCTTTCGTTCTGAACAACTGTTACTGTTTTCTGCACAAAAGCGATTCTTGCGAAGCAATGTGAACACTTCTGCTTCCCAGGCACAGAGAAGGTGCTAGCAAGGAATTCTCTGCCTGCCTTTCCCCAGTGCTCTGCAAGCTCTCCAGGACAACATAGAATCTGGGGCTCTGTGCTTTCTTTCGTTCTGAACAAGTGTTACTGTTTTCTGCACAAAAGCGATTCTGCGAAGCAATGTGAACAGGCACAGAGAAGGTGCTATCAGGGAATTCTCTGCCTGCCTTTCCCCAGTGCTCTGCAAGCTCTCCAGGGCAACATAGAATCTGGGGCTCTGTGCTTTCTTTCGTTCTGAACAAGTGTTACTGTTTTCTGCACAAAAGCGATTCTGCGAAGCAATGTGAACACTTCTGCTTCCCAGGCACAGAGAAGGTGCTAGCAAGGAATTCTCTGCCTGCCTTTCCCCAGTGCTCTGCAAGCTCTCCAGGACAACATAAAATCTGGGGCTCTGTGCTTTCTTTCCTTCTGAACAAGTGTTACTGTTTTCTGCACAAAAGTGATTCTGCGAAGCAATGTGAACAGGCACAGAGAAGGTGCTATCAGGGAATTCTCTGCCTGCCTTTCCCCAGTGCTCTGCAAGCTCTCCAGGACAACATAGAATCTGGGGCTCTGTGCTTTCTTTCCTTCTGAACAAGTGTTACTGTTTTCTGCACAAAAGCGATTCTTGTGAAGCAATGTGAACACTTCTGCTTCCCAGGCACAGAGAAGGTGCTAGCAGGGAATTCTCTGCCTGCCTTTCCCCAGTGCTCTGCAAGCTCTCCAGGACAACATAGAATCTGGGGCTCTGTGCTTTCTTTCGTTCTGAACAACTGTTACTGTTTTCTGCACAAAAGCGATTCTTGCGAAGCAATGTGAACACTTCTGCTTCCCAGGCACAGAGAAGGTGCTAGCAAGGAATTCTCTGCCTGCCTTTCCCCAGTGCTCTGCAAGCTCTCCAGGACAACATAAAATCTGGGGCTCTGTGCTTTCTTTCCTTCTGAACAAGTGTTAGTGTTTTCTGCACAAAAGCGATTCTTGCGAAGCAATGTGAACACTTCTGCTTCCCAGGCACAGAGAAGGTGCTAGCAAGGAATTCTCTGCCTGCCTTTCCCCAGTGCTCTGCAAGCTCTCCAGGACAACATAGAATCTGGTGCTCTGTGCTTTCTTTCGTTCTGAACAAGTGTTACTGTTTTCTGCACAAAAGCGATTCTGCGAAGCAATGTGAACAGGCACAGAGAAGGTGCTAGCAGGGAATTCTCTGCCTGCCTTTCCCCAGTGCTCTGCAAGCTCTCCAGGACAACATAAAATCTGGGGCTCTGTGCTTTCTTTCGTTCTGAACAAGTGTTAGTGTTTTCTGCACAAAAGCGATTCTGCGAAGCAATGTGAACACTTCTGCTTCCCAGGCACAGAGAAGGTGCTAGCAAGGAATTCTCTGCCTGCCTTTCCCCAGTGCTCTGCAAGCTCTCCAGGACAACATAGAATCTGGTGCTCTGTGCTTTCTTTCGTTCTGAACAAGTGTTACTGTTTTCTGCACAAAAGCGATTCTGCGAAGCAATGTGAACAGGCACAGAGAAGGTGCTAGCAGGGAATTCTCTGCCTGCCTTTCCCCAGTGCTCTGCAAGCTCTCCAGGACAACATAGAATCTGGGGCTCTGTGCTTTCTTTCGTTCTGAACAAGTGTTACTGTTTTCTGCACAAAAGCGATTCTGCGAAGCAATGTGAACAGGCACAGAGAAGGTGCTATCAGGGAATTCTCTGCCTGCCTTTCCCCAGTGCTCTGCAAGCTCTCCAGGACAACATAGAATCTGGGGCTCTGTGCTTTCTTTCCTTCTGAACAATTGTTAGTGTTTTCTGCACAAAAGCGATTCTTGCGAAGCAATGTGAACACTTCTGCTTCCCAGGCACAGAGAAGGTGCTATCAGGGAATTCTCTGCCTGCCTTTCCCCAGTGCTCTGCAAGCTCTCCAGGACAACATAGAATCTGGGGCTCTGTGCTTTCTTTCCTTCTGAACAAGTGTTACTGTTTTCTGCACAAAAGCGATTCTTGTGAAGCAATGTGAACACTTCTGCTTCCCAGGCACAGAGAAGGTGCTAGCAGGGAATTCTCTGCCTGCCTTTCCCCAGTGCTCTGCAAGCTCTCCAGGACAACATAGAATCTGGGGCTCTGTGCTTTCTTTCGTTCTGAACAACTGTTACTGTTTTCTGCACAAAAGCGATTCTTGCGAAGCAATGTGAACACTTCTGCTTCCCAGGCACAGAGAAGGTGCTAGCAAGGAATTCTCTGCCTGCCTTTCCCCAGTGCTCTGCAAGCTCTCCAGGACAACATAAAATCTGGGGCTCTGTGCTTTCTTTCCTTCTGAACAAGTGTTAGTGTTTTCTGCACAAAAGCGATTCTTGCGAAGCAATGTGAACACTTCTGCTTCCCAGGCACAGAGAAGGTGCTAGCAAGGAATTCTCTGCCTGCCTTTCCCCAGTGCTCTGCAAGCTCTCCAGGACAACATAGAATCTGGTGCTCTGTGCTTTCTTTCGTTCTGAACAAGTGTTACTGTTTTCTGCACAAAAGCGATTCTGCGAAGCAATGTGAACAGGCACAGAGAAGGTGCTAGCAGGGAATTCTCTGCCTGCCTTTCCCCAGTGCTCTGCAAGCTCTCCAGGACAACATAAAATCTGGGGCTCTGTGCTTTCTTTCGTTCTGAACAAGTGTTAGTGTTTTCTGCACAAAAGCGATTCTGCGAAGCAATGTGAACACTTCTGCTTCCCAGGCACAGAGAAGGTGCTAGCAAGGAATTCTCTGCCTGCCTTTCCCCAGTGCTCTGCAAGCTCTCCAGGACAACATAGAATCTGGTGCTCTGTGCTTTCTTTCGTTCTGAACAAGTGTTACTGTTTTCTGCACAAAAGCGATTCTGCGAAGCAATGTGAACAGGCACAGAGAAGGTGCTAGCAGGGAATTCTCTGCCTGCCTTTCCCCAGTGCTCTGCAAGCTCTCCAGGACAACATAGAATCTGGGGCTCTGTGCTTTCTTTCGTTCTGAACAAGTGTTACTGTTTTCTGCACAAAAGCGATTCTGCGAAGCAATGTGAACAGGCACAGAGAAGGTGCTATCAGGGAATTCTCTGCCTGCCTTTCCCCAGTGCTCTGCAAGCTCTCCAGGACAACATAGAATCTGGGGCTCTGTGCTTTCTTTCCTTCTGAACAATTGTTAGTGTTTTCTGCACAAAAGCGATTCTTGCGAAGCAATGTGAACACTTCTGCTTCCCAGGCACAGAGAAGGTGCTAGCAAGGAATTCTCTGCCTGCCTTTCCCCAGTGCTCTGCAAGCTCTCCAGGACAACATAGAATCTGGTGCTCTGTGCTTTCTTTCGTTCTGAACAAGTGTTACTGTTTTCTGCACAAAAGCGATTCTGCGAAGCAATGTGAACAGGCACAGAGAAGGTGCTAGCAGGGAATTCTCTGCCTGCCTTTCCCCAGTGCTCTGCAAGCTCTCCAGGACAACATAAAATCTGGGGCTCTGTGCTTTCTTTCGTTCTGAACAAGTGTTAGTGTTTTCTGCACAAAAGCGATTCTGCGAAGCAATGTGAACACTTCTGCTTCCCAGGCACAGAGAAGGTGCTAGCAAGGAATTCTCTGCCTGCCTTTCCCCAGTGCTCTGCAAGCTCTCCAGGACAACGTAGAATCTGGGGCTCTGTGCTTTCTTTCCTTCTGAACAAGTGTTAGTGTTTTCTGCACAAAAGCGATTCTTGCGAAGCAATGTGAACACTTCTGCTTCCCAGGCACAGAGAAGGTGCTAGCAAGGAATTCTCTGCCTGCCTTTCCCCAGTGCTCTGCAAGCTCTCCAGGACAACATAGAATCTGGGGCTCTGTGCTTTCTTTCGTTCTGAACAAGTGTTAGTGTTTTCTGCACAAAAGCGATTCTGCGAAGCAATGTGAACAGGCACAGAGAAGGTGCTATCAGGGAATTCTCTGCCTGCCTTTCCCCAGTGCTCTGCAAGCTCTCCAGGACAACATAGAATCTGGGGCTCTGTGCTTTCTTTCGTTCTGAACAAGTGTTACTGTTTTCTGCACAAAAGCGATTCTGCGAAGCAATGTGAACACTTCTGCTTCCCAGGCACAGAGAAGGTGCTAGCAAGGAATTCTCTGCCTGCCTTTCCCCAGTGCTCTGCAAGCTCTCCAGGACAACATAAAATCTGGGGCTCTGTGCTTTCTTTCGTTCTGAACAAGTGTTACTGTTTTCTGCACAAAAGTGATTCTGCGAAGCAATGTGAACAGGCACAGAGAAGGTGCTATCAGGGAATTCTCTGCCTGCCTTTCCCCAGTGCTCTGCAAGCTCTCCAGGACAACATAGAATCTGGGGCTCTGTGCTTTCTTTCCTTCTGAACAAGTGTTACTGTTTTCTGCACAAAAGCGATTCTTGCGAAGCAATGTGAACACTTCTGCTTCCCAGGCACAGAGAAGGTGCTAGCAGGGAATTCTCTGCCTGCCTTTCCCCAGTGCTCTGCAAGCTCTCCAGGACAACATAGAATCTGGGGCTCTGTGCTTTCTTTCGTTCTGAACAACTGTTACTGTTTTCTGCACAAAAGCGATTCTTGCGAAGCAATGTGAACACTTCTGCTTCCCAGGCACAGAGAAGGTGCTAGCAAGGAATTCTCTGCCTGCCTTTCCCCAGTGCTCTGCAAGCTCTCCAGGACAACATAAAATCTGGGGCTCTGTGCTTTCTTTCCTTCTGAACAAGTGTTAGTGTTTTCTGCACAAAAGCGATTCTTGCGAAGCAATGTGAACACTTCTGCTTCCCAGGCACAGAGAAGGTGCTAGCAAGGAATTCTCTGCCTGCCTTTCCCCAGTGCTCTGCAAGCTCTCCAGGACAACATAGAATCTGGTGCTCTGTGCTTTCTTTCGTTCTGAACAAGTGTTACTGTTTTCTGCACAAAAGCGATTCTGCGAAGCAATGTGAACACTTCTGCTTCCCAGGCACAGAGAAGGTGCTAGCAAGGAATTCTCTGCCTGCCTTTCCCCAGTGCTCTGCAAGCTCTCCAGGACAACATAAAATCTGGGGCTCTGTGCTTTCTTTCCTTCTGAACAAGTGTTAGTGTTTTCTGCACAAAAGCGATTCTGCGAAGCAATGTGAACACTTCTGCTTCCCAGGCACAGAGAAGGTGCTAGCAAGGAATTCTCTGCCTGCCTTTCCCCAGTGCTCTGCAAGCTCTCCAGGACAACATAGAATCTGGGGCTCTGTGCTTTCTTTCGTTCTGAACAAGTGTTACTGTTTTCTGCACAAAAGCGATTCTGCGAAGCAATGTGAACAGGCACAGAGAAGGTGCTATCAGGGAATTCTCTGCCTGCCTTTCCCCAGTGCTCTGCAAGCTCTCCAGGACAACATAGAATCTGGGGCTCTGTGCTTTCTTTCGTTCTGAACAACTGTTACTGTTTTCTGCACAAAAGCGATTCTTGCGAAGCAATGTGAACACTTCTGCTTCCCAGGCACAGAGAAGGTGCTAGCAAGGAATTCTCTGCCTGCCTTTCCCCAGTGCTCTGCAAGCTCTCCAGGACAACATAAAATCTGGGGCTCTGTGCTTTCTTTCCTTCTGAACAAGTGTTAGTGTTTTCTGCACAAAAGCGATTCTGCGAAGCAATGTGAACACTTCTGCTTCCCAGGCACAGAGAAGGTGCTAGCAAGGAATTCTCTGCCTGCCTTTCCCCAGTGCTCTGCAAGCTCTCCAGGACAACATAGAATCTGGGGCTCTGTGCTTTCTTTCGTTCTGAACAAGTGTTACTGTTTTCTGCACAAAAGCGATTCTGCGAAGCAATGTGAACAGGCACAGAGAAGGTGCTATCAGGGAATTCTCTGCCTGCCTTTCCCCAGTGCTCTGCAAGCTCTCCAGGACAACATAGAATCTGGGGCTCTGTGCTTTCTTTCCTTCTGAACAATTGTTAGTGTTTTCTGCACAAAAGCGATTCTGCGAAGCAATGTGAACACTTCTGCTTCCCAGGCACAGAGAAGGTGCTAGCAAGGAATTCTCTGCCTGCCTTTCCCCAGTGCTCTGCAAGCTCTCCAGGACAACATAGAATCTGGGGCTCTGTGCTTTCTTTCGTTCTGAACAAGTGTTACTGTTTTCTGCACAAAAGCGATTCTGCGAAGCAATGTGAACAGGCACAGAGAAGGTGCTATCAGGGAATTCTCTGCCTGCCTTTCCCCAGTGCTCTGCAAGCTCTCCAGGACAACATAGAATCTGGGGCTCTGTGCTTTCTTTCCTTCTGAACAATTGTTACTGTTTTCTGCACAAAAGCGATTCTTGCGAAGCAATGTGAACACTTCTGCTTCCCAGGCACAGAGAAGGTGCTAGCAAGGAATTCTCTGCCTGCCTTTCCCCAGTGCTCTGCAAGCTCTCCAGGACAACATAGAATCTGGTGCTCTGTGCTTTCTTTCGTTCTGAACAAGTGTTACTGTTTTCTGCACAAAAGCGATTCTGCGAAGCAATGTGAACAGGCACAGAGAAGGTGCTATCAGGGAATTCTCTGCCTGCCTTTCCCCAGTGCTCTGCAAGCTCTCCAGGACAACATAAAATCTGGGGCTCTGTGCTTTCTTTCGTTCTGAACAAGTGTTAGTGTTTTCTGCACAAAAGCGATTCTGCGAAGCAATGTGAACACTTCTGCTTCCCAGGCACAGAGAAGGTGCTAGCAAGGAATTCTCTGCCTGCCTTTCCCCAGTGCTCTGCAAGCTCTCCAGGACAACATAAAATCTGGGGCTCTGTGCTTTCTTTCCTTCTGAACAAGTGTTACTGTTTTCTGCACAAAAGCGATTCTGCGAAGCAATGTGAACAGGCACAGAGAAGGTGCTATCAGGGAATTCTCTGCCTGCCTTTCCCCAGTGCTCTGCAAGCTCTCCAGGACAACATAGAATCTGGGGCTCTGTGCTTTCTTTCGTTCTGAACAACTGTTACTGTTTTCTGCACAAAAGCGATTCTTGCGAAGCAATGTGAACACTTCTGCTTCCCAGGCACAGAGAAGGTGCTAGCAGGGAATTCTCTGCCTGCCTTTCCCCAGTGCTCTGCAAGCTCTCCAGGACAACATAGAATCTGGTGCTCTGTGCTTTCTTTCGTTCTGAACAAGTGTTACTGTTTTCTGCACAAAAGCGATTCTGCGAAGCAATGTGAACAGGCACAGAGAAGGTGCTAGCAGGGAATTCTCTGCCTGCCTTTCCCCAGTGCTCTGCAAGCTCTCCAGGACAACATAGAATCTGGGGCTCTGTGCTTTCTTTCGTTCTGAACAACTGTTACTGTTTTCTGCACAAAAGCGATTCTTGCGAAGCAATGTGAACACTTCTGCTTCCCAGGCACAGAGAAGGTGCTAGCAAGGAATTCTCTGCCTGCCTTTCCCCAGTGCTCTGCAAGCTCTCCAGGACAACATAAAATCTGGGGCTCTGTGCTTTCTTTCCTTCTGAACAAGTGTTAGTGTTTTCTGCACAAAAGCGATTCTGCGAAGCAATGTGAACACTTCTGCTTCCCAGGCACAGAGAAGGTGCTAGCAAGGAATTCTCTGCCTGCCTTTCCCCAGTGCTCTGCAAGCTCTCCAGGACAACATAGAATCTGGGGCTCTGTGCTTTCTTTCGTTCTGAACAAGTGTTACTGTTTTCTGCACAAAAGCGATTCTGCGAAGCAATGTGAACAGGCACAGAGAAGGTGCTATCAGGGAATTCTCTGCCTGCCTTTCCCCAGTGCTCTGCAAGCTCTCCAGGACAACATAGAATCTGGGGCTCTGTGCTTTCTTTCGTTCTGAACAACTGTTACTGTTTTCTGCACAAAAGCGATTCTTGCGAAGCAATGTGAACACTTCTGCTTCCCAGGCACAGAGAAGGTGCTAGCAAGGAATTCTCTGCCTGCCTTTCCCCAGTGCTCTGCAAGCTCTCCAGGACAACATAAAATCTGGGGCTCTGTGCTTTCTTTCCTTCTGAACAAGTGTTACTGTTTTCTGCACAAAAGCGATTCTGCGAAGCAATGTGAACACTTCTGCTTCCCAGGCACAGAGAAGGTGCTAGCAAGGAATTCTCTGCCTGCCTTTCCCCAGTGCTCTGCAAGCTCTCCAGGACAACATAGAATCTGGGGCTCTGTGCTTTCTTTCGTTCTGAACAAGTGTTACTGTTTTCTGCACAAAAGCGATTCTGCGAAGCAATGTGAACAGGCACAGAGAAGGTGCTATCAGGGAATTCTCTGCCTGCCTTTCCCCAGTGCTCTGCAAGCTCTCCAGGACAACATAGAATCTGGGGCTCTGTGCTTTCTTTCCTTCTGAACAATTGTTAGTGTTTTCTGCACAAAAGCGATTCTGCGAAGCAATGTGAACACTTCTGCTTCCCAGGCACAGAGAAGGTGCTAGCAAGGAATTCTCTGCCTGCCTTTCCCCAGTGCTCTGCAAGCTCTCCAGGACAACATAGAATCTGGGGCTCTGTGCTTTCTTTCGTTCTGAACAAGTGTTACTGTTTTCTGCACAAAAGCGATTCTGCGAAGCAATGTGAACAGGCACAGAGAAGGTGCTATCAGGGAATTCTCTGCCTGCCTTTCCCCAGTGCTCTGCAAGCTCTCCAGGACAACATAGAATCTGGGGCTCTGTGCTTTCTTTCGTTCTGAACAACTGTTACTGTTTTCTGCACAAAAGCGATTCTTGCGAAGCAATGTGAACACTTCTGCTTCCCAGGCACAGAGAAGGTGCTAGCAAGGAATTCTCTGCCTGCCTTTCCCCAGTGCTCTGCAAGCTCTCCAGGACAACATAAAATCTGGGGCTCTGTGCTTTCTTTCCTTCTGAACAAGTGTTAGTGTTTTCTGCACAAAAGCGATTCTGCGAAGCAATGTGAACACTTCTGCTTCCCAGGCACAGAGAAGGTGCTAGCAAGGAATTCTCTGCCTGCCTTTCCCCAGTGCTCTGCAAGCTCTCCAGGACAACATAGAATCTGGGGCTCTGTGCTTTCTTTCGTTCTGAACAAGTGTTACTGTTTTCTGCACAAAAGCGATTCTGCGAAGCAATGTGAACAGGCACAGAGAAGGTGCTATCAGGGAATTCTCTGCCTGCCTTTCCCCAGTGCTCTGCAAGCTCTCCAGGACAACATAGAATCTGGGGCTCTGTGCTTTCTTTCCTTCTGAACAATTGTTACTGTTTTCTGCACAAAAGCGATTCTGCGAAGCAATGTGAACACTTCTGCTTCCCAGGCACAGAGAAGGTGCTAGCAAGGAATTCTCTTCCTGCCTTTCCCCAGTGCTCTGCAAGCTCTCCAGGACAACATAGAATCTGGGGCTCTGTGCTTTCTTTCGTTCTGAACAAGTGTTACTGTTTTCTGCACAAAAGCGATTCTGCGAAGCAATGTGAACAGGCACAGAGAAGGTGCTATCAGGGAATTCTCTGCCTGCCTTTCCCCAGTGCTCTGCAAGCTCTCCAGGACAACATAGAATCTGGGGCTCTGTGCTTTCTTTCCTTCTGAACAATTGTTACTGTTTTCTGCACAAAAGCGATTCTTGCGAAGCAATGTGAACACTTCTGCTTCCCAGGCACAGAGAAGGTGCTAGCAAGGAATTCTCTGCCTGCCTTTCCCCAGTGCTCTGCAAGCTCTCCAGGACAACATAGAATCTGGTGCTCTGTGCTTTCTTTCGTTCTGAACAAGTGTTACTGTTTTCTGCACAAAAGCGATTCTGCGAAGCAATGTGAACAGGCACAGAGAAGGTGCTAGCAGGGAATTCTCTGCCTGCCTTTCCCCAGTGCTCTGCAAGCTCTCCAGGACAACATAAAATCTGGGGCTCTGTGCTTTCTTTCGTTCTGAACAAGTGTTAGTGTTTTCTGCACAAAAGCGATTCTGCGAAGCAATGTGAACACTTCTGCTTCCCAGGCACAGAGAAGGTGCTAGCAAGGAATTCTCTGCCTGCCTTTCCCCAGTGCTCTGCAAGCTCTCCAGGACAACATAGAATCTGGGGCTCTGTGCTTTCTTTCGTTCTGAACAACTGTTACTGTTTTCTGCACAAAAGCGATTCTTGCGAAGCAATGTGAACACTTCTGCTTCCCAGGCACAGAGAAGGTGCTAGCAAGGAATTCTCTGCCTGCCTTTCCCCAGTGCTCTGCAAGCTCTCCAGGACAACATAGAATCTGGGGCTCTGTGCTTTCTTTCCTTCTGAACAAGTGTTAGTGTTTTCTGCACAAAAGCGATTCTTGCGAAGCAATGTGAACACTTCTGCTTCCCAGGCACAGAGAAGGTGCTAGCAAGGAATTCTCTGCCTGCCTTTCCCCAGTGCTCTGCAAGCTCTCCAGGGCAACATAGAATCTGGGGCTCTGTGCTTTCTTTCCTTCTGAACAAGTGTTAGTGTTTTCTGCACAAAAGCGATTCTGCGAAGCAATGTGAACAGGCACAGAGAAGGTGCTATCAGGGAATTCTCTGCCTGCCTTTCCCCAGTGCTCTGCAAGCTCTCCAGGACAACATAGAATCTGGGGCTCTGTGCTTTCTTTCGTTCTGAACAAGTGTTACTGTTTTCTGCACAAAAGCGATTCTGCGAAGCAATGTGAACACTTCTGCTTCCCAGGCACAGAGAAGGTGCTAGCAAGGAATTCTCTGCCTGCCTTTCCCCAGTGCTCTGCAAGCTCTCCAGGACAACATAAAATCTGGGGCTCTGTGCTTTCTTTCGTTCTGAACAAGTGTTACTGTTTTCTGCACAAAAGTGATTCTGCGAAGCAATGTGAACAGGCACAGAGAAGGTGCTATCAGGGAATTCTCTGCCTGCCTTTCCCCAGTGCTCTGCAAGCTCTCCAGGACAACATAGAATCTGGGGCTCTGTGCTTTCTTTCCTTCTGAACAAGTGTTACTGTTTTCTGCACAAAAGCAATTCTTGCGAAGCAATGTGAACACTTCTGCTTCCCAGGCACAGAGAAGGTGCTATCAGGGAATTCTCTGCCTGCCTTTCCCCAGTGCTCTGCAAGCTCTCCAGGACAACATAGAATCTGGGGCTCTGTGCTTTCTTTCGTTCTGAACAACTGTTACTGTTTTCTGCACAAAAGCGATTCTTGCGAAGCAATGTGAACACTTCTGCTTCCCAGGCACAGAGAAGGTGCTAGCAGGGAATTCTCTGCCTGCCTTTCCCCAGTGCTCTGCAAGCTCTCCAGGACAACATAGAATCTGGTGCTCTGTGCTTTCTTTCGTTCTGAACAAGTGTTACTGTTTTCTGCACAAAAGCGATTCTGCGAAGCAATGTGAACAGGCACAGAGAAGGTGCTATCAGGGAATTCTCTGCCTGCCTTTCCCCAGTGCTCTGCAAGCTCTCCAGGACAACATAGAATCTGGGGCTCTGTGCTTTCTTTCCTTCTGAACAAGTGTTACTGTTTTCTGCACAAAAGCGATTCTGCAAAGCAATGTGAACAGGCACAGAGAAGGTGCTATCAGGGAATTCTCTGCCTGCCTTTCCCCAGTGCTCTGCAAGCTCTCCAGGACAACATAGAATCTGGGGCTCTGTGCTTTCTTTCCTTCTGAACAATTGTTAGTGTTTTCTGCACAAAAGCGATTCTTGCGAAGCAATGTGAACACTTCTGCTTCCCAGGCACAGAGAAGGTGCTAGCAAGGAATTCTCTGCCTGCCTTTCCCCAGTGCTCTGCAAGCTCTCCAGGACAACATAAAATCTGGGGCTCTGTGCTTTCTTTCGTTCTGAACAAGTGTTACTGTTTTCTGCACAAAAGCGATTCTGCGAAGCAATGTGAACAGGCACAGAGAAGGTGCTAGCAGGGAATTCTCTGCCTGCCTTTCCCCAGTGCTCTGCAAGCTCTCCAGGACAACATAGAATCTGGGGCTCTGTGCTTTCTTTCGTTCTGAACAAGTGTTAGTGTTTTCTGCACAAAAGCGATTCTTGCGAAGCAATGTGAACAGGCACAGAGAAGGTGCTAGCAGGGAATTCTCTGCCTGCCTTTCCCCAGTGCTCTGCAAACTCTCCAGGACAACATAAAATCTGGGGCTCTGTGCTTTCTTTCGTTCTGAACAAGTGTTACTGTTTTCTGCACAAAAGCGATTCTGCGAAGCAATGTGAACAGGCACAGAGAAGGTGCTATCAGGGAATTCTCTGCCTGCCTTTCCCCAGTGCTCTGCAAGCTCTCCAGGACAACATAGAATCTGGGGCTCTGTGCTTTCTTTCCTTCTGAACAATTGTTAGTGTTTTCTGCACAAAAGCGATTCTTGCGAAGCAATGTGAACACTTCTGCTTCCCAGGCACAGAGAAGGTGCTAGCAAGGAATTCTCTGCCTGCCTTTCCCCAGTGCTCTGCAAGCTCTCCAGGACAACATAAAATCTGGGGCTCTGTGCTTTCTTTCGTTCTGAACAAGTGTTACTGTTTTCTGCACAAAAGCGATTCTGCGAAGCAATGTGAACAGGCACAGAGAAGGTGCTAGCAAGGAATTCTCTGCCTGCCTTTCCCCAGTGCTCTGCAAGCTCTCCAGGACAACATAGAATCTGGGGCTCTGTGCTTTCTTTCGTTCTGAACAACTGTTACTGTTTTCTGCACAAAAGCGATTCTTGCGAAGCAATGTGAACACTTCTGCTTCCCAGGCACAGAGAAGGTGCTAGCAAGGAATTCTCTGCCTGCCTTTCCCCAGTGCTCTGCAAGCTCTCCAGGACAACGTAGAATCTGGGGCTCTGTGCTTTCTTTCCTTCTGAACAAGTGTTAGTGTTTTCTGCACAAAAGCGATTCTTGCGAAGCAATGTGAACACTTCTGCTTCCCAGGCACAGAGAAGGTGCTAGCAAGGAATTCTCTGCCTGCCTTTCCCCAGTGCTCTGCAAGCTCTCCAGGACAACATAGAATCTGGGGCTCTGTGCTTTCTTTCGTTCTGAACAAGTGTTAGTGTTTTCTGCACAAAAGCGATTCTGCGAAGCAATGTGAACAGGCACAGAGAAGGTGCTATCAGGGAATTCTCTGCCTGCCTTTCCCCAGTGCTCTGCAAGCTCTCCAGGACAACATAGAATCTGGGGCTCTGTGCTTTCTTTCGTTCTGAACAAGTGTTACTGTTTTCTGCACAAAAGCGATTCTGCGAAGCAATGTGAACACTTCTGCTTCCCAGGCACAGAGAAGGTGCTAGCAAGGAATTCTCTGCCTGCCTTTCCCCAGTGCTCTGCAAGCTCTCCAGGACAACATAGAATCTGGGGCTCTGTGCTTTCTTTCCTTCTGAACAAGTGTTACTGTTTTCTGCACAAAAGCGATTCTTGCGAAGCAATGTGAACACTTCTGCTTCCCAGGCACAGAGAAGGTGCTAGCAGGGAATTCTCTGCCTGCCTTTCCCCAGTGCTCTGCAAGCTCTCCAGGACAACATAGAATCTGGGGCTCTGTGCTTTCTTTCGTTCTGAACAACTGTTACTGTTTTCTGCACAAAAGCGATTCTTGCGAAGCAATGTGAACACTTCTGCTTCCCAGGCACAGAGAAGGTGCTAGCAAGGAATTCTCTGCCTGCCTTTCCCCAGTGCTCTGCAAGCTCTCCAGGACAACATAAAATCTGGGGCTCTGTGCTTTCTTTCCTTCTGAACAAGTGTTAGTGTTTTCTGCACAAAAGCGATTCTTGCGAAGCAATGTGAACACTTCTGCTTCCCAGGCACAGAGAAGGTGCTAGCAAGGAATTCTCTGCCTGCCTTTCCCCAGTGCTCTGCAAGCTCTCCAGGACAACATAGAATCTGGTGCTCTGTGCTTTCTTTCGTTCTGAACAAGTGTTACTGTTTTCTGCACAAAAGCGATTCTGCGAAGCAATGTGAACAGGCACAGAGAAGGTGCTAGCAGGGAATTCTCTGCCTGCCTTTCCCCAGTGCTCTGCAAGCTCTCCAGGACAACATAAAATCTGGGGCTCTGTGCTTTCTTTCGTTCTGAACAAGTGTTAGTGTTTTCTGCACAAAAGCGATTCTGCGAAGCAATGTGAACACTTCTGCTTCCCAGGCACAGAGAAGGTGGTAGCAAGGAATTCTCTGCCTGCCTTTCCCCAGTGCTCTGCAAGCTCTCCAGGACAACATAGAATCTGGTGCTCTGTGCTTTCTTTCGTTCTGAACAAGTGTTACTGTTTTCTGCACAAAAGCGATTCTGCGAAGCAATGTGAACAGGCACAGAGAAGGTGCTAGCAGGGAATTCTCTGCCTGCCTTTCCCCAGTGCTCTGCAAGCTCTCCAGGACAACATAGAATCTGGGGCTCTGTGCTTTCTTTCGTTCTGAACAAGTGTTACTGTTTTCTGCACAAAAGCGATTCTGCGAAGCAATGTGAACACTTCTGCTTCCCAGGCACAGAGAAGGTGCTAGCAAGGAATTCTCTGCCTGCCTTTCCCCAGTGCTCTGCAAGCTCTCCAGGACAACATAGAATCTGGTGCTCTGTGCTTTCTTTCGTTCTGAACAAGTGTTACTGTTTTCTGCACAAAAGCGATTCTGCGAAGCAATGTGAACAGGCACAGAGAAGGTGCTATCAGGGAATTCTCTGCCTGCCTTTCCCCAGTGCTCTGCAAGCTCTCCAGGACAACATAGAATCTGGGGCTCTGTGCTTTCTTTCCTTCTGAACAAGTGTTACTGTTTTCTGCACAAAAGAGATTCTGCAAAGCAATGTGAACAGGCACAGAGAAGGTGCTATCAGGGAATTCTCTGCCTGCCTTTCCCCAGTGCTCTGCAAGCTCTCCAGGACAACATAGAATCTGGGGCTCTGTGCTTTCTTTCCTTCTGAACAAGTGTTACTGTTTTCTGCACAAAAGCGATTCTTGCGAAGCAATGTGAACACTTCTGCTTCCCAGGCACAGAGAAGGTGCTAGCAGGGAATTCTCTGCCTGCCTTCCCCCAGTGCTCTGCAAGCTCTCCAGGACAACATAGAATCTGGGGCTCTGTGCTTTCTTTCGTTCTGAACAAGTGTTACTGTTTTCTGCACAAAAGCGATTCTGCGAAGCAATGTGAACAGGCACAGAGAAGGTGCTAGCAGGGAATTCTCTGCCTGCCTTTCCCCAGTGCTCTGCAAGCTCTCCAGGACAACATAGAATCTGGGGCTCTGTGCTTTCTTTCGTTCTGAACAACTGTTACTGTTTTCTGCACAAAAGCGATTCTTGCGAAGCAATGTGAACACTTCTGCTTCCCAGGCACAGAGAAGGTGCTAGCAAGGAATTCTCTGCCTGCCTTTCCCCAGTGCTCTGCAAGCTCTCCAGGACAACATAAAATCTGGGGCTCTGTGCTTTCTTTCCTTCTGAACAAGTGTTAGTGTTTTCTGCACAAAAGCGATTCTGCGAAGCAATGTGAACACTTCTGCTTCCCAGGCACAGAGAAGGTGCTAGCAAGGAATTCTCTGCCTGCCTTTCCCCAGTGCTCTGCAAGCTCTCCAGGACAACATAGAATCTGGGGCTCTGTGCTTTCTTTCGTTCTGAACAAGTGTTACTGTTTTCTGCACAAAAGCGATTCTGCGAAGCAATGTGAACAGGCACAGAGAAGGTGCTATCAGGGAATTCTCTGCCTGCCTTTCCCCAGTGCTCTGCAAGCTCTCCAGGACAACATAGAATCTGGGGCTCTGTGCTTTCTTTCCTTCTGAACAATTGTTAGTGTTTTCTGCACAAAAGCGATTCTGCGAAGCAATGTGAACACTTCTGCTTCCCAGGCACAGAGAAGGTGCTAGCAAGGAATTCTCTGCCTGCCTTTCCCCAGTGCTCTGCAAGCTCTCCAGGACAACATAAAATCTGGGGCTCTGTGCTTTCTTTCGTTCTGAACAAGTGTTACTGTTTTCTGCACAAAAGCGATTCTGCGAAGCAATGTGAACAGGCACAGAGAAGGTGCTATCAGGGAATTCTCTGCCTGCCTTTCCCCAGTGCTCTGCAAGCTCTCCAGGACAACATAGAATCTGGGGCTCTGTGCTTTCTTTCCTTCTGAACAATTGTTACTGTTTTCTGCACAAAAGCGATTCTTGCGAAGCAATGTGAACACTTCTGCTTCCCAGGCACAGAGAAGGTGCTAGCAAGGAATTCTCTGCCTGCCTTTCCCCAGTGCTCTGCAAGCTCTCCAGGACAACATAGAATCTGGTGCTCTGTGCTTTCTTTCGTTCTGAACAAGTGTTACTGTTTTCTGCACAAAAGCGATTCTGCGAAGCAATGTGAACAGGCACAGAGAAGGTGCTAGCAGGGAATTCTCTGCCTGCCTTTCCCCAGTGCTCTGCAAGCTCTCCAGGACAACATAAAATCTGGGGCTCTGTGCTTTCTTTCGTTCTGAACAAGTGTTAGTGTTTTCTGCACAAAAGCGATTCTGCGAAGCAATGTGAACACTTCTGCTTCCCAGGCACAGAGAAGGTGCTAGCAAGGAATTCTCTGCCTGCCTTTCCCCAGTGCTCTGCAAGCTCTCCAGGACAACATAAAATCTGGGGCTCTGTGCTTTCTTTCGTTCTGAACAAGTGTTACTGTTTTCTGCACAAAAGCGATTCTGCGAAGCAATGTGAACACTTCTGCTTCCCAGGCACAGAGAAGGTGCTAGCAAGGAATTCTCTGCCTGCCTTTCCCCAGTGCTCTGCAAGCTCTCCAGGACAACATAGAATCTGGGGCTCTGTGCTTTCTTTCCTTCTGAACAATTGTTAGTGTTTTCTGCACAAAAGCGATTCTGCGAAGCAATGTGAACACTTCTGCTTCCCAGGCACAGAGAAGGTGCTAGCAAGGAATTCTCTGCCTGCCTTTCCCCAGTGCTCTGCAAGCTCTCCAGGACAACATAGAATCTGGGGCTCTGTGCTTTCTTTCGTTCTGAACAAGTGTTACTGTTTTCTGCACAAAAGCGATTCTGCGAAGCAATGTGAACAGGCACAGAGAAGGTGCTATCAGGGAATTCTCTGCCTGCCTTTCCCCAGTGCTCTGCAAGCTCTCCAGGACAACATAGAATCTGGGGCTCTGTGCTTTCTTTCCTTCTGAACAATTGTTACTGTTTTCTGCACAAAAGCGATTCTTGCGAAGCAATGTGAACACTTCTGCTTCCCAGGCACAGAGAAGGTGCTAGCAAGGAATTCTCTGCCTGCCTTTCCCCAGTGCTCTGCAAGCTCTCCAGGACAACATAGAATCTGGTGCTCTGTGCTTTCTTTCGTTCTGAACAAGTGTTACTGTTTTCTGCACAAAAGCGATTCTGCGAAGCAATGTGAACAGGCACAGAGAAGGTGCTAGCAGGGAATTCTCTGCCTGCCTTTCCCCAGTGCTCTGCAAGCTCTCCAGGACAACATAAAATCTGGGGCTCTGTGCTTTCTTTCGTTCTGAACAAGTGTTAGTGTTTTCTGCACAAAAGCGATTCTGCGAAGCAATGTGAACACTTCTGCTTCCCAGGCACAGAGAAGGTGCTAGCAAGGAATTCTCTGCCTGCCTTTCCCCAGTGCTCTGCAAGCTCTCCAGGACAACATAAAATCTGGGGCTCTGTGCTTTCTTTCGTTCTGAACAAGTGTTACTGTTTTCTGCACAAAAGCGATTCTGCGAAGCAATGTGAACACTTCTGCTTCCCAGGCACAGAGAAGGTGCTAGCAAGGAATTCTCTGCCTGCCTTTCCCCAGTGCTCTGCAAGCTCTCCAGGACAACATAGAATCTGGGGCTCTGTGCTTTCTTTCCTTCTGAACAATTGTTAGTGTTTTCTGCACAAAAGCGATTCTGCGAAGCAATGTGAACACTTCTGCTTCCCAGGCACAGAGAAGGTGCTAGCAAGGAATTCTCTGCCTGCCTTTCCCCAGTGCTCTGCAAGCTCTCCAGGACAACATAGAATCTGGTGCTCTGTGCTTTCTTTCGTTCTGAACAAGTGTTACTGTTTTCTGCACAAAAGCGATTCTGCGAAGCAATGTGAACAGGCACAGAGAAGGTGCTAGCAGGGAATTCTCTGCCTGCCTTTCCCCAGTGCTCTGCAAGCTCTCCAGGACAACATAAAATCTGGGGCTCTGTGCTTTCTTTCGTTCTGAACAAGTGTTAGTGTTTTCTGCACAAAAGCGATTCTGCGAAGCAATGTGAACACTTCTGCTTCCCAGGCACAGAGAAGGTGCTAGCAAGGAATTCTCTGCCTGCCTTTCCCCAGTGCTCTGCAAGCTCTCCAGGACAACATAAAATCTGGGGCTCTGTGCTTTCTTTCGTTCTGAACAAGTGTTACTGTTTTCTGCACAAAAGCGATTCTGCGAAGCAATGTGAACAGGCACAGAGAAGGTGCTATCAGGGAATTCTCTGCCTGCCTTTCCCCAGTGCTCTGCAAGCTCTCCAGGACAACATAGAATCTGGGGCTCTGTGCTTTCTTTCGTTCTGAACAACTGTTACTGTTTTCTGCACAAAAGCGATTCTTGCGAAGCAATGTGAACACTTCTGCTTCCCAGGCACAGAGAAGGTGCTAGCAAGGAATTCTCTGCCTGCCTTTCCCCAGTGCTCTGCAAGCTCTCCAGGACAACATAGAATCTGGGGCTCTGTGCTTTCTTTCCTTCTGAACAAGTGTTAGTGTTTTCTGCACAAAAGCGATTCTTGCGAAGCAATGTGAACACTTCTGCTTCCCAGGCACAGAGAAGGTGCTAGCAAGGAATTCTCTGCCTGCCTTTCCCCAGTGCTCTGCAAGCTCTCCAGGACAACATAGAATCTGGGGCTCTGTGCTTTCTTTCGTTCTGAACAAGTGTTACTGTTTTCTGCACAAAAGCGATTCTGCGAAGCAATGTGAACACTTCTGCTTCCCAGGCACAGAGAAGGTGCTAGCAAGGAATTCTCTGCCTGCCTTTCCCCAGTGCTCTGCAAGCTCTCCAGGACAACATAAAATCTGGGGCTCTGTGCTTTCTTTCGTTCTGAACAAGTGTTACTGTTTTCTGCACAAAAGTGATTCTGCGAAGCAATGTGAACAGGCACAGAGAAGGTGCTATCAGGGAATTCTCTGCCTGCCTTTCCCCAGTGCTCTGCAAGCTCTCCAGGACAACATAGAATCTGGGGCTCTGTGCTTTCTTTCCTTCTGAACAAGTGTTACTGTTTTCTGCACAAAAGCAATTCTTGCGAAGCAATGTGAACACTTCTGCTTCCCAGGCACAGAGAAGGTGCTATCAGGGAATTCTCTGCCTGCCTTTCCCCAGTGCTCTGCAAGCTCTCCAGGACAACATAGAATCTGGGGCTCTGTGCTTTCTTTCGTTCTGAACAACTGTTACTGTTTTCTGCACAAAAGCGATTCTTGCGAAGCAATGTGAACACTTCTGCTTCCCAGGCACAGAGAAGGTGCTAGCAGGGAATTCTCTGCCTGCCTTTCCCCAGTGCTCTGCAAGCTCTCCAGGACAACATAGAATCTGGGGCTCTGTGCTTTCTTTCCTTCTGAACAAGTGTTACTGTTTTCTGCACAAAAGCGATTCTGCGAAGCAATGTGAACACTTCTGCTTCCCAGGCACAGAGAAGGTGCTATCAGGGAATTCTCTGCCTGCCTTTCCCCAGTGCTCTGCAAGCTCTCCAGGACAACATAGAATCTGGTGCTCTGTGCTTTCTTTCGTTCTGAACAAGTGTTACTGTTTTCTGCACAAAAGCGATTCTGCGAAGCAATGTGAACAGGCACAGAGAAGGTGCTATCAGGGAATTCTCTGCCTGCCTTTCCCCAGTGCTCTGCAAGCTCTCCAGGACAACATAGAATCTGGGGCTCTGTGCTTTCTTTCCTTCTGAACAAGTGTTACTGTTTTCTGCACAAAAGCGATTCTTGCGAAGCAATGTGAACAGGCACAGAGAAGGTGCTATCAGGGAATTCTCTGCCTGCCTTTCCCCAGTGCTCTGCAAGCTCTCCAGGACAACATAGAATCTGGGGCTCTGTGCTTTCTTTCCTTCTGAACAAGTGTTACTGTTTTCTGCACAAAATCGATTCTTGCGAAGCAATGTGAACACTTCTGCTTCCCAGGCACAGAGAAGGTGCTAGCAGGGAATTCTCTGCCTGCCTTCCCCCAGTGCTCTGCAAGCTCTCCAGGACAACATAAAATCTGGGGCTCTGTGCTTTCTTTCGTTCTGAACAAGTGTTACTGTTTTCTGCACAAAAGCGATTCTGCGAAGCAATGTGAACAGGCACAGAGAAGGTGCTATCAGGGAATTCTCTGCCTGCCTTTCCCCAGTGCTCTGCAAGCTCTCCAGGACAACATAGAATCTGGGGCTCTGTGCTTTCTTTCGTTCTGAACAACTGTTACTGTTTTCTGCACAAAAGCGATTCTTGCGAAGCAATGTGAACACTTCTGCTTCCCAGGCACAGAGAAGGTGCTAGCAGGGAATTCTCTGCCTGCCTTTCCCCAGTGCTCTGCAAGCTCTCCAGGACAACATAAAATCTGGGGCTCTGTGCTTTCTTTCGTTCTGAACAAGTGTTACTGTTTTCTGCACAAAAGCGATTCTGCGAAGCAATGTGAACACTTCTGCTTCCCAGGCACAGAGAAGTTGCTAGCAAGGAAATATCTGCCTGCCTTTCCCCAGTGCTCTGCAAGCTCTCCAGGACAACATAAAATCTGGGGCTCTGTGCTTTCTTTCCTTCTGAACAAGTGTTACTGTTTTCTGCACAAAAGCGATTCTGCGAAGCAAAGTGATCACTTCTGCTTCCCAGGCACAGAGAAGTTGCTAGCAAGGAATTCTCTGCCTGCCTTTCCCCAGTGCTCTCTAAGCTCTCCAGGACAACATAAAATCTGGGGCTCTGTGCTTTCTTTCGTTCTGAACAAGTGTTAATGTTTTCTGCACAAAAGCGATTCTGCGAAGCAATGTGAACACTTCTGCTTCCCAGGCACAGAGAAGGTGCTATCAGGGAATTCTCTGCCTGCCTTTCCCCAGTGCTCTGCAAGCTCTCTAGGACAACATAGAATCTGGTGCTCTGTGCTTTCTTTCGTTCTGAACAAGTGTTACTGTTTTCTGCACAAAAGCGATTCTGCGAAGCAATGTGAACAGGCACAGAGAAGGTGCTATCAGGGAATTCTCTGCCTGCCTTTCCCCAGTGCTCTGCAAGCTCTCCAGGACAACATAGAATCTGGGGCTCTGTGCTTTCTTTCCTTCTGAACAAGTGTTACTGTTTTCTGCACAAAAGCGATTCTGCAAAGCAATGTGAACAGGCACAGAGAAGGTGCTATCAGGGAATTCTCTGCCTGCCTTTCCCCAGTGCTCTGCAAGCTCTCCAGGACAACATAGAATCTGGGGCTCTGTGCTTTCTTTCCTTCTGAACAAGTGTTACTGTTTTCTGCACAAAAGCGATTCTTGCGAAGCAATGTGAACACTTCTGCTTCCCAGGCACAGAGAAGGTGCTAGCAGGGAATTCTCTGCCTGCCTTCCCCCAGTGCTCTGCAAGCTCTCCAGGACAACATAGAATCTGGGGCTCTGTGCTTTCTTTCGTTCTGAACAAGTGTTACTGTTTTCTGCACAAAAGCGATTCTGCGAAGCAATGTGAACAGGCACAGAGAAGGTGCTAGCAGGGAATTCTCTGCCTGCCTTTCCCCAGTGCTCTGCAAGCTCTCCAGGACAACATAGAATCTGGGGCTCTGTGCTTTCTTTCGTTCTGAACAACTGTTACTGTTTTCTGCACAAAAGCGATTCTTGCGAAGCAATGTGAACACTTCTGCTTCCCAGGCACAGAGAAGGTGCTAGCAAGGAATTCTCTGCCTGCCTTTCCCCAGTGCTCTGCAAGCTCTCCAGGACAACATAAAATCTGGGGCTCTGTGCTTTCTTTCCTTCTGAACAAGTGTTAGTGTTTTCTGCACAAAAGCGATTCTGCGAAGCAATGTGAACACTTCTGCTTCCCAGGCACAGAGAAGGTGCTAGCAAGGAATTCTCTGCCTGCCTTTCCCCAGTGCTCTGCAAGCTCTCCAGGACAACATAGAATCTGGGGCTCTGTGCTTTCTTTCGTTCTGAACAAGTGTTACTGTTTTCTGCACAAAAGCGATTCTGCGAAGCAATGTGAACAGGCACAGAGAAGGTGCTATCAGGGAATTCTCTGCCTGCCTTTCCCCAGTGCTCTGCAAGCTCTCCAGGACAACATAGAATCTGGGGCTCTGTGCTTTCTTTCCTTCTGAACAATTGTTAGTGTTTTCTGCACAAAAGCGATTCTGCGAAGCAATGTGAACACTTCTGCTTCCCAGGCACAGAGAAGGTGCTAGCAAGGAATTCTCTGCCTGCCTTTCCCCAGTGCTCTGCAAGCTCTCCAGGACAACATAAAATCTGGGGCTCTGTGCTTTCTTTCGTTCTGAACAAGTGTTACTGTTTTCTGCACAAAAGCGATTCTGCGAAGCAATGTGAACAGGCACAGAGAAGGTGCTATCAGGGAATTCTCTGCCTGCCTTTCCCCAGTGCTCTGCAAGCTCTCCAGGACAACATAGAATCTGGGGCTCTGTGCTTTCTTTCCTTCTGAACAATTGTTACTGTTTTCTGCACAAAAGCGATTCTTGCGAAGCAATGTGAACACTTCTGCTTCCCAGGCACAGAGAAGGTGCTAGCAAGGAATTCTCTGCCTGCCTTTCCCCAGTGCTCTGCAAGCTCTCCAGGACAACATAGAATCTGGTGCTCTGTGCTTTCTTTCGTTCTGAACAAGTGTTACTGTTTTCTGCACAAAAGCGATTCTGCGAAGCAATGTGAACAGGCACAGAGAAGGTGCTAGCAGGGAATTCTCTGCCTGCCTTTCCCCAGTGCTCTGCAAGCTCTCCAGGACAACATAAAATCTGGGGCTCTGTGCTTTCTTTCGTTCTGAACAAGTGTTAGTGTTTTCTGCACAAAAGCGATTCTGCGAAGCAATGTGAACACTTCTGCTTCCCAGGCACAGAGAAGGTGCTAGCAAGGAATTCTCTGCCTGCCTTTCCCCAGTGCTCTGCAAGCTCTCCAGGACAACATAAAATCTGGGGCTCTGTGCTTTCTTTCGTTCTGAACAAGTGTTACTGTTTTCTGCACAAAAGCGATTCTGCGAAGCAATGTGAACACTTCTGCTTCCCAGGCACAGAGAAGGTGCTAGCAAGGAATTCTCTGCCTGCCTTTCCCCAGTGCTCTGCAAGCTCTCCAGGACAACATAGAATCTGGGGCTCTGTGCTTTCTTTCCTTCTGAACAATTGTTAGTGTTTTCTGCACAAAAGCGATTCTGCGAAGCAATGTGAACACTTCTGCTTCCCAGGCACAGAGAAGGTGCTAGCAAGGAATTCTCTGCCTGCCTTTCCCCAGTGCTCTGCAAGCTCTCCAGGACAACATAGAATCTGGTGCTCTGTGCTTTCTTTCGTTCTGAACAAGTGTTACTGTTTTCTGCACAAAAGCGATTCTGCGAAGCAATGTGAACAGGCACAGAGAAGGTGCTAGCAGGGAATTCTCTGCCTGCCTTTCCCCAGTGCTCTGCAAGCTCTCCAGGACAACATAAAATCTGGGGCTCTGTGCTTTCTTTCGTTCTGAACAAGTGTTAGTGTTTTCTGCACAAAAGCGATTCTGCGAAGCAATGTGAACACTTCTGCTTCCCAGGCACAGAGAAGGTGCTAGCAAGGAATTCTCTGCCTGCCTTTCCCCAGTGCTCTGCAAGCTCTCCAGGACAACATAAAATCTGGGGCTCTGTGCTTTCTTTCGTTCTGAACAAGTGTTACTGTTTTCTGCACAAAAGCGATTCTGCGAAGCAATGTGAACAGGCACAGAGAAGGTGCTATCAGGGAATTCTCTGCCTGCCTTTCCCCAGTGCTCTGCAAGCTCTCCAGGACAACATAGAATCTGGGGCTCTGTGCTTTCTTTCGTTCTGAACAACTGTTACTGTTTTCTGCACAAAAGCGATTCTTGCGAAGCAATGTGAACACTTCTGCTTCCCAGGCACAGAGAAGGTGCTAGCAAGGAATTCTCTGCCTGCCTTTCCCCAGTGCTCTGCAAGCTCTCCAGGACAACATAGAATCTGGGGCTCTGTGCTTTCTTTCCTTCTGAACAAGTGTTAGTGTTTTCTGCACAAAAGCGATTCTTGCGAAGCAATGTGAACACTTCTGCTTCCCAGGCACAGAGAAGGTGCTAGCAAGGAATTCTCTGCCTGCCTTTCCCCAGTGCTCTGCAAGCTCTCCAGGACAACATAGAATCTGGGGCTCTGTGCTTTCTTTCGTTCTGAACAAGTGTTACTGTTTTCTGCACAAAAGCGATTCTGCGAAGCAATGTGAACACTTCTGCTTCCCAGGCACAGAGAAGGTGCTAGCAAGGAATTCTCTGCCTGCCTTTCCCCAGTGCTCTGCAAGCTCTCCAGGACAACATAAAATCTGGGGCTCTGTGCTTTCTTTCGTTCTGAACAAGTGTTACTGTTTTCTGCACAAAAGTGATTCTGCGAAGCAATGTGAACAGGCACAGAGAAGGTGCTATCAGGGAATTCTCTGCCTGCCTTTCCCCAGTGCTCTGCAAGCTCTCCAGGACAACATAGAATCTGGGGCTCTGTGCTTTCTTTCCTTCTGAACAAGTGTTACTGTTTTCTGCACAAAAGCAATTCTTGCGAAGCAATGTGAACACTTCTGCTTCCCAGGCACAGAGAAGGTGCTATCAGGGAATTCTCTGCCTGCCTTTCCCCAGTGCTCTGCAAGCTCTCCAGGACAACATAGAATCTGGGGCTCTGTGCTTTCTTTCGTTCTGAACAACTGTTATTGTTTTCTGCACAAAAGCGATTCTTGCGAAGCAATGTGAACACTTCTGCTTCCCAGGCACAGAGAAGGTGCTAGCAGGGAATTCTCTGCCTGCCTTTCCCCAGTGCTCTGCAAGCTCTCCAGGACAACATAGAATCTGGTGCTCTGTGCTTTCTTTCCTTCTGAACAAGTGTTACTGTTTTCTGCACAAAAGCGATTCTGCGAAGCAATGTGAACAGGCACAGAGAAGGTGCTATCAGGGAATTCTCTGCCTGCCTTTCCCCAGTGCTCTGCAAGCTCTCCAGGACAACATAGAATCTGGGGCTCTGTGCTTTCTTTCCTTCTGAACAAGTGTTACTGTTTTCTGCACAAAAGCGATTCTGCAAAGCAATGTGAACAGGCACAGAGAAGGTGCTATCAGGGAATTCTCTGCCTGCCTTTCCCCAGTGCTCTGCAAGCTCTCCAGGACAACATAAAATCTGGGGCTCTGTGCTTTCTTTCCTTCTGAACAAGTGTTACTGTTTTCTGCACAAAAGCGATTCTGCGAAGCAAAGTGATCACTTCTGCTTCCCAGGCACAGAGAAGTTGCTAGCAAGGAATTCTCTGCCTGCCTTTCCCCAGTGCTCTCTAAGCTCTCCAGGACAACATAAAATCTGGGGCTCTGTGCTTTCTTTCGTTCTGAACAAGTGTTAATGTTTTCTGCACAAAAGCGATTCTGCGAAGCAATGTGAACACTTCTGCTTCCCAGGCACAGAGAAGGTGCTATCAGGGAATTCTCTGCCTGCCTTTCCCCAGTGCTCTGCAAGCTCTCCAGGACAACATAAAATCTGGGGCTCTGTGCTTTCTTTCGTTCTGAACAAGTGTTAGTGTTTTCTGCACAAAAGCGATTCTGCGAAGCAATGTGAACACTTCTGCTTCCCAGGCACAGAGAAGGTGCTATCAGGGAATTCTCTGCCTGCCTTTCCCCAGTGCTCTGCAAGCTCTCCAGGACAACATAGAATCTGGGGCTCTGTGCTTTCTTTCGTTCTGAACAAGTGTTAGTGTTTTCTGCACAAAAGCGATTCTTGCGAAGCAATGTGAACAGGCACAGAGAAGGTGCTAGCAGGGAATTCTCTGCCTGCCTTTCCCCAGTGCTCTGCAAACTCTCCAGGACAACATAAAATCTGGGGCTCTGTGCTTTCTTTCGTTCTGAACAAGTGTTACTGTTTTCTGCACAAAAGCGATTCTGCGAAGCAATGTGAACAGGCACAGAGAAGGTGCTATCAGGGAATTCTCTGCCTGCCTTTCCCCAGTGCTCTGCAAGCTCTCCAGGACAACATAGAATCTGGGGCTCTGTGCTTTCTTTCCTTCTGAACAATTGTTAGTGTTTTCTGCACAAAAGCGATTCTTGCGAAGCAATGTGAACACTTCTGCTTCCCAGGCACAGAGAAGGTGCTAGCAAGGAATTCTCTGCCTGCCTTTCCCCAGTGCTCTGCAAGCTCTCCAGGACAACATAAAATCTGGGGCTCTGTGCTTTCTTTCGTTCTGAACAAGTGTTACTGTTTTCTGCACAAAAGCGATTCTGCGAAGCAATGTGAACAGGCACAGAGAAGGTGCTATCAGGGAATTCTCTGCCTGCCTTTCCCCAGTGCTCTGCAAGCTCTCCAGGACAACATAGAATCTGGGGCTCTGTGCTTTCTTTCGTTCTGAACAACTGTTACTGTTTTCTGCACAAAAGCGATTCTTGCGAAGCAATGTGAACACTTCTGCTTCCCAGGCACAGAGAAGGTGCTAGCAAGGAATTCTCTGCCTGCCTTTCCCCAGTGCTCTGCAAGCTCTCCAGGACAACGTAGAATCTGGGGCTCTGTGCTTTCTTTCCTTCTGAACAAGTGTTAGTGTTTTCTGCACAAAAGCGATTCTTGCGAAGCAATGTGAACACTTCTGCTTCCCAGGCACAGAGAAGGTGCTAGCAAGGAATTCTCTGCCTGCCTTTCCCCAGTGCTCTGCAAGCTCTCCAGGACAACATAGAATCTGGGGCTCTGTGCTTTCTTTCGTTCTGAACAAGTGTTAGTGTTTTCTGCACAAAAGCGATTCTGCGAAGCAATGTGAACAGGCACAGAGAAGGTGCTATCAGGGAATTCTCTGCCTGCCTTTCCCCAGTGCTCTGCAAGCTCTCCAGGACAACATAGAATCTGGGGCTCTGTGCTTTCTTTCGTTCTGAACAAGTGTTACTGTTTTCTGCACAAAAGCGATTCTGCGAAGCAATGTGAACACTTCTGCTTCCCAGGCACAGAGAAGGTGCTAGCAAGGAATTCTCTGCCTGCCTTTCCCCAGTGCTCTGCAAGCTCTCCAGGACAACATAGAATCTGGGGCTCTGTGCTTTCTTTCCTTCTGAACAAGTGTTACTGTTTTCTGCACAAAAGCGATTCTGCAAAGCAATGTGAACAGGCACAGAGAAGGTGCTATCAGGGAATTCTCTGCCTGCCTTTCCCCAGTGCTCTGCAAGCTCTCCAGGACAACATAAAATCTGGGGCTCTGTGCTTTCTTTCCTTCTGAACAAGTGTTACTGTTTTCTGCACAAAAGCGATTCTGCGAAGCAAAGTGATCACTTCTGCTTCCCAGGCACAGAGAAGTTGCTAGCAAGGAATTCTCTGCCTGCCTTTCCCCAGTGCTCTCTAAGCTCTCCAGGACAACATAAAATCTGGGGCTCTGTGCTTTCTTTCGTTCTGAACAAGTGTTAATGTTTTCTGCACAAAAGCGATTCTGCGAAGCAATGTGAACACTTCTGCTTCCCAGGCACAGAGAAGGTGCTATCAGGGAATTCTCTGCCTGCCTTTCCCCAGTGCTCTGCAAGCTCTCCAGGACAACATAAAATCTGGGGCTCTGTGCTTTCTTTCGTTCTGAACAAGTGTTAGTGTTTTCTGCACAAAAGCGATTCTGCGAAGCAATGTGAACACTTCTGCTTCCCAGGCACAGAGAAGGTGCTATCAGGGAATTCTCTGCCTGCCTTTCCCCAGTGCTCTGCAAGCTCTCCAGGACAACATAGAATCTGGGGCTCTGTGCTTTCTTTCGTTCTGAACAAGTGTTAGTGTTTTCTGCACAAAAGCGATTCTTGCGAAGCAATGTGAACAGGCACAGAGAAGGTGCTAGCAGGGAATTCTCTGCCTGCCTTTCCCCAGTGCTCTGCAAACTCTCCAGGACAACATAAAATCTGGGGCTCTGTGCTTTCTTTCGTTCTGAACAAGTGTTACTGTTTTCTGCACAAAAGCGATTCTGCGAAGCAATGTGAACAGGCACAGAGAAGGTGCTATCAGGGAATTCTCTGCCTGCCTTTCCCCAGTGCTCTGCAAGCTCTCCAGGACAACATAGAATCTGGGGCTCTGTGCTTTCTTTCCTTCTGAACAATTGTTAGTGTTTTCTGCACAAAAGCGATTCTTGCGAAGCAATGTGAACACTTCTGCTTCCCAGGCACAGAGAAGGTGCTAGCAAGGAATTCTCTGCCTGCCTTTCCCCAGTGCTCTGCAAGCTCTCCAGGACAACGTAGAATCTGGGGCTCTGTGCTTTCTTTCCTTCTGAACAAGTGTTAGTGTTTTCTGCACAAAAGCGATTCTTGCGAAGCAATGTGAACACTTCTGCTTCCCAGGCACAGAGAAGGTGCTAGCAAGGAATTCTCTGCCTGCCTTTCCCCAGTGCTCTGCAAGCTCTCCAGGACAACATAGAATCTGGGGCTCTGTGCTTTCTTTCGTTCTGAACAAGTGTTAGTGTTTTCTGCACAAAAGCGATTCTGCGAAGCAATGTGAACAGGCACAGAGAAGGTGCTATCAGGGAATTCTCTGCCTGCCTTTCCCCAGTGCTCTGCAAGCTCTCCAGGACAACATAGAATCTGGGGCTCTGTGCTTTCTTTCGTTCTGAACAAGTGTTACTGTTTTCTGCACAAAAGCGATTCTGCGAAGCAATGTGAACACTTCTGCTTCCCAGGCACAGAGAAGGTGCTAGCAAGGAATTCTCTGCCTGCCTTTCCCCAGTGCTCTGCAAGCTCTCCAGGACAACATAGAATCTGGGGCTCTGTGCTTTCTTTCCTTCTGAACAAGTGTTAGTGTTTTCTGCACAAAAGCGATTCTTGCGAAGCAATGTGAACACTTCTGCTTCCCAGGCACAGAGAAGGTGCTAGCAAGGAATTCTCTGCCTGCCTTTCCCCAGTGCTCTGCAAGCTCTCCAGGACAACATAGAATCTGGGGCTCTGTGCTTTCTTTCGTTCTGAACAAGTGTTACTGTTTTCTGCACAAAAGCGATTCTGCGAAGCAATGTGAACACTTCTGCTTCCCAGGCACAGAGAAGGTGCTAGCAAGGAATTCTCTGCCTGCCTTTCCCCAGTGCTCTGCAAGCTCTCCAGGACAACATAAAATCTGGGGCTCTGTGCTTTCTTTCGTTCTGAACAAGTGTTACTGTTTTCTGCACAAAAGTGATTCTGCGAAGCAATGTGAACAGGCACAGAGAAGGTGCTATCAGGGAATTCTCTGCCTGCCTTTCCCCAGTGCTCTGCAAGCTCTCCAGGACAACATAGAATCTGGGGCTCTGTGCTTTCTTTCCTTCTGAACAAGTGTTACTGTTTTCTGCACAAAAGCAATTCTTGCGAAGCAATGTGAACACTTCTGCTTCCCAGGCACAGAGAAGGTGCTATCAGGGAATTCTCTGCCTGCCTTTCCCCAGTGCTCTGCAAGCTCTCCAGGACAACATAGAATCTGGGGCTCTGTGCTTTCTTTCGTTCTGAACAACTGTTATTGTTTTCTGCACAAAAGCGATTCTTGCGAAGCAATGTGAACACTTCTGCTTCCCAGGCACAGAGAAGGTGCTAGCAGGGAATTCTCTGCCTGCCTTTCCCCAGTGCTCTGCAAGCTCTCCAGGACAACATAGAATCTGGTGCTCTGTGCTTTCTTTCCTTCTGAACAAGTGTTACTGTTTTCTGCACAAAAGCGATTCTGCGAAGCAATGTGAACAGGCACAGAGAAGGTGCTATCAGGGAATTCTCTGCCTGCCTTTCCCCAGTGCTCTGCAAGCTCTCCAGGACAACATAGAATCTGGGGCTCTGTGCTTTCTTTCCTTCTGAACAAGTGTTACTGTTTTCTGCACAAAAGCGATTCTGCAAAGCAATGTGAACAGGCACAGAGAAGGTGCTATCAGGGAATTCTCTGCCTGCCTTTCCCCAGTGCTCTGCAAGCTCTCCAGGACAACATAAAATCTGGGGCTCTGTGCTTTCTTTCCTTCTGAACAAGTGTTACTGTTTTCTGCACAAAAGCGATTCTGCGAAGCAAAGTGATCACTTCTGCTTCCCAGGCACAGAGAAGTTGCTAGCAAGGAATTCTCTGCCTGCCTTTCCCCAGTGCTCTCTAAGCTCTCCAGGACAACATAAAATCTGGGGCTCTGTGCTTTCTTTCGTTCTGAACAAGTGTTAATGTTTTCTGCACAAAAGCGATTCTGCGAAGCAATGTGAACACTTCTGCTTCCCAGGCACAGAGAAGGTGCTATCAGGGAATTCTCTGCCTGCCTTTCCCCAGTGCTCTGCAAGCTCTCCAGGACAACATAAAATCTGGGGCTCTGTGCTTTCTTTCGTTCTGAACAAGTGTTAGTGTTTTCTGCACAAAAGCGATTCTGCGAAGCAATGTGAACACTTCTGCTTCCCAGGCACAGAGAAGGTGCTATCAGGGAATTCTCTGCCTGCCTTTCCCCAGTGCTCTGCAAGCTCTCCAGGACAACATAGAATCTGGGGCTCTGTGCTTTCTTTCGTTCTGAACAAGTGTTAGTGTTTTCTGCACAAAAGCGATTCTTGCGAAGCAATGTGAACAGGCACAGAGAAGGTGCTAGCAGGGAATTCTCTGCCTGCCTTTCCCCAGTGCTCTGCAAACTCTCCAGGACAACATAAAATCTGGGGCTCTGTGCTTTCTTTCGTTCTGAACAAGTGTTACTGTTTTCTGCACAAAAGCGATTCTGCGAAGCAATGTGAACAGGCACAGAGAAGGTGCTATCAGGGAATTCTCTGCCTGCCTTTCCCCAGTGCTCTGCAAGCTCTCCAGGACAACATAGAATCTGGGGCTCTGTGCTTTCTTTCCTTCTGAACAATTGTTAGTGTTTTCTGCACAAAAGCGATTCTTGCGAAGCAATGTGAACACTTCTGCTTCCCAGGCACAGAGAAGGTGCTAGCAAGGAATTCTCTGCCTGCCTTTCCCCAGTGCTCTGCAAGCTCTCCAGGACAACATAAAATCTGGGGCTCTGTGCTTTCTTTCGTTCTGAACAAGTGTTACTGTTTTCTGCACAAAAGCGATTCTGCGAAGCAATGTGAACAGGCACAGAGAAGGTGCTATCAGGGAATTCTCTGCCTGCCTTTCCCCAGTGCTCTGCAAGCTCTCCAGGACAACATAGAATCTGGGGCTCTGTGCTTTCTTTCGTTCTGAACAACTGTTACTGTTTTCTGCACAAAAGCGATTCTTGCGAAGCAATGTGAACACTTCTGCTTCCCAGGCACAGAGAAGGTGCTAGCAAGGAATTCTCTGCCTGCCTTTCCCCAGTGCTCTGCAAGCTCTCCAGGACAACATAGAATCTGGGGCTCTGTGCTTTCTTTCGTTCTGAACAAGTGTTAGTGTTTTCTGCACAAAAGCGATTCTGCGAAGCAATGTGAACAGGCACAGAGAAGGTGCTATCAGGGAATTCTCTGCCTGCCTTTCCCCAGTGCTCTGCAAGCTCTCCAGGACAACATAGAATCTGGGGCTCTGTGCTTTCTTTCGTTCTGAACAAGTGTTACTGTTTTCTGCACAAAAGCGATTCTGCGAAGCAATGTGAACACTTCTGCTTCCCAGGCACAGAGAAGGTGCTAGCAAGGAATTCTCTGCCTGCCTTTCCCCAGTGCTCTGCAAGCTCTCCAGGACAACATAGAATCTGGGGCTCTGTGCTTTCTTTCCTTCTGAACAAGTGTTACTGTTTTCTGCACAAAAGCGATTCTTGCGAAGCAATGTGAACACTTCTGCTTCCCAGGCACAGAGAAGGTGCTAGCAGGGAATTCTCTGCCTGCCTTTCCCCAGTGCTCTGCAAGCTCTCCAGGACAACATAGAATCTGGGGCTCTGTGCTTTCTTTCGTTCTGAACAACTGTTAGTGTTTTCTGCACAAAAGCGATTCTTGCGAAGCAATGTGAACACTTCTGCTTCCCAGGCACAGAGAAGGTGCTAGCAAGGAATTCTCTGCCTGCCTTTCCCCAGTGCTCTGCAAGCTCTCCAGGACAACATAAAATCTGGGGCTCTGTGCTTTCTTTCCTTCTGAACAAGTGTTAGTGTTTTCTGCACAAAAGCGATTCTTGCGAAGCAATGTGAACACTTCTGCTTCCCAGGCACAGAGAAGGTGCTAGCAAGGAATTCTCTGCCTGCCTTTCCCCAGTGCTCTGCAAGCTCTCCAGGACAACATAGAATCTGGTGCTCTGTGCTTTCTTTCGTTCTGAACAAGTGTTACTGTTTTCTGCACAAAAGCGATTCTGCGAAGCAATGTGAACAGGCACAGAGAAGGTGCTAGCAGGGAATTCTCTGCCTGCCTTTCCCCAGTGCTCTGCAAGCTCTCCAGGACAACATAAAATCTGGGGCTCTGTGCTTTCTTTCGTTCTGAACAAGTGTTACTGTTTTCTGCACAAAAGCGATTCTGCGAAGCAATGTGAACACTTCTGCTTCCCAGGCACAGAGAAGGTGGTAGCAAGGAATTCTCTGCCTGCCTTTCCCCAGTGCTCTGCAAGCTCTCCAGGACAACATAGAATCTGGTGCTCTGTGCTTTCTTTCGTTCTGAACAAGTGTTACTGTTTTCTGCACAAAAGCGATTCTGCGAAGCAATGTGAACAGGCACAGAGAAGGTGCTAGCAGGGAATTCTCTGCCTGCCTTTCCCCAGTGCTCTGCAAGCTCTCCAGGACAACATAGAATCTGGGGCTCTGTGCTTTCTTTCGTTCTGAACAAGTGTTACTGTTTTCTGCACAAAAGCGATTCTGCGAAGCAATGTGAACACTTCTGCTTCCCAGGCACAGAGAAGGTGCTAGCAAGGAATTCTCTGCCTGCCTTTCCCCAGTGCTCTGCAAGCTCTCCAGGACAACATAGAATCTGGTGCTCTGTGCTTTCTTTCGTTCTGAACAAGTGTTACTGTTTTCTGCACAAAAGCGATTCTGCGAAGCAATGTGAACAGGCACAGAGAAGGTGCTATCAGGGAATTCTCTGCCTGCCTTTCCCCAGTGCTCTGCAAGCTCTCCAGGACAACATAGAATCTGGGGCTCTGTGCTTTCTTTCCTTCTGAACAAGTGTTACTGTTTTCTGCACAAAAGCGATTCTGCAAAGCAATGTGAACAGGCACAGAGAAGGTGCTATCAGGGAATTCTCTGCCTGCCTTTCCCCAGTGCTCTGCAAGCTCTCCAGGACAACATAGAATCTGGGGCTCTGTGCTTTCTTTCCTTCTGAACAAGTGTTACTGTTTTCTGCACAAAAGCGATTCTTGCGAAGCAATGTGAACACTTCTGCTTCCCAGGCACAGAGAAGGTGCTAGCAGGGAATTCTCTGCCTGCCTTCCCCCAGTGCTCTGCAAGCTCTCCAGGACAACATAAAATCTGGGGCTCTGTGCTTTCTTTCGTTCTGAACAAGTGTTACTGTTTTCTGCACAAAAGCGATTCTGCGAAGCAATGTGAACAGGCACAGAGAAGGTGCTATCAGGGAATTCTCTGCCTGCCTTTCCCCAGTGCTCTGCAAGCTCTCCAGGACAACATAGAATCTGGGGCTCTGTGCTTTCTTTCGTTCTGAACAAGTGTTAGTGTTTTCTGCACAAAAGCGATTCTTGCGAAGCAATGTGAACACTTCTGCTTCCCAGGCACAGAGAAGGTGCTAGCAAGGAATTCTCTGCCTGCCTTTCCCCAGTGCTCTGCAAGCTCTCCAGGACAACATAGAATCTGGGGCTCTGTGCTTTCTTTCGTTCTGAACAAGTGTTACTGTTTTCTGCACAAAAGCGATTCTGCGAAGCAATGTGAACAGGCACAGAGAAGGTGCTAGCAGGGAATTCTCTGCCTGCCTTTCCCCAGTGCTCTGCAAGCTCTCCAGGACAACATAGAATCTGGGGCTCTGTGCTTTCTTTCGTTCTGAACAACTGTTACTGTTTTCTGCACAAAAGCGATTCTTGCGAAGCAATGTGAACACTTCTGCTTCCCAGGCACAGAGAAGGTGCTATCAGGGAATTCTCTGCCTGCCTTTCCCCAGTGCTCTGCAAGCTCTCCAGGACAACATAAAATCTGGGGCTCTGTGCTTTCTTTCGTTCTGAACAAGTGTTAGTGTTTTCTGCACAAAAGCGATTCTGCGAAGCAATGTGAACACTTCTGCTTCCCAGGCACAGAGAAGGTGCTATCAGGGAATTCTCTGCCTGCCTTTCCCCAGTGCTCTGCAAGCTCTCCAGGACAACATAGAATCTGGGGCTCTGTGCTTTCTTTCCTTCTGAACAAGTGTTACTGTTTTCTGCACAAAAGCGATTCTTGCGAAGCAATGTGAACAGGCACAGAGAAGGTGCTAGCAGGGAATTCTCTGCCTGCCTTTCCCCAGTGCTCTGCAAACTCTCCAGGACAACATAAAATCTGGGGCTCTGTGCTTTCTTTCGTTCTGAACAAGTGTTACTGTTTTCTGCACAAAAGCGATTCTGCGAAGCAATGTGAACACTTCTGCTTCCCAGGCAGAGAGAAGGTGCTAGCAAGGAATTCTCTGCCTGCCTTTCCCCAGTGCTCTGCAAGCTCTCCAGGACAACATAGAATCTGGGGCTCTGTGCTTTCTTTCGTTCTGAACAAGTGTTACTGTTTTCTGCACAAAAGCGATTCTTGCGAAGCAATGTGAACACTTCTGCTTCCCAGGCACAGAGAAGGTGCTAGCAAGGAAATATCTGCCTGCCTTTCCCCAGTGCTCTGCAAGCTCTCCAGGACAACATAAAATCTGGGGCTCTGTGCTTTCTTTCGTTCTGAACAAGTGTTACTGTTTTCTGCACTAAAGCGATTCTGCGAAGCAATGTGAACAGGCACAGAGAAGGTGCTAGCAGGGAATTCTCTGCCTGCCTTTCCCCAGTGCTCTGCAAGCTCTCCAGGACAACATAAAATCTGGGGCTCTGTGCTTTCTTTCCTTCTGAACAAGTGTTACTGTTTTCTGCACAAAAGCGATTCTGCGAAGCAATGTGAGCAGGCACAGAGAAGGTGCTATCAGGGAATTCTCTGCCTGCCTTTCCCCAGTGCTCTGCAAGCTCTCCAGGACAACATAGAATCTGGGGCTCTGTGCTTTCTTTCCTTCTGAACAAGTGTTACTGTTTCCTGCACAAAAGCGATTCTGCGAAGCAATGTGAACAGGCACAGAGAAGGTGCTATCAGGGAATTCTCTGCCTGCCTTTCCCCAGTGCTCTGCAAGCTCTCCAGGACAACATAGAATCTGGGGCTCTGTGCTTTCTTTCCTTCTGAACAAGTGTTAGTGTTTTCTGCACAAAAGCGATTCTTGCGAAGCAATGTGAACACTTCTGCTTCCCAGGCACAGAGAAGGTGCTAGCAAGGAATTCTCTGCCTGCCTTTCCCCAGTGCTCTGCAAGCTCTCCAGGACAACATAGAATCTGGGGCTCTGTGCTTTCTTTCCTTCTGAACAAGTGTTACTGTTTTCTGCACAAAAGCGATTCTTGCGAAGCAATGTGAACACTTCTGCTTCCCAGGCACAGAGAAGGTGCTAGCAGGGAATTCTCTGCCTGCCTTTCCCCAGTGCTCTGCAAGCTCTCCAGGACAACATAAAATCTGGGGCTCTGTGCTTTCTTTCCTTCTGAACAAGTGTTACTGTTTTCTGCACAAAAGCGATTCTGCGAAGCAATGTGAACAGGCACAGAGAAGGTGCTAGCAGGGAATTCTCTGCCTGCCTTTCCCCAGTGCTCTGCAAGCTCTCCAGGACAACATAGAATCTGGGGCTCTGTGCTTTCTTTCGTTCTGAACAAGTGTTAGTGTTTTCTGCACAAAAGCGATTCTTGCGAAGCAATGTGAACACTTCTGCTTCCCAGGCACAGAGAAGGTGCTAGCAAGGAATTCTCTGCCTGCCTTTCCCCAGTGCTCTGCAAGCTCTCCAGGACAACATAGAATCTGGGGCTCTGTGCTTTCTTTCGTTCTGAACAAGTGTTACTGTTTTCTGCACAAAAGCGATTCTGCGAAGCAATGTGAACAGGCACAGAGAAGGTGCTAGCAGGGAATTCTCTGCCTGCCTTTCCCCAGTGCTCTGCAAGCTCTCCAGGACAACATAGAATCTGGGGCTCTGTGCTTTCTTTCGTTCTGAACAACTGTTACTGTTTTCTGCACAAAAGCGATTCTTGCGAAGCAATGTGAACACTTCTGCTTCCCAGGCACAGAGAAGGTGCTATCAGGGAATTCTCTGCCTGCCTTTCCCCAGTGCTCTGCAAGCTCTCCAGGACAACATAAAATCTGGGGCTCTGTGCTTTCTTTCGTTCTGAACAAGTGTTAGTGTTTTCTGCACAAAAGCGATTCTGCGAAGCAATGTGAACACTTCTGCTTCCCAGGCACAGAGAAGGTGCTATCAGGGAATTCTCTGCCTGCCTTTCCCCAGTGCTCTGCAAGCTCTCCAGGACAACATAGAATCTGGGGCTCTGTGCTTTCTTTCCTTCTGAACAAGTGTTACTGTTTTCTGCACAAAAGCGATTCTTGCGAAGCAATGTGAACAGGCACAGAGAAGGTGCTAGCAGGGAATTCTCTGCCTGCCTTTCCCCAGTGCTCTGCAAACTCTCCAGGACAACATAAAATCTGGGGCTCTGTGCTTTCTTTCGTTCTGAACAAGTGTTACTGTTTTCTGCACAAAAGCGATTCTGCGAAGCAATGTGAACACTTCTGCTTCCCAGGCAGAGAGAAGGTGCTAGCAAGGAATTCTCTGCCTGCCTTTCCCCAGTGCTCTGCAAGCTCTCCAGGACAACATAGAATCTGGGGCTCTGTGCTTTCTTTCCTTCTGAACAAGTGTTACTGTTTTCTGCACAAAAGCGATTCTTGCGAAGCAATGTGAACACTTCTGCTTCCCAGGCACAGAGAAGGTGCTAGCAAGGAAATATCTGCCTGCCTTTCCCCAGTGCTCTGCAAGCTCTCCAGGACAACATAAAATCTGGGGCTCTGTGCTTTCTTTCCTTCTGAACAAGTGTTACTGTTTTCTGCACAAAAGCGATTCTGCGAAGCAATGTGAGCAGGCACAGAGAAGGTGCTATCAGGGAATTCTCTGCCTGCCTTTCCCCAGTGCTCTGCAAGCTCTCCAGGACAACATAGAATCTGGGGCTCTGTGCTTTCTTTCCTTCTGAACAAGTGTTACTGTTTCCTGCACAAAAGCGATTCTGCGAAGCAATGTGAACAGGCACAGAGAAGGTGCTATCAGGGAATTCTCTGCCTGCCTTTCCCCAGTGCTCTGCAAGCTCTCCAGGACAACATAGAATCTGGGGCTCTGTGCTTTCTTTCCTTCTGAACAAGTGTTAGTGTTTTCTGCACAAAAGCGATTCTTGCGAAGCAATGTGAACACTTCTGCTTCCCAGGCACAGAGAAGGTGCTAGCAAGGAATTCTCTGCCTGCCTTTCCCCAGTGCTCTGCAAGCTCTCCAGGACAACATAGAATCTGGGGCTCTGTGCTTTCTTTCCTTCTGAACAAGTGTTACTGTTTTCTGCACAAAAGCGATTCTTGCGAAGCAATGTGAACACTTCTGCTTCCCAGGCACAGAGAAGGTGCTAGCAGGGAATTCTCTGCCTGCCTTTCCCCAGTGCTCTGCAAGCTCTCCAGGACAACATAAAATCTGGGGCTCTGTGCTTTCTTTCCTTCTGAACAAGTGTTACTGTTTTCTGCACAAAAGCGATTCTGCGAAGCAATGTGAACAGGCACAGAGAAGGTGCTAGCAGGGAATTCTCTGCCTGCCTTTCCCCAGTGCTCTGCAAGCTCTCCAGGACAACATAGAATCTGGGGCTCTGTGCTTTCTTTCGTTCTGACCAACTGTTACTGTTTTCTGCACAAAAGCGATTCTTGCGAAGCAATGTGAACACTTCTGCTTCCCAGGCACAGAGAAGGTGCTAGCAAGGAATTCTCTGCCTGCCTTTCCCCAGTGCTCTGCAAGCTCTCCAGGACAACATAGAATCTGGGGCTCTGTGCTTTCTTTCCTTCTGAACAAGTGTTACTCTTCACTGCACAAAAGCTATTCTTGCGAAGCAATGTGAACACTTCTGCTTCCCAGGCACAGAGAAGTTGCTAGCAAGGAAATATCTGCCTGCCTTTCCCCAGTGCTCTGCAAGCTCTCCAGGACAACATAAAATCTGGGGCTCTGTGCTTTCTTTCCTTCTGAACAAGTGTTAGTGTTTTCTGCACAAAAGCGATTCTTGCGAAGCAATGTGAACACTTCTGCTTCCCAGGCACAGAGAAGGTGCTAGCAAGGAATTCTCTGCCTGCCTTTCCCCAGTGCTCTGCAAGCTCTCCAGGACAACATAGAATCTGGGGCTCTGTGCTTTCTTTCGTTCTGAACAAGTGTTACTGTTTTCTGCACAAAAGCGATTCTTGCGAAGCAATGTGAACACTTCTGCTTCCCAGGCACAGAGAAGGTGCTATCAGGGAATTCTCTTCCTGCCTTTCCCCAGTGCTCTGCAAGCTCTCCAGGACAACATAAAATCTGGGGCTCTGTGCTTTCTTTCCTTCTGAACAAGTGTTACTGTTTTCTGCACAAAAGCGATTCTGCGAAGCAATGTGAACAGGCACAGAGAAGGTGCTAGCAGGGAATTCTCTGCCTGCCTTTCCCCAGTGCTCTGCAAGCTCTCCAGGACAACATAGAATCTGGGGCTCTGTGCTTTCTTTCGTTCTGAACAACTGTTACTGTTTTCTGCACAAAAGCGATTCTTGCGAAGCAATGTGAACACTTCTGCTTCCCAGGCACAGAGAAGGTGCTAGCAAGGAATTCTCTGCCTGCCTTTCTCCAGTGCTCTGCAAGCTCTCCAGGACAACATAAAATCTGGGGCTCTGTGCTTTCTTTCGTTCTGAACAAGTGTTACTGTTTTCTGCACTAAAGCGATTCTGCGAAGCAATGTGAACAGGCACAGAGAAGGTGCTATCAGGGAATTCTCTGCCTGCCTTTCCCCAGTGCTCTGCAAGCTCTCCAGGACAACATAGAATCTGGGGCTCTGTGCTTTCTTTCCTTCTGAACAAGTGTTACTCTTCACTGCACAAAAGCGATTCTTGCGAAGCAATGTGAACACTTCTGCTTCCCAGGCACAGAGAAGTTGCTAGCAAGGAAATATCTACCTGCCTTTCCCCAGTGCTCTGCAAGCTCTCCAGGACAACATAAAATCTGGGGCTCTGTGCTTTCTTTCCTTCTGAACAAGTGTTACTGTTTTCTGCACAAAAGCGATTCTTGCGAAGCAATGTGAACACTTCTGCTTCCCAGGCACAGAGAAGGTGCTAGCAAGGAATTCTCTGCCTGCCTTTCCCCAGTGCTCTGCAAGCTCTCCAGGACAACATAGAATCTGGTGCTCTGTGCTTTCTTTCGTTCTGAACAAGTGTTACTGTTTTCTGCACAAAAGCGATTCTGCGAAGCAATGTGAACAGGCACAGAGAAGGTGCTATCAGGGAATTCTCTGCCTGCCTTTCCCCAGTGCTCTGCAAGCTCTCCAGGACAACATAGAATCTGGGGCTCTGTGCTTTCTTTCCTTCTGAACAAGTGTTAGTGTTTTCTGCACAAAAGCGATTCTTGCGAAGCAATGTGAACACTTCTGCTTCCCAGGCACAGAGAAGGTGCTAGCAAGGAATTCTCTGCCTGCCTTTCCCCAGTGCTCTGCAAGCTCTCCAGGACAACATAGAATCTGGTGCTCTGTGCTTTCTTTCGTTCTGAACAAGTGTTACTGTTTTCTGCACAAAAGCGATTCTGCAAAGCAATGTGAACAGGCACAGAGAAGGTGCTATCAGGGAATTCTCTGCCTGCCTTTCCCCAGTGCTCTGCAAGCTCTCCAGGACAACATAGAATCTGGGGCTCTGTGCTTTCTTTCCTTCTGAACAAGTGTTACTGTTTTCTGCACAAAAGCGATTCTTGCGAAGCAATGTGAACAGTTCTGCTTCCCAGGCACAGAGAAGGTGCTAGCAGGGAATTCTCTGCCTGCCTTCCCCCAGTGCTCTGCAAGCTCTCCAGGACAACATAAAATCTGGGGCTCTGTGCTTTCTTTCGTTCTGAACAAGTGTTACTGTTTTCTGCACAAAAGCGATTCTGCGAAGCAATGTGAACAGGCACAGAGAAGGTGCTATCAGGGAATTCTCTGCCTGCCTTCCCCCAGTGCTCTGCAAGCTCTCCAGGACAACATAAAATCTGGGGCTCTGTGCTTTCTTTCCTTCTGAACAATTGTTAGTGTTTTCTGCACAAAAGCGATTCTTGCGAAGCAATGTGAACACTTCTGCTTCCCAGGCACAGAGAAGGTGCTAGCAGGGAATTCTCTGCCTGCCTTTCCCCAGTGCTCTGCAAGCTCTCCAGGACAACATAGAATCTGGGGCTCTGTGATTTCTTTCGTTCTGAACAAGTGTTACTGTTTTCTGCACAAAAGCGATTCTGCGAAGCAATGTGAACAGGCACAGAGAAGGTGCTATCAGGGAATTCTCTGCCTGCCTTTCCCCAGTGCTCTGCAAGCTCTCCAGGACAACATAGAATCTGGGGCTCTGTGCTTTCTTTCGTTCTGAACAAGTGTTACTGTTTTCTGCACAAAAGCGATTCTGCGAAGCAATGTTAACAGGCACAGAGAAGGTGCTAGCAGGGAATTCTCTGCCTGCCTTTCCCCAGTGCTCTGCAAGCTCTCCAGGACAACATAGAATCTGGGGCTCTGTGCTTTCTTTCGTTCTGAACAACTGTTACTGTTTTCTGCACAAAAGCGATTCTTGCGAAGCAATGTGAACACTTCTGCTTCCCAGGCACAGAGAAGGTGCTAGCAGGGAATTCTCTGCCTGCCTTTCCCCAGTGCTCTGCAAGCTCTCCAGGACAACATAAAATCTGGGGCTCTGTGCTTTCTTTCGTTCTGAACAAGTGTTACTGTTTTCTGCACAAAAGCGATTCTGCGAAGCAATGTGAACAGGCACAGAGAAGGTGCTATCAGGGAATTCTCTGCCTGCCTTTCCCCAGTGCTCTGCAAGCTCTCCAGGACAACATAGAATCTGGGGCTCTGTGCTTTCTTTCCTTCTGAACAAGTGTTACTCTTCACTGCACAAAAGCTATTCTTGCGAAGCAATGTGAACACTTCTGCTTCCCAGGCACAGAGAAGGTGCTAGCAAGGAAATATCTGCCTGCCTTTCCCCAGTGCTCTGCAAGCTCTCCAGGACAACATAAAATCTGGGGCTCTGTGCTTTCTTTCCTTCTGAACAAGTGTTACTGTTTTCTGCACAAAAGCGATTCTGCGAAGCAAAGTGATCACTTCTGCTTCCCAGGCACAGAGAAGTTGCTAGCAAGGAATTCTCTGTCTGCCTTTCCCCAGTGCTCTCTAAGCTCTCCAGGACAACATAAAATCTGGGGCTCTGTGCTTTCTTTCGTTCTGAACAAGTGTTACTGTTTTCTGCACAAAAGCGATTCTGCGAAGCAATGTGAACACTTCTGCTTCCCAGGCACAGAGAAGGTGCTATCAGGGAATTCTCTGCCTGCCTTTCCCCAGTGCTCTGCAAGCTCTCTAGGACAACATAAAATCTGGGGCTCTGTGCTTTCTTTCGTTCTGAACAAGTGTTAGTGTTTTCTGCACAAAAGCGATTCTGCGAAGCAATGTGAACACTTCTGCTTCCCAGGCACAGAGAAGGTGCTATCAGGGAATTCTCTGCCTGCCTTTCCCCAGTGCTCTGCAAGCTCTCCAGGACAACATAGAATCTGGGGCTCTGTGCTTTCTTTCCTTCTGAACAAGTGTTAATGTTTTCTGCACAAAAGCGATTCTTGCGAAGCAATGTGAACAGGCACAGAGAAGGTGCTAGCAGGAAATTCTCTGCCTGCCTTTCCCCAGTGCTCTGCAAACTCTCCAGGACAACATAAAATCTGGGGCTCTGTGCTTTCTTTCGTTCTGAACAAGTGTTACTGTTTTCTGCACAAAAGCGATTCTGCGAAGCAATGTGAACACTTCTGCTTCCCAGGCACAGAGAAGGTGCTAGCAAGGAAATATCTGCCTGCCTTTCCCCAGTGCTCTGCAAGCTCTCCAGCACAACATAGAATCTGGTGCTCTGTGCTTTCTTTCGTTCTGAACAAGTCTTACTGTTTTCTGCACAAAAGCGATTCTGCGAAGCAATGTGAACAGGCACAGAGAAGGTGCTAGCAGGGAATTCTCTGCCTGCCTTTCCCCAGTGCTCTGCAAGCTCTCCAGGACAACATAAAATCTGGGGCTCTGTGCTTTCTTTCCTTCTGAACAAGTGTTACTGTTTTCTGCACAAAAGCGATTCTGCGAAGCAATGTGAACACTTCTGCTTCCCACGCACAGAGAAGGTGCTAGCAAGGAATTCTCTGCCTGCCTTTCCCCAGTGCTCTGCAAGCTCTCCAGGACAACATAAAATCTGGGGCTCTGTGCTTTCTTTCGTTCTGAACAAGTGTTACTGTTTTCTGCACTAAAGCGATTCTGCGAAGCAATGTGAACAGGCACAGAGAAGGTGCTAGCAGGGAATTCTCTGCCTGCCTTTCCCCAGTGCTCTGCAAGCTCTCCAGGACAACATAAAATCTGGGGCTCTGTGCTTTCTTTCCTTCTGAACAAGTGTTACTGTTTTCTGCACAAAAGCGATTCTGCGAAGCAATGTGAACACTTCTGCTTCCCACGCACAGAGAAGGTGCTAGCAAGGAATTCTCTGCCTGCCTTTCCCCAGTGCTCTGCAAGCTCTCCAGGACAACATAAAATCTGGGGCTCTGTGCTTTCTTTCGTTCTGAACAAGTGTTACTGTTTTCTGCACTAAAGCGATTCTGCGAAGCAATGTGAGCAGGCACAGAGAAGGTGCTATCAGGGAATTCTCTGCCTGCCTTTCCCCAGTGCTCTGCAAGCTCTCCAGGACAACATAGAATCTGGGGCTCTGTGCTTTCTTTCCTTCTGAACAAGTGTTACTGTTTTCTGCACAAAAGCGATTCTGCGAAGCAATGTGAACAGGCACAGAGAAGGTGCTATCAGGGAATTCTCTTCCTGCCTTTCCCCAGTGCTCTGCAAGCTCTCCAGGACAACATAGAATCTGGGGCTCTGTGCTTTCTTTCCTTCTGAACAAGTGTTAGTGTTTTCTGCACAAAAGCGATTCTTGCGAAGCAATGTGAACACTTCTGCTTCCCAGGCACAGAGAAGGTGCTAGCAAGGAATTCTCTGCCTGCCTTTCCCCAGTGCTCTGCAAGCTCTCCAGGACAACATAAAATCTGGGGCTCTGTGCTTTCTTTCCTTCTGAACAAGTGTTAGTGTTTTCTGCACAAAAGCGATTCTTGCGAAGCAATGTGAACACTTCTGCTTCCCAGGCACAGAGAAGGTGCTAGCAGGGAATTCTCTGCCTGCCTTTCCCCAGTGCTCTGCAAGCTCTCCAGGACAACATAGAATCTGGGGCTCTGTGCTTTCTTTCGTTCTGAACAAGTGTTACTGTTTTCTGCACAAAAGCAATTCTGCGAAGCAATGTGAACAGGCACAGAGAAGGTGCTATCAGGGAATTCTCTGCCTGCCTTTCCCCTGTGCTCTGCAAGCTCTCCAGGACAACATAAAATCTGGGGCTCTGTGCTTTCTTTCCTTCTGAACAAGTGTTACTGTTTTCTGCACAAAAGCGATTCTGCGAAGCAATGTGAACACTTCTGCTTCCCAGGCACAGAGAAGGTGCTAGCAGGGAATTCTCTGACTGCCTTTCCCCAGTGCTCTGCAAGCTCTCCAGGACAACATAAAATCTGGGGCTCTGTGCTTTCTTTCGTTCTGAACAAGTGTTACTGTTTTCTGCACAAAAGCGATTCTGCGAAGCAATGTGAACACTTCTGCTTCCCAGGCACAGAGAAGGTGCTAGCAAGGAATTCTCTGCCTGCCTTTCCCCAGTGCTCTGCAAGCTCTCCAGGACAACATAAAATCTGGGGCTCTGTGCTTTCTTTCCTTCTGAACAAGTGTTAGTGTTTTCTGCACAAAAGCGATTCTGCGAAGCAATGTGAACAGGCACAGAGAAGGTGCTATCAGGGAATTCTCTGACTGCCTTTCCCCAGTGCTCTGCAAGCTCTCCAGGACAACATAAAATCTGGGGCTCTGTGCTTTCTTTCGTTCTGAACAAGTGTTACTGTTTTCTGCACAAAAGCGATTCTGCGAAGCAATGTGAACACTTCTGCTTCCCAGGCACAGAGAAGGTGCTAGCAAGGAATTCTCTGCCTGCCTTTCCCCAGTGCTCTGCAAGCTCTCCAGGACAACATAAAATCTGGGGCTCTGTGCTTTCTTTCCTTCTGAACAAGTGTTACTGTTTTCTGCACAAAAGCGATTCTTGCGAAGCAATGTGAACACTTCTGCTTCCCAGGCACAGAGAAGGTGCTAGCAGGGAATTCTCTGCCTGCCTTCCCCCAGTGCTCTGCAAGCTCTCCAGGACAACATAAAATCTGGGGCTCTGTGCTTTCTTTCGTTCTGAACAAGTGTTACTGTTTTCTGCACAAAAGCGATTCTGCGAAGCAATGTGAACAGGCACAGAGAAGGTGCTAGCAGGGAATTCTCTGCCTGCCTTCCCCCAGTGCTCTGCAAGCTCTCCAGGACAACATAAAATCTGGGGCTCTGTGCTTTCTTTCCTTCTGAACAATTGTTAGTGTTTTCTGCACAAAAGCGATTCTTGCGAAGCAATGTGAACACTTCTGCTTCCCAGGCACAGAGAAGGTGCTAGCAAGGAATTCTCTGCCTGCCTTTCCCCAGTGCTCTGCAAGCTCTCCAGGACAACATAGAATCTGGGGCTCTGTGCTTTCTTTCGTTCTGAACAAGTGTTACTGTTTTCTGCACAAAAGTGATTCTGCGAAGCAATGTTAACAGGCACAGAGAAGGTGCTAGCAGGGAATTCTCTGCCTGCCTTTCCCCAGTGCTCTGCAAGCTCTCCAGGACAACATAGAATCTGGGGCTCTGTGCTTTCTTTCGTTCTGAACAACTGTTACTGTTTTCTGCACAAAAGCGATTCTTGCGAAGCAATGTGAACACTTCTGCTTCCCAGGCACAGAGAAGGTGCTAGCAGGGAATTCTCTGCCTGCCTTTCCCCAGTGCTCTGCAAGCTCTCCAGGACAACATAAAATCTGGGGCTCTGTGCTTTCTTTCGTTCTGAACAAGTGTTAGTGTTTTCTGCACAAAAGCGATTCTGCGAAGCAATGTGAACACTTCTGCTTCCCAGGCACAGAGAAGGTGCTATCAGGGAATTCTCTGCCTGCCTTTCCCCAGTGCTCTGCAAGCTCTCCAGGACAACATAGAATCTGGGGCTCTGTGCTTTCTTTCCTTCTGAACAAGTGTTAATGTTTTCTGCACAAAAGCGATTCTTGCGAAGCAATGTGAACAGGCACAGAGAAGGTGCTAGCAGGAAATTCTCTGCCTGCCTTTCCCCAGTGCTCTGCAAACTCTCCAGGACAACATAAAATCTGGGGCTCTGTGCTTTCTTTCGTTCTGAACAAGTGTTACTGTTTTCTGCACAAAAGCGATTCTGCGAAGCAATGTGAACAGGCACAGAGAAGGTGCTATCAGGGAATTCTCTTCCTGCCTTTCCCCAGTGCTCTGCAAGCTCTCCAGGACAACATAGAATCTGGGGCTCTGTGCTTTCTTTCCTTCTGAACAAGTGTTAGTGTTTTCTGCACAAAAGCGATTCTTGCGAAGCAATGTGAACACTTCTGCTTCCCAGGCACAGAGAAGGTACTAGCAGGGAATTCTCTGCCTGCCTTTCCCCAGTGCTCTGCAAGCTCTCCAGGACAACATAGAATCTGGGGCTCTGTGCTTTCTTTCCTTCTGAACAAGTGTTACTGTTTTCTGCACAAAAGCGATTCTGCGAAGCAATGTGAACACTTCTGCTTCCCAGGCACAGAGAAGGTGCTAGCAGGGAATTCTCTGCCTGCCTTTCCCCAGTGCTCTGCAAGCTCTCCAGGACAACATAGAATCTGGGGCTCTGTGCTTTCTTTCCTTCTGAACAAGTGTTACTGTTTTCTGCACAAAAGCGATTCTTGCGAAGCAATGTGAACACTTCTGCTTCCCAGGCACAGAGAAGGTGCTAGCAAGGAATTCTCTGCCTGCCTTTCCCCAGTGCTCTGCAAGCTCTCCAGGACAACATAAAATCTGGGGCTCTGTGCTTTCTTTCCTTCTGAACAAGTGTTAGTGTTTTCTGCACAAAAGCGATTCTTGCGAAGCAATGTGAACACTTCTGCTTCCCAGGCACAGAGAAGGTGCTAGCAGGGAATTCTCTGCCTGCCTTTCCCCAGTGCTCTGCAAGCTCTCCAGGACAACATAAAATCTGGGGCTCTGTGCTTTCTTTCCTTCTGAACAAGTGTTACTGTTTTCTGCACAAAAGCGATTCTGCGAAGCAATGTGAACAGGCACAGAGAAGGTGCTATCAGGGAATTCTCTGCCTGCCTTTCCCCAGTGCTCTGCAAGCTCTCCAGGACAACATAGAATCTGGGGCTCTGTGCTTTCTTTCCTTCTGAACAAGTGTTAGTGTTTTCTGCACAAAAGCGATTCTGCGAAGCAGTGTGAACACTTCTGCTTCCCAGGCACAGAGAAGGTGCTAGCAGGGAATTCTCTGCCTGCCTTTCCCCAGTGCTCTGCAAGCTCTCCAGGGCAACATAAAATCTGGGGCTCTGTGCTTTCTTTCCTTCTGAACAAGTGTTACTGTTTTCTGCACAAAAGCGATTCTTGCGAAGCAATGTGAACACTTCTGCTTCCCAGGGACAGAGAAGATGCTAGCAAGGAATTCTCTGCCTGCCTTTCCCCAGTGCTCTGCAAGCTCTCCAGGACAACATAAAATCTGGGGCTCTGTGCTTTCTTTCCTTCTGAACAAGTGTTACTGTTTTCTGCACAAAAGCGATTCTGCGAAGCAATGTGAACACTTCTGCTTCCCAGGCACAGAGAAGGTGCTAGCAGGGAATTCTCTGCCTGCCTTTCCCCAGTGCTCTGCAAGCTCTCCAGGACAACAGCAAATCTGGGGCTCTGTGCTTTCTTTCGTTCTGAACAAGTGTTAGTGTTTTCTGCACAAAAGCGATTCTGCGAAGCAATGTGAACAGGCACAGAGAAGGTGCTAGCAAGGAATTCTCTGCCTGCCTTTCCCCAGTGCTCTGCAAGCTCTCCAGGACAACATAAAATCTGGGGCTCTGTGCTTTCTTTCCTTCTGAACAAGTGTTACTGTTTTCTGCACAAAAGCGATTCTTGCGAAGCAATGTGAACACTTCTGCTTCCCAGGCACAGAGAAGGTACTAGCAAGGAATTCTCTGCCTGCCTTTCCCCAGTGCTCTGCAAGCTCTCCAGGACAACATAGAATCTGGGGCTCTGTGCTTTCTTTCCTTCTGAACAAGTGTTACTGTTTTCTGCACAAAAGCGATTCTGCGAAGCAATGTGAACAGGCACAGAGAAGGTGCTAGCAGGGAATTCTCTGCCTGCCTTTCCCCAGTGCTCTGCAAGCTCTCCAGGACAACATAGAATCTGGGGCTCTGTGCTTTCTTTCGTTCTGAACAAGTGTTAGTGTTTTCTGCACAAAAGCGATTCTGCGAAGCAATGTGAACACTTCTGCTTCCCAGGCACAGAGAAGGTGCTATCAGGGAATTCTCTTCCTGCCTTTCCCCAGTGCTCTGCAAGCTCTCCAGGACAACATAGAATCTGGGGCTCTGTGCTTTCTTTCCTTCTGAACAAGTGTTACTGTTTTCTGCACAAAAGCGATTCTGCGAAGCAATGTGAACACTTCTCCTTCCCAGGCACAGAAAAGGTGCTAGCAGGGAATTCTCTGCCTGCCTTTCCCCAGTGCTCTGCAAGCTCTCCAGGACAACATAGAATCTGGGGCTCTGTGCTTTCTTTCCTTCTGAACAAGTGTTACTGTTTTCTGCACAAAAGCGATTCTGCGAAGCAATGTGAACAGGCACAGAGAAGGTGCTATCAGGGAATTCTCTGCCTGCCTTTCCCCAGTGCTCTGCAAGCTCTCCAGGACAACATAGAATCTGGGGCTCTGTGCTTTCTTTCGTTCTGAACAACTGTTACTGTTTTCTGCACAAAAGCGATTCTTGCGAAGCAATGTGAACACTTCTGCTTCCCAGGCACAGAGAAGGTGCTATCAGGGAATTCTCTGCCTGCCTTTCCCCAGTGCTCTGCAAGCTCTCCAGGACAACATAGAATCTGGGGCTCTGTGCTTTCTTTCCTTCTGAACAAGTGTTACTGTTTTCTGCACAAAAGCGATTCTGCGAAGCAATGTGAACAGGCACAGAGAAGGTGCTATCAGGGAATTCTCTGCCTGCCTTTCCCCAGTGCTCTGCAAGCTCTCCAGGACAACATAAAATCTGGGGCTCTGTGCTTTCTTTCCTTCTGAACAAGTGTTAGTGTTTTCTGCAAAAAAGCGATTCTTGCGAAGCAATGTGAACACTTCTGCTTCCCAGGCACAGAGAAGGTGCTATCAGGGAATTCTCTGCCTGCCTTTCCCCAGTGCTCTGCAAGCTCTCCAGGACAACATAGAATCTGGGGCTCTGTGCTTTCTTTAGTTCTGAACAAGTGTTACTGTTTTCTGCACAAAAGCGATTCTTGCGAAGCAATGTGAACAGGCACAGAGAAAGTGCTAGCAGGGAATTCTCTGCCTGCCTTTCCCCAGTGCTCTGCAAGCTCTCCAGGACAACAGCAAATCTGGGGCTCTGTGCTTTCTTTCGTTCTGAACAAGTGTTAGTGTTTTCTGCACAAAAGCGATTCTGCGAAGCAATGTGAACAGGCACAGAGAAGGTGCTATCAGGGAATTCTCTGCCTGCCTTTCCCCAGTGCTCTGCAAGCTCTCCAGGACAACATAGAATCTGGGGCTCTGTGCTTTCTTTCCTTCTGAACAAGTGTTACTGTTTTCTGCACAAAAGCGATTCTGCGAAGCAATGTGAACACTTCTGCTTCCCAGGCACAGAGAAGGTGCTAGCAAGGAATTCTCTGCCTGCCTTTCCCCAGTGCTCTGCAAGCTCTCCAGGACAACATAGAATCTGGGGCTCTGTGCTTTCTTTCCTTCTGAACAAGTGTTACTGTTTTCTGCACAAAAGCGATTCTTGCGAAGCAATGTGAACACTTCTGCTTCCCAGGCACAGAGAAGGTACTAGCAAGGAATTCTCTGCCTGCCTTTCCCCAGTGCTCTGCAAGCTCTCCAGGACAACATAGAATCTGGGGCTCTGTGCTTTCTTTCCTTCTGAACAAGTGTTACTGTTTTCTGCACAAAAGCGATTCTGCGAAGCAATGTGAACAGGCACAGAGAAGGTGCTAGCAGGGAATTCTCTGCCTGCCTTTCCCCAGTGCTCTGCAAGCTCTCCAGGACAACATAAAATCTGGGGCTCTGTGCTTTCTTTCCTTCTGAACAAGTGTTACTGTTTTCTGCACAAAAGCGATTCTGCGAAGCAATGTGAACACTTCTGCTTCCCAGGCACAGAGAAGGTGCTAGCAGGGAATTCTCTGCCTGCCTTTCCCCAGTGCTCTGCAAGCTCTCCAGGACAACATAGAATCTGGGGCTCTGTGCTTTCTTTCGTTCTGAACAAGTGTTAATGTTTTCTGCACAAAAGCGATTCTGCGAAGCAATGTGAACAGGCACAGAGAAGGTGCTAGCAGGGAATTCTCTGCCTGCCTTTCCCCAGTGCTCTGCAAGCTCTCCAGGACAACATAGAATCTGGGGCTCTGTGCTTTCTTTCATTCTGAACAAGTGTTAGTGTTTTCTGCACAAAAGCGATTCTGCGAAGCAATGTGAACACTTCTGCTTCCCAGGCACAGAGAAGGTGCTATCAGGGAATTCTCTTCCTGCCTTTCCCCAGTGCTCTGCAAGCTCTCCAGGACAACATGGAATCTGGGGCTCTGTGCTTTCTTTCCTTCTGAACAAGTGTTAGTGTTTTCTGCACAAAAGCGATTCTGCGAAGCAATGTGAACACTTCTGCTTCTCAGGGACAGAGAAGGTGCTAGCAAGGAATTCTCTGCCTGCCTTTCCCCAGTGCTCTGCAAGCTCTCCAGGACAACATAAAATCTGGGGCTCTGTGCTTTCTTTCCTTCTGAACAAGTGTTACTGTTTTCTGCACAAAAGCGATTCTGCGAAGCAATGTGAACACTTCTGCTTCCCAGGCACAGAGAAGGTGCTAGCAAGGAATTCTCTGCCTGCCTTTCCCCAGTGCTCTGCAAGCTCTCCAGGACAACATAAAATCTGGGGCTCTGTGCTTTCTTTCCTTCTGAACAAGTGTTAATGTTTTCTGCACAAAAGCGATTGTGCGAAGCAATGTGAACAGGCACAGAGAAGGTGCTATCAGGGAATTCTCTGCCTGCCTTTCCCCAGTGCTCTGCAAGCTCTCCAGGACAACATAGAATCTGGGGCTCCGTGCTTTCTTTCCTTCTGAACAAGTGTTACTGTTTTCTGCACAAAAGCGATTCTGCGAAGCAGTGTGAACACTTCTGCTTCCCAGGCACAGAGAAGGTGCTAGCAGGGAATTCTCTGCCTGCCTTTCCCCAGTGCTCTGCAAGCTCTCCAGGGCAACATAAAATCTGGGGCTCTGTGCTTTCTTTCCTTCTGAACAAGTGTTACTGTTTTCTGCACAAAAGCGATTCTTGCGAAGCAATGTGAACACTTCTGCTTCCCAGGGACAGAGAAGGTGCTAGCAAGGAATTCTCTGCCTGCCTTTCCCCAGTGCTCTGCAAGCTCTCCAGGACAACATAAAATCTGGGGCTCTGTGCTTTCTTTCCTTCTGAACAAGTGTTACTGTTTTCTGCACAAAAGCGATTCTGCGAAGCAATGTGAACACTTCTGCTTCCCAGGCACAGAGAAGGTGCTAGCAGGGAATTCTCTGCCTGCCTTTCCCCAGTGCTCTGCAAGCTCTCCAGGACAACAGCAAATCTGGGGCTCTGTGCTTTCTTTCGTTCTGAACAAGTGTTAGTGTTTTCTGCACAAAAGCGATTCTGCGAAGCAATGTGAACAGGCACAGAGAAGGTGCTATCAGGGAATTCTCTGCCTGCCTTTCCCCAGTGCTCTGCAAGCTCTCCAGGACAACATAGAATCTGGGGCTCTGTGCTTTCTTTCCTTCTGAACAAGTGTTACTGTTTTCTGCACAAAAGCGATTCTTGCGAAGCAATGTGAACACTTCTGCTTCCCAGGCACAGAGAAGGTGCTAGCAAGGAATTCTCTGCCTGCCTTTCCCCAGTGCTCTGCAAGCTCTCCAGGACAACATAAAATCTGGGGCTCTGTGCTTTCTTTCCTTCTGAACAAGTGTTACTGTTTTCTGCACAAAAGCGATTCTTGCGAAGCAATGTGAACACTTCTGCTTCCCAGGCACAGAGAAGGTACTAGCAAGGAATTCTCTGCCTGCCTTTCCCCAGTGCTCTGCAAGCTCTCCAGGACAACATAGAATCTGGGGCTCTGTGCTTTCTTTCCTTCTGAACAAGTGTTACTGTTTTCTGCACAAAAGCGATTCTGCGAAGCAATGTGAACAGGCACAGAGAAGGTGCTATCAGGGAATTCTCTGCCTGCCTTTCCCCAGTGCTCTGCAAGCTCTCCAGGACAACATAGAATCTGGGGCTCTGTGCTTTCTTTCCTTCTGAACAAGTGTTACTGTTTTCTGCACAAAAGCGATTCTTGCGAAGCAATGTGAACACTTCTGCTTCCCAGGCACAGAGAAGGTGCTAGCAAGGAATTCTCTGCCTGCCTTTCCCCAGTGCTCTGCAAGCTCTCCAGGACAACATAAAATCTGGGGCTCTGTGCTTTCTTTCCTTCTGAACAAGTGTTACTGTTTTCTGCACAAAAGCGATTCTTGCGAAGCAATGTGAACACTTCTGCTTCCCAGGCACAGAGAAGGTACTAGCAAGGAATTCTCTGCCTGCCTTTCCCCAGTGCTCTGCAAGCTCTCCAGGACAACATAGAATCTGGGGCTCTGTGCTTTCTTTCCTTCTGAACAAGTGTTACTGTTTTCTGCACAAAAGCGATTCTGCGAAGCAATGTGAACAGGCACAGAGAAGGTGCTAGCAGGGAATTCTCTGCCTGCCTTTCCCCAGTGCTCTGCAAGCTCTCCAGGACAACATAGAATCTGGGGCTCTGTGCTTTCTTTCGTTCTGAACAAGTGTTAGTGTTTTCTGCACAAAAGCGATTCTGCGAAGCAATGTGAACACTTCTGCTTCCCAGGCACAGAGAAGGTGCTATCAGGGAATTCTCTTCCTGCCTTTCCCCAGTGCTCTGCAAGCTCTCCAGGACAACATAGAATCTGGGGCTCTGTGCTTTCTTTCCTTCTGAACAAGTGTTACTGTTTTCTGCACAAAAGCGATTCTGCGAAGCAATGTGAACACTTCTCCTTCCCAGGCACAGAAAAGGTGCTAGCAGGGAATTCTCTGCCTGCCTTTCCCCAGTGCTCTGCAAGCTCTCCAGGACAACATAGAATCTGGGGCTCTGTGCTTTCTTTCCTTCTGAACAAGTGTTACTGTTTTCTGCACAAAAGCGATTCTGCGAAGCAATGTGAACAGGCACAGAGAAGGTGCTATCAGGGAATTCTCTGCCTGCCTTTCCCCAGTGCTCTGCAAGCTCTCCAGGACAACATAGAATCTGGGGCTCTGTGCTTTCTTTCGTTCTGAACAACTGTTACTGTTTTCTGCACAAAAGCGATTCTTGCGAAGCAATGTGAACACTTCTGCTTCCCAGGCACAGAGAAGGTGCTATCAGGGAATTCTCTGCCTGCCTTTCCCCAGTGCTCTGCAAGCTCTCCAGGACAACATAGAATCTGGGGCTCTGTGCTTTCTTTCCTTCTGAACAAGTGTTACTGTTTTCTGCACAAAAGCGATTCTGCGAAGCAATGTGAACAGGCACAGAGAAGGTGCTATCAGGGAATTCTCTGCCTGCCTTTCCCCAGTGCTCTGCAAGCTCTCCAGGACAACATAAAATCTGGGGCTCTGTGCTTTCTTTCCTTCTGAACAAGTGTTAGTGTTTTCTGCAAAAAAGCGATTCTTGCGAAGCAATGTGAACACTTCTGCTTCCCAGGCACAGAGAAGGTGCTATCAGGGAATTCTCTGCCTGCCTTTCCCCAGTGCTCTGCAAGCTCTCCAGGACAACATAGAATCTGGGGCTCTGTGCTTTCTTTAGTTCTGAACAAGTGTTACTGTTTTCTGCACAAAAGCGATTCTTGCGAAGCAATGTGAACAGGCACAGAGAAAGTGCTAGCAGGGAATTCTCTGCCTGCCTTTCCCCAGTGCTCTGCAAGCTCTCCAGGACAACAGCAAATCTGGGGCTCTGTGCTTTCTTTCGTTCTGAACAAGTGTTAGTGTTTTCTGCACAAAAGCGATTCTGCGAAGCAATGTGAACAGGCACAGAGAAGGTGCTATCAGGGAATTCTCTGCCTGCCTTTCCCCAGTGCTCTGCAAGCTCTCCAGGACAACATAGAATCTGGGGCTCTGTGCTTTCTTTCCTTCTGAACAAGTGTTACTGTTTTCTGCACAAAAGCGATTCTGCGAAGCAATGTGAACACTTCTGCTTCCCAGGCACAGAGAAGGTGCTAGCAAGGAATTCTCTGCCTGCCTTTCCCCAGTGCTCTGCAAGCTCTCCAGGACAACATAGAATCTGGGGCTCTGTGCTTTCTTTCCTTCTGAACAAGTGTTACTGTTTTCTGCACAAAAGCGATTCTTGCGAAGCAATGTGAACACTTCTGCTTCCCAGGCACAGAGAAGGTACTAGCAAGGAATTCTCTGCCTGCCTTTCCCCAGTGCTCTGCAAGCTCTCCAGGACAACATAGAATCTGGGGCTCTGTGCTTTCTTTCCTTCTGAACAAGTGTTACTGTTTTCTGCACAAAAGCGATTCTGCGAAGCAATGTGAACAGGCACAGAGAAGGTGCTAGCAGGGAATTCTCTGCCTGCCTTTCCCCAGTGCTCTGCAAGCTCTCCAGGACAACATAAAATCTGGGGCTCTGTGCTTTCTTTCCTTCTGAACAAGTGTTACTGTTTTCTGCACAAAAGCGATTCTGCGAAGCAATGTGAACACTTCTGCTTCCCAGGCACAGAGAAGGTGCTAGCAGGGAATTCTCTGCCTGCCTTTCCCCAGTGCTCTGCAAGCTCTCCAGGACAACATAGAATCTGGGGCTCTGTGCTTTCTTTCGTTCTGAACAAGTGTTAATGTTTTCTGCACAAAAGCGATTCTGCGAAGCAATGTGAACAGGCACAGAGAAGGTGCTAGCAGGGAATTCTCTGCCTGCCTTTCCCCAGTGCTCTGCAAGCTCTCCAGGACAACATAGAATCTGGGGCTCTGTGCTTTCTTTCATTCTGAACAAGTGTTAGTGTTTTCTGCACAAAAGCGATTCTGCGAAGCAATGTGAACACTTCTGCTTCCCAGGCACAGAGAAGGTGCTATCAGGGAATTCTCTTCCTGCCTTTCCCCAGTGCTCTGCAAGCTCTCCAGGACAACATGGAATCTGGGGCTCTGTGCTTTCTTTCCTTCTGAACAAGTGTTAGTGTTTTCTGCACAAAAGCGATTCTGCGAAGCAATGTGAACACTTCTGCTTCTCAGGGACAGAGAAGGTGCTAGCAAGGAATTCTCTGCCTGCCTTTCCCCAGTGCTCTGCAAGCTCTCCAGGACAACATAAAATCTGGGGCTCTGTGCTTTCTTTCCTTCTGAACAAGTGTTACTGTTTTCTGCACAAAAGCGATTCTGCGAAGCAATGTGAACACTTCTGCTTCCCAGGCACAGAGAAGGTGCTAGCAAGGAATTCTCTGCCTGCCTTTCCCCAGTGCTCTGCAAGCTCTCCAGGACAACATAAAATCTGGGGCTCTGTGCTTTCTTTCCTTCTGAACAAGTGTTAATGTTTTCTGCACAAAAGCGATTGTGCGAAGCAATGTGAACAGGCACAGAGAAGGTGCTATCAGGGAATTCTCTGCCTGCCTTTCCCCAGTGCTCTGCAAGCTCTCCAGGACAACATAGAATCTGGGGCTCCGTGCTTTCTTTCCTTCTGAACAAGTGTTACTGTTTTCTGCACAAAAGCGATTCTGCGAAGCAGTGTGAACACTTCTGCTTCCCAGGCACAGAGAAGGTGCTAGCAGGGAATTCTCTGCCTGCCTTTCCCCAGTGCTCTGCAAGCTCTCCAGGGCAACATAAAATCTGGGGCTCTGTGCTTTCTTTCCTTCTGAACAAGTGTTACTGTTTTCTGCACAAAAGCGATTCTTGCGAAGCAATGTGAACACTTCTGCTTCCCAGGGACAGAGAAGGTGCTAGCAAGGAATTCTCTGCCTGCCTTTCCCCAGTGCTCTGCAAGCTCTCCAGGACAACATAAAATCTGGGGCTCTGTGCTTTCTTTCCTTCTGAACAAGTGTTACTGTTTTCTGCACAAAAGCGATTCTGCGAAGCAATGTGAACACTTCTGCTTCCCAGGCACAGAGAAGGTGCTAGCAGGGAATTCTCTGCCTGCCTTTCCCCAGTGCTCTGCAAGCTCTCCAGGACAACAGCAAATCTGGGGCTCTGTGCTTTCTTTCGTTCTGAACAAGTGTTAGTGTTTTCTGCACAAAAGCGATTCTGCGAAGCAATGTGAACAGGCACAGAGAAGGTGCTATCAGGGAATTCTCTGCCTGCCTTTCCCCAGTGCTCTGCAAGCTCTCCAGGACAACATAGAATCTGGGGCTCTGTGCTTTCTTTCCTTCTGAACAAGTGTTACTGTTTTCTGCACAAAAGCGATTCTTGCGAAGCAATGTGAACACTTCTGCTTCCCAGGCACAGAGAAGGTGCTAGCAAGGAATTCTCTGCCTGCCTTTCCCCAGTGCTCTGCAAGCTCTCCAGGACAACATAAAATCTGGGGCTCTGTGCTTTCTTTCCTTCTGAACAAGTGTTACTGTTTTCTGCACAAAAGCGATTCTTGCGAAGCAATGTGAACACTTCTGCTTCCCAGGCACAGAGAAGGTACTAGCAAGGAATTCTCTGCCTGCCTTTCCCCAGTGCTCTGCAAGCTCTCCAGGACAACATAGAATCTGGGGCTCTGTGCTTTCTTTCCTTCTGAACAAGTGTTACTGTTTTCTGCACAAAAGCGATTCTGCGAAGCAATGTGAACAGGCACAGAGAAGGTGCTAGCAGGGAATTCTCTGCCTGCCTTTCCCCAGTGCTCTGCAAGCTCTCCAGGACAACATAGAATCTGGGGCTCTGTGCTTTCTTTCGTTCTGAACAAGTGTTAGTGTTTTCTGCACAAAAGCGATTCTGCGAAGCAATGTGAACACTTCTGCTTCCCAGGCACAGAGAAGGTGCTATCAGGGAATTCTCTTCCTGCCTTTCCCCAGTGCTCTGCAAGCTCTCCAGGACAACATAGAATCTGGGGCTCTGTGCTTTCTTTCCTTCTGAACAAGTGTTACTGTTTTCTGCACAAAAGCGATTCTGCGAAGCAATGTGAACACTTCTCCTTCCCAGGCACAGAAAAGGTGCTAGCAGGGAATTCTCTGCCTGCCTTTCCCCAGTGCTCTGCAAGCTCTCCAGGACAACATAGAATCTGGGGCTCTGTGCTTTCTTTCCTTCTGAACAAGTGTTACTGTTTTCTGCACAAAAGCGATTCTGCGAAGCAATGTGAACAGGCACAGAGAAGGTGCTATCAGGGAATTCTCTGCCTGCCTTTCCCCAGTGCTCTGCAAGCTCTCCAGGACAACATAGAATCTGGGGCTCTGTGCTTTCTTTCGTTCTGAACAACTGTTACTGTTTTCTGCACAAAAGCGATTCTTGCGAAGCAATGTGAACACTTCTGCTTCCCAGGCACAGAGAAGGTGCTAGCAGGGAATTCTCTGCCTGCCTTTCCCCAGTGCTCTGCAAGCTCTCCAGGACAACATAGAATCTGGGGCTCTGTGCTTTCTTTCGTTCTGAACAAGTGTTACTGTTTTCTGCACAAAAGCGATTCTGCGAAGCAATGTGAACAGGCACAGAGAAGGTGCTATCAGGGAATTCTCTGCCTGCCTTTCCCCAGTGCTCTGCAAGCTCTCCAGGACAACATAAAATCTGGGGCTCTGTGCTTTCTTTCCTTCTGAACAAGTGTTAGTGTTTTCTGCAAAAAAGCGATTCTTGCGAAGCAATGTGAACACTTCTGCTTCCCAGGCACAGAGAAGGTGCTATCAGGGAATTCTCTGCCTGCCTTTCCCCAGTGCTCTGCAAGCTCTCCAGGACAACATAGAATCTGGGGCTCTGTGCTTTCTTTAGTTCTGAACAAGTGTTACTGTTTTCTGCACAAAAGCGATTCTTGCGAAGCAATGTGAACAGGCACAGAGAAAGTGCTAGCAGGGAATTCTCTGCCTGCCTTTCCCCAGTGCTCTGCAAGCTCTCCAGGACAACATAAAATCTGGGGCTCTGTGCTTTCTTTCCTTCTGAACAAGTGTTACTGTTTTCTGCACAAAAGCGATTCTGCGAAGCAATGTGAACACTTCTGCTTCCCAGGCACAGAGAAGGTGCTAGCAGGGAATTCTCTGCCTGCCTTTCCCCAGTGCTCTGCAAGCTCTCCAGGACAACAGCAAATCTGGGGCTCTGTGCTTTCTTTCGTTCTGAACAAGTGTTACTGTTTTCTGCACAAAAGCGATTCTTGCGAAGCAATGTGAACACTTCTGCTTCCCAGGCACAGAGAAGGTACTAGCAAGGAATTCTCTGCCTGCCTTTCCCCAGTGCTCTGCAAGCTCTCCAGGACAACATAGAATCTGGGGCTCTGTGCTTTCTTTCCTTCTGAACAAGTGTTACTGTTTTCTGCACAAAAGCGATTCTGCGAAGCAATGTGAACAGGCACAGAGAAGGTGCTAGCAGGGAATTCTCTGCCTGCCTTTCCCCAGTGCTCTGCAAGCTCTCCAGGACAACATAAAATCTGGGGCTCTGTGCTTTCTTTCCTTCTGAACAAGTGTTACTGTTTTCTGCACAAAAGCGATTCTGCGAAGCAATGTGAACACTTCTGCTTCCCAGGCACAGAGAAGGTGCTAGCAGGGAATTCTCTGCCTGCCTTTCCCCAGTGCTCTGCAAGCTCTCCAGGACAACATAGAATCTGGGGCTCTGTGCTTTCTTTCGTTCTGAACAAGTGTTAATGTTTTCTGCACAAAAGCGATTCTGCGAAGCAATGTGAACAGGCACAGAGAAGGTGCTAGCAGGGAATTCTCTGCCTGCCTTTCCCCAGTGCTCTGCAAGCTCTCCAGGACAACATAGAATCTGGGGCTCTGTGCTTTCTTTCGTTCTGAACAAGTGTTAGTGTTTTCTGCACAAAAGCGATTCTGCGAAGCAATGTGAACACTTCTGCTTCCCAGGCACAGAGAAGGTGCTATCAGGGAATTCTCTTCCTGCCTTTCCCCAGTGCTCTGCAAGCTCTCCAGGACAACATGGAATCTGGGGCTCTGTGCTTTCTTTCCTTCTGAACAAGTGTTAGTGTTTTCTGCACAAAAGCGATTCTGCGAAGCAATGTGAACACTTCTGCTTCCCAGGCACAGAGAAGGTACTAGCAAGGAATTCTCTGCCTGCCTTTCCCCAGTGCTCTGCAAGCTCTCCAGGACAACATAAAATCTGGGGCTCTATGCTTTCTTTCATTCTGAACAAGTGTTACTGTTTTCTGCACAAAAGCGATTCTTGCGAAGCAATGTGAACAGGCACAGAGAAGGTGATATCAGGGAATTCTCTGCCTGCCTTTCCCCAGTGCTCTGCAAGCTCTCCAGGACAACATAGAATCTGGGGCTCTGTGCTTTCTTTCGTTCTGAACAAGTGTTAGTGTTTTCTGCACAAAAGCGATTCTTGCGAAGCAATGTGAACACTTCTGCTTCCCAGGCACAGAGAAGGTGCTAGCAGGGAATTCTCTGCCTGCCTTTCCCCAGTGCTCTGCAAGCTCTCCAGGACAACATAGAATCTGGGGCTCTGTGCTTTCTTTAGTTCTGAATAAGTGTTAGGGTTTTCTGCACAAAAGCGATTCTTGCGAAGCAATGTGAACAGGCACAGAGAAGGTGCTATCAGGGAATTCTCTGCCTGCCTTTCCCCAGTGCTCTGCAAGCTCTCCAGGACAACATAAAATCTGGGGCTCTGTGCTTTCTTTCCTTCTGAACAAGTGTTACTGTTTTCTGCACAAAAGCGATTCTGCGAAGCAATGTGAACACTTCTGCTTCCCAGGCACAGAGAAGGTGCTAGCAGGGAATTCTCTGCCTGCCTTTCCCCAATGCTCTGCAAGCTCTCCAGGACAACATAAAATCTGGGGCTCTGTGCTTTCTTTCGTTCTGAACAAGTGTTACTGTTTTCTGCACAAAAGCGATTCTGCGAAGCAATGTGAACAGGCACAGAGAAGGTGCTATCAGGGAATTCTCTGCCTGCCTTTCCCCAGTGCTCTGCAAGCTCTCCAGGACAACATAAAATCTGGGGCTCTGTGCTTTCTTTCCTTCTGAACAAGTGTTAGTGTTTTCTGCACAAAAGCGATTCTTGCGAAGCAATGTGATCACTTCTGCTTCCCAGGCACAGAGAAGGTGCTAGCAGGGAATTCTCTGCCTGCCTTTCCCCAGTGCTCTGCAAGCTCTCCAGGACAACATAGAATCTGGGGCTCTGTGCTTTCTTTCGTTCTGAACAAGTGTTACTGTTTTCTGCACAAAGGCGATTCTGCGAAGCAATGTGAACACTTCTGCTTCCCAGGCACAGAGAAGGTGCTAGCAAGGAATTCTCTTCCTGCCTTTCCCCAGTGCTCTGCAAGCTCTCCAGGACAACATAGAATCTGGGGCTCTGTGCTTTCTTTCCTTCTGAACAAGTGTTACTGTTTTCTGCACAAAAGCGATTCTGCGAAGCAATGTGAACACTTCTGCTTCCCAGGCACAGAGAAGGTGCTAGCAAGGAATTCTCTGCCTGCCTTTCCCCAGTGCTCTGCAAGCTCTCCAGGACAACATAGAATCTGGGGCTCTGTGCTTTCTTTCCTTCTGAACAAGTGTTACTGTTTTCTGCACAAAAGCGATTCTTGCGAAGCAATGTGAACACTTCTGCTTCCCAGGCACAGAGAAGGTACTAGCAAGGAATTCTCTGCCTGCCTTTCCCCAGTGCTCTGCAAGCTCTCCAGGACAACATAGAATCTGGGGCTCTGTGCTTTCTTTCCTTCTGAACAAGTGTTATTGTTTTCTGCACAAAAGCGATTCTGCGAAGCAATGTGAACAGGCACAGAGAAGGTGCTAGCAGGGAATTCTCTGCCTGCCTTTCCCCAGTGCTCTGCAAGCTCTCCAGGACAACATAAAATCTGGGGCTCTGTGCTTTCTTTCCTTCTGAACAAGTGTTACTGTTTTCTGCACAAAAGCGATTCTGCGAAGCAATGTGAACACTTCTGCTTCCCAGGCACAGAGAAGGTGCTAGCAGGGAATTCTCTGCCTGCCTTTCCCCAGTGCTCTGCAAGCTCTCCAGGACAACATAGAATCTGGGGCTCTGTGCTTTCTTTCGTTCTGAACAAGTGTTAATGTTTTCTGCACAAAAGCGATTCTGCGAAGCAATGTGAACAGGCACAGAGAAGGTGCTAGCAGGGAATTCTCTGCCTGCCTTTCCCCAGTGCTCTGCAAGCTCTCCAGGACAACATAGAATCTGGGGCTCTGTGCTTTCTTTCATTCTGAACAAGTGTTAGTGTTTTCTGCACAAAAGCAATTCTGCGAAGCAATGTGAACACTTCTGCTTCCCAGGCACAGAGAAGGTGCTATCAGGGAATTCTCTTCCTGCCTTTCCCCAGTGCTCTGCAAGCTCTCCAGGACAACATGGAATCTGGGGCTCTGTGCTTTCTTTCCTTCTGAACAAGTGTTAGTGTTTTCTGCACAAAAGCGATTCTGCGAAGCAATGTGAACACTTCTGCTTCTCAGGGACAGAGAAGGTGCTAGCAAGGAATTCTCTGCCTGCCTTTCCCCAGTGCTCTGCAAGCTCTCCAGGACAACATAAAATCTGGGGCTCTGTGCTTTCTTTCCTTCTGAACAAGTGTTACTGTTTTCTGCACAAAAGCGATTCTGCGAAGCAATGTGAACACTTCTGCTTCCCAGGCACAGAGAAGGTGCTAGCAAGGAATTCTCTGCCTGCCTTTCCCCAGTGCTCTGCAAGCTCTCCAGGACAACATAAAATCTGGGGCTCTGTGCTTTCTTTCCTTCTGAACAAGTGTTAATGTTTTCTGCACAAAAGCGATTGTGCGAAGCAATGTGAACAGGCACAGAGAAGGTGCTATCAGGGAATTCTCTGCCTGCCTTTCCCCAGTGCTCTGCAAGCTCTCCAGGACAACATAGAATCTGGGGCTCCGTGCTTTCTTTCCTTCTGAACAAGTGTTACTGTTTTCTGCACAAAAGCGATTCTGCGAAGCAGTGTGAACACTTCTGCTTCCCAGGCACAGAGAAGGTGCTAGCAGGGAATTCTCTGCCTGCCTTTCCCCAGTGCTCTGCAAGCTCTCCAGGGCAACATAAAATCTGGGGCTCTGTGCTTTCTTTCCTTCTGAACAAGTGTTACTGTTTTCTGCACAAAAGCGATTCTTGCGAAGCAATGTGAACACTTCTGCTTCCCAGGGACAGAGAAGGTGCTAGCAAGGAATTCTCTGCCTGCCTTTCCCCAGTGCTCTGCAAGCTCTCCAGGACAACATAAAATCTGGGGCTCTGTGCTTTCTTTCCTTCTGAACAAGTGTTACTGTTTTCTGCACAAAAGCGATTCTGCGAAGCAATGTGAACACTTCTGCTTCCCAGGCACAGAGAAGGTGCTAGCAGGGAATTCTCTGCCTGCCTTTCCCCAGTGCTCTGCAAGCTCTCCAGGACAACAGCAAATCTGGGGCTCTGTGCTTTCTTTCGTTCTGAACAAGTGTTAGTGTTTTCTGCACAAAAGCGATTCTGCGAAGCAATGTGAACAGGCACAGAGAAGGTGCTATCAGGGAATTCTCTGCCTGCCTTTCCCCAGTGCTCTGCAAGCTCTCCAGGACAACATAGAATCTGGGGCTCTGTGCTTTCTTTCCTTCTGAACAAGTGTTACTGTTTTCTGCACAAAAGCGATTCTTGCGAAGCAATGTGAACACTTCTGCTTCCCAGGCACAGAGAAGGTGCTAGCAAGGAATTCTCTGCCTGCCTTTCCCCAGTGCTCTGCAAGCTCTCCAGGACAACATAAAATCTGGGGCTCTGTGCTTTCTTTCCTTCTGAACAAGTGTTACTGTTTTCTGCACAAAAGCGATTCTTGCGAAGCAATGTGAACACTTCTGCTTCCCAGGCACAGAGAAGGTACTAGCAAGGAATTCTCTGCCTGCCTTTCCCCAGTGCTCTGCAAGCTCTCCAGGACAACATAGAATCTGGGGCTCTGTGCTTTCTTTCCTTCTGAACAAGTGTTACTGTTTTCTGCACAAAAGCGATTCTGCGAAGCAATGTGAACAGGCACAGAGAAGGTGCTAGCAGGGAATTCTCTGCCTGCCTTTCCCCAGTGCTCTGCAAGCTCTCCAGGACAACATAGAATCTGGGGCTCTGTGCTTTCTTTCGTTCTGAACAAGTGTTAGTGTTTTCTGCACAAAAGCGATTCTGCGAAGCAATGTGAACACTTCTGCTTCCCAGGCACAGAGAAGGTGCTATCAGGGAATTCTCTTCCTGCCTTTCCCCAGTGCTCTGCAAGCTCTCCAGGACAACATAGAATCTGGGGCTCTGTGCTTTCTTTCCTTCTGAACAAGTGTTACTGTTTTCTGCACAAAAGCGATTCTGCGAAGCAATGTGAACACTTCTCCTTCCCAGGCACAGAAAAGGTGCTAGCAGGGAATTCTCTGCCTGCCTTTCCCCAGTGCTCTGCAAGCTCTCCAGGACAACATAGAATCTGGGGCTCTGTGCTTTCTTTCCTTCTGAACAAGTGTTACTGTTTTCTGCACAAAAGCGATTCTGCGAAGCAATGTGAACAGGCACAGAGAAGGTGCTATCAGGGAATTCTCTGCCTGCCTTTCCCCAGTGCTCTGCAAGCTCTCCAGGACAACATAGAATCTGGGGCTCTGTGCTTTCTTTCGTTCTGAACAACTGTTACTGTTTTCTGCACAAAAGCGATTCTTGCGAAGCAATGTGAACACTTCTGCTTCCCAGGCACAGAGAAGGTGCTAGCAGGGAATTCTCTGCCTGCCTTTCCCCAGTGCTCTGCAAGCTCTCCAGGACAACATAGAATCTGGGGCTCTGTGCTTTCTTTCGTTCTGAACAAGTGTTACTGTTTTCTGCACAAAAGCGATTCTGCGAAGCAATGTGAACAGGCACAGAGAAGGTGCTATCAGGGAATTCTCTGCCTGCCTTTCCCCAGTGCTCTGCAAGCTCTCCAGGACAACATAAAATCTGGGGCTCTGTGCTTTCTTTCCTTCTGAACAAGTGTTAGTGTTTTCTGCAAAAAAGCGATTCTTGCGAAGCAATGTGAACACTTCTGCTTCCCAGGCACAGAGAAGGTGCTATCAGGGAATTCTCTGCCTGCCTTTCCCCAGTGCTCTGCAAGCTCTCCAGGACAACATAGAATCTGGGGCTCTGTGCTTTCTTTAGTTCTGAACAAGTGTTACTGTTTTCTGCACAAAAGCGATTCTTGCGAAGCAATGTGAACAGGCACAGAGAAAGTGCTAGCAGGGAATTCTCTGCCTGCCTTTCCCCAGTGCTCTGCAAGCTCTCCAGGACAACATAAAATCTGGGGCTCTGTGCTTTCTTTCCTTCTGAACAAGTGTTACTGTTTTCTGCACAAAAGCGATTCTGCGAAGCAATGTGAACACTTCTGCTTCCCAGGCACAGAGAAGGTGCTAGCAGGGAATTCTCTGCCTGCCTTTCCCCAGTGCTCTGCAAGCTCTCCAGGACAACAGCAAATCTGGGGCTCTGTGCTTTCTTTCGTTCTGAACAAGTGTTACTGTTTTCTGCACAAAAGCGATTCTGCGAAGCAATGTGAACAGGCACAGAGAAGGTGCTATCAGGGAATTCTCTGCCTGCCTTTCCCCAGTGCTCTGCAAGCTCTCCAGGACAACATAGAATCTGGGGCTCTGTGCTTTCTTTCCTTCTGAACAAGTGTTACTGTTTTCTGCACAAAAGCGATTCTGTGAAGCAATGTGAACACTTCTGCTTCCCAGGCACAGAGAAGGTGCTAGCAAGGAATTCTCTGCCTGCCTTTCCCCAGTGCTCTGCAAGCTCTCCAGGACAACATAGAATCTGGGGCTCTGTGCTTTCTTTCCTTCTGAACAAGTGTTACTGTTTTCTGCACAAAAGCGATTCTTGCGAAGCAATGTGAACACTTCTGCTTCCCAGGCACAGAGAAGGTACTAGCAAGGAATTCTCTGCCTGCCTTTCCCCAGTGCTCTGCAAGCTCTCCAGGACAACATAGAATCTGGGGCTCTGTGCTTTCTTTCCTTCTGAACAAGTGTTACTGTTTTCTGCACAAAAGCGATTCTGCGAAGCAATGTGAACAGGCACAGAGAAGGTGCTAGCAGGGAATTCTCTGCCTGCCTTTCCCCAGTGCTCTGCAAGCTCTCCAGGACAACATAAAATCTGGGGCTCTGTGCTTTCTTTCCTTCTGAACAAGTGTTACTGTTTTCTGCACAAAAGCGATTCTGCGAAGCAATGTGAACACTTCTGCTTCCCAGGCACAGAGAAGGTGCTAGCAGGGAATTCTCTGCCTGCCTTTCCCCAGTGCTCTGCAAGCTCTCCAGGACAACATAGAATCTGGGGCTCTGTGCTTTCTTTCGTTCTGAACAAGTGTTAATGTTTTCTGCACAAAAGCGATTCTGCGAAGCAATGTGAACAGGCACAGAGAAGGTGCTAGCAGGGAATTCTCTGCCTGCCTTTCCCCAGTGCTCTGCAAGCTCTCCAGGACAACATAGAATCTGGGGCTCTGTGCTTTCTTTCGTTCTGAACAAGTGTTAGTGTTTTCTGCACAAAAGCGATTCTGCGAAGCAATGTGAACACTTCTGCTTCCCAGGCACAGAGAAGGTGCTATCAGGGAATTCTCTTCCTGCCTTTCCCCAGTGCTCTGCAAGCTCTCCAGGACAACATGGAATCTGGGGCTCTGTGCTTTCTTTCCTTCTGAACAAGTGTTAGTGTTTTCTGCACAAAAGCGATTCTGCGAAGCAATGTGAACACTTCTGCTTCCCAGGCACAGAGAAGGTACTAGCAAGGAATTCTCTGCCTGCCTTTCCCCAGTGCTCTGCAAGCTCTCCAGGACAACATAAAATCTGGGGCTCTATGCTTTCTTTCCTTCTGAACAAGTGTTACTGTTTTCTGCACAAAAGCTATTCTTGCGAAGCAATGTGAACACTTCTGCTTCCCAGGCACAGAGAAGGTGCTATCAGGGAATTCTCTGCCTGCCTTTCCCCAGTGCTCTGCAAGCTCTCCAGGACAACATAGAATCTGGGGCTCTGTGCTTTCTTTCGTTCTGAACAAGTGTTACTGTTTTCTGCACAAAAGCGATTCTGCGAAGCAATGTGAACAGGCACAGAGAAGGTGCTATCAGGGAATTCTCTGCCTGCCTTTCCCCAGTGCTCTGCAAGCTCTCCAGGACAACATAGAATCTGGGGCTCTGTGCTTTCTTTCCTTCTGAACAAGTGTTAGTGTTTTCTGCACAAAAGCGATTCTGCGAAGCAATGTGAACACTTCTGCTTCCCAGGCACAGAGAAGGTACTAGCAAGGAATTCTCTGCCTGCCTTTCCCCAGTGCTCTGCAAGCTCTCCAGGACAACATAAAATCTGGGGCTCTATGCTTTCTTTCATTCTGAACAAGTGTTACTGTTTTCTGCACAAAAGCGATTCTTGCGAAGCAATGTGAACAGGCACAGAGAAGGTGATATCAGGGAATTCTCTGCCTGCCTTTCCCCAGTGCTCTGCAAGCTCTCCAGGACAACATAGAATCTGGGGCTCTGTGCTTTCTTTCGTTCTGAACAAGTGTTAGTGTTTTCTGCACAAAAGCGATTCTTGCGAAGCAATGTGAACACTTCTGCTTCCCAGGCACAGAGAAGGTGCTAGCAGGGAATTCTCTGCCTGCCTTTCCCCAGTGCTCTGCAAGCTCTCCAGGACAACATAGAATCTGGGGCTCTGTGCTTTCTTTAGTTCTGAATAAGTGTTAGGGTTTTCTGCACAAAAGCGATTCTTGCGAAGCAATGTGAACAGGCACAGAGAAGGTGCTATCAGGGAATTCTCTGCCTGCCTTTCCCCAGTGCTCTGCAAGCTCTCCAGGACAACATAAAATCTGGGGCTCTGTGCTTTCTTTCCTTCTGAACAAGTGTTACTGTTTTCTGCACAAAAGCGATTCTGCGAAGCAATGTGAACACTTCTGCTTCCCAGGCACAGAGAAGGTGCTAGCAGGGAATTCTCTGCCTGCCTTTCCCCAATGCTCTGCAAGCTCTCCAGGACAACATAAAATCTGGGGCTCTGTGCTTTCTTTCGTTCTGAACAAGTGTTACTGTTTTCTGCACAAAAGCGATTCTGCGAAGCAATGTGAACAGGCACAGAGAAGGTGCTATCAGGGAATTCTCTGCCTGCCTTTCCCCAGTGCTCTGCAAGCTCTCCAGGACAACATAAAATCTGGGGCTCTGTGCTTTCTTTCCTTCTGAACAAGTGTTAGTGTTTTCTGCACAAAAGCGATTCTTGCGAAGCAATGTGATCACTTCTGCTTCCCAGGCACAGAGAAGGTGCTAGCAGGGAATTCTCTGCCTGCCTTTCCCCAGTGCTCTGCAAGCTCTCCAGGACAACATAGAATCTGGGGCTCTGTGCTTTCTTTCGTTCTGAACAAGTGTTACTGTTTTCTGCACAAAGGCGATTCTGCGAAGCAATGTGAACACTTCTGCTTCCCAGGCACAGAGAAGGTGCTAGCAAGGAATTCTCTTCCTGCCTTTCCCCAGTGCTCTGCAAGCTCTCCAGGACAACATAGAATCTGGGGCTCTGTGCTTTCTTTCCTTCTGAACAAGTGTTACTGTTTTCTGCACAAAAGCGATTCTGCGAAGCAATGTGAACACTTCTGCTTCCCAGGCACAGAGAAGGTGCTATCAGGGAATTCTCTGCCTGCCTTTCCCCAGTGCTCTGCAAGCTCTCCAGGACAACATAGAATCTGGGGCTCTGTGCTTTCTTTCCTTCTGAACAAGTGTTACTGTTTTCTGCACAAAAGCGATTCTTGCGAAGCAATGTGAACACTTGGTTCCCAGGCACAGAGAAGGTGCTATCAGGGAATTCTCTGCCTGCCTTTCCCTAGTGCTCTGCAAGCTCTCCAGGACAACATAGAATCTGGGGCTCTGTGCTTTCTTTCCTTCTGAACAAGTGTTACTGTTTTCTGCACAAAAGCGATTCTTGCGAAGCAATGTGAACACTTCTGCTTCCCAGGCACAGAGAAGGTGCTAGCAGGGAATTCTCTGCCTGCCTTTCCCCAGTGCTGTGCAAGCTCTCCAGGACAACATAGAATCTGGGGCTCTGTGCTTTCTTTAGTTCTGAACAAGTGTTACTGTTTTCTGCACAAAAGCGATTCTTGCGAAGCAATGTGAACAGGCACAGAGAAGGTGCTATCAGGGAATTCTCTGCCTGCCTTTCCCCAGTGCTCTGCAAGCTCTCCAGGACAACATAGAATCTGGGGCTCTGTGCTTTCTTTCCTTCTGAACAAGTGTTAATGTTTTCTGCACAAAAGCGGTTCTGCGAAGCAATGTGAACACTTCTGCTTCCCAGGCACAGAGAAGGTGCTAGCAGGGAATTCTCTGCCTGCCTTTCCCCAATGCTCTGCAAGCTCTCCAGGACAACATAAAATCTGGGGCTCTGTGCTTTCTTTCCTTCTGAACAAGTGTTACTGTTTTCTGCACAAAAGCGATTCTTGCGAAGCAATGTGAACACTTCTGCTTCCCAGGCACAGAGAAGGTGCTAGCAGGGAATTCTCTGCCTGACTTTCCCCAGTGCTCTGCAAGCTCTCCAGGACAACATAGAATCTGGGGCTCTGTGCTTTCTTTCGTTCTGAACAAGTGTTACTGTTTTCTGCACAAAAGCTATTCTTGCGAAGCAATGTGAACACTTCTGCTTCCCAGGCACAGAGAAGGTGCTATCAGGGAATTCTCTGCCTGCCTTTCCCCAGTGCTCTGCAAGCTCTCCAGGACAACATAGAATCTGGGGCTCTGTGCTTTCTTTCCTTCTGAACAAGTGTTAGTGTTTTCTGCACAAAAGCGATTCTGCGAAGCAATGTGAACACTTCTGCTTCCCAGGCACCGAGAAGGTACTAGCAGGGAATTCTCTGCCTGCCTTTCCCCAGTGCTCTGCAAGCTCTCCAGGACAACATAGAATCTGGGGCTCTGTGCTTTCTTTCCTTCTGAACAAGTGTTACTGTTTTCTGCACAAAAGCGATTCTGCGAAGCAATGTGAACACTTCTGCTTCCCAGGCACAGAGAAGGTGCTAGCAAGGAATTCTCTGCCTGCCTTTCCCCAGTGCTCTGCAAGCTCTCCAGGGCAACATAAAATCTGGGGCTCTGTGCTTTCTTTCCTTCTGAACAAGTGTTACTGTTTTCTGCACAAAAGCGATTCTTGCGAAGCAATGTGAACACTTCTGCTTCCCAGGCACAGAGAAGGTGCTAGCAGGGAATTCTCTGCCTGCCTTTCCCCAGTGCTCTGCAAGCTCTCCAGGACAACATAGAATCTGGGGCTCTGTGCTTTCTTTCGTTCTGAACAAGTGTTACTGTTTTCTGCACAAAAGCGATTCTGCGAAGCAATGTGAACAGGCACAGAGAAGGTGCTATCAGGGAATTCTCTTCCTGCCTTTCCCCAGTGCTCTGCAAGCTCTCCAGGACAACATAGAATCTGGGGCTCTGTGCTTTCTTTCCTTCTGAACAAGTGTTAGTGTTTTGTGCACAAAAGCGATTCTTGCGAAGCAATGTGAACACTTCTGCTTCCCAGGCACAGAGAAGGTGCTATCAGGGAATTCTCTGCCTGCCTTTCCCCAGTGCTCTGCAAGCTCTCCAGGACAACATAGAATCTGGGGCTCTGTGCTTTCTTTCCTTCTGAACAAGTGTTACTGTTTTCTGCACAAAAGCGATTCTGCGAAGCAATGTGAACAGGCACAGAGAAGGTGCTATCAGGGAATTCTCTGCCTGCCTTTCCCCAGTGCTCTGCAAGCTCTCCAGGACAACATAGAATCTGGGGCTCTGTGCTTTCTTTCCTTCTGAACAAGTGTTACTGTTTTCTGCACAAAAGCGATTCTGCGAAGCAATGTGAACACTTCTGCTTCCCAGGCACAGAGAAGGTACTAGCAGGGAATTCTCTGCCTGCCTTTCCCCAGTGCTCTGCAAGCTCTCCAGGACAACATAGAATCTGGGGCTCTGTGCTTTCTTTCCTTCTGAACAAGTGTTACTGTTTTCTGCACAAAAGCGATTCTGCGAAGCAATGTGAACACTTCTGCTTCCCAGGCACAGAGAAGGTGCTAGCAAGGAATTCTCTGCCTGCCTTTCCCCAGTGCTCTGCAAGCTCTCCAGGACAACATAGAATCTGGGGCTCTGTGCTTTCTTTCCTTCTGAACAAGTGTTACTGTTTTCTGCACAAAAGCGATTCTTGCGAAGCAATGTGAACACTTCTGCTTCCCAGGCACAGAGAAGGTGCTAGCAAGGAATTCTCTGCCTGCCTTTCCCCAGTGCTCTGCAAGCTCTCCAGGACAACATAAAATCTGGGGCTCTGTGCTTTCTTTCCTTCTGAACAAGTGTTACTGTTTTCTGCACAAAAGCGATTCTGCGAAGCAATGTGAACACTTCTGCTTCCCAGGCACAGAGAAGGTGCTAGCAAGGAATTCTCTGCCTGCCTTTCCCCAGTGCTCTGCAAGCTCTCCAGGACAACATAAAATCTGGGGCTCTGTGCTTTCTTTCCTTCTGAACAAGTGTTACTGTTTTCTGCACAAAAGCGATTCTGCGAAGCAATGTGAACACTTCTGCTTCCCAGGCACAGAGAAGGTGCTAGCAAGGAATTCTCTGCCTGCCTTTCCCCAGTGCTCTGCAAGCTCTCCAGGGCAACATAAAATCTGGGGCTCTGTGCTTTCTTTCCTTCTGAACAAGTGTTACTGTTTTCTGCACAAAAGCGATTCTTGCGAAGCAATGTGAACACTTCTGCTTCCCAGGGACAGAGAAGGTGCTAGCAAGGAATTCTCTGCCTGCCTTTCCCCAGTGCTCTGCAAGCTCTCCAGGACAACATAAAATCTGGGGCTCTGTGCTTTCTTTCCTTCTGAACAAGTGTTAGTGTTTTCTGCACAAAAGCGATTCTGCGAAGCAATGTGAACACTTCTGCTTCCCAGGCACAGAGAAGGTGCTAGCAAGGAATTCTCTGCCTGCCTTTCCCCAGTGCTCTGCAAGCTCTCCAGGACAACATAAAATCTGGGGCTCTGTGCTTTCTTTCCTTCTGAACAAGTGTTACTGTTTTCTGCACAAAAGCGATTCTGCGAAGCAATGTGAACAGGCACAGAGAAGGTGCTAGCAGGGAATTCTCTGCCTGCCTTTCCCCAGTGCTCTGCAAGCTCTCCAGGACAACATAAAATCTGGGGCTCTGTGCTTTCTTTCCTTCTGAACAAGTGTTACTGTTTTCTGCACAAAAGCGATTCTTGCGAAGCAATGTGAACACTTCTGCTTCCCAGGCACAGAGAAGGTACTAGCAGGGAATTCTCTGCCTGCCTTTCCCCAGTGCTCTGCAAGCTCTCCAGGACAACATAGAATCTGGGGCTCTGTGCTTTCTTTCCTTCTGAACAAGTGTTACTGTTTTCTGCACAAAAGCGATTCTGCGAAGCAATGTGAACAGGCACAGAGAAGGTGCTATCAGGGAATTCTCTGCCTGCCTTTCCCCAGTGCTCTGCAAGCTCTCCAGGACAACATAGAATCTGGGGCTCTGTGCTTTCTTTCCTTCTGAACAAGTGTTACTGTTTTCTGCACAAAAGCGATTCTGCGAAGCAATGTGAACACTTCTGCTTCCCAGGCACAGAGAAGGTACTAGCAGGGAATTCTCTGCCTGCCTTTCCCCAGTGCTCTGCAAGCTCTCCAGGACAACATAGAATCTGGGGCTCTGTGCTTTCTTTCGTTCTGAACAAGTGTTACTGTTTTCTGCACAAAAGCGATTCTTGCGAAGCAATGTGAACAGGCACAGAGAAGGTGCTATCAGGGAATTCTCTGCCTGCCTTTCCCCAGTGCTCTGCAAGCTCTCCAGGACAACATAAAATCTGGGGCTCTGTGCTTTCTTTCCTTCTGAACAAGTGTTACTGTTTTCTGCACAAAAGCGATTCTGCGAAGCAATGTGAACACTTCTGCTTCCCAGGCACAGAGAAGGTGCTATCAGGGAATTCTCTGCCTGCCTTTCCCCAGTGCTCTGCAAGCTCTCCAGGACAACATAGAATCTGGGGCTCTGTGCTTTCTTTCGTTCTGAACAATTGTTAGTGTTTTCTGCACAAAAGCGATTCTTGCGAAGCAATGTGAACACTTCTGCTTCCCAGGCACAGAGAAGGTGCTATCAGGGAATTCTCTGCCTGCCTTTCCCCAGTGCTCTGCAAGCTCTCCAGGACAACATAGAATCTGGGGCTCTGTGCTTTCTTTCGTTCTGAACAATTGTTAGTGTTTTCTGCACAAAAGCGATTCTTGCGAAGCAATGTGAACACTTCTGCTTCCCAGGCACAGAGAAGGTGCTATCAGGGAATTCTCTGCCTGCCTTTCCCCAGTGCTCTGCAAGCTCTCCAGGACAACATAAAATCTGGGGCTCTGTGCTTTCTTTCCTTCTGAACAAGTGTTACTGTTTTCTGCACAAAAGCGATTCTGCGAAGCAATGTGAACACTTCTGCTTCCCAGGCACAGAGAAGGTGCTAGCAAGGAATTCTCTGCCTGCCTTTCCCCAGTGCTCTGCAAGCTCTCCAGGACAACATAAAATCTGGGGCTCTGTGCTTTCTTTCCTTCTGAACAAGTGTTACTGTTTTCTGCACAAAAGCGATTCTGCGAAGCAATGTGAACAGGCACAGAGAAGGTGCTATCAGGGAATTCTCTGCCTGCCTTTCCCCAGTGCTCTGCAAGCTCTCCAGGACAACATAAAATCTGGGGCTCTGTGCTTTCTTTCCTTCTGAACAAGTGTTACTGTTTTCTGCACAAAAGCGATTCTTGCGAAGCAATGTGAACACTTCTGCTTCCCAGGGACAGAGAAGGTGCTAGAAAGGAATTCTCTGCCTGCCTTTCCCCAGTGCTCTGCAAGCTCTCCAGGACAACATAAAATCTGGGGCTCTGTGCTTTCTTTCCTTCTGAACAAGTGTTAGTGTTTTCTGCACAAAAGCGATTCTGCGAAGCAATGTGAACACTTCTGCTTCCCAGGCACAGAGAAGGTGCTAGCAAGGAATTCTCTGCCTGCCTTTCCCCAGTGCTCTGCAAGCTCTCCAGGACAACATAAAATCTGGGGCTCTGTGCTTTCTTTCCTTCTGAACAAGTGTTACTGTTTTCTGCACAAAAGCGATTCTGCGAAGCAATGTGAACAGGCACAGAGAAGGTGCTAGCAGGGAATTCTCTGCCTGCCTTTCCCCAGTGCTCTGCAAGCTCTCCAGGACAACATAAAATCTGGGGCTCTGTGCTTTCTTTCCTTCTGAACAAGTGTTACTGTTTTCTGCACAAAAGCGATTCTGCGAAGCAATGTGAACACTTCTGCTTCCCAGGCACAGAGAAGGTGCTAGCAAGGAATTCTCTGCCTGCCTTTCCCCAGTGCTCTGCAAGCTCTCCAGGACAACATAAAATCTGGGGCTCTGTGCTTTCTTTCGTTCTGAACAAGTGTTAGTGTTTTCTGCACAAAAGCGATTCTGCGAAGCAATGTGAACAGGCACAGAGAAGGTGCTATCAGGGAATTCTCTGCCTGCCTTTCCCCTGTGCTCTGCAAGCTCTCCAGGACAACATAGAATCTGGGGCTCTGTGCTTTCTTTCCTTCTGAACAAGTGTTACTGTTTTCTGCACAAAAGCGATTCTTGCGAAGCAATGTGAACACTTCTGCTTCCCAGGCACAGAGAAGGTGCTAGCAAGGAATTCTCTGCCTGCCTTTCCCCAGTGCTCTGCAAGCTCTCCAGGACAACATAGAATCTGGGGCTCTGTGCTTTCTTTCCTTCTGAACAAGTGTTACTGTTTTCTGCACAAAAGCGATTCTGCGAAGCAATGTGAACAGGCACAGAGAAGGTGCTAGCAGGGAATTCTCTGCCTGCCTTTCCCCAGTGCTCTGCAAGCTCTCCAGGACAACATAGAATCTGGGGCTCTGTGCTTTCTTTCCTTCTGAACAAGTGTTACTGTTTTCTGCACAAAAGCGTTTCTTGCGAAGCAATGTGAACACTTCTGCTTCCCAGGGACAGAGAAGGTGCTAGCAAGGAATTCTCTGCCTGCCTTTCCCCAGTGCTCTGCAAGCTCTCCAGGACAACAAAAAATCTGGGGCTCTGTGCTTTCTTTCCTTCTGAACAAGTGTTAGTGTTTTCTGCACAAAAGCGATTCTGCGAAGCAATGTGAACACTTCTGCTTCCCAGGCACAGAGAAGGTGCTAGCAAGGAATTCTCTGCCTGCCTTTCCCCAGTGCTCTGCAAGCTCTCCAGGACAACATAAAATCTGGGGCTCTGTGCTTTCTTTCCTTCTGAACAAGTGTTAGTGTTTTCTGCACAAAAGCGATTCTGCGAAGCAATGTGAACAGGCACAGAGAAGGTGCTATCAGGGAATTCTCTGCCTGCCTTTCCCCAGTGCTCTGCAAGCTCTCCAGGACAACATAGAATCTGGGGCTCTGTGCTTTCTTTCCTTCTGAACAAGTGTTACTGTTTTCTGCACAAAAGCGATTCTGCGAAGCAATGTGAACACTTCTGCTTCCCAGGCACAGAGAAGGTGCTAGCAAGGAATTCTCTGCCTGCCTTTCCCCAGTGCTCTGCAAGCTCTCCAGGACAACATAAAATCTGGGGCTCTGTGCTTTCTTTCCTTCTGAACAAGTGTTACTGTTTTCTGCACAAAAGCGATTCTTGCGAAGCAATGTGAACACTTCTGCTTCCCAGGCACAGAGAAGGTGCTAGCAAGGAATTCTCTGCCTGCCTTTCCCCAGTGCTCTGCAAGCTCTCCAGGACAACATAGAATCTGGGGCTCTGTGCTTTCTTTCCTTCTGAACAAGTGTTACTGTTTTCTGCACAAAAGCGATTCTTGCGAAGCAATGTGAACACTTCTGCTTCCCAGGCACAGAGAAGGTGCTATCAGGGAATTCTCTGCCTGCCTTTCCCCAGTGCTCTGCAAGCTCTCCAGGACAACATAGAATCTGGGGCTCTGTGCTTTCTTTCCTTCTGAACAAGTGTTACTGTTTTCTGCACAAAAGCGATTCTGCGAAGCAATGTGAACAGGCACAGAGAAGGTGCTAGCAGGGAATTCTCTGCCTGCCTTTCCCCAGTGCTCTGCAAGCTCTCCAGGACAACATAAAATCTGGTGCTCTGTGCTATCTTTCCTTCTGAACAAGTGTTACTGTTTTCTGCACAAAAGCGATTCTGCGAAGCAATGTGTACACTTCTGCTTCCCAGGCACAGAGAAGGTGCTAGCAGGGAATTCTCTGCCTGCCTTTCCCCAGTGCTCTGCAAGCTCTCCAGGACAACATAGAATCTGGGGCTCTGTGCTTTCTTTCCTTCTGAACAAGTGTTACTGTTTTCTGCACAAAAGCGATTCTGCGAAGCAATGTGAACAGGCACAGAGAAGGTGCTATCAGGGAATTCTCTGCCTGCCTTTCCCCAGTGCTCTGCAAGCTCTCCAGGACAACATAGAATCTGGGGCTCTGTGCTTTCTTTCCTTCTGAACAAGTGTTAGTGTTTTCTGCACAAAAGCGATTCTGCGAAGCAATGTGAACACTTCTGCTTCCCAGGGACAGAGAAGGTGCTAGCAAGGAATTCTCTGCCTGCCTTTCCCCAGTGCTCTGCAAGCTCTCCAGGACAACATAAAATCTGGGGCTCTGTGCTTTCTTTCGTTCTGAACAAGTGTTAGTGTTTTCTGCACAAAAGCGATTCTGCGAAGCAATGTGAACACTTCTGCTTCCCAGGCACAGAGAAGGTGCTAGCAAGGAATTCTCTGCCTGCCTTTCCCCAGTGCTCTGCAAGCTCTCCAGGACAACATAAAATCTGGGGCTCTGTGCTTTCTTTCGTTCTGAACAAGTGTTACTGTTTTCTGCACAAAAGCGATTCTGCGAAGCAATGTGAACAGGCACAGAGAAGGTGCTATCAGGGAATTCTCTGCCTGCCTTTCCCCAGTGCTCTGCAAGCTCTCCAGGACAACATAGAATCTGGGGCTCTGTGCTTTGTTTCCTTCTGAACAAGTGTTACTGTTTTCTGCACAAAAGCGATTCTTGCGAAGCAATGTGAACACTTCTGCTTCCCAGGCACAGAGAAGGTGCTAGCAGGGAATTCTCTGCCTGCCTTTCCCCAGTGCTCTGCAAGCTCTCCAGGACAACATAGAATCTGGGGCTCTGTGCTTTCTTTCGTTCTGAACAAGTGTTACTGTTTTCTGCACAAAAGCGATTCTTGCGAAGCAATGTGAACAGGCACAGAGAAGGTGCTATCAGGGAATTCTCTGCCTGCCTTTCCCCAGTGCTCTGCAAGCTCTCCAGGACAACATAAAATCTGGGGCTCTGTGCTTTCTTTCGTTCTGAACAAGTGTTACTGTTTTCTGCACAAAAGCGATTCTGCGAAGCAATGTGAACACTTCTGCTTCCCAGGCACAGACAAGGTACTAGCAAGGAATTCTCTGCCTGCCTTTCCCCAGTGCTCTGCAAGCTCTCCAGGACAACATAAAATCTGGGGCTCTGTGCTTTCTTTCCTTCTGAACAAGTGTTACTGTTTTCTGCACAAAAGCGATTCTGCGAAGCAATGTGAACAGGCACAGAGAAGGTGCTATCAGGGAATTCTCTGCCTGCCTTTCCCCAGTGCTCTGCAAGCTCTCCAGGACAACATAGAATCTGGGGCTCTGTGCTTTCTTTCCTTCTGAACAAGTGTTACTGTTTTCTGCACAAAAGCGATTCTGCGAAGCAATGTGAACACTTCTGCTTCCCAGGCACAGAGAAGGTGCTAGCAAGGAATTCTCTGCCTGCCTTTCCCCAGTGCTCTGCAAGCTCTCCAGGACAACATAAAATCTGGGGCTCTGTGCTTTCTTTCCTTCTGAACAAGTGTTACTGTTTTCTGCACAAAAGCGATTCTGCGAAACAATGTGAACACTTCTGCTTCCCAGGCACAGAGAAGGTGCTAGCAAGGAATTCTCTGCCTGCCTTTCCCCAGTGCTCTGCAAGCTCTCCAGGACAACATAGAATCTGGGGCTCTGTGCTTTCTTTCGTTCTGAACAAGTGTTAGTGTTTTCTGCACAAAAGCGATTCTGCGAAGCAATGTGAACAGGCACAGAGAAGGTGCTATCAGGGAATTCTCTGCCTGCCTTTCCCCAGTGCTCTGCAAGCTCTCCAGGACAACATAGAATCTGGGGCTCTGTGCTTTCTTTCCTTCTGAACAAGTGTTACTGTTTTCTGCACAAAAGCGATTCTGCGAAGCAATGTGAACACTTCTGCTTCCCAGGCACAGAGAAGGTGCTAGCAGGGAATTCTCTGCCTGCCTTTCCCCAGTGCTCTGCAAGCTCTCCAGGACAACATAGAATCTGGGGCTCTGTGCTTTCTTTCCTTCTGAACAAGTGTTACTGTTTTCTGCACAAAAGCGATTCTGCGAAGCAATGTGAACAGGCACAGAGAAGGTGCTATCAGGGAATTCTCTGCCTGCCTTTCCCCAGTGCTCTGCAAGCTCTCCAGGACAACATAGAATCTGGGGCTCTGTGCTTTCTTTCGTTCTGAACAAGTGTTACTGTTTTCTGCACAAAAGCGATTCTTGCGAAGCAATGTGAACACTTCTGCTTCCCAGGCACAGAGAAGGTGCTATCAGGGAATTCTCTGCCTGCCTTTCCCCAGTGCTCTGCAAGCTCTCCAGGACAACATAGAATCTGGGGCTCTGTGCTTTCTTTGCTTCTGAACAAGTGTTACTGTTTTCTGCACAAAAGCGATTCTGCGAAGCAATGTGAACAGGCACAGAGAAGGTGCTATCAGGGAATTCTCTGCCTGCCTTTCCCCAGTGCTCTGCAAGCTCTCCAGGACAACATAGAATCTGGGGCTCTGTGATTTCTTTCGTTCTGAACAAGTGTTACTGTTTTCTGCACAAAAGCGATTCTGCGAAGCAATGTGAACACTTCTGCTTCCCAGGCACAGAGAAGGTGCTAGCAAGGAATTCTCTGCCTGCCTTTCCCCAGTGCTCTGCAAGCTCTCCAGGACAACATAAAATCTGGGGCTCTGTGCTTTCTTTCGTTCTGAACAAGTGTTAGTGTTTTCTGCACAAAAGCGATTCTGCGAAGCAATGTGAACACTTCTGCTTCCCAGGCACAGAGAAGGTGCTAGCAAGGAATTCTCTGCCTGCCTTTCCCCAGTGCTCTGCAAGCTCTCCAGGACAACATAGAATCTGGGGCTCTGTGCTTTCTTTCGTTCTGAACAAGTGTTACTGTTTTCTGCACAAAAGCGATTCTTGCGAAGCAATGTGAACAGGCACAGAGAAGGTGCTATCAGGGAATTCTCTGCCTGCCTTTCCCCAGTGCTCTGCAAGCTCTGCAGGACAACATAGAATCTGGTGCTCTGTGCTATCTTTCCTTCTGAACAAGTGTTACTGTTTTCTGCACAAAAGCGATTCTGCGAAGCAATGTGTACACTTCTGCTTCCCAGGCACAGAGAAGGTGCTATCAGGGAATTCTCTGCCTGCCTTTCCCCAGTGCTCTGCAAGCTCTCCAGGACAACATAGAATCTGGGGCTCTGTGCTTTCTTTCCTTCTGAACAAGTGTTACTGTTTTCTGCACAAAAGCGATTCTGCGAAGCAATGTGAACACTTCTGCTTCCCAGGCACAGAGAAGGTGCTAGCAAGGAATTCTCTGCCTGCCTTTCCCCAGTGCTCTGCAAGCTCTCCAGGACAACATAAAATCTGGGGCTCTGTGCTTTCTTTCGTTCTGAACAAGTGTTAGTGTTTTCTGCACAAAAGCGATTCTGCGAAGCAATATGAACACTTCTGCTTCCCAGGCACAGAGAAGGTGCTAGCAGGGAATTCTCTGCCTGCCTTTCCCCAGTGCTCTGCAAGCTCTCCAGGACAACATAGAATCTGGGACTCTGTGCTTTCTTTCGTTCTGAACAAGTGTTACTGTTTTCTGCACAAAAGCGATTCTTGCGAAGCAATGTGAACAGGCACAGAGAAGGTGCTATCAGGGAATTCTCTGCCTGCCTTTCCCCAGTGCTCTGCAAGCTCTGCAGGACAACATAGAATCTGGTGCTCTGTGCTATCTTTCCCTCTGAACAAGTGTTACTGTTTTCTGCACAAAAGCGATTCTGCGAAGCAATGTGTACACTTCTGCTTCCCAGGCACAGAGAAGGTGCTAGCAGGGAATTCTCTGCCTGCCTTTCCCCAGTGCTCTGCAAGCTCTCCAGGACAACATAAAATCTGGGGCTCTGTGCTTTCTTTCGTTCTGAACAAGTGTTACTGTTTTCTGCACAAAAGCGATTCTGCGAAGCAATGTGAACACTTCTGCTTCCCAGGCACAGACAAGGTACTAGCAAGGAATTCTCTGCCTGCCTTTCCCCAGTGCTCTGCAAGCTCTCCAGGACAACATAAAATCTGGGGCTCTGTGCTTTCTTTCCTTCTGAACAAGTGTTACTGTTTTCTGCACAAAAGCGATTCTGCGAAGCAATGTGAACAGGCACAGAGAAGGTGCTATCAGGGCATTCTCTGCCTGCCTTTCCCCAGTGCTCTGCAAGCTCTCCAGGACAACATAGAATCTGGGGCTCTGTGCTTTCTTTCCTTCTGAACAAGTGTTACTGTTTTCTGCACAAAAGCGATTCTGCGAAGCAATGTGAACACTTCTGCTTCCCAGGCACAGAGAAGGTGCTAGCAAGGAATTCTCTGCCTGCCTTTCCCCAGTGCTCTGCAAGCTCTCCAGGACAACATAAAATCTGGGGCTCTGTGCTTTCTTTCCTTCTGAACAAGTGTTACTGTTTTCTGCACAAAAGCGATTCTGCGAAACAATGTGAACACTTCTGCTTCCCAGGCACAGAGAAGGTGCTAGCAAGGAATTCTCTGCCTGCCTTTCCCCAGTGCTCTGCAAGCTCTCCAGGACAACATAGAATCTGGGGCTCTGTGCTTTCTTTCCTTCTGAACAAGTGTTACTGTTTTCTGCACAAAAGCGATTCTGCGAAGCAATGTGAACAGGCACAGAGAAGGTGCTAGCAGGGAATTCTCTGCCTGCCTTTCCCCAGTGCTCTGCAAGCTCTCCAGGGCAACATAAAATCTGGGGCTCTGTGCTTTCTTTCCTTCTGAACAAGTGTTACTGTTTTCTGAACAAAAGCGATTCTTGCGAAGCAATGTGAACACTTCTGCTTCCCAGGCACAGAGAAGGTGCTATCAGGGAATTCTCTGCCTGCCTTTCCCCAGTGCTCTGCAAGCTCTCCAGGACAACATAGAATCTGGGGCTCTGTGCTTTCTTTCGTTCTGAACAAGTGTTACTGTTTTCTGCACAAAAGCGATTCTGCGAAGCAATGTGAACAGGCACAGAGAAGGTGCTATCAGGGAATTCTCTGCCTGCCTTTCCCCAGTGCTCTGCAAGCTCTCCAGGACAACATAGAATCTGGGGCTCTGTGCTTTCTTTCCTTCTGAACAAGTGTTAGTGTTTTCTGCACAAAAGCGATTCTTGCGAAGCAATGTGAACACTTCTGCTTCCCAGGCACAGAGAAGGTACTAGCAGGGAATTCTCTGCCTGCCTTTCCCCAGTGCTCTGCAAGCTCTCCAGGACAACATAAAATCTGGGGCTCTGTGCTTTCTTTCCTTCTGAACAAGTGTTACTGTTTTCTGCACAAAAGCGATTCTGCGAAGCAATGTGAACAGGCACAGAGAAGGTGCTAGCAGGGAATTCTCTGCCTGCCTTTCCCCAATGCTCTGCAAGCTCTCCAGGACAACATAAAATCTGGGGCTCTGTGCTTTATTTCCTTCTGAACAAGTGTTACTGTTTTCTGCACAAAAGCGATTCTTGCGAAGCAATGTGAACACTTCTGCTTCCCAGGCACAGAGAAGGTGCTAGCAGGGAATTCTCTGCCTGCCTTTCCCCAGTGCTCTGCAAGCTCTCCAGGACAACATAGAATCTGGGACTCTGTGCTTTCTTTCGTTCTGAACAAGTGTTACTGTTTTCTGCACAAAAGCGATTCTTGCGAAGCAATGTGAACAGGCACAGAGAAGGTGCTATCAGGGAATTCTCTGCCTGCCTTTCCCCAGTGCTCTGCAAGCTCTGCAGGACAACATAGAATCTGGTGCTCTGTGCTATCTTTCCTTCTGAACAAGTGTTACTGTTTTCTGCACAAAAGCGATTCTGCGAAGCAATGTGTACACTTCTGCTTCCCAGGCACAGAGAAGGTGCTAGCAGGGAATTCTCTGCCTGCCTTTCCCCAGTGCTCTGCAAGCTCTCCAGGACAACATAAAATCTGGGGCTCTGTGCTTTCTTTCGTTCTGAACAAGTGTTACTGTTTTCTGCACAAAAGCGATTCTGCGAAGCAATGTGAACACTTCTGCTTCCCAGGCACAGACAAGGTACTAGCAAGGAATTCTCTGCCTGCCTTTCCCCAGTGCTCTGCAAGCTCTCCAGGACAACATAAAATCTGGGGCTCTGTGCTTTCTTTCCTTCTGAACAAGTGTTACTGTTTTCTGCACAAAAGCGATTCTGCGAAGCAATGTGAACAGGCACAGAGAAGGTGCTATCAGGGCATTCTCTGCCTGCCTTTCCCCAGTGCTCTGCAAGCTCTCCAGGACAACATAGAATCTGGGGCTCTGTGTTTTCTTTCCTTCTGAACAAGTGTTACTGTTTTCTGCACAAAAGCGATTCTGCGAAGCAATGTGAACACTTCTGCTTCCCAGGCACAGAGAAGGTGCTAGCAAGGAATTCTCTGCCTGCCTTTCCCCAGTGCTCTGCAAGCTCTCCAGGACAACATAAAATCTGGGGCTCTGTGCTTTCTTTCCTTCTGAACAAGTGTTACTGTTTTCTGCACAAAAGCGATTCTGCGAAACAATGTGAACACTTCTGCTTCCCAGGCACAGAGAAGGTGCTAGCAAGGAATTCTCTGCCTGCCTTTCCCCAGTGCTCTGCAAGCTCTCCAGGACAACATAGAATCTGGGGCTCTGTGCTTTCTTTCCTTCTGAACAAGTGTTACTGTTTTCTGCACAAAAGCGATTCTGCGAAGCAATGTGAACAGGCACAGAGAAGGTGCTAGCAGGGAATTCTCTGCCTGCCTTTCCCCAGTGCTCTGCAAGCTCTCCAGGGCAACATAAAATCTGGGGCTCTGTGCTTTCTTTCCTTCTGAACAAGTGTTACTGTTTTCTGAACAAAAGCGATTCTTGCGAAGCAATGTGAACACTTCTGCTTCCCAGGCACAGAGAAGGTGCTATCAGGGAATTCTCTGCCTGCCTTTCCCCAGTGCTCTGCAAGCTCTCCAGGACAACATAGAATCTGGGGCTCTGTGCTTTCTTTCGTTCTGAACAAGTGTTACTGTTTTCTGCACAAAAGCGATTCTGCGAAGCAATGTGAACAGGCACAGAGAAGGTGCTATCAGGGAATTCTCTGCCTGCCTTTCCCCAGTGCTCTGCAAGCTCTCCAGGACAACATAGAATCTGGGGCTCTGTGCTTTCTTTCCTTCTGAACAAGTGTTAGTGTTTTCTGCACAAAAGCGATTCTTGCGAAGCAATGTGAACACTTCTGCTTCCCAGGCACAGAGAAGGTACTAGCAGGGAATTCTCTGCCTGCCTTTCCCCAGTGCTCTGCAAGCTCTCCAGGACAACATAGAATCTGGGGCTCTGTGCTTTCTTTCCTTCTGAACAAGTGTTACTGTTTTCTGCACAAAAGCAATTCTGCGAAGCAATGTGAACAGGCACAGAGAAGGTGCTATCAGGGAATTCTCTGCCTGCCTTTCCCCAGTGCTCTGCAAGCTCTCCAGGACAACATAAAATCTGGGGCTCTGTGCTTTCTTTCCTTCTGAACAAGTGTTACTGTTTTCTGCACAAAAGCGATTCTGCGAAGCAATGTGAACACTTCTGCTTCCCAGGCACAGAGAAGGTGCTAGCAAGGAATTCTCTGCCTGCCTTTCCCCAGTGCTCTGCAAGCTCTCCAGGACAACATAAAATCTGGGGCTCTGTGCTTTCTTTCCTTCTGAACAAGTGTTACTGTTTTCTGCACAAAAGCGATTCTGCGAAGCAATGTGAACAGGCACAGAGAAGGTGCTATCAGGGAATTCTCTGCCTGCCTTTCCCCAGTGCTCTGCAAGCTCTCCAGGACAACATAAAATCTGGGGCTCTGTGCTTTCTTTCCTTCTGAACAAGTGTTACTGTTTTCTGCACAAAAGCGATTCTGCGAAGCAATGTGAACACTTCTGCTTCCCAGGCACAGAGAAGGTGCTAGCAAGGAATTCTCTGCCTGCCTTTCCCCAGTGCTCTGCAAGCTCTCCAGGGCAACATAAAATCTGGGGCTCTGTGCTTTCTTTCCTTCTGAACAAGTGTTACTGTTTTCTGCACAAAAGCGATTCTTGCGAAGCAATGTGAACACTTCTGCTTCCCAGGCACAGAGAAGGTGCTATCAGGGAATTCTCTGCCTGCCTTTCCCCAGTGCTCTGCAAGCTCTCCAGGACAACATAGAATCTGGGGCTCTGTGCTTTCTTTCGTTCTGAACAAGTGTTACTGTTTTCTGCACAAAAGCGATTCTGCGAAGCAATGTGAACAGGCACAGAGAAGGTGCTATCAGGGAATTCTCTGCCTGCCTTTCCCCAGTGCTCTGCAAGCTCTCCAGGACAACATAGAATCTGGGGCTCTGTGCTTTCTTTCCTTCTGAACAAGTGTTAGTGTTTTCTGCACAAAAGCGATTCTTGCGAAGCAATGTGAACACTTCTGCTTCCCAGGCACAGAGAAGGTGCTAGCAGGGAATTCTCTGCCTGCCTTTCCCCAGTGCTCTGCAAGCTCTCCAGGACAACATAGAATCTGGGGCTCTGTGCTTTCTTTCCTTCTGAACAAGTGTTACTGTTTTCTGCACAAAAGCGATTCTGCGAAGCAATGTGAACACTTCTGCTTCCCAGGGACAGAGAAGGTGCTAGCAAGGAATTCTCTGTCTGCCTTTCCCCAGTGCTCTGCAAGCTCTCCAGGACAACATAAAATCTGGGGCTCTGTGCTTTCTTTCCTTCTGAACAAGTGTTAGTGTTTTCTGCACAAAAGCGATTCTGCGAAGCAATGTGAACACTTCTGCTTCCCAGGCACAGAGAAGGTGCTAGCAAGGAATTCTCTGCCTGCCTTTCCCCAGTGCTCTGCAAGCTCTCCAGGACAACATAGAATCTGGGGCTCTGTGCTTTCTTTCCTTCTGAACAAGTGTTAGTGTTTTCTGCACAAAAGCGATTCTTGCGAAGCAATGTGAACACTTCTGCTTCCCAGGCACAGAGGAGGTACTAGCAGGGAATTCTCTGCCTGCCTTTCCCCAGTGCTCTGCAAGCTCTCCAGGACAACATAGAATCTGGGGCTCTGTGCTTTCTTTCCTTCTGAACAAGTGTTACTGTTTTCTGCACAAAAGCGATTCTGCGAAGCAATGTGAACAGGCACAGAGAAGGTGCTATCAGGGAATTCTCTGCCTGCCTTTCCCCAGTGCTCTGCAAGCTCTCCAGGACAACATAGAATCTGGGGCTCTGTGCTTTCTTTCCTTCTGAACAAGTGTTACTGTTTTCTGCACAAAAGCGATTCTGCGAAGCAATGTGAACACTTCTGCTTCCCAGGCACAGAGAAGGTGCTAGCAAGGAATTCTCTGCCTGCCTTTCCCCAGTGCTCTGCAAGCTCTCCAGGACAACATAAAATCTGGGGCTCTGTGCTTTCTTTCCTTCTGAACAAGTGTTACTGTTTTCTGCACAAAAGCGATTCTGCGAAACAATGTGAACACTTCTGCTTCCCAGGCACAGAGAAGGTGCTAGCAAGGAATTCTCTGCCTGCCTTTCCCCAGTGCTCTGCAAGCTCTCCAGGACAACATAGAATCTGGGGCTCTGTGCTTTCTTTCGTTCTGAACAAGTGTTAGTGTTTTCTGCACAAAAGCGATTCTGCGAAGCAATGTGAACAGGCACAGAGAAGGTGCTATCAGGGAATTCTCTGCCTGCCTTTCCCCAGTGCTCTGCAAGCTCTCCAGGACAACATAGAATCTGGGGCTCTGTGCTTTCTTTCCTTCTGAACAAGTGTTACTGTTTTCTGCACAAAAGCGATTCTGCGAAGCAATGTGAACACTTCTGCTTCCCAGGCACAGAGAAGGTGCTAGCAGGGAATTCTCTGCCTGCCTTTCCCCAGTGCTCTGCAAGCTCTCCAGGACAACATAGAATCTGGGGCTCTGTGCTTTCTTTCCTTCTGAACAAGTGTTACTGTTTTCTGCACAAAAGCGATTCTGCGAAGCAATGTGAACAGGCACAGAGAAGGTGCTATCAGGGAATTCTCTGCCTGCCTTTCCCCAGTGCTCTGCAAGCTCTCCAGGACAACATAGAATCTGGGGCTCTGTGCTTTCTTTCGTTCTGAACAAGTGTTACTGTTTTCTGCACAAAAGCGATTCTTGCGAAGCAATGTGAACACTTCTGCTTCCCAGGCACAGAGAAGGTGCTATCAGGGAATTCTCTGCCTGCCTTTCCCCAGTGCTCTGCAAGCTCTCCAGGACAACATAGAATCTGGGGCTCTGTGCTTTCTTTGCTTCTGAACAAGTGTTACTGTTTTCTGCACAAAAGCGATTCTGCGAAGCAATGTGAACAGGCACAGAGAAGGTGCTATCAGGGAATTCTCTGCCTGCCTTTCCCCAGTGCTCTGCAAGCTCTCCAGGACAACATAGAATCTGGGGCTCTGTGATTTCTTTCGTTCTGAACAAGTGTTACTGTTTTCTGCACAAAAGCGATTCTGCGAAGCAATGTGAACACTTCTGCTTCCCAGGCACAGAGAAGGTGCTAGCAAGGAATTCTCTGCCTGCCTTTCCCCAGTGCTCTGCAAGCTCTCCAGGACAACATAAAATCTGGGGCTCTGTGCTTTCTTTCGTTCTGAACAAGTGTTAGTGTTTTCTGCACAAAAGCGATTCTGCGAAGCAATGTGAACACTTCTGCTTCCCAGGCACAGAGAAGGTGCTAGCAAGGAATTCTCTGCCTGCCTTTCCCCAGTGCTCTGCAAGCTCTCCAGGACAACATAGAATCTGGGGCTCTGTGCTTTCTTTCGTTCTGAACAAGTGTTACTGTTTTCTGCACAAAAGCGATTCTTGCGAAGCAATGTGAACAGGCACAGAGAAGGTGCTATCAGGGAATTCTCTGCCTGCCTTTCCCCAGTGCTCTGCAAGCTCTGCAGGACAACATAGAATCTGGTGCTCTGTGCTATCTTTCCTTCTGAACAAGTGTTACTGTTTTCTGCACAAAAGCGATTCTGCGAAGCAATGTGTACACTTCTGCTTCCCAGGCACAGAGAAGGTGCTATCAGGGAATTCTCTGCCTGCCTTTCCCCAGTGCTCTGCAAGCTCTCCAGGACAACATAGAATCTGGGGCTCTGTGCTTTCTTTCCTTCTGAACAAGTGTTACTGTTTTCTGCACAAAAGCGATTCTGCGAAGCAATGTGAACACTTCTGCTTCCCAGGCACAGAGAAGGTGCTAGCAAGGAATTCTCTGCCTGCCTTTCCCCAGTGCTCTGCAAGCTCTCCAGGACAACATAAAATCTGGGGCTCTGTGCTTTCTTTCGTTCTGAACAAGTGTTAGTGTTTTCTGCACAAAAGCGATTCTGCGAAGCAATATGAACACTTCTGCTTCCCAGGCACAGAGAAGGTGCTAGCAGGGAATTCTCTGCCTGCCTTTCCCCAGTGCTCTGCAAGCTCTCCAGGACAACATAGAATCTGGGACTCTGTGCTTTCTTTCGTTCTGAACAAGTGTTACTGTTTTCTGCACAAAAGCGATTCTTGCGAAGCAATGTGAACAGGCACAGAGAAGGTGCTATCAGGGAATTCTCTGCCTGCCTTTCCCCAGTGCTCTGCAAGCTCTGCAGGACAACATAGAATCTGGTGCTCTGTGCTATCTTTCCCTCTGAACAAGTGTTACTGTTTTCTGCACAAAAGCGATTCTGCGAAGCAATGTGTACACTTCTGCTTCCCAGGCACAGAGAAGGTGCTAGCAGGGAATTCTCTGCCTGCCTTTCCCCAGTGCTCTGCAAGCTCTCCAGGACAACATAAAATCTGGGGCTCTGTGCTTTCTTTCGTTCTGAACAAGTGTTACTGTTTTCTGCACAAAAGCGATTCTGCGAAGCAATGTGAACACTTCTGCTTCCCAGGCACAGACAAGGTACTAGCAAGGAATTCTCTGCCTGCCTTTCCCCAGTGCTCTGCAAGCTCTCCAGGACAACATAAAATCTGGGGCTCTGTGCTTTCTTTCCTTCTGAACAAGTGTTACTGTTTTCTGCACAAAAGCGATTCTGCGAAGCAATGTGAACAGGCACAGAGAAGGTGCTATCAGGGCATTCTCTGCCTGCCTTTCCCCAGTGCTCTGCAAGCTCTCCAGGACAACATAGAATCTGGGGCTCTGTGCTTTCTTTCCTTCTGAACAAGTGTTACTGTTTTCTGCACAAAAGCGATTCTGCGAAGCAATGTGAACACTTCTGCTTCCCAGGCACAGAGAAGGTGCTAGCAAGGAATTCTCTGCCTGCCTTTCCCCAGTGCTCTGCAAGCTCTCCAGGACAACATAAAATCTGGGGCTCTGTGCTTTCTTTCCTTCTGAACAAGTGTTACTGTTTTCTGCACAAAAGCGATTCTGCGAAACAATGTGAACACTTCTGCTTCCCAGGCACAGAGAAGGTGCTAGCAAGGAATTCTCTGCCTGCCTTTCCCCAGTGCTCTGCAAGCTCTCCAGGACAACATAGAATCTGGGGCTCTGTGCTTTCTTTCCTTCTGAACAAGTGTTACTGTTTTCTGCACAAAAGCGATTCTGCGAAGCAATGTGAACAGGCACAGAGAAGGTGCTAGCAGGGAATTCTCTGCCTGCCTTTCCCCAGTGCTCTGCAAGCTCTCCAGGGCAACATAAAATCTGGGGCTCTGTGCTTTCTTTCCTTCTGAACAAGTGTTACTGTTTTCTGAACAAAAGCGATTCTTGCGAAGCAATGTGAACACTTCTGCTTCCCAGGCACAGAGAAGGTGCTATCAGGGAATTCTCTGCCTGCCTTTCCCCAGTGCTCTGCAAGCTCTCCAGGACAACATAGAATCTGGGGCTCTGTGCTTTCTTTCGTTCTGAACAAGTGTTACTGTTTTCTGCACAAAAGCGATTCTGCGAAGCAATGTGAACAGGCACAGAGAAGGTGCTATCAGGGAATTCTCTGCCTGCCTTTCCCCAGTGCTCTGCAAGCTCTCCAGGACAACATAGAATCTGGGGCTCTGTGCTTTCTTTCCTTCTGAACAAGTGTTAGTGTTTTCTGCACAAAAGCGATTCTTGCGAAGCAATGTGAACACTTCTGCTTCCCAGGCACAGAGAAGGTACTAGCAGGGAATTCTCTGCCTGCCTTTCCCCAGTGCTCTGCAAGCTCTCCAGGACAACATAAAATCTGGGGCTCTGTGCTTTCTTTCCTTCTGAACAAGTGTTACTGTTTTCTGCACAAAAGCGATTCTGCGAAGCAATGTGAACAGGCACAGAGAAGGTGCTAGCAGGGAATTCTCTGCCTGCCTTTCCCCAATGCTCTGCAAGCTCTCCAGGACAACATAAAATCTGGGGCTCTGTGCTTTATTTCCTTCTGAACAAGTGTTACTGTTTTCTGCACAAAAGCGATTCTTGCGAAGCAATGTGAACACTTCTGCTTCCCAGGCACAGAGAAGGTGCTAGCAGGGAATTCTCTGCCTGCCTTTCCCCAGTGCTCTGCAAGCTCTCCAGGACAACATAGAATCTGGGACTCTGTGCTTTCTTTCGTTCTGAACAAGTGTTACTGTTTTCTGCACAAAAGCGATTCTTGCGAAGCAATGTGAACAGGCACAGAGAAGGTGCTATCAGGGAATTCTCTGCCTGCCTTTCCCCAGTGCTCTGCAAGCTCTGCAGGACAACATAGAATCTGGTGCTCTGTGCTATCTTTCCTTCTGAACAAGTGTTACTGTTTTCTGCACAAAAGCGATTCTGCGAAGCAATGTGTACACTTCTGCTTCCCAGGCACAGAGAAGGTGCTAGCAGGGAATTCTCTGCCTGCCTTTCCCCAGTGCTCTGCAAGCTCTCCAGGACAACATAAAATCTGGGGCTCTGTGCTTTCTTTCGTTCTGAACAAGTGTTACTGTTTTCTGCACAAAAGCGATTCTGCGAAGCAATGTGAACACTTCTGCTTCCCAGGCACAGACAAGGTACTAGCAAGGAATTCTCTGCCTGCCTTTCCCCAGTGCTCTGCAAGCTCTCCAGGACAACATAAAATCTGGGGCTCTGTGCTTTCTTTCCTTCTGAACAAGTGTTACTGTTTTCTGCACAAAAGCGATTCTGCGAAGCAATGTGAACAGGCACAGAGAAGGTGCTATCAGGGCATTCTCTGCCTGCCTTTCCCCAGTGCTCTGCAAGCTCTCCAGGACAACATAGAATCTGGGGCTCTGTGTTTTCTTTCCTTCTGAACAAGTGTTACTGTTTTCTGCACAAAAGCGATTCTGCGAAGCAATGTGAACACTTCTGCTTCCCAGGCACAGAGAAGGTGCTAGCAAGGAATTCTCTGCCTGCCTTTCCCCAGTGCTCTGCAAGCTCTCCAGGACAACATAAAATCTGGGGCTCTGTGCTTTCTTTCCTTCTGAACAAGTGTTACTGTTTTCTGCACAAAAGCGATTCTGCGAAACAATGTGAACACTTCTGCTTCCCAGGCACAGAGAAGGTGCTAGCAAGGAATTCTCTGCCTGCCTTTCCCCAGTGCTCTGCAAGCTCTCCAGGACAACATAGAATCTGGGGCTCTGTGCTTTCTTTCCTTCTGAACAAGTGTTACTGTTTTCTGCACAAAAGCGATTCTGCGAAGCAATGTGAACAGGCACAGAGAAGGTGCTAGCAGGGAATTCTCTGCCTGCCTTTCCCCAGTGCTCTGCAAGCTCTCCAGGGCAACATAAAATCTGGGGCTCTGTGCTTTCTTTCCTTCTGAACAAGTGTTACTGTTTTCTGAACAAAAGCGATTCTTGCGAAGCAATGTGAACACTTCTGCTTCCCAGGCACAGAGAAGGTGCTATCAGGGAATTCTCTGCCTGCCTTTCCCCAGTGCTCTGCAAGCTCTCCAGGACAACATAGAATCTGGGGCTCTGTGCTTTCTTTCGTTCTGAACAAGTGTTACTGTTTTCTGCACAAAAGCGATTCTGCGAAGCAATGTGAACAGGCACAGAGAAGGTGCTATCAGGGAATTCTCTGCCTGCCTTTCCCCAGTGCTCTGCAAGCTCTCCAGGACAACATAGAATCTGGGGCTCTGTGCTTTCTTTCCTTCTGAACAAGTGTTAGTGTTTTCTGCACAAAAGCGATTCTTGCGAAGCAATGTGAACACTTCTGCTTCCCAGGCACAGAGAAGGTACTAGCAGGGAATTCTCTGCCTGCCTTTCCCCAGTGCTCTGCAAGCTCTCCAGGACAACATAGAATCTGGGGCTCTGTGCTTTCTTTCCTTCTGAACAAGTGTTACTGTTTTCTGCACAAAAGCAATTCTGCGAAGCAATGTGAACAGGCACAGAGAAGGTGCTATCAGGGAATTCTCTGCCTGCCTTTCCCCAGTGCTCTGCAAGCTCTCCAGGACAACATAAAATCTGGGGCTCTGTGCTTTCTTTCCTTCTGAACAAGTGTTACTGTTTTCTGCACAAAAGCGATTCTGCGAAGCAATGTGAACACTTCTGCTTCCCAGGCACAGAGAAGGTGCTAGCAAGGAATTCTCTGCCTGCCTTTCCCCAGTGCTCTGCAAGCTCTCCAGGACAACATAAAATCTGGGGCTCTGTGCTTTCTTTCCTTCTGAACAAGTGTTACTGTTTTCTGCACAAAAGCGATTCTGCGAAGCAATGTGAACAGGCACAGAGAAGGTGCTATCAGGGAATTCTCTGCCTGCCTTTCCCCAGTGCTCTGCAAGCTCTCCAGGACAACATAAAATCTGGGGCTCTGTGCTTTCTTTCCTTCTGAACAAGTGTTACTGTTTTCTGCACAAAAGCGATTCTGCGAAGCAATGTGAACACTTCTGCTTCCCAGGCACAGAGAAGGTGCTAGCAAGGAATTCTCTGCCTGCCTTTCCCCAGTGCTCTGCAAGCTCTCCAGGGCAACATAAAATCTGGGGCTCTGTGCTTTCTTTCCTTCTGAACAAGTGTTACTGTTTTCTGCACAAAAGCGATTCTTGCGAAGCAATGTGAACACTTCTGCTTCCCAGGCACAGAGAAGGTGCTATCAGGGAATTCTCTGCCTGCCTTTCCCCAGTGCTCTGCAAGCTCTCCAGGACAACATAGAATCTGGGGCTCTGTGCTTTCTTTCGTTCTGAACAAGTGTTACTGTTTTCTGCACAAAAGCGATTCTGCGAAGCAATGTGAACAGGCACAGAGAAGGTGCTATCAGGGAATTCTCTGCCTGCCTTTCCCCAGTGCTCTGCAAGCTCTCCAGGACAACATAGAATCTGGGGCTCTGTGCTTTCTTTCCTTCTGAACAAGTGTTAGTGTTTTCTGCACAAAAGCGATTCTTGCGAAGCAATGTGAACACTTCTGCTTCCCAGGCACAGAGAAGGTGCTAGCAGGGAATTCTCTGCCTGCCTTTCCCCAGTGCTCTGCAAGCTCTCCAGGACAACATAGAATCTGGGGCTCTGTGCTTTCTTTCCTTCTGAACAAGTGTTACTGTTTTCTGCACAAAAGCGATTCTGCGAAGCAATGTGAACACTTCTGCTTCCCAGGGACAGAGAAGGTGCTAGCAAGGAATTCTCTGTCTGCCTTTCCCCAGTGCTCTGCAAGCTCTCCAGGACAACATAAAATCTGGGGCTCTGTGCTTTCTTTCCTTCTGAACAAGTGTTAGTGTTTTCTGCACAAAAGCGATTCTGCGAAGCAATGTGAACACTTCTGCTTCCCAGGCACAGAGAAGGTGCTAGCAAGGAATTCTCTGCCTGCCTTTCCCCAGTGCTCTGCAAGCTCTCCAGGACAACATAGAATCTGGGGCTCTGTGCTTTCTTTCCTTCTGAACAAGTGTTAGTGTTTTCTGCACAAAAGCGATTCTTGCGAAGCAATGTGAACACTTCTGCTTCCCAGGCACAGAGGAGGTACTAGCAGGGAATTCTCTGCCTGCCTTTCCCCAGTGCTCTGCAAGCTCTCCAGGACAACATAGAATCTGGGGCTCTGTGCTTTCTTTCCTTCTGAACAAGTGTTACTGTTTTCTGCACAAAAGCAATTCTGCGAAGCAATGTGAACAGGCACAGAGAAGGTGCTATCAGGGAATTCTCTGCCTGCCTTTCCCCAGTGCTCTGCAAGCTCTCCAGGACAACATAAAATCTGGGGCTCTGTGCTTTCTTTCCTTCTGAACAAGTGTTACTGTTTTCTGCACAAAAGCGATTCTGCGAAGCAATGTGAACACTTCTGCTTCCCAGGCACAGAGAAGGTGCTAGCAAGGAATTCTCTGCCTGCCTTTCCCCAGTGCTCTGCAAGCTCTCCAGGACAACATAAAATCTGGGGCTCTGTGCTTTCTTTCGTTCTGAACAAGTGTTACTGTTTTCTGCACACAAGCGATTCTGCGAAACAATGTGAACAGGTACAGAGAAGGTGCTATCAGGGAATTCTCTGCCTGCCTTTCCCCAGTGCTCTGCAAGCTCTCCAGGACAACATAGAATCTGGGGCTCTGTGCTTTCTTTCCTTCTGAACAAGTGTTACTGTTTTCTGCACAAAAGCGATTCTGCGAAGCAATGTGAACACTTCTGCTTCCCAGGCACAGAGAAGGTGCTAGCAGGGAATTCTCTGCCTGCCTTTCCCCAGTGCTCTGCAATCTCTCCAGGACAACATAAAATCTGGGGCTCTGTGCTTTCTTTCCTTCTGAACAAGTGTTACTGTTTTCTGCACAAAAGCGATTCTTGCGAAGCAATGTGAACACTTGGTTCCCAGGCACAGAGAAGGTGCTATCAGGGAATTCTCTGCCTGCCTTTCCCCAGTGCTCTGCAAGCTCTCCAGGACAACATAAAATCTGGGGCTCTGTGCTTTCTTTCCTTCTGAACAAGTGTTACTGTTTTCTGCACAAAAGCGATTCTGCGAAGCAATGTGAACAGGCACAGAGAAGGTGCTATCAGGGAATTCTCTGCCTGCCTTTCCCCAGTGCTCTGCAAGCTCTCCAGGACAACATAGAATCTGGGGCTCTGTGCTTTCTTTCGTTCTGAACAAGTGTTAATGTTTTCTGCACAAAAGCGATTCTGCGAAGCAATGTGAACAGGAACAGAGAAGGTGCTAGCAGGGAATTCTCTGCCTGCCTTTCCCCAGTGCTCTGCAAGCTCTCCAGGACAACATAGAATCTGGGGCTCTGTGCTTTCTTTCGTTCTGAACAAGTGTTAGTGTTTTCTGCACAAAAGCGATTCTGCGAAGCAATGTGAACACTTCTGCTTCCCAGGCACAGAGAAGGTGCTATCAGGGAATTCTCTGCCTGCCTTTCCCCAGTGCTCTGCAAGCTCTCCAGGACAACATAGAATCTGGGGCTCTGTGCTTTCTTTCCTTCTGAACAAGTGTTAGTGTTTTCTGCACAAAAGCGATTCTGCGAAGCAATGTGAACACTTCTGCTTCCCAGGGACAGAGAAGGTGCTAGCAAGGAATTCTCTGCCTGCCTTTCCCCAGTGCTCTGCAAGCTCTCCAGGACAACATAAAATCTGGGGCTCTGTGCTTTCTTTCGTTCTGAACAAGTGTTAGTGTTTTCTGCACAAAAGCGATTCTGCGAAGCAATATGAACACTTCTGCTTCCCAGGCACAGAGAAGGTGCTAGCAGGGAATTCTCTGCCTGCCTTTCCCCAGTGCTCTGCAAGCTCTCCAGGACAACATAGAATCTGGGACTCTGTGCTTTCTTTCGTTCTGAACAAGTGTTACTGTTTTCTGCACAAAAGCGATTCTTGCGAAGCAATGTGAACAGGCACAGAGAAGGTGCTATCAGGGAATTCTCTGCCTGCCTTTCCCCAGTGCTCTGCAAGCTCTGCAGGACAACATAAAATCTGGTGCTCTGTGCTATCTTTCCCTCTGAACAAGTGTTACTGTTTTCTGCACAAAAGCGATTCTGCGAAGCAATGTGTACACTTCTGCTTCCCAGGCACAGAGAAGGTGCTAGCAGGGAATTCTCTGCCTGCCTTTCCCCAGTGCTCTGCAAGCTCTCCAGGACAACATAAAATCTGGGGCTCTGTGCTTTCTTTCGTTCTGAACAAGTGTTACTGTTTTCTGCACAAAAGCGATTCTGCGAAGCAATGTGAACACTTCTGCTTCCCAGGCACAGACAAGGTACTAGCAAGGAATTCTCTGCCTGCCTTTCCCCAGTGCTCTGCAAGCTCTCCAGGACAACATAAAATCTGGGGCTCTGTGCTTTCTTTCCTTCTGAACAAGTGTTACTGTTTTCTGCACAAAAGCGATTCTGCGAAGCAATGTGAACAGGCACAGAGAAGGTGCTATCAGGGCATTCTCTGCCTGCCTTTCCCCAGTGCTCTGCAAGCTCTCCAGGACAACATAGAATCTGGGGCTCTGTGCTTTCTTTCCTTCTGAACAAGTGTTACTGTTTTCTGCACAAAAGCGATTCTGCGAAGCAATGTGAACACTTCTGCTTCCCAGGCACAGAGAAGGTGCTAGCAAGGAATTCTCTGCCTGCCTTTCCCCAGTGCTCTGCAAGCTCTCCAGGACAACATAAAATCTGGGGCTCTGTGCTTTCTTTCCTTCTGAACAAGTGTTACTGTTTTCTGCACAAAAGCGATTCTGCGAAACAATGTGAACACTTCTGCTTCCCAGACACAGAGAAGGTGCTAGCAAGGAATTCTCTGCCTGCCTTTCCCCAGTGCTCTGCAAGCTCTCCAGGACAACATAGAATCTGGGGCTCTGTGCTTTCTTTCCTTCTGAACAAGTGTTACTGTTTTCTGCACAAAAGCGATTCTGCGAAGCAATGTGAACAGGCACAGAGAAGGTGCTAGCAGGGAATTCTCTGCCTGCCTTTCCCCAGTGCTCTGCAAGCTCTCCAGGGCAACATAAAATCTGGGGCTCTGTGCTTTCTTTCCTTCTGAACAAGTGTTACTGTTTTCTGAACAAAAGCGATTCTTGCGAAGCAATGTGAACACTTCTGCTTCCCAGGCACAGAGAAGGTGCTATCAGGGAATTCTCTGCCTGCCTTTCCCCAGTGCTCTGCAAGCTCTCCAGGACAACATAGAATCTGGGGCTCTGTGCTTTCTTTCGTTCTGAACAAGTGTTACTGTTTTCTGCACAAAAGCGATTCTGCGAAGCAATGTGAACAGGCACAGAGAAGGTGCTATCAGGGAATTCTCTGCCTGCCTTTCCCCAGTGCTCTGCAAGCTCTCCAGGACAACATAGAATCTGGGGCTCTGTGCTTTCTTTCCTTCTGAACAAGTGTTAGTGTTTTCTGCACAAAAGCGATTCTTGCGAAGCAATGTGAACACTTCTGCTTCCCAGGCACAGAGAAGGTACTAGCAGGGAATTCTCTGCCTGCCTTTCCCCAGTGCTCTGCAAGCTCTCCAGGACAACATAAAATCTGGGGCTCTGTGCTTTCTTTCCTTCTGAACAAGTGTTACTGTTTTCTGCACAAAAGCGATTCTGCGAAGCAATGTGAACAGGCACAGAGAAGGTGCTAGCAGGGAATTCTCTGCCTGCCTTTCCCCAATGCTCTGCAAGCTCTCCAGGACAACATAAAATCTGGGGCTCTGTGCTTTATTTCCTTCTGAACAAGTGTTACTGTTTTCTGCACAAAAGCGATTCTTGCGAAGCAATGTGAACACTTCTGCTTCCCAGGCACAGAGAAGGTGCTAGCAGGGAATTCTCTGCCTGCCTTTCCCCAGTGCTCTGCAAGCTCTCCAGGACAACATAGAATCTGGGACTCTGTGCTTTCTTTCGTTCTGAACAAGTGTTACTGTTTTCTGCACAAAAGCGATTCTTGCGAAGCAATGTGAACAGGCACAGAGAAGGTGCTATCAGGGAATTCTCTGCCTGCCTTTCCCCAGTGCTCTGCAAGCTCTGCAGGACAACATAGAATCTGGTGCTCTGTGCTATCTTTCCTTCTGAACAAGTGTTACTGTTTTCTGCACAAAAGCGATTCTGCGAAGCAATGTGTACACTTCTGCTTCCCAGGCACAGAGAAGGTGCTAGCAGGGAATTCTCTGCCTGCCTTTCCCCAGTGCTCTGCAAGCTCTCCAGGACAACATAAAATCTGGGGCTCTGTGCTTTCTTTCGTTCTGAACAAGTGTTACTGTTTTCTGCACAAAAGCGATTCTGCGAAACAATGTGAACACTTCTGCTTCCCAGGCACAGAGAAGGTGCTAGCAAGGAATTCTCTGCCTGCCTTTCCCCAGTGCTCTGCAAGCTCTCCAGGACAACATAGAATCTGGGGCTCTGTGCTTTCTTTCCTTCTGAACAAGTGTTACTGTTTTCTGCACAAAAGCGATTCTGCGAAGCAATGTGAACAGGCACAGAGAAGGTGCTAGCAGGGAATTCTCTGCCTGCCTTTCCCCAGTGCTCTGCAAGCTCTCCAGGGCAACATAAAATCTGGGGCTCTGTGCTTTCTTTCCTTCTGAACAAGTGTTACTGTTTTCTGAACAAAAGCGATTCTTGCGAAGCAATGTGAACACTTCTGCTTCCCAGGCACAGAGAAGGTGCTATCAGGGAATTCTCTGCCTGCCTTTCCCCAGTGCTCTGCAAGCTCTCCAGGACAACATAGAATCTGGGGCTCTGTGCTTTCTTTCGTTCTGAACAAGTGTTACTGTTTTCTGCACAAAAGCGATTCTGCGAAGCAATGTGAACAGGCACAGAGAAGGTGCTATCAGGGAATTCTCTGCCTGCCTTTCCCCAGTGCTCTGCAAGCTCTCCAGGACAACATAGAATCTGGGGCTCTGTGCTTTCTTTCCTTCTGAACAAGTGTTAGTGTTTTCTGCACAAAAGCGATTCTTGCGAAGCAATGTGAACACTTCTGCTTCCCAGGCACAGAGAAGGTACTAGCAGGGAATTCTCTGCCTGCCTTTCCCCAGTGCTCTGCAAGCTCTCCAGGACAACATAGAATCTGGGGCTCTGTGCTTTCTTTCCTTCTGAACAAGTGTTACTGTTTTCTGCACAAAAGCAATTCTGCGAAGCAATGTGAACAGGCACAGAGAAGGTGCTATCAGGGAATTCTCTGCCTGCCTTTCCCCAGTGCTCTGCAAGCTCTCCAGGACAACATAAAATCTGGGGCTCTGTGCTTTCTTTCCTTCTGAACAAGTGTTAGTGTTTTCTGCACAAAAGCGATTCTGCGAAGCAATGTGAACACTTCTGCTTCCCAGGCACAGAGAAGGTGCTAGCAAGGAATTCTCTGCCTGCCTTTCCCCAGTGCTCTGCAAGCTCTCCAGGACAACATAAAATCTGGGGCTCTGTGCTTTCTTTCCTTCTGAACAAGTGTTACTGTTTTCTGCACAAAAGCGATTCTGCGAAGCAATGTGAACAGGCACAGAGAAGGTGCTATCAGGGAATTCTCTGCCTGCCTTTCCCCAGTGCTCTGCAAGCTCTCCAGGACAACATAAAATCTGGGGCTCTGTGCTTTCTTTCCTTCTGAACAAGTGTTACTGTTTTCTGCACAAAAGCGATTCTGCGAAGCAATGTGAACACTTCTGCTTCCCAGGCACAGAGAAGGTGCTAGCAAGGAATTCTCTGCCTGCCTTTCCCCAGTGCTCTGCAAGCTCTCCAGGGCAACATAAAATCTGGGGCTCTGTGCTTTCTTTCCTTCTGAACAAGTGTTACTGTTTTCTGCACAAAAGCGATTCTTGAGAAGCAATGTGAACACTTCTGCTTCCCAGGCACAGAGAAGGTGCTATCAGGGAATTCTCTGCCTGCCTTTCCCCAGTGCTCTGCAAGCTCTCCAGGACAACATAGAATCTGGGGCTCTGTGCTTTCTTTCGTTCTGAACAAGTGTTACTGTTTTCTGCACAAAAGCGATTCTGCGAAGCAATGTGAACAGGCACAGAGAAGGTGCTATCAGGGAATTCTCTGCCTGCCTTTCCCCAGTGCTCTGCAAGCTCTCCAGGACAACATAGAATCTGGGGCTCTGTGCTTTCTTTCCTTCTGAACAAGTGTTAGTGTTTTCTGCACAAAAGCGATTCTTGCGAAGCAATGTGAACACTTCTGCTTCCCAGGCACAGAGAAGGTGCTAGCAGGGAATTCTCTGCCTGCCTTTCCCCAGTGCTCTGCAAGCTCTCCAGAACAACATAGAATCTGGGGCTCTGTGCTTTCTTTCCTTCTGAACAAGTGTTACTGTTTTCTGCACAAAAGCGATTCTGCGAAGCAATGTGAACAGGCACAGAGAAGGTGCTAGCAGGGAATTCTCTGCCTGCCTTTCCCCAATGCTCTGCAAGCTCTCCAGGACAACATAAAATCTGGGGCTCTGTGCTTTATTTCCTTCTGAACAAGTGTTACTGTTTTCTGCACAAAAGCGATTCTTGCGAAGCAATGTGAACACTTCTGCTTCCCAGGCACAGAGAAGGTGCTAGCAGGGAATTCTCTGCCTGCCTTTCCCCAGTGCTCTGCAAGCTCTCCAGGACAACATAGAATCTGGGACTCTGTGCTTTCTTTCGTTCTGAACAAGTGTTACTGTTTTCTGCACAAAAGCGATTCTTGCGAAGCAATGTGAACAGGCACAGAGAAGGTGCTATCAGGGAATTCTCTGCCTGCCTTTCCCCAGTGCTCTGCAAGCTCTGCAGGACAACATAGAATCTGGTGCTCTGTGCTATCTTTCCTTCTGAACAAGTGTTACTGTTTTCTGCACAAAAGCGATTCTGCGAAGCAATGTGTACACTTCTGCTTCCCAGGCACAGAGAAGGTGCTAGCAGGGAATTCTCTGCCTGCCTTTCCCCAGTGCTCTGCAAGCTCTCCAGGACAACATAAAATCTGGGGCTCTGTGCTTTCTTTCGTTCTGAACAAGTGTTACTGTTTTCTGCACAAAAGCGATTCTGCGAAACAATGTGAACACTTCTGCTTCCCAGGCACAGAGAAGGTGCTAGCAAGGAATTCTCTGCCTGCCTTTCCCCAGTGCTCTGCAAGCTCTCCAGGACAACATAGAATCTGGGGCTCTGTGCTTTCTTTCCTTCTGAACAAGTGTTACTGTTTTCTGCACAAAAGCGATTCTGCGAAGCAATGTGAACAGGCACAGAGAAGGTGCTAGCAGGGAATTCTCTGCCTGCCTTTCCCCAGTGCTCTGCAAGCTCTCCAGGGCAACATAAAATCTGGGGCTCTGTGCTTTCTTTCCTTCTGAACAAGTGTTACTGTTTTCTGAACAAAAGCGATTCTTGCGAAGCAATGTGAACACTTCTGCTTCCCAGGCACAGAGAAGGTGCTATCAGGGAATTCTCTGCCTGCCTTTCCCCAGTGCTCTGCAAGCTCTCCAGGACAACATAGAATCTGGGGCTCTGTGCTTTCTTTCGTTCTGAACAAGTGTTACTGTTTTCTGCACAAAAGCGATTCTGCGAAGCAATGTGAACAGGCACAGAGAAGGTGCTATCAGGGAATTCTCTGCCTGCCTTTCCCCAGTGCTCTGCAAGCTCTCCAGGACAACATAGAATCTGGGGCTCTGTGCTTTCTTTCCTTCTGAACAAGTGTTAGTGTTTTCTGCACAAAAGCGATTCTTGCGAAGCAATGTGAACACTTCTGCTTCCCAGGCACAGAGAAGGTACTAGCAGGGAATTCTCTGCCTGCCTTTCCCCAGTGCTCTGCAAGCTCTCCAGGACAACATAGAATCTGGGGCTCTGTGCTTTCTTTCCTTCTGAACAAGTGTTACTGTTTTCTGCACAAAAGCAATTCTGCGAAGCAATGTGAACAGGCACAGAGAAGGTGCTATCAGGGAATTCTCTGCCTGCCTTTCCCCAGTGCTCTGCAAGCTCTCCAGGACAACATAAAATCTGGGGCTCTGTGCTTTCTTTCCTTCTGAACAAGTGTTAGTGTTTTCTGCACAAAAGCGATTCTGCGAAGCAATGTGAACACTTCTGCTTCCCAGGCACAGAGAAGGTGCTAGCAAGGAATTCTCTGCCTGCCTTTCCCCAGTGCTCTGCAAGCTCTCCAGGACAACATAAAATCTGGGGCTCTGTGCTTTCTTTCCTTCTGAACAAGTGTTACTGTTTTCTGCACAAAAGCGATTCTGCGAAGCAATGTGAACAGGCACAGAGAAGGTGCTATCAGGGAATTCTCTGCCTGCCTTTCCCCAGTGCTCTGCAAGCTCTCCAGGACAACATAAAATCTGGGGCTCTGTGCTTTCTTTCCTTCTGAACAAGTGTTACTGTTTTCTGCACAAAAGCGATTCTGCGAAGCAATGTGAACACTTCTGCTTCCCAGGCACAGAGAAGGTGCTAGCAAGGAATTCTCTGCCTGCCTTTCCCCAGTGCTCTGCAAGCTCTCCAGGGCAACATAAAATCTGGGGCTCTGTGCTTTCTTTCCTTCTGAACAAGTGTTACTGTTTTCTGCACAAAAGCGATTCTTGAGAAGCAATGTGAACACTTCTGCTTCCCAGGCACAGAGAAGGTGCTATCAGGGAATTCTCTGCCTGCCTTTCCCCAGTGCTCTGCAAGCTCTCCAGGACAACATAGAATCTGGGGCTCTGTGCTTTCTTTCGTTCTGAACAAGTGTTACTGTTTTCTGCACAAAAGCGATTCTGCGAAGCAATGTGAACAGGCACAGAGAAGGTGCTAGCAGGGAATTCTCTGCCTGCCTTTCCCCAGTGCTCTGCAAGCTCTCCAGGACAACATAGAATCTGGGGCTCTGTGCTTTCTTTCGTTCTGAACAAGTGTTAGTGTTTTCTGCACAAAAGCGATTCTTGCGAAGCAATGTGAACACTTCTGCTTCCCAGGCACAGAGAAGGTGCTAGCAGGGAATTCTCTGCCTGCCTTTCCCCAGTGCTCTGCAATCTCTCCAGAACAACATAGAATCTGGGGCTCTGTGCTTTCTTTCCTTCTGAACAAGTGTTACTGTTTTCTGCACAAAAGCGATTCTGCGAAGCAATGTGAACAGGCACAGAGAAGGTGCTATCAGGGAATTCTCTGCCTGCCTTTCCCCAGTGCTCTGCAAGCTCTCCAGGACAACATAGAATCTGGGGCTCTGTGCTTTCTTTCGTTCTGAACAAGTGTTAATGTTTTCTGCACAAAAGCGATTCTGCGAAGCAATGTGAACAGGCACAGAGAAGGTGCTAGCAGGGAATTCTCTGCCTGCCTTTCCCCAGTGCTCTGCAAGCTCTCCAGGACAACATAGAATCTGGGGCTCTGTGCTTTCTTTCGTTCTGAACAAGTGTTAGTGTTTTCTGCACAAAAGCGATTCTGCGAAGCAATGTGAACACTTCTGCTTCCCAGGCACAGAGAAGGTGCTATCAGGGAATTCTCTGCCTGCCTTTCCCCAGTGCTCTGCAAGCTCTCCAGGACAACATAGAATCTGGGGCTCTGTGCTTTCTTTCCTTCTGAACAAGTGTTAGTGTTTTCTGCACAAAAGCGATTCTGCGAAGCAATGTGAACACTTCTGCTTCCCAGGGACAGAGAAGGTGCTAGCAAGGAATTCTCTGCCTGCCTTTCCCCAGTGCTCTGCAAGCTCTCCAGGACAACATAAAATCTGGGGCTCTGTGCTTTCTTTCCTTCTGAACAAGTGTTACTGTTTTCTGCACAAAAGCGATTCTGCGAAGCAATGTGAACACTTCTGCTTCCCAGGCACAGAGAAGGTGCTAGCAAGGAATTCTCTGCCTGCCTTTCCCCAGTGCTCTGCAAGCTCTCCAGGACAACATAAAATCTGGGGCTCTGTGCTTTCTTTCGTTCTGAACAAGTGTTACTGTTTTCTGCACACAAGCGATTCTGCGAAACAATGTGAACAGGTACAGAGAAGGTGCTATCAGGGAATTCTCTGCCTGCCTTTCCCCAGTGCTCTGCAAGCTCTCCAGGACAACATAGAATCTGGGGCTCTGTGCTTTCTTTCCTTCTGAACAAGTGTTAGTGTTTTCTGCACAAAAGCGATTCTTGCGAAGCAATGTGAACACTTCTGCTTCCCAGGCACAGAGAAGGTGCTAGCAGGGAATTCTCTGCCTGCCTTTCCCCAGTGCTCTGCAAGCTCTCCAGGACAACATAGAATCTGGGGCTCTGTGCTTTCTTTCCTTCTGAACAAGTGTTACTGTTTTCTGCACAAAAGCAATTCTGCGAAGCAATGTGAACAGGCACAGAGAAGGTGCTAGCAGGGAATTCTCTGCCTGCCTTTCCCCAGTGCTCTGCAAGCTCTCCAGGACAACATAAAATCTGGGGCTCTGTGCTTTCTTTCCTTCTGAACAAGTGTTACTGTTTTCTGCACAAAAGCGATTCTTGCGAAGCAATGTGAACACTTGGTTCCCAGGCACAGAGAAGGTGCTAGCAGGGAATTCTCTGCCTGCCTTTCCCCAGTGCTCTGCAAGCTCTCCAGGACAACATAAAATCTGGGGCTCTGTGCTTTCTTTCCTTCTGAACAAGTGTTACTGTTTTCTGCACAAAAGCGATTCTGCGAAGCAATGTGAACAGGCACAGAGAAGGTGCTATCAGGGAATTCTCTGCCTGCCTTTCCCCAGTGCTCTGCAAGCTCTCCAGGACAACATAGAATCTGGGGCTCTGTGCTTTCTTTCGTTCTGAACAAGTGTTAATGTTTTCTGCACAAAAGCGATTCTGCGAAGCAATGTGAACAGGCACAGAGAAGGTGCTATCAGGGAATTCTCTGCCTGCCTTTCCCCAGTGCTCTGCAAGCTCTCCAGGACAACATAGAATCTGGGGCTCTGTGCTTTCTTTCGTTCTGAACAAGTGTTAGTGTTTTCTGCACAAAAGCGATTCTGCGAAGCAATGTGAACACTTCTGCTTCCCAGGCACAGAGAAGGTGCTATCAGGGAATTCTCTGCCTGCCTTTCCCCAGTGCTCTGCAAGCTCTCCAGGACAACATAGAATCTGGGGCTCTGTGCTTTCTTTCCTTCTGAACAAGTGTTAGTGTTTTCTGCACAAAAGCGATTCTGCGAAGCAATGTGAACACTTCTGCTTCCCAGGGACAGAGAAGGTGCTAGCAAGGAATTCTCTGCCTGCCTTTCCCCAGTGCTCTGCAAGCTCTCCAGGACAACATAAAATCTGGGGCTCTGTGCTTTCTTTCGTTCTGAACAAGTGTTAGTGTTTTCTGCACAAAAGCGATTCTGCGAAGCAATATGAACACTTCTGCTTCCCAGGCACAGAGAAGGTGCTAGCAGGGAATTCTCTGCCTGCCTTTCCCCAGTGCTCTGCAAGCTCTCCAGGACAACATAGAATCTGGGACTCTGTGCTTTCTTTCGTTCTGAACAAGTGTTACTGTTTTCTGCACAAAAGCGATTCTTGCGAAGCAATGTGAACAGGCACAGAGAAGGTGCTATCAGGGAATTCTCTGCCTGCCTTTCCCCAGTGCTCTGCAAGCTCTGCAGGACAACATAAAATCTGGTGCTCTGTGCTATCTTTCCCTCTGAACAAGTGTTACTGTTTTCTGCACAAAAGCGATTCTGCGAAGCAATGTGTACACTTCTGCTTCCCAGGCACAGAGAAGGTGCTAGCAGGGAATTCTCTGCCTGCCTTTCCCCAGTGCTCTGCAAGCTCTCCAGGACAACATAAAATCTGGGGCTCTGTGCTTTCTTTCGTTCTGAACAAGTGTTACTGTTTTCTGCACAAAAGCGATTCTGCGAAGCAATGTGAACACTTCTGCTTCCCAGGCACAGACAAGGTACTAGCAAGGAATTCTCTGCCTGCCTTTCCCCAGTGCTCTGCAAGCTCTCCAGGACAACATAAAATCTGGGGCTCTGTGCTTTCTTTCCTTCTGAACAAGTGTTACTGTTTTCTGCACAAAAGCGATTCTGCGAAGCAATGTGAACAGGCACAGAGAAGGTGCTATCAGGGCATTCTCTGCCTGCCTTTCCCCAGTGCTCTGCAAGCTCTCCAGGACAACATAGAATCTGGGGCTCTGTGCTTTCTTTCCTTCTGAACAAGTGTTACTGTTTTCTGCACAAAAGCGATTCTGCGAAGCAATGTGAACACTTCTGCTTCCCAGGCACAGAGAAGGTGCTAGCAAGGAATTCTCTGCCTGCCTTTCCCCAGTGCTCTGCAAGCTCTCCAGGACAACATAAAATCTGGGGCTCTGTGCTTTCTTTCCTTCTGAACAAGTGTTACTGTTTTCTGCACAAAAGCGATTCTGCGAAACAATGTGAACACTTCTGCTTCCCAGACACAGAGAAGGTGCTAGCAAGGAATTCTCTGCCTGCCTTTCCCCAGTGCTCTGCAAGCTCTCCAGGACAACATAGAATCTGGGGCTCTGTGCTTTCTTTCCTTCTGAACAAGTGTTACTGTTTTCTGCACAAAAGCGATTCTGCGAAGCAATGTGAACAGGCACAGAGAAGGTGCTAGCAGGGAATTCTCTGCCTGCCTTTCCCCAGTGCTCTGCAAGCTCTCCAGGGCAACATAAAATCTGGGGCTCTGTGCTTTCTTTCCTTCTGAACAAGTGTTACTGTTTTCTGAACAAAAGCGATTCTTGCGAAGCAATGTGAACACTTCTGCTTCCCAGGCACAGAGAAGGTGCTATCAGGGAATTCTCTGCCTGCCTTTCCCCAGTGCTCTGCAAGCTCTCCAGGACAACATAGAATCTGGGGCTCTGTGCTTTCTTTCGTTCTGAACAAGTGTTACTGTTTTCTGCACAAAAGCGATTCTGCGAAGCAATGTGAACAGGCACAGAGAAGGTGCTATCAGGGAATTCTCTGCCTGCCTTTCCCCAGTGCTCTGCAAGCTCTCCAGGACAACATAGAATCTGGGGCTCTGTGCTTTCTTTCCTTCTGAACAAGTGTTAGTGTTTTCTGCACAAAAGCGATTCTTGCGAAGCAATGTGAACACTTCTGCTTCCCAGGCACAGAGAAGGTACTAGCAGGGAATTCTCTGCCTGCCTTTCCCCAGTGCTCTGCAAGCTCTCCAGGACAACATAAAATCTGGGGCTCTGTGCTTTCTTTCCTTCTGAACAAGTGTTACTGTTTTCTGCACAAAAGCGATTCTGCGAAGCAATGTGAACAGGCACAGAGAAGGTGCTAGCAGGGAATTCTCTGCCTGCCTTTCCCCAATGCTCTGCAAGCTCTCCAGGACAACATAAAATCTGGGGCTCTGTGCTTTATTTCCTTCTGAACAAGTGTTAGTGTTTTCTGCACAAAAGCGATTCTTGCGAAGCAATGTGAACACTTCTGCTTCCCAGGCACAGAGAAGGTGCTAGCAGGGAATTCTCTGCCTGCCTTTCCCCAGTGCTCTGCAAGCTCTCCAGGACAACATAGAATCTGGGACTCTGTGCTTTCTTTCGTTCTGAACAAGTGTTACTGTTTTCTGCACAAAAGCGATTCTTGCGAAGCAATGTGAACAGGCACAGAGAAGGTGCTATCAGGGAATTCTCTGCCTGCCTTTCCCCAGTGCTCTGCAAGCTCTGCAGGACAACATAGAATCTGGTGCTCTGTGCTATCTTTCCTTCTGAACAAGTGTTACTGTTTTCTGCACAAAAGCGATTCTGCGAAGCAATGTGTACACTTCTGCTTCCCAGGCACAGAGAAGGTGCTAGCAGGGAATTCTCTGCCTGCCTTTCCCCAGTGCTCTGCAAGCTCTCCAGGACAACATAAAATCTGGGGCTCTGTGCTTTCTTTCGTTCTGAACAAGTGTTACTGTTTTCTGCACAAAAGCGATTCTGCGAAACAATGTGAACACTTCTGCTTCCCAGGCACAGAGAAGGTGCTAGCAAGGAATTCTCTGCCTGCCTTTCCCCAGTGCTCTGCAAGCTCTCCAGGACAACATAGAATCTGGGGCTCTGTGCTTTCTTTCCTTCTGAACAAGTGTTACTGTTTTCTGCACAAAAGCGATTCTGCGAAGCAATGTGAACAGGCACAGAGAAGGTGCTAGCAGGGAATTCTCTGCCTGCCTTTCCCCAGTGCTCTGCAAGCTCTCCAGGGCAACATAAAATCTGGGGCTCTGTGCTTTCTTTCCTTCTGAACAAGTGTTACTGTTTTCTGAACAAAAGCGATTCTTGCGAAGCAATGTGAACACTTCTGCTTCCCAGGCACAGAGAAGGTGCTATCAGGGAATTCTCTGCCTGCCTTTCCCCAGTGCTCTGCAAGCTCTCCAGGACAACATAGAATCTGGGGCTCTGTGCTTTCTTTCGTTCTGAACAAGTGTTACTGTTTTCTGCACAAAAGCGATTCTGCGAAGCAATGTGAACAGGCACAGAGAAGGTGCTATCAGGGAATTCTCTGCCTGCCTTTCCCCAGTGCTCTGCAAGCTCTCCAGGACAACATAGAATCTGGGGCTCTGTGCTTTCTTTCCTTCTGAACAAGTGTTACTGTTTTCTGCACAAAAGCGATTCTGCGAAGCAATGTGAACACTTCTGCTTCCCAGGCACAGAGAAGGTGCTAGCAAGGAATTCTCTGCCTGCCTTTCCCCAGTGCTCTGCAAGCTCTCCAGGACAACATAAAATCTGGGGCTCTGTGCTTTCTTTCCTTCTGAACAAGTGTTACTGTTTTCTGCACAAAAGCGATTCTGCGAAGCAATGTGAACAGGCACAGAGAAGGTGCTATCAGGGAATTCTCTGCCTGCCTTTCCCCAGTGCTCTGCAAGCTCTCCAGGACAACATAAAATCTGGGGCTCTGTGCTTTCTTTCCTTCTGAACAAGTGTTACTGTTTTCTGCACAAAAGCGATTCTGCGAAGCAATGTGAACACTTCTGCTTCCCAGGCACAGAGAAGGTGCTAGCAAGGAATTCTCTGCCTGCCTTTCCCCAGTGCTCTGCAAGCTCTCCAGGGCAACATAAAATCTGGGGCTCTGTGCTTTCTTTCCTTCTGAACAAGTGTTACTGTTTTCTGCACAAAAGCGATTCTTGAGAAGCAATGTGAACACTTCTGCTTCCCAGGCACAGAGAAGGTGCTAGCAGGGAATTCTCTGCCTGCCTTTCCCCAGTGCTCTGCAAGCTCTCCAGGACAACATAAAATCTGGGGCTCTGTGCTTTCTTTCCTTCTGAACAAGTGTTACTGTTTTCTGCACAAAAGCGATTCTGCGAAGCAATGTGAACAGGCACAGAGAAGGTGCTATCAGGGAATTCTCTGCCTGCCTTTCCCCAGTGCTCTGCAAGCTCTCCAGGACAACATAGAATCTGGGGCTCTGTGCTTTCTTTCGTTCTGAACAAGTGTTAATGTTTTCTGCACAAAAGCGATTCTGCGAAGCAATGTGAACAGGCACAGAGAAGGTGCTATCAGGGAATTCTCTGCCTGCCTTTCCCCAGTGCTCTGCAAGCTCTCCAGGACAACATAGAATCTGGGGCTCTGTGCTTTCTTTCGTTCTGAACAAGTGTTAGTGTTTTCTGCACAAAAGCGATTCTGCGAAGCAATGTGAACACTTCTGCTTCCCAGGCACAGAGAAGGTGCTATCAGGGAATTCTCTGCCTGCCTTTCCCCAGTGCTCTGCAAGCTCTCCAGGACAACATAGAATCTGGGGCTCTGTGCTTTCTTTCCTTCTGAACAAGTGTTAGTGTTTTCTGCACAAAAGCGATTCTGCGAAGCAATGTGAACACTTCTGCTTCCCAGGGACAGAGAAGGTGCTAGCAAGGAATTCTCTGCCTGCCTTTCCCCAGTGCTCTGCAAGCTCTCCAGGACAACATAAAATCTGGGGCTCTGTGCTTTCTTTCGTTCTGAACAAGTGTTAGTGTTTTCTGCACAAAAGCGATTCTGCGAAGCAATATGAACACTTCTGCTTCCCAGGCACAGAGAAGGTGCTAGCAGGGAATTCTCTGCCTGCCTTTCCCCAGTGCTCTGCAAGCTCTCCAGGACAACATAGAATCTGGGACTCTGTGCTTTCTTTCGTTCTGAACAAGTGTTACTGTTTTCTGCACAAAAGCGATTCTTGCGAAGCAATGTGAACAGGCACAGAGAAGGTGCTATCAGGGAATTCTCTGCCTGCCTTTCCCCAGTGCTCTGCAAGCTCTGCAGGACAACATAAAATCTGGTGCTCTGTGCTATCTTTCCCTCTGAACAAGTGTTACTGTTTTCTGCACAAAAGCGATTCTGCGAAGCAATGTGTACACTTCTGCTTCCCAGGCACAGAGAAGGTGCTAGCAGGGAATTCTCTGCCTGCCTTTCCCCAGTGCTCTGCAAGCTCTCCAGGACAACATAAAATCTGGGGCTCTGTGCTTTCTTTCGTTCTGAACAAGTGTTACTGTTTTCTGCACAAAAGCGATTCTGCGAAGCAATGTGAACACTTCTGCTTCCCAGGCACAGACAAGGTACTAGCAAGGAATTCTCTGCCTGCCTTTCCCCAGTGCTCTGCAAGCTCTCCAGGACAACATAAAATCTGGGGCTCTGTGCTTTCTTTCCTTCTGAACAAGTGTTACTGTTTTCTGCACAAAAGCGATTCTGCGAAGCAATGTGAACAGGCACAGAGAAGGTGCTATCAGGGCATTCTCTGCCTGCCTTTCCCCAGTGCTCTGCAAGCTCTCCAGGACAACATAGAATCTGGGGCTCTGTGCTTTCTTTCCTTCTGAACAAGTGTTACTGTTTTCTGCACAAAAGCGATTCTGCGAAGCAATGTGAACACTTCTGCTTCCCAGGCACAGAGAAGGTGCTAGCAAGGAATTCTCTGCCTGCCTTTCCCCAGTGCTCTGCAAGCTCTCCAGGACAACATAAAATCTGGGGCTCTGTGCTTTCTTTCCTTCTGAACAAGTGTTACTGTTTTCTGCACAAAAGCGATTCTGCGAAACAATGTGAACACTTCTGCTTCCCAGACACAGAGAAGGTGCTAGCAAGGAATTCTCTGCCTGCCTTTCCCCAGTGCTCTGCAAGCTCTCCAGGACAACATAGAATCTGGGGCTCTGTGCTTTCTTTCCTTCTGAACAAGTGTTACTGTTTTCTGCACAAAAGCGATTCTGCGAAGCAATGTGAACAGGCACAGAGAAGGTGCTAGCAGGGAATTCTCTGCCTGCCTTTCCCCAGTGCTCTGCAAGCTCTCCAGGGCAACATAAAATCTGGGGCTCTGTGCTTTCTTTCCTTCTGAACAAGTGTTACTGTTTTCTGAACAAAAGCGATTCTTGCGTAGCAATGTGAACACTTCTGCTTCCCAGGCACAGAGAAGGTGCTATCAGGGAATTCTCTGCCTGCCTTTCCCCAGTGCTCTGCAAGCTCTCCAGGACAACATAGAATCTGGGGCTCTGTGCTTTCTTTCGTTCTGAACAAGTGTTACTGTTTTCTGCACAAAAGCGATTCTGCGAAGCAATGTGAACAGGCACAGAGAAGGTGCTATCAGGGAATTCTCTGCCTGCCTTTCCCCAGTGCTCTGCAAGCTCTCCAGGACAACATAGAATCTGGGGCTCTGTGCTTTCTTTCCTTCTGAACAAGTGTTAGTGTTTTCTGCACAAAAGCGATTCTTGCGAAGCAATGTGAACACTTCTGCTTCCCAGGCACAGAGAAGGTACTAGCAGGGAATTCTCTGCCTGCCTTTCCCCAGTGCTCTGCAAGCTCTCCAGGACAACATAAAATCTGGGGCTCTGTGCTTTCTTTCCTTCTGAACAAGTGTTACTGTTTTCTGCACAAAAGCGATTCTGCGAAGCAATGTGAACAGGCACAGAGAAGGTGCTAGCAGGGAATTCTCTGCCTGCCTTTCCCCAATGCTCTGCAAGCTCTCCAGGACAACATAAAATCTGGGGCTCTGTGCTTTCTTTCCTTCTGAACAAGTGTTAGTGTTTTCTGCACAAAAGCGATTCTTGCGAAGCAATGTGAACACTTCTGCTTCCCAGGCACAGAGAAGGTGCTAGCAGGGAATTCTCTGCCTGCCTTTCCCCAGTGCTCTGCAAGCTCTCCAGGACAACATAGAATCTGGGACTCTGTGCTTTCTTTCGTTCTGAACAAGTGTTACTGTTTTCTGCACAAAAGCGATTCTTGCGAAGCAATGTGAACAGGCACAGAGAAGGTGCTATCAGGGAATTCTCTGCCTGCCTTTCCCCAGTGCTCTGCAAGCTCTGCAGGACAACATAGAATCTGGTGCTCTGTGCTATCTTTCCTTCTGAACAAGTGTTACTGTTTTCTGCACAAAAGCGATTCTGCGAAGCAATGTGTACACTTCTGCTTCCCAGGCACAGAGAAGGTGCTAGCAGGGAATTCTCTGCCTGCCTTTCCCCAGTGCTCTGCAAGCTCTCCAGGACAACATAAAATCTGGGGCTCTGTGCTTTCTTTCGTTCTGAACAAGTGTTACTGTTTTCTGCACAAAAGCGATTCTGCGAAACAATGTGAACACTTCTGCTTCCCAGGCACAGAGAAGGTGCTAGCAAGGAATTCTCTGCCTGCCTTTCCCCAGTGCTCTGCAAGCTCTCCAGGACAACATAGAATCTGGGGCTCTGTGCTTTCTTTCCTTCTGAACAAGTGTTACTGTTTTCTGCACAAAAGCGATTCTGCGAAGCAATGTGAACAGGCACAGAGAAGGTGCTAGCAGGGAATTCTCTGCCTGCCTTTCCCCAGTGCTCTGCAAGCTCTCCAGGGCAACATAAAATCTGGGGCTCTGTGCTTTCTTTCCTTCTGAACAAGTGTTACTGTTTTCTGAACAAAAGCGATTCTTGCGAAGCAATGTGAACACTTCTGCTTCCCAGGCACAGAGAAGGTGCTATCAGGGAATTCTCTGCCTGCCTTTCCCCAGTGCTCTGCAAGCTCTCCAGGACAACATAGAATCTGGGGCTCTGTGCTTTCTTTCGTTCTGAACAAGTGTTACTGTTTTCTGCACAAAAGCGATTCTGCGAAGCAATGTGAACAGGCACAGAGAAGGTGCTATCAGGGAATTCTCTGCCTGCCTTTCCCCAGTGCTCTGCAAGCTCTCCAGGACAACATAGAATCTGGGGCTCTGTGCTTTCTTTCCTTCTGAACAAGTGTTACTGTTTTCTGCACAAAAGCGATTCTGCGAAGCAATGTGAACACTTCTGCTTCCCAGGCACAGAGAAGGTGCTAGCAAGGAATTCTCTGCCTGCCTTTCCCCAGTGCTCTGCAAGCTCTCCAGGACAACATAAAATCTGGGGCTCTGTGCTTTCTTTCCTTCTGAACAAGTGTTACTGTTTTCTGCACAAAAGCGATTCTGCGAAGCAATGTGAACAGGCACAGAGAAGGTGCTATCAGGGAATTCTCTGCCTGCCTTTCCCCAGTGCTCTGCAAGCTCTCCAGGACAACATAAAATCTGGGGCTCTGTGCTTTCTTTCCTTCTGAACAAGTGTTACTGTTTTCTGCACAAAAGCGATTCTGCGAAGCAATGTGAACACTTCTGCTTCCCAGGCACAGAGAAGGTGCTAGCAAGGAATTCTCTGCCTGCCTTTCCCCAGTGCTCTGCAAGCTCTCCAGGGCAACATAAAATCTGGGGCTCTGTGCTTTCTTTCCTTCTGAACAAGTGTTACTGTTTTCTGCACAAAAGCGATTCTTGAGAAGCAATGTGAACACTTCTGCTTCCCAGGCACAGAGAAGGTGCTATCAGGGAATTCTCTGCCTGCCTTTCCCCAGTGCTCTGCAAGCTCTCCAGGACAACATAGAATCTGGGGCTCTGTGCTTTCTTTCGTTCTGAACAAGTGTTACTGTTTTCTGCACAAAAGCGATTCTGCGAAGCAATGTGAACAGGCACAGAGAAGGTGCTATCAGGGAATTCTCTGCCTGCCTTTCCCCAGTGCTCTGCAAGCTCTCCAGGACAACATAGAATCTGGGGCTCTGTGCTTTCTTTCCTTCTGAACAAGTGTTAGTGTTTTCTGCACAAAAGCGATTCTTGCGAAGCAATGTGAACACTTCTGCTTCCCAGGCACAGAGAAGGTGCTAGCAGGGAATTCTCTGCCTGCCTTTCCCCAGTGCTCTGCAAGCTCTCCAGAACAACATAGAATCTGGGGCTCTGTGCTTTCTTTCCTTCTGAACAAGTGTTACTGTTTTCTGCACAAAAGCGATTCTGCGAAGCAATGTGAACACTTCTGCTTCCCAGGGACAGAGAAGGTGCTAGCAAGGAATTCTCTGTCTGCCTTTCCCCAGTGCTCTGCAAGCTCTCCAGGACAACATAAAATCTGGGGCTCTGTGCTTTCTTTCCTTCTGAACAAGTGTTAGTGTTTTCTGCACAAAAGCGATTCTGCGAAGCAATGTGAACACTTCTGCTTCCCAGGCACAGAGAAGGTGCTAGCAAGGAATTCTCTGCCTGCCTTTCCCCAGTGCTCTGCAAGCTCTCCAGGACAACATAGAATCTGGGGCTCTGTGCTTTCTTTCCTTCTGAACAAGTGTTACTGTTTTCTGCACAAAAGCGATTCTTGCGAAGCAATGTGAACACTTCTGCTTCCCAGGCACAGAGGAGGTACTAGCAGGGAATTCTCTGCCTGCCTTTCCCCAGTGCTCTGCAAGCTCTCCAGGACAACATAGAATCTGGGGCTCTGTGCTTTCTTTCCTTCTGAACAAGTGTTACTGTTTTCTGCACAAAAGCAATTCTGCGAAGCAATGTGAACAGGCACAGAGAAGGTGCTATCAGGGAATTCTCTGCCTGCCTTTCCCCAGTGCTCTGCAAGCTCTCCAGGACAACATAAAATCTGGGGCTCTGTGCTTTCTTTCCTTCTGAACAAGTGTTACTGTTTTCTGCACAAAAGCGATTCTGCGAAGCAATGTGAACACTTCTGCTTCCCAGGCACAGAGAAGGTGCTAGCAAGGAATTCTCTGCCTGCCTTTCCCCAGTGCTCTGCAAGCTCTCCAGGACAACATAAAATCTGGGGCTCTGTGCTTTCTTTCGTTCTGAACAAGTGTTACTGTTTTCTGCACACAAGCGATTCTGCGAAACAATGTGAACAGGTACAGAGAAGGTGCTATCAGGGAATTCTCTGCCTGCCTTTCCCCAGTGCTCTGCAAGCTCTCCAGGACAACATAGAATCTGGGGCTCTGTGCTTTCTTTCCTTCTGAACAAGTGTTAGTGTTTTCTGCACAAAAGCGATTCTTGCGAAGCAATGTGAACACTTCTGCTTCCCAGGCACAGAGAAGGTGCTAGCAGGGAATTCTCTGCCTGCCTTTCCCCAGTGCTCTGCAAGCTCTCCAGGACAACAGCAAATCTGGGGCTCTGTGCTTTCTTTCCTTCTGAACAAGTGTTACTGTTTTCTGCACAAAAGCGATTCTTGCGAAGCAATGTGAACACTTGGTTCCCAGGCACAGAGAAGGTGCTAGCAGGGAATTCTCTGCCTGCCTTTCCCCAGTGCTCTGCAAGCTCTCCAGGACAACATAGAATCTGGGGCTCTGTGTTTTCTTTCCTTCTGAACAAGTGTTACTGTTTTCTGCACAAAAGCGATTCTGCGAAGCAATGTGTACACTTCTGCTTCCCAGGCACAGAGAAGGTGCTAGCAGGGAATTCTCTGCCTGCCTTTCCCCAGTGCTCTGCAAGCTCTCCAGGACAACATAAAATCTGGGGCTCTGTGCTTTCTTTCGTTCTGAACAAGTGTTACTGTTTTCTGCACAAAAGCGATTCTGCGAAGCAATGTGAACACTTCTGCTTCCCAGGCACAGACAAGGTACTAGCAAGGAATTCTCTGCCTGCCTTTCCCCAGTGCTCTGCAAGCTCTCCAGGACAACATAAAATCTGGGGCTCTGTGCTTTCTTTCCTTCTGAACAAGTGTTACTGTTTTCTGCACAAAAGCGATTCTGCGAAGCAATGTGAACAGGCACAGAGAAGGTGCTATCAGGGCATTCTCTGCCTGCCTTTCCCCAGTGCTCTGCAAGCTCTCCAGGACAACATAGAATCTGGGGCTCTGTGCTTTCTTTCCTTCTGAACAAGTGTTACTGTTTTCTGCACAAAAGCGATTCTGCGAAGCAATGTGAACACTTCTGCTTCCCAGGCACAGAGAAGGTGCTAGCAAGGAATTCTCTGCCTGCCTTTCCCCAGTGCTCTGCAAGCTCTCCAGGACAACATAAAATCTGGGGCTCTGTGCTTTCTTTCCTTCTGAACAAGTGTTACTGTTTTCTGCACAAAAGCGATTCTGCGAAACAATGTGAACACTTCTGCTTCCCAGACACAGAGAAGGTGCTAGCAAGGAATTCTCTGCCTGCCTTTCCCCAGTGCTCTGCAAGCTCTCCAGGACAACATAGAATCTGGGGCTCTGTGCTTTCTTTCCTTCTGAACAAGTGTTACTGTTTTCTGCACAAAAGCGATTCTGCGAAGCAATGTGAACAGGCACAGAGAAGGTGCTAGCAGGGAATTCTCTGCCTGCCTTTCCCCAGTGCTCTGCAAGCTCTCCAGGGCAACATAAAATCTGGGGCTCTGTGCTTTCTTTCCTTCTGAACAAGTGTTACTGTTTTCTGAACAAAAGCGATTCTTGCGAAGCAATGTGAACACTTCTGCTTCCCAGGCACAGAGAAGGTGCTATCAGGGAATTCTCTGCCTGCCTTTCCCCAGTGCTCTGCAAGCTCTCCAGGACAACATAGAATCTGGGGCTCTGTGCTTTCTTTCGTTCTGAACAAGTGTTACTGTTTTCTGCACAAAAGCGATTCTGCGAAGCAATGTGAACAGGCACAGAGAAGGTGCTATCAGGGAATTCTCTGCCTGCCTTTCCCCAGTGCTCTGCAAGCTCTCCAGGACAACATAGAATCTGGGGCTCTGTGCTTTCTTTCCTTCTGAACAAGTGTTAGTGTTTTCTGCACAAAAGCGATTCTTGCGAAGCAATGTGAACACTTCTGCTTCCCAGGCACAGAGAAGGTACTAGCAGGGAATTCTCTGCCTGCCTTTCCCCAGTGCTCTGCAAGCTCTCCAGGACAACATAAAATCTGGGGCTCTGTGCTTTCTTTCCTTCTGAACAAGTGTTACTGTTTTCTGCACAAAAGCGATTCTGCGAAGCAATGTGAACAGGCACAGAGAAGGTGCTATCAGGGAATTCTCTGCCTGCCTTTCCCCAATGCTCTGCAAGCTCTCCAGGACAACATAAAATCTGGGGCTCTGTGCTTTATTTCCTTCTGAACAAGTGTTACTGTTTTCTGCACAAAAGCGATTCTTGCGAAGCAATGTGAACACTTCTGCTTCCCAGGCACAGAGAAGGTGCTAGCAGGGAATTCTCTGCCTGCCTTTCCCCAGTGCTCTGCAAGCTCTCCAGGACAACATAGAATCTGGGACTCTGTGCTTTCTTTCGTTCTGAACAAGTGTTACTGTTTTCTGCACAAAAGCGATTCTTGCGAAGCAATGTGAACAGGCACAGAGAAGGTGCTATCAGGGAATTCTCTGCCTGCCTTTCCCCAGTGCTCTGCAAGCTCTGCAGGACAACATAGAATCTGGTGCTCTGTGCTATCTTTCCTTCTGAACAAGTGTTACTGTTTTCTGCACAAAAGCGATTCTGCGAAGCAATGTGTACACTTCTGCTTCCCAGGCACAGAGAAGGTGCTAGCAGGGAATTCTCTGCCTGCCTTTCCCCAGTGCTCTGCAAGCTCTCCAGGACAACATAAAATCTGGGGCTCTGTGCTTTCTTTCGTTCTGAACAAGTGTTACTGTTTTCTGCACAAAAGCGATTCTGCGAAGCAATGTGAACACTTCTGCTTCCCAGGCACAGACAAGGTACTAGCAAGGAATTCTCTGCCTGCCTTTCCCCAGTGCTCTGCAAGCTCTCCAGGACAACATAAAATCTGGGGCTCTGTGCTTTCTTTCCTTCTGAACAAGTGTTACTGTTTTCTGCACAAAAGCGATTCTGCGAAGCAATGTGAACAGGCACAGAGAAGGTGCTATCAGGGCATTCTCTGCCTGCCTTTCCCCAGTGCTCTGCAAGCTCTCCAGGACAACATAGAATCTGGGGCTCTGTGCTTTCTTTCCTTCTGAACAAGTGTTACTGTTTTCTGCACAAAAGCGATTCTGCGAAGCAATGTGAACACTTCTGCTTCCCAGGCACAGAGAAGGTGCTAGCAAGGAATTCTCTGCCTGCCTTTCCCCAGTGCTCTGCAAGCTCTCCAGGACAACAGCAAATCTGGGGCTCTGTGCTTTCTTTCCTTCTGAACAAGTGTTACTGTTTTCTGCACAAAAGCGATTCTTGCGAAGCAATGTGAACACTTGGTTCCCAGGCACAGAGAAGGTGCTAGCAGGGAATTCTCTGCCTGCCTTTCCCCAGTGCTCTGCAAGCTCTCCAGGACAACATAGAATCTGGGGCTCTGTGTTTTCTTTCCTTCTGAACAAGTGTTACTGTTTTCTGCACAAAAGCGATTCTGCGAAGCAATGTGTACACTTCTGCTTCCCAGGCACAGAGAAGGTGCTAGCAGGGAATTCTCTGCCTGCCTTTCCCCAGTGCTCTGCAAGCTCTCCAGGACAACATAAAATCTGGGGCTCTGTGCTTTCTTTCGTTCTGAACAAGTGTTACTGTTTTCTGCACAAAAGCGATTCTGCGAAGCAATGTGAACACTTCTGCTTCCCAGGCACAGACAAGGTACTAGCAAGGAATTCTCTGCCTGCCTTTCCCCAGTGCTCTGCAAGCTCTCCAGGACAACATAAAATCTGGGGCTCTGTGCTTTCTTTCCTTCTGAACAAGTGTTACTGTTTTCTGCACAAAAGCGATTCTGCGAAGCAATGTGAACAGGCACAGAGAAGGTGCTATCAGGGCATTCTCTGCCTGCCTTTCCCCAGTGCTCTGCAAGCTCTCCAGGACAACATAGAATCTGGGGCTCTGTGCTTTCTTTCCTTCTGAACAAGTGTTACTGTTTTCTGCACAAAAGCGATTCTGCGAAGCAATGTGAACACTTCTGCTTCCCAGGCACAGAGAAGGTGCTAGCAAGGAATTCTCTGCCTGCCTTTCCCCAGTGCTCTGCAAGCTCTCCAGGACAACATAAAATCTGGGGCTCTGTGCTTTCTTTCCTTCTGAACAAGTGTTACTGTTTTCTGCACAAAAGCGATTCTGCGAAACAATGTGAACACTTCTGCTTCCCAGACACAGAGAAGGTGCTAGCAAGGAATTCTCTGCCTGCCTTTCCCCAGTGCTCTGCAAGCTCTCCAGGACAACATAGAATCTGGGGCTCTGTGCTTTCTTTCCTTCTGAACAAGTGTTACTGTTTTCTGCACAAAAGCGATTCTGCGAAGCAATGTGAACAGGCACAGAGAAGGTGCTAGCAGGGAATTCTCTGCCTGCCTTTCCCCAGTGCTCTGCAAGCTCTCCAGGGCAACATAAAATCTGGGGCTCTGTGCTTTCTTTCCTTCTGAACAAGTGTTACTGTTTTCTGAACAAAAGCGATTCTTGCGAAGCAATGTGAACACTTCTGCTTCCCAGGCACAGAGAAGGTGCTATCAGGGAATTCTCTGCCTGCCTTTCCCCAGTGCTCTGCAAGCTCTCCAGGACAACATAGAATCTGGGGCTCTGTGCTTTCTTTCGTTCTGAACAAGTGTTACTGTTTTCTGCACAAAAGCGATTCTGCGAAGCAATGTGAACAGGCACAGAGAAGGTGCTATCAGGGAATTCTCTGCCTGCCTTTCCCCAGTGCTCTGCAAGCTCTCCAGGACAACATAGAATCTGGGGCTCTGTGCTTTCTTTCCTTCTGAACAAGTGTTAGTGTTTTCTGCACAAAAGCGATTCTTGCGAAGCAATGTGAACACTTCTGCTTCCCAGGCACAGAGAAGGTACTAGCAGGGAATTCTCTGCCTGCCTTTCCCCAGTGCTCTGCAAGCTCTCCAGGACAACATAAAATCTGGGGCTCTGTGCTTTCTTTCCTTCTGAACAAGTGTTACTGTTTTCTGCACAAAAGCGATTCTGCGAAGCAATGTGAACAGGCACAGAGAAGGTGCTATCAGGGAATTCTCTGCCTGCCTTTCCCCAATGCTCTGCAAGCTCTCCAGGACAACATAAAATCTGGGGCTCTGTGCTTTATTTCCTTCTGAACAAGTGTTACTGTTTTCTGCACAAAAGCGATTCTTGCGAAGCAATGTGAACACTTCTGCTTCCCAGGCACAGAGAAGGTGCTAGCAGGGAATTCTCTGCCTGCCTTTCCCCAGTGCTCTGCAAGCTCTCCAGGACAACATAGAATCTGGGACTCTGTGCTTTCTTTCGTTCTGAACAAGTGTTACTGTTTTCTGCACAAAAGCGATTCTTGCGAAGCAATGTGAACAGGCACAGAGAAGGTGCTATCAGGGAATTCTCTGCCTGCCTTTCCCCAGTGCTCTGCAAGCTCTGCAGGACAACATAGAATCTGGTGCTCTGTGCTATCTTTCCTTCTGAACAAGTGTTACTGTTTTCTGCACAAAAGCGATTCTGCGAAGCAATGTGTACACTTCTGCTTCCCAGGCACAGAGAAGGTGCTAGCAGGGAATTCTCTGCCTGCCTTTCCCCAGTGCTCTGCAAGCTCTCCAGGACAACATAAAATCTGGGGCTCTGTGCTTTCTTTCGTTCTGAACAAGTGTTACTGTTTTCTGCACAAAAGCGATTCTGCGAAGCAATGTGAACACTTCTGCTTCCCAGGCACAGACAAGGTACTAGCAAGGAATTCTCTGCCTGCCTTTCCCCAGTGCTCTGCAAGCTCTCCAGGACAACATAAAATCTGGGGCTCTGTGCTTTCTTTCCTTCTGAACAAGTGTTACTGTTTTCTGCACAAAAGCGATTCTGCGAAGCAATGTGAACAGGCACAGAGAAGGTGCTATCAGGGCATTCTCTGCCTGCCTTTCCCCAGTGCTCTGCAAGCTCTCCAGGACAACATAGAATCTGGGGCTCTGTGTTTTCTTTCCTTCTGAACAAGTGTTACTGTTTTCTGCACAAAAGCGATTCTGCGAAGCAATGTGAACACTTCTGCTTCCCAGGCACAGAGAAGGTGCTAGCAAGGAATTCTCTGCCTGCCTTTCCCCAGTGCTCTGCAAGCTCTCCAGGACAACATAAAATCTGGGGCTCTGTGCTTTCTTTCCTTCTGAACAAGTGTTACTGTTTTCTGCACAAAAGCGATTCTGCGAAACAATGTGAACACTTCTGCTTCCCAGGCACAGAGAAGGTGCTAGCAAGGAATTCTCTGCCTGCCTTTCCCCAGTGCTCTGCAAGCTCTCCAGGACAACATAGAATCTGGGGCTCTGTGCTTTCTTTCCTTCTGAACAAGTGTTACTGTTTTCTGCACAAAAGCGATTCTGCGAAGCAATGTGAACAGGCACAGAGAAGGTGCTAGCAGGGAATTCTCTGCCTGCCTTTCCCCAGTGCTCTGCAAGCTCTCCAGGGCAACATAAAATCTGGGGCTCTGTGCTTTCTTTCCTTCTGAACAAGTGTTACTGTTTTCTGAACAAAAGCGATTCTTGCGAAGCAATGTGAACACTTCTGCTTCCCAGGCACAGAGAAGGTGCTAGCAGGGAATTCTCTGCCTGCCTTTCCCCAGTGCTCTGCAAGCTCTCCAGGACAACATAGAATCTGGGGCTCTGTGCTTTCTTTCGTTCTGAACAAGTGTTACTGTTTTCTGCACAAAAGCGATTCTGCGAAGCAATGTGAACAGGCACAGAGAAGGTGCTATCAGGGAATTCTCTGCCTGCCTTTCCCCAGTGCTCTGCAAGCTCTCCAGGACAACATAGAATCTGGGGCTCTGTGCTTTCTTTCCTTCTGAACAAGTGTTAGTGTTTTCTGCACAAAAGCGATTCTTGCGAAGCAATGTGAACACTTCTGCTTCCCAGGCACAGAGAAGGTACTAGCAGGGAATTCTCTGCCTGCCTTTCCCCAGTGCTCTGCAAGCTCTCCAGGACAACATAGAATCTGGGGCTCTGTGCTTTCTTTCCTTCTGAACAAGTGTTACTGTTTTCTGCACAAAAGCAATTCTGCGAAGCAATGTGAACAGGCACAGAGAAGGTGCTATCAGGGAATTCTCTGCCTGCCTTTCCCCAGTGCTCTGCAAGCTCTCCAGGACAACATAAAATCTGGGGCTCTGTGCTTTCTTTCCTTCTGAACAAGTGTTACTGTTTTCTGCACAAAAGCGATTCTGCGAAGCAATGTGAACACTTCTGCTTCCCAGGCACAGAGAAGGTGCTAGCAAGGAATTCTCTGCCTGCCTTTCCCCAGTGCTCTGCAAGCTCTCCAGGACAACATAAAATCTGGGGCTCTGTGCTTTCTTTCCTTCTGAACAAGTGTTACTGTTTTCTGCACAAAAGCGATTCTGCGAAGCAATGTGAACAGGCACAGAGAAGGTGCTATCAGGGAATTCTCTGCCTGCCTTTCCCCAGTGCTCTGCAAGCTCTCCAGGACAACATAAAATCTGGGGCTCTGTGCTTTCTTTCCTTCTGAACAAGTGTTACTGTTTTCTGCACAAAAGCGATTCTGCGAAGCAATGTGAACACTTCTGCTTCCCAGGCACAGAGAAGGTGCTAGCAAGGAATTCTCTGCCTGCCTTTCCCCAGTGCTCTGCAAGCTCTCCAGGGCAACATAAAATCTGGGGCTCTGTGCTTTCTTTCCTTCTGAACAAGTGTTACTGTTTTCTGCACAAAAGCGATTCTTGAGAAGCAATGTGAACACTTCTGCTTCCCAGGCACAGAGAAGGTGCTATCAGGGAATTCTCTGCCTGCCTTTCCCCAGTGCTCTGCAAGCTCTCCAGGACAACATAGAATCTGGGGCTCTGTGCTTTCTTTCGTTCTGAACAAGTGTTACTGTTTTCTGCACAAAAGCGATTCTGCGAAGCAATGTGAACAGGCACAGAGAAGGTGCTATCAGGGAATTCTCTGCCTGCCTTTCCCCAGTGCTCTGCAAGCTCTCCAGGACAACATAGAATCTGGGGCTCTGTGCTTTCTTTCCTTCTGAACAAGTGTTAGTGTTTTCTGCACAAAAGCGATTCTTGCGAAGCAATGTGAACACTTCTGCTTCCCAGGCACAGAGAAGGTGCTAGCAGGGAATTCTCTGCCTGCCTTTCCCCAGTGCTCTGCAAGCTCTCCAGAACAACATAGAATCTGGGGCTCTGTGCTTTCTTTCGTTCTGAACAAGTGTTACTGTTTTCTGCACACAAGCGATTCTGCGAAACAATGTGAACAGGTACAGAGAAGGTGCTATCAGGGAATTCTCTGCCTGCCTTTCCCCAGTGCTCTGCAAGCTCTCCAGGACAACATAGAATCTGGGGCTCTGTGCTTTCTTTCCTTCTGAACAAGTGTTAGTGTTTTCTGCACAAAAGCGATTCTTGCGAAGCAATGTGAACACTTCTGCTTCCCAGGCACAGAGAAGGTGCTAGCAGGGAATTCTCTGCCTGCCTTTCCCCAGTGCTCTGCAAGCTCTCCAGGACAACAGCAAATCTGGGGCTCTGTGCTTTCTTTCCTTCTGAACAAGTGTTACTGTTTTCTGCACAAAAGCAATTCTGCGAAGCAATGTGAACAGGCACAGAGAAGGTGCTATCAGGGAATTCTCTGCCTGCCTTTCCCCAGTGCTCTGCAAGCTCTCCAGGACAACATAAAATCTGGGGCTCTGTGCTTTCTTTCCTTCTGAACAAGTGTTACTGTTTTCTGCACAAAAGCGATTCTTGCGAAGCAATGTGAACACTTGGTTCCCAGGCACAGAGAAGGTGCTATCAGGGAATTCTCTGCCTGCCTTTCCCCAGTGCTCTGCAAGCTCTCCAGGACAACATAGAATCTGGGGCTCTGTGCTTTCTTTCGTTCTGAACAAGTGTTAATGTTTTCTGCACAAAAGCGATTCTGCGAAGCAATGTGAACAGGCACAGAGAAGGTGCTAGCAGGGAATTCTCTGCCTGCCTTTCCCCAGTGCTCTGCAAGCTCTCCAGGACAACATAGAATCTGGGGCTCTGTGCTTTCTTTCGTTCTGAACAAGTGTTAGTGTTTTCTGCACAAAAGCGATTCTGCGAAGCAATGTGAACACTTCTGCTTCCCAGGCACAGAGAAGGTGCTAGCAAGGAATTCTCTTCCTGCCTTTCCCCAGTGCTCTGCAAGCTCTCCAGGACAACATAAAATCTGGGGCTCTGTGCTTTCTTTCCTTCTGAACAAGTGTTAGTGTTTTCTGCACAAAAGCGATTCTGCGAAGCAATGTGAACACTTCTGCTTCCCAGGCACAGAGAAGGTGCTAGCAGGGAATTCTCTGCCTGCCTTTCCCCAGTGCTCTGCAAGCTCTCCAGGACAACATAAAATCTGGGGCTCTGTGCTTTCTTTCCTTCTGAACAAGTGTTACTGTTTTCTGCACAAAAGCGATTCTGCGAAGCAATGTGAACAGGCACAGAGAAGGTGCTATCAGGGAATTCTCTGCCTGCCTTTCCCCAGTGCTCTGCAAGCTCTCCAGGACAACATAGAATCTGGGGCTCTGTGCTTTCTTTCCTTCTGAACAAGTGTTAGTGTTTTCTGCACAAAAGCGATTCTTCCGAAGCAATGTGAACACTTCTGCTTCCCAGGCACAGAGAAGGTGCTAGCAGGGAATTCTCTGCCTGCCTTTCCCCAGTGCTCTGCAAGCTCTCCAGGACAACATAGAATCTGGGGCTCTGTGCTTTCTTTCGTTCTGAACAAGTGTTACTGTTTTCTGCACAAAAGCGATTCTTGCGAAGCAATGTGAACAGGCACAGAGAAGGTGCTATCAGGGAATTCTCTGCCTGCCTTTCCCCAGTGCTCTGCAAGCTCTGCAGGACAACATAGAATCTGGTGCTCTGTGCTATCTTTCCTTCTGAACAAGTGTTACTGTTTTCTGCACAAAAGCGATTCTGCGAAGCAATGTGTACACTTCTGCTTCCCAGGCACAGAGAAGGTGTTAGCAGGGAATTCTCTGCCTGCCTTTCCCCAGTGCTCTGCAAGCTCTCCAGGACAACATAAAATCTGGGGCTCTGTGCTTTCTTTCGTTCTGAACAAGTGTTACTGTTTTCTGCACAAAAGCGATTCTGCGAAGCAATGTGAACACTTCTGCTTCCCAGGCACAGACAAGGTACTAGCAAGGAATTCTCTGCCTGCCTTTCCCCAGTGCTCTGCAAGCTCTCCAGGACAACATAAAATCTGGGGCTCTGTGCTTTCTTTCCTTCTGAACAAGTGTTACTGTTTTCTGCACAAAAGCGATTCTGCGAAGCAATGTGAACAGGCACAGAGAAGGTGCTATCAGGGCATTCTCTGCCTGCCTTTCCCCAGTGCTCTGCAAGCTCTCCAGGACAACATAGAATCTGGGGCTCTGTGCTTTCTTTCCTTCTGAACAAGTGTTACTGTTTTCTGCACAAAAGCGATTCTGCGAAGCAATGTGAACACTTCTGCTTCCCAGGCACAGAGAAGGTGCTAGCAAGGAATTCTCTGCCTGCCTTTCCCCAGTGCTCTGCAAGCTCTCCAGGACAACATAAAATCTGGGGCTCTGTGCTTTCTTTCCTTCTGAACAAGTGTTACTGTTTTCTGCACAAAAGCGATTCTGCGAAACAATGTGAACACTTCTGCTTCCCAGGCACAGAGAAGGTGCTAGCAAGGAATTCTCTGCCTGCCTTTCCCCAGTGCTCTGCAAGCTCTCCAGGACAACATAGAATCTGGGGCTCTGTGCTTTCTTTCCTTCTGAACAAGTGTTACTGTTTTCTGCACAAAAGCGATTCTGCGAAGCAATGTGAACAGGCACAGAGAAGGTGCTATCAGGGAATTCTCTGCCTGCCTTTCCCCAGTGCTCTGCAAGCTCTCCAGGGCAACATAAAATCTGGGGCTCTGTGCTTTCTTTCCTTCTGAACAAGTGTTACTGTTTTCTGAACAAAAGCGATTCTTGCGAAGCAATGTGAACACTTCTGCTTCCCAGGCACAGAGAAGGTGCTATCAGGGAATTCTCTGCCTGCCTTTCCCCAGTGCTCTGCAAGCTCTCCAGGACAACATAGAATCTGGGGCTCTGTGCTTTCTTTCGTTCTGAACAAGTGTTACTGTTTTCTGCACAAAAGCGATTCTGCGAAGCAATGTGAACAGGCACAGAGAAGGTGCTATCAGGGAATTCTCTGCCTGCCTTTCCCCAGTGCTCTGCAAGCTCTCCAGGACAACATAGAATCTGGGGCTCTGTGCTTTCTTTCCTTCTGAACAAGTGTTAGTGTTTTCTGCACAAAAGCGATTCTTGCGAAGCAATGTGAACACTTCTGCTTCCCAGGCACAGAGAAGGTACTAGCAGGGAATTCTCTGCCTGCCTTTCCCCAGTGCTCTGCAAGCTCTCCAGGACAACATAGAATCTGGGGCTCTGTGCATTCTTTCCTTCTGAACAAGTGTTACTGTTTTCTGCACAAAAGCGATTCTGCGAAGCAATGTGAACACTTCTGCTTCCCAGGCACAGAGAAGGTGCTAGCAAGGAATTCTCTGCCTGCCTTTCCCCAGTGCTCTTCAAGCTCTCCAGGGCAACATAAAATCTGGGGCTCTGTGCTTTCTTTCCTTCTGAACAAGTGTTACTGTTTTCTGCACAAAAGCGATTCTTGAGAAGCAATGTGAACACTTCTGCTTCCCAGGCACAGAGAAGGTGCTATCAGGGAATTCTCTGCCTGCCTTTCCCCAGTGCTCTGCAAGCTCTCCAGGACAACATAGAATCTGGGGCTCTGTGCTTTCTTTCGTTCTGAACAAGTGTTACTGTTTTCTGCACAAAAGCGATTCTGCGAAGCAATGTGAACAGGCACAGAGAAGGTGCTATCAGGGAATTCTCTGCCTGCCTTTCCCCAGTGCTCTGCAAGCTCTCCAGGACAACATAGAATCTGGGGCTCTGTGCTTTCTTTCCTTCTGAACAAGTGTTAGTGTTTTCTGCACAAAAGCGATTCTTGCGAAGCAATGTGAACACTTCTGCTTCCCAGGCACAGAGAAGGTGCTAGCAGGGAATTCTCTGCCTGCCTTTCCCCAGTGCTCTGCAAGCTCTCCAGGACAACATAGAATCTGGGGCTCTGTGCTTTCTTTCCTTCTGAACAAGTGTTACTGTTTTCTGCACAAAAGCGATTCTGCGAAGCAATGTGAACACTTCTGCTTCCCAGGGACAGAGAAGGTGCTAGCAAGGAATTCTCTGTCTGCCTTTCCCCAGTGCTCTGCAAGCTCTCCAGGACAACATAAAATCTGGGGCTCTGTGCTTTCTTTCCTTCTGAACAAGTGTTAGTGTTTTCTGCACAAAAGCGATTCTGCGAAGCAATGTGAACACTTCTGCTTCCCAGGCACAGAGAAGGTGCTAGCAAGGAATTCTCTGCCTGCCTTTCCCCAGTGCTCTGCAAGCTCTCCAGGACAACATAGAATCTGGGGCTCTGTGCTTTCTTTCCTTCTGAACAAGTGTTACTGTTTTCTGCACAAAAGCGATTCTTGCGAAGCAATGTGAACACTTCTGCTTCCCAGGCACAGAGGAGGTACTAGCAGGGAATTCTCTGCCTGCCTTTCCCCAGTGCTCTGCAAGCTCTCCAGGACAACATAGAATCTGGGGCTCTGTGCTTTCTTTCCTTCTGAACAAGTGTTACTGTTTTCTGCACAAAAGCAATTCTGCGAAGCAATGTGAACAGGCACAGAGAAGGTGCTATCAGGGAATTCTCTGCCTGCCTTTCCCCAGTGCTCTGCAAGCTCTCCAGGACAACATAAAATCTGGGGCTCTGTGCTTTCTTTCCTTCTGAACAAGTGTTACTGTTTTCTGCACAAAAGCGATTCTGCGAAGCAATGTGAACACTTCTGCTTCCCAGGCACAGAGAAGGTGCTAGCAAGGAATTCTCTGCCTGCCTTTCCCCAGTGCTCTGCAAGCTCTCCAGGACAACATAAAATCTGGGGCTCTGTGCTTTCTTTCGTTCTGAACAAGTGTTACTGTTTTCTGCACACAAGCGATTCTGCGAAACAATGTGAACAGGTACAGAGAAGGTGCTATCAGGGAATTCTCTGCCTGCCTTTCCCCAGTGCTCTGCAAGCTCTCCAGGACAACATAGAATCTGGGGCTCTGTGCTTTCTTTCCTTCTGAACAAGTGTTAGTGTTTTCTGCACAAAAGCGATTCTTGCGAAGCAATGTGAACACTTCTGCTTCCCAGGCACAGAGAAGGTGCTAGCAGGGAATTCTCTGCCTGCCTTTCCCCAGTGCTCTGCAAGCTCTCCAGGACAACAGCAAATCTGGGGCTCTGTGCTTTCTTTCCTTCTGAACAAGTGTTACTGTTTTCTGCACAAAAGCAATTCTGCGAAGCAATGTGAACAGGCACAGAGAAGGTGCTATCAGGGAATTCTCTGCCTGCCTTTCCCCAGTGCTCTGCAAGCTCTCCAGGACAACATAAAATCTGGGGCTCTGTGCTTTCTTTCCTTCTGAACAAGTGTTACTGTTTTCTGCACAAAAGCGATTCTTGCGAAGCAATGTGAACACTTGGTTCCCAGGCACAGAGAAGGTGCTAGCAGGGAATTCTCTGCCTGCCTTTCCCCAGTGCTCTGCAAGCTCTCCAGGACAACATAAAATCTGGGGCTCTGTGCTTTCTTTCCTTCTGAACAAGTGTTACTGTTTTCTGCACAAAAGCGATTCTGCGAAGCAATGTGAAGAGGCACAGAGAAGGTGCTATCAGGGAATTCTCTGCCTGCCTTTCCCCAGTGCTCTGCAAGCTCTCCAGGACAACATAGAATCTGGGGCTCTGTGCTTTCTTTCGTTCTGAACAAGTGTTAATGTTTTCTGCACAAAAGCGATTCTGCGAAGCAATGTGAACAGGCACAGAGAAGGTGCTAGCAGGGAATTCTCTGCCTGCCTTTCCCCAGTGCTCTGCAAGCTCTCCAGGACAACATAAAATCTGGGGCTCTGTGCTTTCTTTCCTTCTGAACAAGTGTTACTGTTTTCTGCACAAAAGCGATTCTGCGAAGCAATGTGAAGAGGCACAGAGAAGGTGCTATCAGGGAATTCTCTGCCTGCCTTTCCCCAGTGCTCTGCAAGCTCTCCAGGACAACATAGAATCTGGGGCTCTGTGCTTTCTTTCCTTCTGAACAAGTGTTACTGTTTTCTGCACAAAAGCGATTCTGCGAAGCAATGTGAACACTTCTGCTTCCCAGGCACAGAGAAGGTGCTAGCAAGGAATTCTCTTCCTGCCTTTCCCCAGTGCTCTGCAAGCTCTCCAGGACAACATAAAATCTGGGGCTCTGTGTTTTCTTTCCTTCTGAACAAGTGTTAGTGTTTTCTGCACAAAAGCGATTCTGCGAAGCAATGTGAACACTTCTGCTTCCCAGGCACAGAGAAGGTGCTAGCAGGGAATTCTCTGCCTGCCTTTCCCCAGTGCTCTGCAAGCTCTCCAGGACAACATAAAATCTGGGGCTCTGTGCTTTCTTTCCTTCTGAACAAGTGTTACTGTTTTCTGCACAAAAGCGATTCTGCGAAGCAATGTGAACAGGCACAGAGAAGGTGCTATCAGGGAATTCTCTGCCTGCCTTTCCCCAGTGCTCTGCAAGCTCTCCAGGACAACATAGAATCTGGGGCTCTGTGCTTTCTTTCCTTCTGAACAAGTGTTAGTGTTTTCTGCACAAAAGCGATTCTTGCGAAGCAATGTGAACACTTCTGCTTCCCAGGCACAGAGAAGGTGCTAGCAGGGAATTCTCTGCCTGCCTTTCCCCAGTGCTCTGCAAGCTCTCCAGGACAACATAGAATCTGGGGCTCTGTGCTTTCTTTCGTTCTGAACAAGTGTTACTGTTTTCTGCACAAAAGCGATTCTTGCGAAGCAATGTGAACAGGCACAGAGAAGGTGCTATCAGGGAATTCTCTGCCTGCCTTTCCCCAGTGCTCTGCAAGCTCTGCAGGACAACATAGAATCTGGTGCTCTGTGCTATCTTTCCTTCTGAACAAGTGTTACTGTTTTCTGCACAAAAGCGATTCTGCGAAGCAATGTGTACACTTCTGCTTCCCAGGCACAGAGAAGGTGCTAGCAGGGAATTCTCTGCCTGCCTTTCCCCAGTGCTCTGCAAGCTCTCCAGGACAACATAAAATCTGGGGCTCTGTGCTTTCTTTCGTTCTGAACAAGTGTTACTGTTTTCTGCACAAAAGCGATTCTGCGAAGCAATGTGAACACTTCTGCTTCCCAGGCACAGAGAAGGTGCTAGCAAGGAATTCTCTGCCTGCCTTTCCCCAGTGCTCTGCAAGCTCTCCAGGACAACATAAAATCTGGGGCTCTGTGCTTTCTTTCCTTCTGAACAAGTGTTACTGTTTTCTGCACAAAAGCGATTCTGCGAAACAATGTGAACACTTCTGCTTCCCAGGCACAGAGAAGGTGCTAGCAAGGAATTCTCTGCCTGCCTTTCCCCAGTGCTCTGCAAGCTCTTCAGGACAACATAGAATCTGGGGCTCTGTGCTTTCTTTCCTTCTGAACAAGTGTTACTGTTTTCTGCACAAAAGCGATTCTGCGAAGCAATGTGAACAGGCACAGAGAAGGTGCTAGCAGGGAATTCTCTGCCTGCCTTTCCCCAGTGCTCTGCAAGCTCTCCAGGGCAACATAAAATCTGGGGCTCTGTGCTTTCTTTCCTTCTGAACAAGTGTTACTGTTTTCTGAACAAAAGCGATTCTTGCGAAGCAATGTGAACACTTCTGCTTCCCAGGCACAGAGAAGGTGCTATCAGGGAATTCTCTGCCTGCCTTTCCCCAGTGCTCTGCAAGCTCTCCAGGACAACATAGAATCTGGGGCTCTGTGCTTTCTTTCGTTCTGAACAAGTGTTACTGTTTTCTGCACAAAAGCGATTCTGCGAAGCAATGTGAACAGGCACAGAGAAGGTGCTATCAGGGAATTCTCTGCCTGCCTTTCCCCAGTGCTCTGCAAGCTCTCCAGGACAACATAGAATCTGGGGCTCTGTGCTTTCTTTCCTTCTGAACAAGTGTTAGTGTTTTCTGCACAAAAGCGATTCTTGCGAAGCAATGTGAACACTTCTGCTTCCCAGGCACAGAGAAGGTACTAGCAGGGAATTCTCTGCCTGCCTTTCCCCAGTGCTCTGCAAGCTCTCCAGGACAACATAGAATCTGGGGCTCTGTGCTTTCTTTCCTTCTGAACAAGTGTTACTGTTTTCTGCACAAAAGCAATTCTGCGAAGCAATGTGAACAGGCACAGAGAAGGTGCTAGCAGGGAATTCTCTGCCTGCCTTTCCCCAGTGCTCTGCAAGCTCTCCAGGACAACATAGAATCTGGGGCTCTGTGCTTTCTTTCCTTCTGAACAAGTGTTACTGTTTTCTGCACAAAAGCGATTCTGCGAAGCAATGTGAACACTTCTGCTTCCCAGGCACAGAGAAGGTGCTAGCAAGGAATTCTCTTCCTGCCTTTCCCCAGTGCTCTGCAAGCTCTCCAGGACAACATAAAATCTGGGGCTCTGTGCTTTCTTTCCTTCTGAACAAGTGTTAGTGTTTTCTGCACAAAAGCGATTCTGCGAAGCAATGTGAACACTTCTGCTTCCCAGGCACAGAGAAGGTGCTAGCAGGGAATTCTCTGCCTGCCTTTCCCCAGTGCTCTGCAAGCTCTCCAGGACAACATAAAATCTGGGGCTCTGTGCTTTCTTTCCTTCTGAACAAGTGTTACTGTTTTCTGCACAAAAGCGATTCTGCGAAGCAATGTGAACAGGCACAGAGAAGGTGCTATCAGGGAATTCTCTGCCTGCCTTTCCCCAGTGCTCTGCAAGCTCTCCAGGACAACATAGAATCTGGGGCTCTGTGCTTTCTTTCCTTCTGAACAAGTGTTAGTGTTTTCTGCACAAAAGCGATTCTTGCGAAGCAATGTGAACACTTCTGCTTCCCAGGCACAGAGAAGGTGCTAGCAGGGAATTCTCTGCCTGCCTTTCCCCAGTGCTCTGCAAGCTCTCCAGGACAACATAGAATCTGGGGCTCTGTGCTTTCTTTCGTTCTGAACAAGTGTTACTGTTTTCTGCACAAAAGCGATTCTTGCGAAGCAATGTGAACAGGCACAGAGAAGGTGCTATCAGGGAATTCTCTGCCTGCCTTTCCCCAGTGCTCTGCAAGCTCTGCAGGACAACATAGAATCTGGTGCTCTGTGCTATCTTTCCTTCTGAACAAGTGTTACTGTTTTCTGCACAAAAGCGATTCTGCGAAGCAATGTGTACACTTCTGCTTCCCAGGCACAGAGAAGGTGCTAGCAGGGAATTCTCTGCCTGCCTTTCCCCAGTGCTCTGCAAGCTCTCCAGGACAACATAAAATCTGGGGCTCTGTGCTTTCTTTCGTTCTGAACAAGTGTTACTGTTTTCTGCACAAAAGCGATTCTGCGAAGCAATGTGAACACTTCTGCTTCCCAGGCACAGAGAAGGTGCTAGCAAGGAATTCTCTGCCTGCCTTTCCCCAGTGCTCTGCAAGCTCTCCAGGACAACATAAAATCTGGGGCTCTGTGCTTTCTTTCCTTCTGAACAAGTGTTACTGTTTTCTGCACAAAAGCGATTCTGCGAAACAATGTGAACACTTCTGCTTCCCAGGCACAGAGAAGGTGCTAGCAAGGAATTCTCTGCCTGCCTTTCCCCAGTGCTCTGCAAGCTCTTCAGGACAACATAGAATCTGGGGCTCTGTGCTTTCTTTCCTTCTGAACAAGTGTTACTGTTTTCTGCACAAAAGCGATTCTGCGAAGCAATGTGAACAGGCACAGAGAAGGTGCTAGCAGGGAATTCTCTGCCTGCCTTTCCCCAGTGCTCTGCAAGCTCTCCAGGGCAACATAAAATCTGGGGCTCTGTGCTTTCTTTCCTTCTGAACAAGTGTTACTGTTTTCTGAACAAAAGCGATTCTTGCGAAGCAATGTGAACACTTCTGCTTCCCAGGCACAGAGAAGGTGCTATCAGGGAATTCTCTGCCTGCCTTTCCCCAGTGCTCTGCAAGCTCTCCAGGACAACATAGAATCTGGGGCTCTGTGCTTTCTCTCGTTCTGAACAAGTGTTACTGTTTTCTGCACAAAAGCGATTCTGCGAAGCAATGTGAACAGGCACAGAGAAGGTGCTATCAGGGAATTCTCTGCCTGCCTTTCCCCAGTGCTCTGCAAGCTCTCCAGGACAACATAGAATCTGGGGCTCTGTGCTTTCTTTCCTTCTGAACAAGTGTTAGTGTTTTCTGCACAAAAGCGATTCTTGCGAAGCAATGTGAACACTTCTGCTTCCCAGGCACAGAGAAGGTACTAGCAGGGAATTCTCTGCCTGCCTTTCCCCAGTGCTCTGCAAGCTCTCCAGGACAACATAGAATCTGGGGCTCTGTGCTTTCTTTCCTTCTGAACAAGTGTTACTGTTTTCTGCACAAAAGCAATTCTGCGAAGCAATGTGAACAGGCACAGAGAAGGTGCTATCAGGGAATTCTCTGCCTGCCTTTCCCCAGTGCTCTGCAAGCTCTGCAGGACAACATAAAATCTGGGGCTCTGTGCTTTCTTTCCTTCTGAACAAGTGTTACTGTTTTCTGCACAAAAGCGATTCTGCGAAGCAATGTGAACACTTCTGCTTCCCAGGCACAGAGAAGGTGCTAGCAAGGAATTCTCTGCCTGCCTTTCCCCAGTGCTCTGCAAGCTCTCCAGGACAACATAGAATCTGGGGCTCTGTGCTTTCTTTCGTTCTGAACAAGTGTTACTGTTTTCTGCACAAAAGCGATTCTGCGAAGCAATGTGAACAGGCACAGAGAAGGTGCTATCAGGGAATTCTCTGCCTGCCTTTCCCCAGTGCTCTGCAAGCTCTCCAGGACAACATAGAATCTGGGGCTCTGTGCTTTCTTTCCTTCTGAACAAGTGTTAGTGTTTTCTGCACAAAAGCGATTCTTGCGAAGCAATGTGAACACTTCTGCTTCCCAGGCACAGAGAAGGTGCTAGCAGGGAATTCTCTGCCTGCCTTTCCCCAGTGCTCTGCAAGCTCTCCAGGACAACATAGAATCTGGGGCTCTGTGCTTTCTTTCCTTCTGAACAAGTGTTACTGTTTTCTGCACAAAAGCGATTCTTGCGAAGCAATGTGAACACTTCTGCTTCCCAGGGACAGAGAAGGTGCTAGCAAGGAATTCTCTGTCTGCCTTTCCCCAGTGCTCTGCAAGCTCTCCAGGACAACATAAAATCTGGGGCTCTGTGCTTTCTTTCCTTCTGAACAAGTGTTACTGTTTTCTGCACAAAAGCGATTCTGCGAAGCAATGTGAACAGGCACAGAGAAGGTGCTATCAGGGAATTCTCTGCCTGCCTTTCCCCAGTGCTCTGCAAGCTCTCCAGGACAACATAAAATCTGGGGCTCTGTGCTTTCTTTCCTTCTGAACAAGTGTTACTGTTTTCTGCACAAAAGCGATTCTGCGAAGCAATGTGAACACTTCTGCTTCCCAGGCACAGAGAAGGTGCTAGCAAGGAATTCTCTGCCTGCCTTTCCCCAGTGCTCTGCAAGCTCTCCAGGGCAACATAAAATCTGGGGCTCTGTGCTTTCTTTCCTTCTGAACAAGTGTTACTGTTTTCTGCACAAAAGCGATTCTTGCGAAGCAATGTGAACACTTCTGCTTCCCAGGCACAGAGAAGGTGCTATCAGGGAATTCTCTGCCTGCCTTTCCCCAGTGCTCTGCAAGCTCTCCAGGACAACATAGAATCTGGGGCTCTGTGCTTTCTTTCGTTCTGAACAAGTGTTACTGTTTTCTGCACAAAAGCGATTCTGCGAAGCAATGTGAACAGGCACAGAGAAGGTGCTATCAGGGAATTCTCTGCCTGCCTTTCCCCAGTGCTCTGCAAGCTCTCCAGGACAACATAGAATCTGGGGCTCTGTGCTTTCTTTCCTTCTGAACAAGTGTTAGTGTTTTCTGCACAAAAGCGATTCTTGCGAAGCAATGTGAACACTTCTGCTTCCCAGGCACAGAGAAGGTGCTAGCAGGGAATTCTCTGCCTGCCTTTCCCCAGTGCTCTGCAAGCTCTCCAGGACAACATAGAATCTGGGGCTCTGTGCTTTCTTTCCTTCTGAACAAGTGTTACTGTTTTCTGCACAAAAGCGATTCTGCGAAGCAATGTGAACACTTCTGCTTCCCAGGGACAGAGAAGGTGCTAGCAAGGAATTCTCTGCCTGCCTTTCCCCAGTGCTCTGCAAGCTCTCCAGGACAACATAAAATCTGGGGCTCTGTGCTTTCTTTCCTTCTGAACAAGTGTTAGTGTTTTCTGCACAAAAGCGATTCTGCGAAGCAATGTGAACACTTCTGCTTCCCAGGCACAGAGAAGGTGCTAGCAAGGAATTCTCTGCCTGCCTTTCCCCAGTGCTCTGCAAGCTCTCCAGGACAACATAGAATCTGGGGCTCTGTGCTTTCTTTCCTTCTGAACAAGTGTTACTGTTTTCTGCACAAAAGCGATTCTTGCGAAGCAATGTGAACACTTCTGCTTCCCAGGCACAGAGGAGGTACTAGCAGGGAATTCTCTGCCTGCCTTTCCCCAGTGCTCTGCAAGCTCTCCAGGACAACATAGAATCTGGGGCTCTGTGCTTTCTTTCCTTCTGAACAAGTGTTACTGTTTTCTGCACAAAAGCGATTCTGCGAAGCAATGTGAACACTTCTGCTTCCCAGGCACAGAGAAGGTGCTAGCAAGGAATTCTCTTCCTGCCTTTCCCCAGTGCTCTGCAAGCTCTCCAGGACAACATAAAATCTGGGGCTCTGTGCTTTCTTTCCTTCTGAACAAGTGTTAGTGTTTTCTGCACAAAAGCGATTCTGCGAAGCAATGTGAACACTTCTGCTTCCCAGGCACAGAGAAGGTGCTAGCAGGGAATTCTCTGCCTGCCTTTCCCCAGTGCTCTGCAAGCTCTCCAGGACAACATAAAATCTGGGGCTCTGTGCTTTCTTTCCTTCTGAACAAGTGTTACTGTTTTCTGCACAAAAGCGATTCTGCGAAGCAATGTGAACAGGCACAGAGAAGGTGCTAGCAGGGAATTCTCTGCCTGCCTTTCCCCAGTGCTCTGCAAGCTCTCCAGGACAACATAGAATCTGGGGCTCTGTGCTTTCTTTCCTTCTGAACAAGTGTTACTGTTTTCTGCACAAAAGCGATTCTTGCGAAGCAATGTGAACACTTCTGCTTCCCAGGCACAGAGAAGGTGCTAGCAGGGAATTCTCTGCCTGCCTTTCCCCAGTGCTCTGCAAGCTCTCCAGGACAACATAGAATCTGGGGCTCTGTGCTTTCTTTAGTTCTGAACAAGTGTTACTGTTTTCTGCACAAAAGCGATTCTTGCGAAGCAATGTGAACAGGCACAGAGAAGGTGCTATCAGGGAATTCTCTGCCTGCCTTTCCCCAGTGCTCTGCAAGCTCTCCAGGACAACATAGAATCTGGGGCTCTGTGCTTTCTTTCCTTCTGAACAACAGTTACTGTTTTCTGCACAAAAGCGATTCTGCGAAGCAATGTGAACACTTCTGCTTCCCAGGCACAGAGAAGGTGCTAGCAGGGAATTCTCTGCCTGCCTTTCCCCAGTGCTCTGCAATCTCTCCAGGACAACATAAAATCTGGGGCTCTGTGCTTTCTTTCCTTCTGAACAAGTGTTACTGTTTTCTGCACAAAAGCGATTCTTGCGAAGCAATGTGAACACTTCTGCTTCCCAGGCACAGAGAAGGTGCTAGCAAGGAATTCTCTTCCTGCCTTTCCCCAGTGCTCTGCAAGCTCTCCAGGACAACATAGAATCTGGGGCTCTGTGCTTTCTTTCCTTCTGAACAAGTGTTACTGTTTTCTGCACAAAAGCGATTCTGCGAAGCAATGTGAACACTTCTCCTTCCCAGGCACAGAAAAGGCGCTAGCAGGGAATTCTCTGCCTGCCTTTCCCCAGTGCTCTGCAAGCTCTCCAGTACAACATAGAATCTGGGGCTCTGTGCTTTCTTTCGTTCTGAACAAGTGTTACTGTTTTCTGCACAAAAGCGATTCTTGCGAAGCAATGTGAACACTTCTGCTTCCCAGGCACAGAGAAGGTGCTAGCAGGGAATTCTCTGCCTGCCTTTCCCCAGTGCTCTGCAAGCTCTCCAGGACAACATAGAATCTGGGGCTCTGTGCTTTCTTTAGTTCTGAACAAGTGTTACTGTTTTCTGCACAAAAGCGATTCTTGCGAAGCAATGTGAACAGGCACAGAGAAGGTGCTATCAGGGAATTCTCTGCCTGCCTTTCCCCAGTGCTCTGCAAGCTCTCCAGGACAACATAGAATCTGGGGCTCTGTGCTTTCTTTCCTTCTGAACAAGTGTTACTGTTTTCTGCACAAAAGCGATTCTGCGAAGCAATGTGAACACTTCTGCTTCCCAGGCACAGAGAAGGTGCTCTCAGGGAATTCTCTGCCTGCCTTTCCCCAGTGCTCTGCAAGCTCTCCAGGACAACATAGAATCTGGGGCTCTGTGCTTTCTTTAGTTCTGAACAAGTGTTACTGTTTTCTGCACAAAAGCGATTCTTGCGAAGCAATGTGAACAGGCACAGAGAAGGTGCTATCAGGGAATTCTCTGCCTGCCTTTCCCCAGTGCTCTGCAAGCTCTCCAGGACAACATAAAATCTGGGGCTCTGTGCTTTCTTTCCTTCTGCACAAGTGTTACTGTTTTCTGCACAAAAGCGATTCTTGCGAAGCAATGTGAACACTTGGTTCCCAGGCACAGAGAAGGTGCTATCAGGGAATTCTCTGCCTGCCTTTCCCCAGTGCTCTGCAAGCTCTCCAGGACAACATAGAATCTGGGGCTCTGTGCTTTCTTTCCTTCTGAACAAGTGTTAGTGTTTTCTGCACAAAAGCGATTCTTGCGAAGCAATGTGAACACTTCTGCTTCCCAGGCACAGAGAAGGTACTAGCAGGGAATTCTCTGCCTGCCTTTCCCCAGTGCTCTGCAAGCTCTCCAGGACAACATAGAATCTGGGGCTCTGTGCTTTCTTTCCTTCTGAACAAGTGTTACTCTTTTCTGCACAAAAGCAATTCTGCGAAGCAATGTGAACAGGCACAGAGAAGGTGCTATCAGGGAATTCTCTGCCTGCCTTTCCCCAGTGCTCTGCAATCTCTCCAGGACAACATAAAATCTGGGGCTCTGTGCTTTCTTTCCTTCTGAACAAGTGTTACTGTTTTCTGCACAAAAGCGATTCTGCGAAGCAATGTGAACACTTCTGCTTCCCAGGCACAGAGAAGGTGCTAGCAAGGAATTCTCTGCCTGCCTTTCCCCAGTGCTCTGCAAGCTCTCCAGGACAACATAAAATCTGGGGCTCTGTGCTTTCTTTCCTTCTGAACAAGTGTTACTGTTTTCTGCACAAAAGCGATTCTGCGAAGCAATGTGAACAGGCACAGAGAAGGTGCTATCAGGGAATTCTCTGCCTGCCTTTCCCCAGTGCTCTGCAAGCTCTCCAGGACAACATAAAATCTGGGGCTCTGTGCTTTCTTTCCTTCTGAACAAGTGTTACTGTTTTCTGCACAAAAGCGATTCTTGCGAAGCAATGTGAACACTTCTGCTTCCCAGGCACAGAGAAGGTGCTATCAGGGAATTCTCTGCCTGCCTTTCCCCAGTGCTCTGCAAGCTCTCCAGGACAACATAGAATCTGGGGCTCTGTGCTTTCTTTCCTTCTGAACAAGTGTTACTGTTTTCTGCACAAAAGCGATTCTTGCGAAGCAATGTGAACACTTCTGCTTCCCAGGCACAGAGAAGGTGCTATCAGGGAATTCTCTGCCTGCCTTTCCCCAGTGCTCTGCAAGCTCTCCAGGACAACATAAAATCTGGGGCTCTGTGCTTTCTTTCGTTCTGAACAAGTGTTACTGTTTTCTGCACAAAAGCGATTCTGCGAAGCAATGTGAACAGGCACAGAGAAGGTGCTATCAGGGAATTCTCTGCCTGCCTTTCCCCAGTGCTCTGCAAGCTCTCCAGGACAACATAGAATCTGGGGCTCTGTGCTTTCTTTCCTTCTGAACAAGTGTTAGTGTTTTCTGCACAAAAGCGATTCTTGCGAAGCAATGTGAACACTTCTGCTTCCCAGGCACAGAGAAGGTGCTAGCAGGGAATTCTCTGCCTGCCTTTCCCCAGTGCTCTGCAAGCTCTCCAGGACAACATAGAATCTGGGGCTCTGTGCTTTCTTTCCTTCTGAACAAGTGTTACTGTTTTCTGCACAAAAGCGATTCTGCGAAGCAATGTGAACACTTCTGCTTCCCAGGGACAGAGAAGGTGCTAGCAAGGAATTCTCTGTCTGCCTTTCCCCAGTGCTCTGCAAGCTCTCCAGGACAACATAAAATCTGGGGCTCTGTGCTTTCTTTCCTTCTGAACAAGTGTTAGTGTTTTCTGCACAAAAGCGATTCTGCGAAGCAATGTGAACACTTCTGCTTCCCAGGCACAGAGAAGGTGCTAGCAAGGAATTCTCTGCCTGCCTTTCCCCAGTGCTCTGCAAGCTCTCCAGGACAACATAGAATCTGGGGCTCTGTGCTTTCTTTCCTTCTGAACAAGTGTTAGTGTTTTCTGCACAAAAGCGATTCTTGCGAAGCAATGTGAACACTTCTGCTTCCCAGGCACAGAGGAGGTACTAGCAGGGAATTCTCTGCCTGCCTTTCCCCAGTGCTCTGCAAGCTCTCCAGGACAACATAGAATCTGGGGCTCTGTGCTTTCTTTCCTTCTGAACAAGTGTTACTGTTTTCTGCACAAAAGCAATTCTGCGAAGCAATGTGAACAGGCACAGAGAAGGTGCTATCAGGGAATTCTCTGCCTGCCTTTCCCCAGTGCTCTGCAAGCTCTCCAGGACAACATAAAATCTGGGGCTCTGTGCTTTCTTTCCTTCTGAACAAGTGTTACTGTTTTCTGCACAAAAGCGATTCTGCGAAGCAATGTGAACACTTCTGCTTCCCAGGCACAGAGAAGGTGCTAGCAAGGAATTCTCTGCCTGCCTTTCCCCAGTGCTCTGCAAGCTCTCCAGGACAACATAAAATCTGGGGCTCTGTGCTTTCTTTCGTTCTGAACAAGTGTTACTGTTTTCTGCACACAAGCGATTCTGCGAAACAATGTGAACAGGTACAGAGAAGGTGCTATCAGGGAATTCTCTGCCTGCCTTTCCCCAGTGCTCTGCAAGCTCTCCAGGACAACATAGAATCTGGGGCTCTGTGCTTTCTTTCCTTCTGAACAAGTGTTAGTGTTTTCTGCACAAAAGCGATTCTTGCGAAGCAATGTGAACACTTCTGCTTCCCAGGCACAGAGAAGGTGCTAGCAGGGAATTCTCTGCCTGCCTTTCCCCAGTGCTCTGCAAGCTCTCCAGGACAACAGCAAATCTGGGGCTCTGTGCTTTCTTTCGTTCTGAACAAGTGTTACTGTTTTCTGCACAAAAGCAATTCTGCGAAGCAATGTGAACAGGCACAGAGAAGGTGCTATCAGGGAATTCTCTGCCTGCCTTTCCCCAGTGCTCTGCAAGCTCTCCAGGACAACATAAAATCTGGGGCTCTGTGCTTTCTTTCCTTCTGAACAAGTGTTACTGTTTTCTGCACAAAAGCGATTCTTGCGAAGCAATGTGAACACTTGGTTCCCAGGCACAGAGAAGGTGCTAGCAGGGAATTCTCTGCCTGCCTTTCCCCAGTGCTCTGCAAGCTCTCCAGGACAACATAAAATCTGGGGCTCTGTGCTTTCTTTCCTTCTGAACAAGTGTTACTGTTTTCTGCACAAAAGCGATTCTGCGAAGCAATGTGAACACTTCTGCTTCCCAGGCACAGAGAAGGTGCTAGCAAGGAATTCTCTGCCTGCCTTTCCCCAGTGCTCTGCAAGCTCTCCAGGACAACATAAAATCTGGGGCTCTGTGCTTTCTTTCCTTCTGAACAAGTGTTACTGTTTTCTGCACAAAAGCGATTCTGCGAAGCAATGTGAACAGGCACAGAGAAGGTGCTATCAGGGAATTCTCTGCCTGCCTTTCCCCAGTGCTCTGCAAGCTCTCCAGGACAACATAGAATCTGGGGCTCTGTGCTTTCTTTCGTTCTGAACAAGTGTTAATGTTTTCTGCACAAAAGCGATTCTGCGAAGCAATGTGAACAGGCACAGAGAAGGTGCTAGCAGGGAATTCTCTGCCTGCCTTTCCCCAGTGCTCTGCAAGCTCTCCAGGACAACATAGAATCTGGGGCTCTGTGCTTTCTTTCGTTCTGAACAAGTGTTAGTGTTTTCTGCACAAAAGCGATTCTGCGAAGCAATGTGAACACTTCTGCTTCCCAGGCACAGAGAAGGTGCTAGCAAGGAATTCTCTTCCTGCCTTTCCCCAGTGCTCTGCAAGCTCTCCAGGACAACATAAAATCTGGGGCTCTGTGCTTTCTTTCCTTCTGAACAAGTGTTAGTGTTTTCTGCACAAAAGCGATTCTGCGAAGCAATGTGAACACTTCTGCTTCCCAGGCACAGAGAAGGTGCTAGCAGGGAATTCTCTGCCTGCCTTTCCCCAGTGCTCTGCAAGCTCTCCAGGACAACATAAAATCTGGGGCTCTGTGCTTTCTTTCCTTCTGAACAAGTGTTACTGTTTTCTGCACAAAAGCGATTCTGCGAAGCAATGTGAACAGGCACAGAGAAGGTGCTAGCAGGGAATTCTCTGCCTGCCTTTCCCCAGTGCTCTGCAAGCTCTCCAGGACAACATAGAATCTGGGGCTCTGTGCTTTCTTTAGTTCTGAACAAGTGTTACTGTTTTCTGCACAAAAGCGATTCTTGCGAAGCAATGTGAACAGGCACAGAGAAGGTGCTATCAGGGAATTCTCTGCCTGCCTTTCCCCAGTGCTCTGCAAGCTCTCCAGGACAACATAGAATCTGGGGCTCTGTGCTTTCTTTCCTTCTGAACAACAGTTACTGTTTTCTGCACAAAAGCGATTCTGCGAAGCAATGTGAACACTTCTGCTTCCCAGGCACAGAGAAGGTGCTAGCAGGGAATTCTCTGCCTGCCTTTCCCCAGTGCTCTGCAATCTCTCCAGGACAACATAAAATCTGGGGCTCTGTGCTTTCTTTCCTTCTGAACAAGTGTTACTGTTTTCTGCACAAAAGCGATTCTTGCGAAGCAATGTGAACACTTGGTTCCCAGGCACAGAGAAGGTGCTATCAGGGAATTCTCTGCCTGCCTTTCCCCAGTGCTCTGCAAGCTCTCCAGGACAACATAGAATCTGGGGCTCTGTGCTTTCTTTCCTTCTGAACAAGTGTTAGTGTTTTCTGCACAAAAGCGATTCTTGCGAAGCAATGTGAACACTTCTGCTTCCCAGGCACAGAGAAGGTACTAGCAGGGAATTCTCTGCCTGCCTTTCCCCAGTGCTCTGCAAGCTCTCCAGGACAACATAGAATCTGGGGCTCTGTGCTTTCTTTCCTTCTGAACAAGTGTTACTGTTTTCTGCACAAAAGCAATTCTGCGAAGCAATGTGAACAGGCACAGAGAAGGTGCTATCAGGGAATTCTCTGCCTGCCTTTCCCCAGTGCTCTGCAAGCTCTCCAGGACAACATAAAATCTGGGGCTCTGTGCTTTCTTTCCTTCTGAACAAGTGTTACTGTTTTCTGCACAAAAGCGATTCTGCGAAGCAATGTGAACACTTCTGCTTCCCAGGCACAGAGAAGGTGCTAGCAAGGAATTCTCTGCCTGCCTTTCCCCAGTGCTCTGCAAGCTCTCCAGGACAACATAAAATCTGGGGCTCTGTGCTTTCTTTCCTTCTGAACAAGTGTTACTGTTTTCTGCACAAAAGCGATTCTGCGAAGCAATGTGAACAGGCACAGAGAAGGTGCTATCAGGGAATTCTCTGCCTGCCTTTCCCCAGTGCTCTGCAAGCTCTCCAGGACAACATAAAATCTGGGGCTCTGTGCTTTCTTTCCTTCTGAACAAGTGTTACTGTTTTCTGCACAAAAGCGATTCTTGCGAAGCAATGTGAACACTTCTGCTTCCCAGGCACAGAGAAGGTGCTATCAGGGAATTCTCTGCCTGCCTTTCCCCAGTGCTCTGCAAGCTCTCCAGGACAACATAGAATCTGGGGCTCTGTGCTTTCTTTCCTTCTGAACAAGTGTTACTGTTTTCTGCACAAAAGCGATTCTTGCGAAGCAATGTGAACACTTCTGCTTCCCAGGCACAGAGAAGGTGCTATCAGGGAATTCTCTGCCTGCCTTTCCCCAGTGCTCTGCAAGCTCTCCAGGACAACATAAAATCTGGGGCTCTGTGCTTTCTTTTGTTCTGAACAAGTGTTACTGTTTTCTGCACAAAAGCGATTCTGCGAAGCAATGTGAACAGGCACAGAGAAGGTGCTATCAGGGAATTCTCTGCCTGCCTTTCCCCAGTGCTCTGCAAGCTCTCCAGGACAACATAGAATCTGGGGCTCTGTGCTTTCTTTCCTTCTGAACAAGTGTTAGTGTTTTCTGCACAAAAGCGATTCTTGCGAAGCAATGTGAACACTTCTGCTTCCCAGGCACAGAGAAGGTGCTAGCAGGGAATTCTCTGCCTGCCTTTCCCCAGTGCTCTGCAAGCTCTCCAGGACAACATAGAATCTGGGGCTCTGTGCTTTCTTTCCTTCTGAACAAGTGTTACTGTTTTCTGCACAAAAGCGATTCTGCGAAGCAATGTGAACACTTCTGCTTCCCAGGGACAGAGAAGGTGCTAGCAAGGAATTCTCTGTCTGCCTTTCCCCAGTGCTCTGCAAGCTCTCCAGGACAACATAAAATCTGGGGCTCTGTGCTTTCTTTCCTTCTGAACAAGTGTTAGTGTTTTCTGCACAAAAGCGATTCTGCGAAGCAATGTGAACACTTCTGCTTCCCAGGCACAGAGAAGGTGCTAGCAAGGAATTCTCTGCCTGCCTTTCCCCAGTGCTCTGCAAGCTCTCCAGGACAACATAGAATCTGGGGCTCTGTGCTTTCTTTCCTTCTGAACAAGTGTTAGTGTTTTCTGCACAAAAGCGATTCTTGCGAAGCAATGTGAACACTTCTGCTTCCCAGGCACAGAGGAGGTACTAGCAGGGAATTCTCTGCCTGCCTTTCCCCAGTGCTCTGCAAGCTCTCCAGGACAACATAGAATCTGGGGCTCTGTGCTTTCTTTCCTTCTGAACAAGTGTTACTGTTTTCTGCACAAAAGCAATTCTGCGAAGCAATGTGAACAGGCACAGAGAAGGTGCTATCAGGGAATTCTCTGCCTGCCTTTCCCCAGTGCTCTGCAAGCTCTCCAGGACAACATAAAATCTGGGGCTCTGTGCTTTCTTTCCTTCTGAACAAGTGTTACTGTTTTCTGCACAAAAGCGATTCTGCGAAGCAATGTGAACACTTCTGCTTCCCAGGCACAGAGAAGGTGCTAGCAAGGAATTCTCTGCCTGCCTTTCCCCAGTGCTCTGCAAGCTCTCCAGGACAACATAAAATCTGGGGCTCTGTGCTTTCTTTCGTTCTGAACAAGTGTTACTGTTTTCTGCACACAAGCGATTCTGCGAAACAATGTGAACAGGTACAGAGAAGGTGCTATCAGGGAATTCTCTGCCTGCCTTTCCCCAGTGCTCTGCAAGCTCTCCAGGACAACATAGAATCTGGGGCTCTGTGCTTTCTTTCCTTCTGAACAAGTGTTAGTGTTTTCTGCACAAAAGCGATTCTTGCGAAGCAATGTGAACACTTCTGCTTCCCAGGCACAGAGAAGGTGCTAGCAGGGAATTCTCTGCCTGCCTTTCCCCAGTGCTCTGCAAGCTCTCCAGGACAACAGCAAATCTGGGGCTCTGTGCTTTCTTTCGTTCTGAACAAGTGTTACTGTTTTCTGCACAAAAGCAATTCTGCGAAGCAATGTGAACAGGCACAGAGAAGGTGCTATCAGGGAATTCTCTGCCTGCCTTTCCCCAGTGCTCTGCAAGCTCTCCAGGACAACATAAAATCTGGGGCTCTGTGCTTTCTTTCCTTCTGAACAAGTGTTACTGTTTTCTGCACAAAAGCGATTCTTGCGAAGCAATGTGAACACTTGGTTCCCAGGCACAGAGAAGGTGCTAGCAGGGAATTCTCTGCCTGCCTTTCCCCAGTGCTCTGCAAGCTCTCCAGGACAACATAAAATCTGGGGCTCTGTGCTTTCTTTCCTTCTGAACAAGTGTTACTGTTTTCTGCACAAAAGCGATTCTGCGAAGCAATGTGAACACTTCTGCTTCCCAGGCACAGAGAAGGTGCTAGCAAGGAATTCTCTGCCTGCCTTTCCCCAGTGCTCTGCAAGCTCTCCAGGACAACATAAAATCTGGGGCTCTGTGCTTTCTTTCCTTCTGAACAAGTGTTACTGTTTTCTGCACAAAAGCGATTCTGCGAAGCAATGTGAACAGGCACAGAGAAGGTGCTATCAGGGAATTCTCTGCCTGCCTTTCCCCAGTGCTCTGCAAGCTCTCCAGGACAACATAGAATCTGGGGCTCTGTGCTTTCTTTCGTTCTGAACAAGTGTTAATGTTTTCTGCACAAAAGCGATTCTGCGAAGCAATGTGAACAGGCACAGAGAAGGTGCTAGCAGGGAATTCTCTGCCTGCCTTTCCCCAGTGCTCTGCAAGCTCTCCAGGACAACATAGAATCTGGGGCTCTGTGCTTTCTTTCGTTCTGAACAAGTGTTAGTGTTTTCTGCACAAAAGCGATTCTGCGAAGCAATGTGAACACTTCTGCTTCCCAGGCACAGAGAAGGTGCTAGCAAGGAATTCTCTTCCTGCCTTTCCCCAGTGCTCTGCAAGCTCTCCAGGACAACATAAAATCTGGGGCTCTGTGCTTTCTTTCCTTCTGAACAAGTGTTAGTGTTTTCTGCACAAAAGCGATTCTGCGAAGCAATGTGAACACTTCTGCTTCCCAGGCACAGAGAAGGTGCTAGCAGGGAATTCTCTGCCTGCCTTTCCCCAGTGCTCTGCAAGCTCTCCAGGACAACATAAAATCTGGGGCTCTGTGCTTTCTTTCCTTCTGAACAAGTGTTACTGTTTTCTGCACAAAAGCGATTCTGCGAAGCAATGTGAACAGGCACAGAGAAGGTGCTAGCAGGGAATTCTCTGCCTGCCTTTCCCCAGTGCTCTGCAAGCTCTCCAGGACAACATAGAATCTGGGGCTCTGTGCTTTCTTTAGTTCTGAACAAGTGTTACTGTTTTCTGCACAAAAGCGATTCTTGCGAAGCAATGTGAACAGGCACAGAGAAGGTGCTATCAGGGAATTCTCTGCCTGCCTTTCCCCAGTGCTCTGCAAGCTCTCCAGGACAACATAGAATCTGGGGCTCTGTGCTTTCTTTCCTTCTGAACAACAGTTACTGTTTTCTGCACAAAAGCGATTCTGCGAAGCAATGTGAACACTTCTGCTTCCCAGGCACAGAGAAGGTGCTAGCAGGGAATTCTCTGCCTGCCTTTCCCCAGTGCTCTGCAATCTCTCCAGGACAACATAAAATCTGGGGCTCTGTGCTTTCTTTCCTTCTGAACAAGTGTTACTGTTTTCTGCACAAAAGCGATTCTTGCGAAGCAATGTGAACACTTCTGCTTCCCAGGCACAGAGAAGGTGCTAGCAAGGAATTCTCTTCCTGCCTTTCCCCAGTGCTCTGCAAGCTCTCCAGGACAACATAGAATCTGGGGCTCTGTGCTTTCTTTCCTTCTGAACAAGTGTTACTGTTTTCTGCACAAAAGCGATTCTGCGAAGCAATGTGAACACTTCTCCTTCCCAGGCACAGAAAAGGCGCTAGCAGGGAATTCTCTGCCTGCCTTTCCCCAGTGCTCTGCAAGCTCTCCAGTACAACATAGAATCTGGGGCTCTGTGCTTTCTTTCGTTCTGAACAAGTGTTACTGTTTTCTGCACAAAAGTGATTCTGCGAAGCAATGTGAACAGGCACAGAGAAGGTGCTATCAGGGAATTCTCTGCCTGCCTTTCCCCAGTGCTCTGCAAGCTCTCCAGGACAACATAGAATCTGGGGCTCTGTGCTTTCTTTCGTTCTGAACAACTGTTACTGTTTTCTGCACAAAAGCGATTCTTGCGAAGCAATGTGAACACTTCTGCTTCCCAGGCACAGAGAAGGTGCTAGCAGGGAATTCTCTGCCTGCCTTTCCCCAGTGCTCTGCAAGCTCTCCAGGACAACATAGAATCTGGGGCTCTGTGCTTTATTTAGTTCTGAACAAGTGTTACTGTTTTCTGCACAAAAGCGATTCTTGCGAAGCAATGTGAACAGGCACAGAGAAGGTGCTATCAGGGAATTCTCTGCCTGCCTTTCCCCAGTGCTCTGCAAGCTCTCCAGGACAACATAGAATCTGGGGCTCTGTGCTTTCTTTCCTTCTGAACAAGTGTTACTGTTTTCTGCACAAAAGCGATTCTGCGAAGCAATGTGAACACTTCTGCTTCCCAGGCACAGAGAAGGTGCTATCGGGGAATTCTCTGCCTGCCTTTCCCCAGTGCTCTGCAAGCTCTCCAGGACAACATAGAATCTGGGGCTCTGTGCTTTCTTTAGTTCTGAACAAGTGTTACTGTTTTCTGCACAAAAGCGATTCTTGCGAAGCAATGTGAACAGGCACAGAGAAGGTGCTATCAGGGAATTCTCTGCCTGCCTTTCCCCAGTGCTCTGCAAGCTCTCCAGGACAACATAGAATCTGGGGCTCTGTGCTTTCTTTCGTTCTGAACAACTGTTACTGTTTTCTGCACAAAAGCGATTCTTGCGAAGCAATGTGAACACTTCTGCTTCCCAGGCACAGAGAAGGTGCTATCAGGGAATTCTCTGCCTGCCTTTCCCCAGTGCTCTGCAAGCTCTCCAGGACAACATAAAATCTGGGGCTCTGTGCTTTCTTTCCTTCTGAACAAGTGTTACTGTTTTCTGCACAAAAGCGATTCTTGCGAAGCAATGTGAACACTTGGTTCCCAGGCACAGAGAAGGTGCTATCAGGGAATTCTCTGCCTGCCTTTCCCCAGTGCTCTGCAAGCTCTCCAGGACAACATAGAATCTGGGGCTCTGTGCTTTCTTTCCTTCTGAACAAGTGTTAGTGTTTTCTGCACAAAAGCGATTCTTGCGAAGCAATGTGAACACTTCTGCTTCCCAGGCACAGAGAAGGTGCTAGCAGGGAATTCTCTGCCTGCCTTTCCCCAGTGCTCTGCAAGCTCTCCAGGACAACATAGAATCTGGGGTTCTGTGCTTTCTTTAGTTCTGAACAAGTGTTACTGTTTTCTGCACAAAAGCGATTCTTGCGAAGCAATGTGAACAGGCACAGAGAAGGTGCTATCAGGGAATTCTCTGCCTGCCTTTCCCCAGTGCTCTGCAAGCTCTCCAGGACAACATAGAATCTGGGGCTCTGTGCTTTCTTTCCTTCTGAACAAGTGTTACTGTTTTCTGCACAAAAGCGATTCTGCGAAGCAATGTGAACACTTCTGCTTCCCAGGCACAGAGAAGGTGCTAGCAGGGAATTCTCTGCCTGCCTTTCCCCAATGCTCTGCAAGCTCTCCAGGACAACATAAAATCTGGGGCTCTGTGCTTTCTTTCCTTCTGAACAAGTGTTACTGTTTTCTGCACAAAAGCGATTCTTGCGAAGCAATGTGAACACTTCTGCTTCCCAGGCACAGAGAAGGTGCTATCAGGGAATTCTCTGCCTGCCTTTCCCCAGTGCTCTGCAAGCTCTCCAGGACAACATAGAATCTGGGGCTCTGTGCTTTCTTTCCTTCTGAACAAGTGTTACTGTTTTCTGCACAAAAGCGATTCTGCGAAGCAATGTGAACAGGCACAGAGAAGGTGCTATCAGGGAATTCTCTGCCTGCCTTTCCCCAGTGCTCTGCAAGCTCTCCAGGACAACATAGAATCTGGGGCTCTGTGCTTTCTTTCGTTCTGAACAACTGTTACTGTTTTCTGCACAAAAGCGATTCTTGCGAAGCAATGTGAACACTTCTGCTTCCCAGGCACAGAGAAGGTGCTATCAGGGAATTCTCTGCCTGCCTTTCCCCAGTGCTCTGCAAGCTCTCCAGGACAACATAGAATCTTGTGCTCTGTGCTTTATTTCCTTCTGAACAAGTGTTAGTGTTTTCTGCACAAAAGCGATTCTGCGAAGCAATGTGAACAGGCACAGAGAAGGTGCTATCAGGGAATTCTCTGCCTGCCTTTCCCCAGTGCTCTGCAAGCTCTCCAGGACAACATAAAATCTGGGGCTCTGTGCTTTCTTTCCTTCTGAACAAGTGTTACTGTTTTCTGCACAAAAGCGATTCTTGCGAAGCAATGTGAACACTTCTGCTTCCCAGGCACAGAGAAGGTGCTAGCAGGGAATTCTCTGCCTGCCTTTCCCCAGTGCTCTGCAAGCTCTCCAGGACAACATAAAATCTGGGGCTCTGTGCTTTCTTTCCTTCTGAACAAGTGTTACTGTTTTCTGCACAAAAGCGATTCTTGCGAAGCAATGTGAACAGGCACAGAGAAGGTGCTATCAGGGAATTCTCTGCCTGCCTTTCCCCAGTGCTCTGCAAGCTCTCCAGGACAACATAGAATCTGGGGCTCTGTGCTTTCTTTCCTTCTGAACAAGTGTTAGTGTTTTCTGCACAAAAGCGATTCTGCGAAGCAATGTGAACACTTCTGCTTCCCAGGCACAGAGAAGGTGCTAGCAGGGAATTCTCTGCCTGCCTTTCCCCAATGCTCTGCAAGCTCTCCAGGACAACATAGAATCTGGGGCTCTGTGCTTTCTTTCCTTCTGAACAAGTGTTACTGTTTTCTGCACAAAAGCGATTCTGCGAAGCAATGTGAACACTTCTGCTTCCCAGGCACAGAGAAGGTGCTAGCAAGGAATTCTCTGCCTGCCTTTCCCCAGTGCTCTGCAAGCTCTCCAGGACAACATAGAATCTGGGGCTCTGTGCTTTCTTTCGTTCTGAACAAGTGTTAATGTTTTCTGCACAAAAGCGATTCTGCGAAGCAATGTGAACAGGCACAGAGAAGGTGCTATCAGGGAATTCTCTGCCTGCCTTTCCCCAGTGCTCTGCAAGCTCTCCAGGACAACATAGAATCTGGGGCTCTGTGCTTTCTTTCGTTCTGAACAAGTGTTAGTGTTTTCTGCACAAAAGCGATTCTGCGAAGCAATGTGAACACTTCTGCTTCCCAGGCACAGAGAAGGTGCTAGCAAGGAATTCTCTTCCTGCCTTTCCCCAGTGCTCTGCAAGCTCTCCAGGACAACATAAAATCTGGGGCTCTGTGCTTTCTTTCCTTCTGAACAAGTGTTAGTGTTTTCTGCACAAAAGCGATTCTGCGAAGCAATGTGAACACTTCTGCTTCCCAGGCACAGAGAAGGTGCTAGCAGGGAATTCTCTGCCTGCCTTTCCCCAGTGCTCTGCAAGCTCTCCAGGACAACATAAAATCTGGGGCTCTGTGCTTTCTTTCCTTCTGAACAAGTGTTACTGTTTTCTGCACAAAAGCGATTCTGCGAAGCAATGTGAACAGGCACAGAGAAGGTGCTAGCAGGGAATTCTCTGCCTGCCTTTCCCCAGTGCTCTGCAAGCTCTCCAGGACAACATAGAATCTGGGGCTCTGTGCTTTCTTTAGTTCTGAACAAGTGTTACTGTTTTCTGCACAAAAGCGATTCTTGCGAAGCAATGTGAACAGGCACAGAGAAGGTGCTATCAGGGAATTCTCTGCCTGCCTTTCCCCAGTGCTCTGCAAGCTCTCCAGGACAACATAGAATCTGGGGCTCTGTGCTTTCTTTCCTTCTGAACAACAGTTACTGTTTTCTGCACAAAAGCGATTCTGCGAAGCAATGTGAACACTTCTGCTTCCCAGGCACAGAGAAGGTGCTAGCAGGGAATTCTCTGCCTGCCTTTCCCCAGTGCTCTGCAATCTCTCCAGGACAACATAAAATCTGGGGCTCTGTGCTTTCTTTCCTTCTGAACAAGTGTTACTGTTTTCTGCACAAAAGCGATTCTTGCGAAGCAATGTGAACACTTCTGCTTCCCAGGCACAGAGAAGGTGCTAGCAAGGAATTCTCTTCCTGCCTTTCCCCAGTGCTCTGCAAGCTCTCCAGGACAACATAGAATCTGGGGCTCTGTGCTTTCTTTCCTTCTGAACAAGTGTTACTGTTTTCTGCACAAAAGCGATTCTGCGAAGCAATGTGAACACTTCTCCTTCCCAGGCACAGAAAAGGCGCTAGCAGGGAATTCTCTGCCTGCCTTTCCCCAGTGCTCTGCAAGCTCTCCAGTACAACATAGAATCTGGGGCTCTGTGCTTTCTTTCGTTCTGAACAAGTGTTACTGTTTTCTGCACAAAAGTGATTCTGCGAAGCAATGTGAACAGGCACAGAGAAGGTGCTATCAGGGAATTCTCTGCCTGCCTTTCCCCAGTGCTCTGCAAGCTCTCCAGGACAACATAGAATCTGGGGCTCTGTGCTTTCTTTCGTTCTGAACAACTGTTACTGTTTTCTGCACAAAAGCGATTCTTGCGAAGCAATGTGAACACTTCTGCTTCCCAGGCACAGAGAAGGTGCTAGCAGGGAATTCTCTGCCTGCCTTTCCCCAGTGCTCTGCAAGCTCTCCAGGACAACATAGAATCTGGGGCTCTGTGCTTTCTTTAGTTCTGAACAAGTGTTACTGTTTTCTGCACAAAAGCGATTCTTGCGAAGCAATGTGAACAGGCACAGAGAAGGTGCTATCAGGGAATTCTCTGCCTGCCTTTCCCCAGTGCTCTGCAAGCTCTCCAGGACAACATAGAATCTGGGGCTCTGTGCTTTCTTTCCTTCTGAACAAGTGTTACTGTTTTCTGCACAAAAGCGATTCTGCGAAGCAATGTGAACACTTCTGCTTCCCAGGCACAGAGAAGGTGCTATCGGGGAATTCTCTGCCTGCCTTTCCCCAGTGCTCTGCAAGCTCTCCAGGACAACATAGAATCTGGGGCTCTGTGCTTTCTTTAGTTCTGAACAAGTGTTACTGTTTTCTGCACAAAAGCGATTCTGCGAAGCAATGTGAACAGGCACAGAGAAGGTGCTATCAGGGAATTCTCTGCCTGCCTTTCCCCAGTGCTCTGCAAGCTCTCCAGGACAACATAGAATCTGGGGCTCTGTGCTTTCTTTCGTTCTGAACAACTGTTACTGTTTTCTGCACAAAAGCGATTCTTGCGAAGCAATGTGAACACTTCTGCTTCCCAGGCACAGAGAAGGTGCTATCAGGGAATTCTCTGCCTGCCTTTCCCCAGTGCTCTGCAAGCTCTCCAGGACAACATAAAATCTGGGGCTCTGTGCTTTCTTTCCTTCTGAACAAGTGTTACTGTTTTCTGCACAAAAGCGATTCTTGCGAAGCAATGTGAACACTTGGTTCCCAGGCACAGAGAAGGTGCTATCAGGGAATTCTCTGCCTGCCTTTCCCCAGTGCTCTGCAAGCTCTCCAGGACAACATAGAATCTGGGGCTCTGTGCTTTCTTTCCTTCTGAACAAGTGTTAGTGTTTTCTGCACAAAAGCGATTCTTGCGAAGCAATGTGAACACTTCTGCTTCCCAGGCACAGAGAAGGTGCTAGCAGGGAATTCTCTGCCTGCCTTTCCCCAGTGCTCTGCAAGCTCTCCAGGACAACATAGAATCTGGGGTTCTGTGCTTTCTTTAGTTCTGAACAAGTGTTACTGTTTTCTGCACAAAAGCGATTCTTGCGAAGCAATGTGAACAGGCACAGAGAAGGTGCTATCAGGGAATTCTCTGCCTGCCTTTCCCCAGTGCTCTGCAAGCTCTCCAGGACAACATAGAATCTGGGGCTCTGTGCTTTCTTTCCTTCTGAACAAGTGTTACTGTTTTCTGCACAAAAGCGATTCTGCGAAGCAATGTGAACACTTCTGCTTCCCAGGCACAGAGAAGGTGCTAGCAGGGAATTCTCTGCCTGCCTTTCCCCAATGCTCTGCAAGCTCTCCAGGACAACATAAAATCTGGGGCTCTGTGCTTTCTTTCCTTCTGAACAAGTGTTACTGTTTTCTGCACAAAAGCGATTCTTGCGAAGCAATGTGAACACTTCTGCTTCCCAGGCACAGAGAAGGTGCTATCAGGGAATTCTCTGCCTGCCTTTCCCCAGTGCTCTGCAAGCTCTCCAGGACAACATAGAATCTGGGGCTCTGTGCTTTCTTTCCTTCTGAACAAGTGTTACTGTTTTCTGCACAAAAGCGATTCTGCGAAGCAATGTGAACAGGCACAGAGAAGGTGCTATCAGGGAATTCTCTGCCTGCCTTTCCCCAGTGCTCTGCAAGCTCTCCAGGACAACATAGAATCTGGGGCTCTGTGCTTTCTTTCGTTCTGAACAACTGTTACTGTTTTCTGCACAAAAGCGATTCTTGCGAAGCAATGTGAACACTTCTGCTTCCCAGGCACAGAGAAGGTGCTATCAGGGAATTCTCTGCCTGCCTTTCCCCAGTGCTCTGCAAGCTCTCCAGGACAACATAGAATCTGGTGCTCTGTGCTTTATTTCCTTCTGAACAAGTGTTAGTGTTTTCTGCACAAAAGCGATTCTGCGAAGCAATGTGAACAGGCACAGAGAAGGTGCTATCAGGGAATTCTCTGCCTGCCTTTCCCCAGTGCTCTGCAAGCTCTCCAGGACAACATAAAATCTGGGGCTCTGTGCTTTCTTTCCTTCTGAACAAGTGTTACTGTTTTCTGCACAAAAGCGATTCTTGCGAAGCAATGTGAACACTTCTGCTTCCCAGGCACAGAGAAGGTGCTAGCAGGGAATTCTCTGCCTGCCTTTCCCCAGTGCTCTGCAAGCTCTCCAGGACAACATAAAATCTGGGGCTCTGTGCTTTCTTTCCTTCTGAACAAGTGTTACTGTTTTCTGCACAAAAGCGATTCTTGCGAAGCAATGTGAACAGGCACAGAGAAGGTGCTATCAGGGAATTCTCTGCCTGCCTTTCCCCAGTGCTCTGCAAGCTCTCCAGGACAACATAGAATCTGGGGCTCTGTGCTTTCTTTCCTTCTGAACAAGTGTTAGTGTTTTCTGCACAAAAGCGATTCTGCGAAGCAATGTGAACACTTCTGCTTCCCAGGCACAGAGAAGGTGCTAGCAGGGAATTCTCTGCCTGCCTTTCCCCAATGCTCTGCAAGCTCTCCAGGACAACATAGAATCTGGGGCTCTGTGCTTTCTTTCCTTCTGAACAAGTGTTACTGTTTTCTGCACAAAAGCGATTCTGCGAAGCAATGTGAACACTTCTGCTTCCCAGGCACAGAGAAGGTGCTAGCAAGGAATTCTCTGCCTGCCTTTCCCCAGTGCTCTGCAAGCTCTCCAGGACAACATAGAATCTGGGGCTCTGTGCTTTCTTTCGTTCTGAACAAGTGATACTGTTTTCTGCACAAAAGCGATTCTGCGAAGCAATGTGAACAGGCACAGAGAAGGTGCTATCAGGGAATTCTCTGCCTGCCTTTCCCCAGTGCTCTGCAAGCTCTCCAGGACAACATAAAATCTGGGGCTCTGTGCTTTCTTTCCTTCTGAACAAGTGTTAGTGTTTTCTGCACAAAAGCGATTCTTGCGAAGCAATGTGAACACTTCTGCTTCCCAGGCACAGAGAAGGTGCTAGCAAGGAATTCTCTGCCTGCCTTTCCCCAGTGCTCTGCAAGCTCTCCAGGACAACATAAAATCTGGGGCTCTGTGCTTTCTTTCGTTCTGAACAAGTGTTACTGTTTTCTGCACAAAAGCGATTCTGCGAAGCAATGTGAACACTTCTGCTTCCCAGGCACAGAGAAGGTGCTAGCAAGGAATTCTCTGCCTGCCTTTCCCCAGTGCTCTGCAAGCTCTCCAGGACAACAGCAAATCTGGGGCTCTGTGCTTTCTTTCCTTCTGAAAAAGTGTTACTGTTTTCTGCACAAAAGCGATTCTGCGAAGCAATGTGAACAGGCACAGAGAAGGTGCTATCAGGGAATTCTCTGCCTGCCTTTCCCCAGTGCTCTGCAAGCTCTCCAGGACAACATAAAATCTGGGGCTCTGTGCTTTCTTTCCTTCTGAACAAGTGTTACTGTTTTCTGCACAAAAGCGACACTTGCGAAGCAATGTGAACACTTCTGCTTCCCAGGCACAGAGAAGGTGCTAGCAGGGAATTCTCTGCCTGCCTTTCCCCAGTGCTCTGCAAGCTCTCCAGGACAACATAAAATCTGGGGCTCTGTGCTTTCTTTCCTTCTGAACAAGTGTTACTGTTTTCTGCACAAAAGCGATTCTGCGAAGCAATGTGAACACTTCTGCTTCCCAGGCACAGAGAAGGTGCTAGCAAGGAATTCTCTGCCTGCCTTTCCCCAGTGCTCTGCAAGCTCTCCAGGACAACATAAAATCTGGGGCTCTGTGCTTTCTTTCCTTCTGAACAAGTGTTACTGTTTTCTGCACAAAAGCGATTCTGCGAAACAATGTGAACACTTCTGCTTCCCAGGCACAGAGAAGGTGCTAGCAAGGAATTCTCTGCCTGCCTTTCCCCAGTGCTCTGCAAGCTCTCCAGGACAACATAGAATCTGGGGCTCTGTGCTTTCTTTCCTTCTGAACAAGTGTTACTGTTTTCTGCACAAAAGCGATTCTGCGAAGCAATGTGAACAGGCACAGAGAAGGTGCTAGCAGGGAATTCTCTGCCTGCCTTTCCCCAGTGCTCTGCAAGCTCTCCAGGGCAACATAAAATCTGGGGCTCTGTGCTTTCTTTCCTTCTGAACAAGTGTTACTGTTTTCTGCACAAAAGCGATTCTTGCGAAGCAATGTGAACACTTCTGCTTCCCAGGCACAGAGAAGGTGCTAGCAGGGAATTCTCTGCCTGCCTTTCCCCAGTGCTCTGCAAGCTCTCCAGGACAACATAGAATCTGGGGCTCTGTGCTTTCTTTCGTTCTGAACAAGTGTTACTGTTTTCTGCACAAAAGCGATTCTGCGAAGCAATGTGAACAGGCACAGAGAAGGTGCTATCAGGGAATTCTCTGCCTGTCTTTCCCCAGTGCTCTGCAAGCTCTCCAGGACAACATAGAATCTGGGGCTCTGTGCTTTCTTTCCTTCTGAACAAGTGTTAGTGTTTTCTGCACAAAAGCGATTCTTGCGAAGCAATGTGAACACTTCTGCTTCCCAGGCACAGAGAAGGTACTAGCAGGGAATTCTCTGCCTGCCTTTCCCCAGTGCTCTGCAAGCTCTCCAGGACAACATAGAATCTGGGGCTCTGTGCTTTCTTTCGTTCTGAACAAGTGTTACTGTTTTCTGCACAAAAGCAATTCTGCGAAGCAATGTGAACAGGCACAGAGAAGGTGCTATCAGGGAATTCTCTGCCTGCCTTTCCCCAGTGCTCTGCAAGCTCTCCAGGACAACATAAAATCTGGGGCTCTGTGCTTTCTTTCCTTCTGAACAAGTGTTACTGTTTTCTGCACAAAAGCGATTCTTGCGAAGCAATGTGAACACTTCTGCTTCCCAGGCACAGAGAAGGTGCTATCAGGGAATTCTCTGCCTGCCTTTCCCCAGTGCTCTGCAAGCTCTCCAGGACAACATAGAATCTGGGGCTCTGTGCTTTCTTTCCTTCTGAACAAGTGTTACTGTTTTCTGCACAAAAGCGATTCTGCGAAGCAATGTGAACAGGCACAGAGAAGGTGCTATCAGGGAATTCTCTGCCTGCCTTTCCCCAGTGCTCTGCAAGCTCTCCAGGACAACATAGAATCTGGGGCTCTGTGCTTTCTTTCGTTCTGAACAACTGTTACTGTTTTCTGCACAAAAGCGATTCTTGCGAAGCAATGTGAACACTTCTGCTTCCCAGGCACAGAGAAGGTGCTAGCAGGGAATTCTCTGCCTGCCTTTCCCCAGTGCTCTGCAAGCTCTCCAGGACAACATAGAATCTGGGGCTCTGTGCTTTATTTAGTTCTGAACAAGTGTTACTGTTTTCTGCACAAAAGCGATTCTTGCGAAGCAATGTGAACAGGCACAGAGAAGGTGCTATCAGGGAATTCTCTGCCTGCCTTTCCCCAGTGCTCTGCAAGCTCTCCAGGACAACATAGAATCTGGGGTTCTGTGCTTTCTTTCCTTCTGAAGAAGTGTTACTGTTTTCTGCACAAAAGCGATTCTGCGAAGCAATGTGAACACTTCTGCTTCCCAGGCACAGAGAAGGTGCTAGCAGGGAATTCTCTGCCTGCCTTTCCCCAATGCTCTGCAAGCTCTCCAGGACAACATAGAATCTGGGGCTCTGTGCTTTCTTTCCTTCTGAACAAGTGTTACTGTTTTCTGCACAAAAGCGATTCTGCGAAGCAATGTGAACACTTCTGCTTCCCAGGCACAGAGAAGGTGCTAGCAGGGAATTCTCTGCCTGACTTTCCCCAGTGCTCTGCAAGCTCTCCAGGACAACATAGAATCTGGGGCTCTGTGCTTTCTTTCGTTCTGAACAAGTGATACTGTTTTCTGCACAAAAGCGATTCTGCGAAGCAATGTGAACAGGCACAGAGAAGGTGCTAGCAGGGAATTCTCTGCCTGCCTTTCCCCAGTGCTCTGCAAGCTCTCCAGGACAACATAGAATCTGGGGCTCTGTGCTTTCTTTCGTTCTGAACAACTGTTACTGTTTTCTGCACAAAAGCGATTCTGCGAAGCAATGTGAACACTTCTGCTTCCCAGGCACAGAGAAGGTGCTAGCAGGGAATTCTCTGCCTGCCTTTCCCCAGTGCTCTGCAAGCTCTCCAGGACAACATAGAATCTGGGGCTCTGTGCTTTCTTTCGTTCTGAACAAGTGTTACTGTTTTCTGCACAAAAGCGATTCTGCGAAGCAATGTGAACAGGCACAGAGAAGGTGCTATCAGGGAATTCTCTGCCTGCCTTTCCCCAGTGCTCTGCAAGCTCTCCAGGACAACATAAAATCTGGGGCTCTGTGCTTTCTTTCCTTCTGAACAAGTGTTACTGTTTTCTGCACAAAAGCGATTCTTGCGAAGCAATGTGAACACTTCTGCTTCCCAGGCACAGAGAAGGTGCTAGCAAGGAATTCTCTGCCTGCCTTTCCCCAGTGCTCTGCAAGCTCTCCAGGACAACATAAAATCTGGGGCTCTGTGCTTTCTTTCGTTCTGAACAAGTGTTACTGTTTTCTGCACAAAAGCGATTCTGCGAAGCAATGTGAACACTTCTGCTTCCCAGGCACAGAGAAGGTGCTAGCAAGGAATTCTCTGCCTGCCTTTCCCCAGTGCTCTGCAAGCTCTCCAGGACAACAGCAAATCTGGGGCTCTGTGCTTTCTTTCCTTCTGAACAAGTGTTACTGTTTTCTGCACAAAAGCGATTCTGCGAAGCAATGTGAACAGGCACAGAGAAGGTGCTATCAGGGAATTCTCTGCCTGCCTTTCCCCAGTGCTCTGCAAGCTCTCCAGGACAACATAAAATCTGGGGCTCTGTGCTTTCTTTCCTTCTGAACAAGTGTTACTGTTTTCTGCACAAAAGCGACACTTGCGAAGCAATGTGAACACTTCTGCTTCCCAGGCACAGAGAAGGTGCTAGCAGGGAATTCTCTGCCTGCCTTTCCCCAGTGCTCTGCAAGCTCTCCAGGACAACATAAAATCTGGGGCTCTGTGCTTTCTTTCCTTCTGAACAAGTGTTACTGTTTTCTGCACAAAAGCGATTCTGCGAAGCAATGTGAACACTTCTGCTTCCCAGGCACAGAGAAGGTGCTAGCAAGGAATTCTCTGCCTGCCTTTTCCCAGTGCTCTGCAAGCTCTCCAGGACAACATAAAATCTGGGGCTCTGTGCTTTCTTTCCTTCTGAACAAGTGTTACTGTTTTCTGCACAAAAGCGATTCTGCGAAACAATGTGAACACTTCTGCTTCCCAGGCACAGAGAAGGTGCTAGCAAGGAATTCTCTGCCTGCCTTTCCCCAGTGCTCTGCAAGCTCTCCAGGACAACATAGAATCTGGGGCTCTGTGCTTTCTTTCCTTCTGAACAAGTGTTACTGTTTTCTGCACAAAAGCGATTCTGCGAAGCAATGTGAACAGGCACAGAGAAGGTGCTAGCAGGGAATTCTCTGCCTGCCTTTCCCCAGTGCTCTGCAAGCTCTCCAGGGCAACATAAAATCTGGGGCTCTGTGCTTTCTTTCCTTCTGAACAAGTGTTACTGTTTTCTGCACAAAAGCGATTCTTGCGAAGCAATGTGAACACTTCTGCTTCCCAGGCACAGAGAAGGTGCTATCAGGGAATTCTCTGCCTGCCTTTCCCCAGTGCTCTGCAAGCTCTCCAGGACAACATAGAATCTGGGGCTCTGTGCTTTCTTTCGTTCTGAACAAGTGTTACTGTTTTCTGCACAAAAGCGATTCTGCGAAGCAATGTGAACAGGCACAGAGAAGGTGCTATCAGGGAATTCTCTGCCTGTCTTTCCCCAGTGCTCTGCAAGCTCTCCAGGACAACATAGAATCTGGGGCTCTGTGCTTTCTTTCCTTCTGAACAAGTGTTAGTGTTTTCTGCACAAAAGCGATTCTTGCGAAGCAATGTGAACACTTCTGCTTCCCAGGCACAGAGAAGGTACTAGCAGGGAATTCTCTGCCTGCCTTTCCCCAGTGCTCTGCAAGCTCTCCAGGACAACATAGAATCTGGGGCTCTGTGCTTTCTTTCGTTCTGAACAAGTGTTACTGTTTTCTGCACAAAAGCAATTCTGCGAAGCAATGTGAACAGGCACAGAGAAGGTGCTATCAGGGAATTCTCTGCCTGCCTTTCCCCAGTGCTCTGCAAGCTCTCCAGGACAACATAAAATCTGGGGCTCTGTGCTTTCTTTCCTTCTGAACAAGTGTTACTGTTTTCTGCACAAAAGCGATTCTGCGAAGCAATGTGAACACTTCTGCTTCCCAGGCACAGAGAAGGTGCTAGCAAGGAATTCTCTGCCTGCCTTTCCCCAGTGCTGTGCAAGCTCTCCAGGACAACATAGAATCTGGGGCTCTGTGCTTTCTTTCCTTCTGAACAAGTGTTATTGTTTTCTGCACAAAAGCGATACTGCGAAGCAATGTGAACAGGCACAGAGAAGGTGCTATCAGGGAATTCTCTGCCTGCCTTTCCCCAGTGCTCTGCAAGCTCTCCAGGACAACATAAAATCTGGGGCTCTGTGCTTTCTTTCCTTCTGAACAAGTGTTACTGTTTTCTGCACAAAAGCGATTCTTGCGAAGCAATGTGAACACTTCTGCTTCCCAGGCACAGAGAAGGTGCTAGCAAGGAATTCTCTGCCTGCCTTTCCCCAGTGCTCTGCAAGCTCTCCAGGGCAACATAAAATCTGGGGCTCTGTGCTTTCTTTCCTTCTGAACAAGTGTTACTGTTTTCTGCACAAAAGCGATTCTTGCGAAGCAATGTGAACACTTCTGCTTCCCAGGCACAGAGAAGGTGCTATCAGGGAATTCTCTGCCTGCCTTTCCCCAGTGCTCTGCAAGCTCTCCAGGACAACATAGAATCTGGGGCTCTGTGCTTTCTTTCCTTCTGAACAAGTGTTACTGTTTTCTGCACAAAAGCGATTCTGCGAAGCAATGTGAACAGGCACAGAGAAGGTGCTATCAGGGAATTCTCTGCCTGCCTTTCCCCAGTGCTCTGCAAGCTCTCCAGGACAACATAGAATCTGGGGCTCTGTGCTTTCTTTCCTTCTGAACAAGTGTTAGTGTTTTCTGCACAAAAGCGATTCTTGCGAAGCAATGTGAACACTTCTGCTTCCCAGGCACAGAGAAGGTGCTAGCAGGGAATTCTCTGCGTGCCTTTCCCCAGTGCTCTGCAAGCTCTCCAGGACAACATAGAATCTGGGGCTCTGTGCTTTCTTTCCTTCTGAACAAGTGTTACTGTTTTCTGCACAAAAGCGATTCTGCGAAGCAATGTGAACACTTCTGCTTCCCAGGGACAGAGAAGGTGCTAGCAAGGAATTCTCTGCCTGCCTTTCCCCAGTGCTCTGCAAGCTCTCCAGGACAACATAAAATCTGGGGCTCTGTGCTTTCTTTCCTTCTGAACAAGTGTTAGTGTTTTCTGCACAAAAGCGATTCTGCGAAGCAATGTGAACACTTCTGCTTCCCAGGCACAGAGAAGGTGCTAGCAAGGAATTCTCTGCCTGCCTTTCCCCAGTGCTCTGCAAGCTCTCCAGGACAACATAGAATCTGGGGCTCTGTGCTTTCTTTCCTTCTGAACAAGTGTTAGTGTTTTCTGCACAAAAGCGATTCTTGCGAAGCAATGTGAACACTTCTGCTTCCCAGGCACAGAGAAGGTACTAGCAGGGAATTCTCTGCCTGCCTTTCCCCAGTGCTCTGCAAGCTCTCCAGGACAACATAGAATCTGGGGCTCTCTGCTTTCTTTCCTTCTGAACAAGTGTTACTGTTTTCTGCACAAAAGCAATTCTGCGAAGCAATGTGAACAGGCACAGAGAAGGTGCTATCAGGGAATTCTCTGCCTGCCTTTCCCCAGTGCTCTGCAAGCTCTCCAGGACAACATAAAATCTGGGGCTCTGTGCTTTCTTTCCTTCTGAACAAGTGTTACTGTTTTCTGCACAAAAGCGATTCTTGCGAAGCAATGTGAACACTTGGTTCCCAGGCACAGAGAAGGTGCTAGCAGGGAATTCTCTGCCTGCCTTTCCCCAGTGCTCTGCAAGCTCTCCAGGACAACATAAAATCTGGGGCTCTGTGCTTTCTTTCCTTCTGAACAAGTGTTACTGTTTTCTGCACAAAAGCGATTCTGCGAAGCAATGTGAACACTTCTGCTTCCCAGGCACAGAGAAGGTGCTAGCAAGGAATTCTCTGCCTGCCTTTCCCCAGTGCTCTGCAAGCTCTCCAGGACAACATAAAATCTGGGGCTCTGTGCTTTCTTTCCTTCTGAACAAGTGTTACTGTTTTCTGCACAAAAGCGATTCTGCGAAGCAATGTGAACAGGCACAGAGAAGGTGCTAGCAGGGAATTCTCTGCCTGCCTTTCCCCAGTGCTCTGCAAGCTCTCCAGGACAACATAGAATCTGGGGCTCTGTGCTTTCTTTCGTTCTGAACAAGTGTTAGTGTTTTCTGCACAAAAGCGATTCTGCGAAGCAATGTGAACACTTCTGCTTCCCAGGCACAGAGAAGGTGCTAGCAAGGAATTCTCTTCCTGCCTTTCCCCAGTGCTCTGCAAGCTCTCCAGGACAACATAAAATCTGGGGCTCTGTGCTTTCTTTCCTTCTGAACAAGTGTTAGTGTTTTCTGCACAAAAGCGATTCTTGCGAAGCAATGTGAACACTTCTGCTTCCCAGGCACAGAGAAGGTACTAGCAGGGAATTCTCTGCCTGCCTTTCCCCAGTGCTCTGCAAGCTCTCCAGGACAACATAGAATCTGGGGCTCTCTGCTTTCTTTCCTTCTGAACAAGTGTTACTGTTTTCTGCACAAAAGCAATTCTGCGAAGCAATGTGAACAGGCACAGAGAAGGTGCTATCAGGGAATTCTCTGCCTGCCTTTCCCCAGTGCTCTGCAAGCTCTCCAGGACAACATAAAATCTGGGGCTCTGTGCTTTCTTTCCTTCTGAACAAGTGTTACTGTTTTCTGCACAAAAGCGATTCTTGCGAAGCAATGTGAACACTTGGTTCCCAGGCACAGAGAAGGTGCTAGCAGGGAATTCTCTGCCTGCCTTTCCCCAGTGCTCTGCAAGCTCTCCAGGACAACATAGAATCTGGGGCTCTGTGCTTTCTTTCCTTCTGAACAAGTGTTACTGTTTTCTGCACAAAAGCGATTCTGCGAAGCAATGTGAACAGGCACAGAGAAGGTGCTATCAGGGAATTCTCTGCCTGCCTTTCCCCAGTGCTCTGCAAGCTCTCCAGGACAACATAGAATCTGGGGCTCTGTGCTTTCTTTCCTTCTGAACAAGTGTTAGTGTTTTCTGCACAAAAGCGATTCTTGCGAAGCAATGTGAACACTTCTGCTTCCCAGGCACAGAGAAGGTGCTAGCAGGGAATTCTCTGCGTGCCTTTCCCCAGTGCTCTGCAAGCTCTCCAGGACAACATAGAATCTGGGGCTCTGTGCTTTCTTTCCTTCTGAACAAGTGTTACTGTTTTCTGCACAAAAGCGATTCTGCGAAGCAATGTGAACACTTCTGCTTCCCAGGGACAGAGAAGGTGCTAGCAAGGAATTCTCTGCCTGCCTTTCCCCAGTGCTCTGCAAGCTCTCCAGGACAACATAAAATCTGGGGCTCTGTGCTTTCTTTCCTTCTGAACAAGTGTTAGTGTTTTCTGCACAAAAGCGATTCTGCGAAGCAATGTGAACACTTCTGCTTCCCAGGCACAGAGAAGGTGCTAGCAAGGAATTCTCTGCCTGCCTTTCCCCAGTGCTCTGCAAGCTCTCCAGGACAACATAGAATCTGGGGCTCTGTGCTTTCTTTCCTTCTGAACAAGTGTTAGTGTTTTCTGCACAAAAGCGATTCTTGCGAAGCAATGTGAACACTTCTGCTTCCCAGGCACAGAGAAGGTACTAGCAGGGAATTCTCTGCCTGCCTTTCCCCAGTGCTCTGCAAGCTCTCCAGGACAACATAGAATCTGGGGCTCTCTGCTTTCTTTCCTTCTGAACAAGTGTTACTGTTTTCTGCACAAAAGCAATTCTGCGAAGCAATGTGAACAGGCACAGAGAAGGTGCTATCAGGGAATTCTCTGCCTGCCTTTCCCCAGTGCTCTGCAAGCTCTCCAGGACAACATAAAATCTGGGGCTCTGTGCTTTCTTTCCTTCTGAACAAGTGTTACTGTTTTCTGCACAAAAGCGATTCTTGCGAAGCAATGTGAACACTTGGTTCCCAGGCACAGAGAAGGTGCTAGCAGGGAATTCTCTGCCTGCCTTTCCCCAGTGCTCTGCAAGCTCTCCAGGACAACATAAAATCTGGGGCTCTGTGCTTTCTTTCCTTCTGAACAAGTGTTACTGTTTTCTGCACAAAAGCGATTCTGCGAAGCAATGTGAACACTTCTGCTTCCCAGGCACAGAGAAGGTGCTAGCAAGGAATTCTCTGCCTGCCTTTCCCCAGTGCTCTGCAAGCTCTCCAGGACAACATAAAATCTGGGGCTCTGTGCTTTCTTTCCTTCTGAACAAGTGTTACTGTTTTCTGCACAAAAGCGATTCTGCGAAGCAATGTGAACAGGCACAGAGAAGGTGCTAGCAGGGAATTCTCTGCCTGCCTTTCCCCAGTGCTCTGCAAGCTCTCCAGGACAACATAGAATCTGGGGCTCTGTGCTTTCTTTCGTTCTGAACAAGTGTTAGTGTTTTCTGCACAAAAGCGATTCTGCGAAGCAATGTGAACACTTCTGCTTCCCAGGCACAGAGAAGGTGCTAGCAAGGAATTCTCTTCCTGCCTTTCCCCAGTGCTCTGCAAGCTCTCCAGGACAACATAAAATCTGGGGCTCTGTGCTTTCTTTCCTTCTGAACAAGTGTTAGTGTTTTCTGCACAAAAGCGATTCTTGCGAAGCAATGTGAACACTTCTGCTTCCCAGGCACAGAGAAGGTACTAGCAGGGAATTCTCTGCCTGCCTTTCCCCAGTGCTCTGCAAGCTCTCCAGGACAACATAGAATCTGGGGCTCTCTGCTTTCTTTCCTTCTGAACAAGTGTTACTGTTTTCTGCACAAAAGCAATTCTGCGAAGCAATGTGAACAGGCACAGAGAAGGTGCTATCAGGGAATTCTCTGCCTGCCTTTCCCCAGTGCTCTGCAAGCTCTCCAGGACAACATAAAATCTGGGGCTCTGTGCTTTCTTTCCTTCTGAACAAGTGTTACTGTTTTCTGCACAAAAGCGATTCTTGCGAAGCAATGTGAACACTTGGTTCCCAGGCACAGAGAAGGTGCTAGCAGGGAATTCTCTGCCTGCCTTTCCCCAGTGCTCTGCAAGCTCTCCAGGACAACATAAAATCTGGGGCTCTGTGCTTTCTTTCCTTCTGAACAAGTGTTACTGTTTTCTGCACAAAAGCGATTCTGCGAAGCAATGTGAACACTTCTGCTTCCCAGGGACAGAGAAGGTGCTAGCAAGGAATTCTCTGCCTGCCTTTCCCCAGTGCTCTGCAAGCTCTCCAGGACAACATAAAATCTGGGGCTCTGTGCTTTCTTTCCTTCTGAACAAGTGTTACTGTTTTCTGCACAAAAGCGATTCTGCGAAGCAATGTGAACACTTCTCCTTCCCAGGCACAGAAAAGGCGCTAGCAGGGAATTCTCTGCCTGCCTTTCCCCAGTGCTCTGCAAGCTCTCCAGGACAACATAAAATCTGGGGCTCTGTGCTTTCTTTCCTTCTGAACAAGTGTTACTGTTTTCTGCACAAAAGCGATTCTTGCGAAGCAATGTGAACACTTGGTTCCCAGGCACAGAGAAGGTGCTATCAGGGAATTCTCTGCCTGCCTTTCCCCAGTGCTCTGCAAGCTCTCCAGTACAACATAGAATCTGGGGCTCTGTGCTTTCTTTCGTTCGGAACAAGTGTTAGTGTTTTCTGCACAAAAGCGATTCTGCGAAGCAATGTGAACAGGCACAGAGAAGGTGCTATCAGGGAATTCTCTGCCTGCCTTTCCCCAATGCTCTGCAAGCTCTCCAGGACAACATAGAATCTGGGGCTCTGTGCTTTCTTTCGTTCTGAACAACTGTTACTGTTTTCTGCACAAAAGCGATTCTTGCGAAGCAATGTGAACACTTCTGCTTCCCAGGCACAGAGAAGGTGCTAGCAGGGAATTCTCTGCCTGCCTTTCCCCAGTGCTCTGCAAGCTCTCCAGGACAACATAGAATCTGGGGCTCTGTGCTTTCTTTAGTTCTGAACAAGTGTTACTGTTTTCTGCAAAAAAGCGATTCTTGCGAAGCAATGTGAACAGGCACAGAGAAGGTGCTATCAGGGAATTCTCTGCCTGCCTTTCCCCAGTGCTCTGCAAGCTCTCCAGGACAACATAAAATCTGGGGCTCTGTGCTTTCTTTCCTTCTGAACAAGTGTTACTGTTTTCTGCACAAAAGCGATTCTGCGAAGCAATGTGAACAGGCACAGAGAAGGTGCTAGCAGGGAATTCTCTGCCTGCCTTTCCCCAGTGCTCTGCAAGCTCTCCAGGACAACATAAAATCTGGGGCTCTGTGCTTTCTTTCCTTCTGAACAAGTGTTACTGTTTTCTGCACAAAAGCGATTCTTGCGAAGCAATGTGAACACTTCTGCTTCCCAGGCACAGAGAAGGTGCTAGCAAGGAATTCTCTGCCTGCCTTTCCCCAGTGCTCTGCAAGCTCTCCAGGACAACATAAAATCTGGGGCTCTGTGCTTTCTTTAGTTCTGAACAAGTGTTACTGTTTTCTGCACAAAAGCGATTCTGCGAAGCAATGTGAACACTTCTGCTTCCCAGGCACAGAGAAGGTGCTAGCAAGGAATTCTCTTCCTGCCTTTCCCCAGTGCTCTGCAAGCTCTCCAGGACAACATAGAATCTGGGGCTCTGTGCTTTCTTTCGTTCTGAACAAGTGTTACTGTTTTCTGCACAAAAGCGATTCTGCGAAGCAATGTGAACACTTCTCCTTCCCAGGCACAGAAAAGGTGCTAGCAGGGAATTCTCTGCCTGCCTTTCCCCAGTGCTCTGCAAGCTCTCCAGGACAACATAAAATCTGGGGCTCTGTGCTTTCTTTCCTTCTGAACAAGTGTTACTGTTTTCTGCACAAAAGCGATTCTTGCGAAGCAATGTGAACACTTGGTTCCCAGGCACAGAGAAGGTGCTATCAGGGAATTCTCTGCCTGCCTTCCCCAGTGCTCTGCAAGCTCTCCAGTACAACATAGAATCTGGGGCTCTGTGCTTTCTTTCCTTCTGAACAAGTGTTACTGTTTTCTGCACAAAAGCGATTCTTGCGAAGCAATGTGAACACTTCTGCTTCCCAGGCACAGAGAAGGTGCTAGCAGGGAATTCTCTGCGTGCCTTTCCCCAGTGCTCTGCAAGCTCTCCAGGACAACATAGAATCTGGGGCTCTGTGCTTTCTTTCCTTCTGAACAAGTGTTACTGTTTTCTGCACAAAAGCGATTCTGCGAAGCAATGTGAACACTTCTGCTTCCCAGGGACAGAGAAGGTGCTAGCAAGGAATTCTCTGCCTGCCTTTCCCCAGTGCTCTGCAAGCTCTCCAGGACAACATAAAATCTGGGGCTCTGTGCTTTCTTTCCTTCTGAACAAGTGTTACTGTTTTCTGCACAAAAGCGATTCTTGCGAAGCAATGTGAACACTTCTGCTTCCCAGGCACAGAGAAGGTGCTAGCAAGGAATTCTCTGCCTGCCTTTCCCCAGTGCTCTGCAAGCTCTCCAGGACAACATAAAATCTGGGGCTCTGTGCTTTCTTTCCTTCTGAACAAGTGTTACTGTTTTCTGCACAAAAGCGATTCTGCGAAGCAATGTGAACACTTCTGCTTCCCAGGCACAGAGAAGGTGCTAGCAAGGAATTCTCTTCCTGCCTTTCCCCAGTGCTCTGCAAGCTCTCCAGGACAACATAGAATCTGGGGCTCTGTGCTTTCTTTCGTTCTGAACAAGTGTTACTGTTTTCTGCACAAAAGCGATTCTGCGAAGCAATGTGAACACTTCTCCTTCCCAGGCACAGAAAAGGTGCTAGCAGGGAATTCTCTGCCTGCCTTTCCCCAGTGCTCTGCAAGCTCTCCAGGACAACATAAAATCTGGGGCTCTGTGCTTTCTTTCCTTCTGAACAAGTGTTACTGTTTTCTGCACAAAAGCGATTCTTGCGAAGCAATGTGAACACTTGGTTCCCAGGCACAGAGAAGGTGCTATCAGGGAATTCTCTGCCTGCCTTCCCCAGTGCTCTGCAAGCTCTCCAGTACAACATAGAATCTGGGGCTCTGTGCTTTCTTTCCTTCTGAACAAGTGTTAGTGTTTTCTGCACAAAAGCGATTCTTGCGAAGCAATGTGAACACTTCTGCTTCCCAGGCACAGAGAAGGTGCTAGCAGGGAATTCTCTGCGTGCCTTTCCCCAGTGCTCTGCAAGCTCTCCAGGACAACATAGAATCTGGGGCTCTGTGCTTTCTTTCCTTCTGAACAAGTGTTACTGTTTTCTGCACAAAAGCGATTCTGCGAAGCAATGTGAACACTTCTGCTTCCCAGGGACAGAGAAGGTGCTAGCAAGGAATTCTCTGCCTGCCTTTCCCCAGTGCTCTGCAAGCTCTCCAGGACAACATAAAATCTGGGGCTCTGTGCTTTCTTTCCTTCTGAACAAGTGTTACTGTTTTCTGCACAAAAGCGATTCTGCGAAGCAATGTGAACACTTCTGCTTCCCAGGCACAGAGAAGGTGCTAGCAAGGAATTCTCTGCCTGCCTTTCCCCAGTGCTCTGCAAGCTCTCCAGGACAACATAGAATCTGGGGCTCTGTGCTTTCTTTCCTTCTGAACAAGTGTTAGTGTTTTCTGCACAAAAGCGATTCTTGCGAAGCAATGTGAACACTTCTGCTTCCCAGGCACAGAGAAGGTGCTAGCAGGGAATTCTCTGCCTGCCTTTCCCCAGTGCTCTGCAAGCTCTCCAGGACAACATAGAATCTGGGGCTCTGTGCTTTCTTTAGTTCTGAACAAGTGTTACTGTTTTCTGCACAAAAGCGATTCTTGCGAAGCAATGTGAACAGGCACAGAGAAGGTGCTATCAGGGAATTCTCTGCCTGCCTTTCCCCAGTGCTCTGCAAGCTCTCCAGGACAACATAGAATCTGGGGCTCTGTGCTTTCTTTCCTTCTGAAGAAGTGTTACTGTTTTCTGCACAAAAGCGATTCTGCGAAGCAATGTGAACACTTCTGCTTCCCAGGCACAGAGAAGGTGCTAGCAGGGAATTCTCTGCCTGCCTTTCCCCAGTGCTCTGCAAGCTCTCCAGGACAACATAAAATCTGGGGCTCTGTGCTTTCTTTCCTTCTGAACAAGTGTTACTGTTTTCTGCACAAAAGCGATTCTTGCGAAGCAATGTGAACACTTCTGCTTCCCAGGCACAGAGAAGGTGCTAGCAGGGAATTCTCTGCCTGACTTTCCCCAGTGCTCTGCAAGCTCTCCAGGACAACATAGAATCTGGGGCTCTGTGCTTTCTTTCGTTCTGAACAAGTGTTACTGTTTTCTGCACAAAAGCGATTCTGCGAAGCAATGTGAACAGGCACAGAGAAGGTGCTAGCAGGGAATTCTCTGCCTGCCTTTCCCCAGTGCTCTGCAAGCTCTCCAGGACAACATAGAATCTGGGGCTCTGTGCTTTCTTTCGTTCTGAACAAGTGTTACTGTTTTCTGCACAAAAGCGATTCTGCGAAGCAATGTGAACAGGCACAGAGAAGGTGCTATCAGGGAATTCTCTGCCTGCCTTTCCCCAGTGCTCTGCAAGCTCTCCAGGACAACATAGAATCTGGGGCTCTGTGCTTTCTTTCCTTCTGAACAAGTGTTACTGTTTTCTGCACAAAAGCGATTCTGCGAAGCAATGTGAACACTTCTGCTTCCCAGGCACAGAGAAGGTGCTAGCAAGGAATTCTCTTCCTGCCTTTCCCCAGTGCTCTGCAAGCTCTCCAGGACAACATAGAATCTGGGGCTCTGTGCTTTCTTTCGTTCTGAACAAGTGTTACTGTTTTCTGCACAAAAGCGATTCTGCGAAGCAATGTGAACACTTCTCCTTCCCAGGCACAGAAAAGGTGCTAGCAGGGAATTCTCTGCCTGCCTTTCCCCAGTGCTCTGCAAGCTCTCCAGGACAACATAAAATCTGGGGCTCTGTGCTTTCTTTCCTTCTGAACAAGTGTTACTGTTTTCTGCACAAAAGCGATTCTTGCGAAGCAATGTGAACACTTGGTTCCCAGGCACAGAGAAGGTGCTATCAGGGAATTCTCTGCCTGCCTTCCCCAGTGCTCTGCAAGCTCTCCAGTACAACATAGAATCTGGGGCTCTGTGCTTTCTTTCCTTCTGAACAAGTGTTAGTGTTTTCTGCACAAAAGCGATTCTTGCGAAGCAATGTGAACACTTCTGCTTCCCAGGCACAGAGAAGGTGCTAGCAGGGAATTCTCTGCGTGCCTTTCCCCAGTGCTCTGCAAGCTCTCCAGGACAACATAGAATCTGGGGCTCTGTGCTTTCTTTCCTTCTGAACAAGTGTTACTGTTTTCTGCACAAAAGCGATTCTGCGAAGCAATGTGAACACTTCTGCTTCCCAGGGACAGAGAAGGTGCTAGCAAGGAATTCTCTGCCTGCCTTTCCCCAGTGCTCTGCAAGCTCTCCAGGACAACATAAAATCTGGGGCTCTGTGCTTTCTTTCCTTCTGAACAAGTGTTACTGTTTTCTGCACAAAAGCGATTCTGCGAAGCAATGTGAACACTTCTGCTTCCCAGGCACAGAGAAGGTGCTAGCAAGGAATTCTCTGCCTGCCTTTCCCCAGTGCTCTGCAAGCTCTCCAGGACAACATAGAATCTGGGGCTCTGTGCTTTCTTTCCTTCTGAACAAGTGTTAGTGTTTTCTGCACAAAAGCGATTCTTGCGAAGCAATGTGAACACTTCTGCTTCCCAGGCACAGAGAAGGTGCTAGCAGGGAATTCTCTGCCTGCCTTTCCCCAGTGCTCTGCAAGCTCTCCAGGACAACATAGAATCTGGGGCTCTGTGCTTTCTTTAGTTCTGAACAAGTGTTACTGTTTTCTGCACAAAAGCGATTCTTGCGAAGCAATGTGAACAGGCACAGAGAAGGTGCTATCAGGGAATTCTCTGCCTGCCTTTCCCCAGTGCTCTGCAAGCTCTCCAGGACAACATAGAATCTGGGGCTCTGTGCTTTCTTTCCTTCTGAAGAAGTGTTACTGTTTTCTGCACAAAAGCGATTCTGCGAAGCAATGTGAACACTTCTGCTTCCCAGGCACAGAGAAGGTGCTAGCAGGGAATTCTCTGCCTGCCTTTCCCCAGTGCTCTGCAAGCTCTCCAGGACAACATAAAATCTGGGGCTCTGTGCTTTCTTTCCTTCTGAACAAGTGTTACTGTTTTCTGCACAAAAGCGATTCTTGCGAAGCAATGTGAACACTTCTGCTTCCCAGGCACAGAGAAGGTGCTAGCAGGGAATTCTCTGCCTGACTTTCCCCAGTGCTCTGCAAGCTCTCCAGGACAACATAGAATCTGGGGCTCTGTGCTTTCTTTCGTTCTGAACAAGTGTTACTGTTTTCTGCACAAAAGCGATTCTGCGAAGCAATGTGAACAGGCACAGAGAAGGTGCTAGCAGGGAATTCTCTGCCTGCCTTTCCCCAGTGCTCTGCAAGCTCTCCAGGACAACATAGAATCTGGGGCTCTGTGCTTTCTTTCGTTCTGAACAAGTGTTACTGTTTTCTGCACAAAAGCGATTCTGCGAAGCAATGTGAACAGGCACAGAGAAGGTGCTATCAGGGAATTCTCTGCCTGCCTTTCCCCAGTGCTCTGCAAGCTCTCCAGGACAACATAGAATCTGGGGCTCTGTGCTTTCTTTCGTTCTGAACAACTGTTACTGTTTTCTGCACAAAAGCGATTCTTGCGAAGCAATGTGAACACTTCTGCTTCCCAGGCACAGAGAAGGTGCTATCAGGGAATTCTCTGCCTGCCTTTCCCCAGTGCTCTGCAAGCTCTCCAGGACAACATAAAATCTGGGGCTCTGTGCTTTCTTTCCTTCTGAACAAGTGTTACTGTTTTCTGCACAAAAGCGATTCTGCGAAGCAATGTGAACACTTGGTTCCCAGGCACAGAGAAGGTGCTATCAGGGAATTCTCTGCCTGCCTTTCCCCAGTGCTCTGCAAGCTCTCCAGGACAACATAGAATCTGGGGCTCTGTGCTTTCTTTCCTTCTGAACAAGTGTTACTGTTTTCTGCACAAAAGCGATTCTTGCGAAGCAATGTGAACACTTCTGCTTCCCAGGCACAGAGAAGGTGCTAGCAGGGAATTCTCTGCCTGCCTTTCCCCAGTGCTCTGCAAGCTCTCCAGGACAACATAGAATCTGGGGTTCTGTGCTTTCTTTAGTTCTGAACAAGTGTTACTGTTTTCTGCACAAAAGCGATTCTTGCGAAGCAATGTGAACAGGCACAGAGAAGGTGCTAGCAGGGAATTCTCTGCCTGCCTTTCCCCAGTGCTCTGCAAGCTCTCCAGGACAACATAGAATCTGGGGCTCTGTGCTTTCTTTCCTTCTGAACAAGTGTTACTGTTTTCTGCACAAAAGCGATTCTGCGAAGCAATGTGAACACTTCTGCTTCCCAGGCACAGAGAAGGTGCTATCAGGGAATTCTCTGCCTGCCTTTCCCCAGTGCTCTGCAAGCTCTCCAGGACAACAGCAAATCTGGGGCTCTGTGCTTTCTTTCATTCTGAACAAGTGTTACTGTTTTCTGCACAAAAGCAATTCTGCGAAGCAATGTGAACAGGCACAGAGAAGGTGCTATCAGGGAATTCTCTGCCTGCCTTTCCCCAGTGCTCTGCAAGCTCTCCAGGACAACATAAAATCTGGGGCTCTGTGCTTTCTTTCCTTCTGAACAAGTGTTACTGTTTTCTGCACAAAAGCGATTCTTGCGAAGCAATGTGAACACTTGGTTCCCAGGCACAGAGAAGGTGCTAGCAGGGAATTCTCTGCCTGCCTTTCCCCAGTGCTCTGCAAGCTCTCCAGGACAACATAAAATCTGGGGCTCTGTGCTTTCTTTCGTTCTGAACAAGTGTTACTGTTTTCTGCACAAAAGCGATTCTGCGAAGCAATGTGAACACTTCTGCTTCCCAGGCACAGAGAAGGTGCTAGCAAGGAATTCTCTGCCTGCCTTTCCCCAGTGCTCTGCAAGCTCTCCAGGACAACATAAAATCTGGGGCTCTGTGCTTTCTTTCCTTCTGAACAAGTGTTACTGTTTTCTGCACAAAAGCGATTCTGCGAAGCAATGTGAACAGGCACAGAGAAGGTGCTATCAGGGAATTCTCTGCCTGCCTTTCCCCAGTGCTCTGCAAGCTCTCCAGGACAACATAAAATCTGGGGCTCTGTGCTTTCTTTCCTTCTGAACAAGTGTTACTGTTTTCTGCACAAAAGCGATTCTTGCGAAGCAATGTGAACACTTGGTTCCCAGGCACAGAGAAGGTGCTATCAGGGAATTCTCTGCCTGCCTTCCCCAGTGCTCTGCAAGCTCTCCAGTACAACATAGAATCTGGGGCTCTGTGCTTTCTTTCCTTCTGAACAAGTGTTACTGTTTTCTGCACAAAAGCGATTCTTGCGAAGCAATGTGAACACTTCTGCTTCCCAGGCACAGAGAAGGTGCTAGCAGGGAATTCTCTGCCTGCCTTTCCCCAGTGCTCTGCAAGCTCTCCAGGACAACATAGAATCTGGGGCTCTGTGCTTTCTTTAGTTCTGAACAAGTGTTACTGTTTTCTGCACAAAAGCGATTCTTGCGAAGCAATGTGAACAGGCACAGAGAAGGTGCTATCAGGGAATTCTCTGCCTGCCTTTCCCCAGTGCTCTGCAAGCTCTCCAGGACAACATAGAATCTGGGGCTCTGTGCTTTCTTTCCTTCTGAAGAAGTGTTACTGTTTTCTGCACAAAAGCGATTCTGCGAAGCAATGTGAACACTTCTGCTTCCCAGGCACAGAGAAGGTGCTAGCAGGGAATTCTCTGCCTGCCTTTCCCCAGTGCTCTGCAAGCTCTCCAGGACAACATAAAATCTGGGGCTCTGTGCTTTCTTTCCTTCTGAACAAGTGTTACTGTTTTCTGCACAAAAGCGATTCTTGCGAAGCAATGTGAACACTTCTGCTTCCCAGGCACAGAGAAGGTGCTAGCAGGGAATTCTCTGCCTGACTTTCCCCAGTGCTCTGCAAGCTCTCCAGGACAACATAGAATCTGGGGCTCTGTGCTTTCTTTCGTTCTGAACAAGTGTTACTGTTTTCTGCACAAAAGCGATTCTGCGAAGCAATGTGAACAGGCACAGAGAAGGTGCTAGCAGGGAATTCTCTGCCTGCCTTTCCCCAGTGCTCTGCAAGCTCTCCAGGACAACATAGAATCTGGGGCTCTGTGCTTTCTTTCGTTCTGAACAAGTGTTACTGTTTTCTGCACAAAAGCGATTCTGCGAAGCAATGTGAACAGGCACAGAGAAGGTGCTATCAGGGAATTCTCTGCCTGCCTTTCCCCAGTGCTCTGCAAGCTCTCCAGGACAACATAAAATCTGGGGCTCTGTGCTTTCTTTCGTTCTGAACAACTGTTACTGTTTTCTGCACAAAAGCGATTCTTGCGAAGCAATGTGAACACTTCTGCTTCCCAGGCACAGAGAAGGTGCTATCAGGGAATTCTCTGCCTGCCTTTCCCCAGTGCTCTGCAAGCTCTCCAGGACAACATAAAATCTGGGGCTCTGTGCTTTCTTTCCTTCTGAACAAGTGTTACTGTTTTCTGCACAAAAGCGATTCTTGCGAAGCAATGTGAACACTTGGTTCCCAGGCACAGAGAAGGTGCTATCAGGGAATTCTCTGCCTGCCTTTCCCCAGTGCTCTGCAAGCTCTCCAGGACAACATAGAATCTGGGGCTCTGTGCTTTCTTTCCTTCTGAACAAGTGTTACTGTTTTCTGCACAAAAGCGATTCTTGCGAAGCAATGTGAACACTTCTGCTTCCCAGGCACAGAGAAGGTGCTAGCAGGGAATTCTCTGCCTGCCTTTCCCCAGTGCTCTGCAAGCTCTCCAGGACAACATAGAATCTGGGGTTCTGTGCTTTCTTTAGTTCTGAACAAGTGTTACTGTTTTCTGCACAAAAGCGATTCTTGCGAAGCAATGTGAACAGGCACAGAGAAGGTGCTAGCAGGGAATTCTCTGCCTGCCTTTCCCCAGTGCTCTGCAAGCTCTCCAGGACAACATAGAATCTGGGGCTCTGTGCTTTCTTTCCTTCTGAACAAGTGTTACTGTTTTCTGCACAAAAGCGATTCTGCGAAGCAATGTGAACACTTCTGCTTCCCAGGCACAGAGAAGGTGCTATCAGGGAATTCTCTGCCTGCCTTTCCCCAGTGCTCTGCAAGCTCTCCAGGACAACAGCAAATCTGGGGCTCTGTGCTTTCTTTCGTTCTGAACAAGTGTTACTGTTTTCTGCACAAAAGCAATTCTGCGAAGCAATGTGAACAGGCACAGAGAAGGTGCTATCAGGGAATTCTCTGCCTGCCTTTCCCCAGTGCTCTGCAAGCTCTCCAGGACAACATAAAATCTGGGGCTCTGTGCTTTCTTTCCTTCTGAACAAGTGTTACTGTTTTCTGCACAAAAGCGATTCTTGCGAAGCAATGTGAACACTTGGTTCCCAGGCACAGAGAAGGTGCTAGCAGGGAATTCTCTGCCTGCCTTTCCCCAGTGCTCTGCAAGCTCTCCAGGACAACATAAAATCTGGGGCTCTGTGCTTTCTTTCGTTCTGAACAAGTGTTACTGTTTTCTGCACAAAAGCGATTCTGCGAAGCAATGTGAACACTTCTGCTTCCCAGGCACAGAGAAGGTGCTAGCAAGGAATTCTCTGCCTGCCTTTCCCCAGTGCTCTGCAAGCTCTCCAGGACAACATAAAATCTGGGGCTCTGTGCTTTCTTTCCTTCTGAACAAGTGTTACTGTTTTCTGCACAAAAGCGATTCTGCGAAGCAATGTGAACAGGCACAGAGAAGGTGCTATCAGGGAATTCTCTGCCTGCCTTTCCCCAGTGCTCTGCAAGCTCTCCAGGACAACATAAAATCTGGGGCTCTGTGCTTTCTTTCCTTCTGAACAAGTGTTACTGTTTTCTGCACAAAAGCGATTCTTGCGAAGCAATGTGAACACTTCTGCTTCCCAGGCACAGAGAAGGTGCTAGCAGGGAATTCTCTGCCTGACTTTCCCCAGTGCTCTGCAAGCTCTCCAGGACAACATAGAATCTGGGGCTCTGTGCTTTCTTTCGTTCTGAACAAGTGTTACTGTTTTCTGCACAAAAGCGATTCTGCGAAGCAATGTGAACAGGCACAGAGAAGGTGCTAGCAGGGAATTCTCTGCCTGCCTTTCCCCAGTGCTCTGCAAGCTCTCCAGGACAACATAGAATCTGGGGCTCTGTGCTTTCTTTCGTTCTGAACAAGTGTTACTGTTTTCTGCACAAAAGCGATTCTGCGAAGCAATGTGAACAGGCACAGAGAAGGTGCTATCAGGGAATTCTCTGCCTGCCTTTCCCCAGTGCTCTGCAAGCTCTCCAGGACAACATAGAATCTGGGGCTCTGTGCTTTCTTTCGTTCTGAACAACTGTTACTGTTTTCTGCACAAAAGCGATTCTTGCGAAGCAATGTGAACACTTCTGCTTCCCAGGCACAGAGAAGGTGCTATCAGGGAATTCTCTGCCTGCCTTTCCCCAGTGCTCTGCAAGCTCTCCAGGACAACATAAAATCTGGGGCTCTGTGCTTTCTTTCCTTCTGAACAAGTGTTACTGTTTTCTGCACAAAAGCGATTCTTGCGAAGCAATGTGAACACTTGGTTCCCAGGCACAGAGAAGGTGCTATCAGGGAATTCTCTGCCTGCCTTTCCCCAGTGCTCTGCAAGCTCTCCAGGACAACATAGAATCTGGGGCTCTGTGCTTTCTTTCCTTCTGAACAAGTGTTACTGTTTTCTGCACAAAAGCGATTCTTGCGAAGCAATGTGAACACTTCTGCTTCCCAGGCACAGAGAAGGTGCTAGCAGGGAATTCTCTGCCTGCCTTTCCCCAGTGCTCTGCAAGCTCTCCAGGACAACATAGAATCTGGGGTTCTGTGCTTTCTTTAGTTCTGAACAAGTGTTACTGTTTTCTGCACAAAAGCGATTCTTGCGAAGCAATGTGAACAGGCACAGAGAAGGTGCTAGCAGGGAATTCTCTGCCTGCCTTTCCCCAGTGCTCTGCAAGCTCTCCAGGACAACATAGAATCTGGGGCTCTGTGCTTTCTTTCCTTCTGAACAAGTGTTACTGTTTTCTGCACAAAAGCGATTCTGCGAAGCAATGTGAACACTTCTGCTTCCCAGGCACAGAGAAGGTGCTAGCAGGGAATTCTCTGCCTGCCTTTCCCCAGTGCTCTGCAAGCTCTCCAGGACAACAGCAAATCTGGGGCTCTGTGCTTTCTTTCGTTCTGAACAAGTGTTACTGTTTTCTGCACAAAAGCAATTCTGCGAAGCAATGTGAACAGGCACAGAGAAGGTGCTATCAGGGAATTCTCTGCCTGCCTTTCCCCAGTGCTCTGCAAGCTCTCCAGGACAACATAAAATCTGGGGCTCTGTGCTTTCTTTCCTTCTGAACAAGTGTTACTGTTTTCTGCACAAAAGCGATTCTTGCGAAGCAATGTGAACACTTGGTTCCCAGGCACAGAGAAGGTGCTAGCAGGGAATTCTCTGCCTGCCTTTCCCCAGTGCTCTGCAAGCTCTCCAGGACAACATAAAATCTGGGGCTCTGTGCTTTCTTTCGTTCTGAACAAGTGTTACTGTTTTCTGCACAAAAGCGATTCTGCGAAGCAATGTGAACACTTCTGCTTCCCAGGCACAGAGAAGGTGCTAGCAAGGAATTCTCTGCCTGCCTTTCCCCAGTGCTCTGCAAGCTCTCCAGGACAACATAAAATCTGGGGCTCTGTGCTTTCTTTCCTTCTGAACAAGTGTTACTGTTTTCTGCACAAAAGCGATTCTGCGAAGCAATGTGAACAGGCACAGAGAAGGTGCTATCAGGGAATTCTCTGCCTGCCTTTCCCCAGTGCTCTGCAAGCTCTCCAGGACAACATAGAATCTGGGGCTCTGTGCTTTCTTTCGTTCTGAACAAGTGTTAATGTTTTCTGCACAAAAGCGATTCTGCGAAGCAATGTGAACAGGCACAGAGAAGGTGCTAGCAGGGAATTCTCTGCCTGCCTTTCCCCAGTGCTCTGCAAGCTCTCCAGGACAACATAGAATCTGGGGCTCTGTGCTTTCTTTCGTTCTGTACAAGTGTTAGTGTTTTCTGCACAAAAGCGATTCTGCGAAGCAATGTGAACACTTCTGCTTCCCAGGCACAGAGAAGGTGCTAGCAAGGAATTCTCTTCCTGCCTTTCCCCAGTGCTCTGCAAGCTCTCCAGGACAACATAAAATCTGGGGCTCTGTGCTTTCTTTCCTTCTGAACAAGTGTTAGTGTTTTCTGCACAAAAGCGATTCTGCGAAGCAATGTGAACACTTCTGCTTCCCAGGCACAGAGAAGGTGCTAGCAGGGAATTCTCTGCCTGCCTTTCCCCAGTGCTCTGCAAGCTCTCCAGGACAACATAAAATCTGGGGCTCTGTGCTTTCTTTCCTTCTGAACAAGTGTTACTGTTTTCTGCACAAAAGCGATTCTGCGAAGCAATGTGAACAGGCACAGAGAAGGTGCTATCAGGGAATTCTCTGCCTGCCTTTCCCCAGTGCTCTGCAAGCTCTCCAGGACAACATAGAATCTGGGGCTCTGTGCTTTCTTTCCTTCTGAACAAGTGTTAGTGTTTTCTGCACAAAAGCGATTCTTGCGAAGCAATGTGAACACTTCTGCTTCCCAGGCACAGAGAAGGTGCTAGCAGGGAATTCTCTGCCTGCCTTTCCCCAGTGCTCTGCAAGCTCTCCAGGACAACATAGAATCTGGGGCTCTGTGCTTTCTTTAGTTCTGAACAAGTGTTACTGTTTTCTGCACAAAAGCGATTCTTGCGAAGCAATGTGAACAGGCACAGAGAAGGTGCTATCAGGGAATTCTCTGCCTGCCTTTCCCCAGTGCTCTGCAAGCTCTCCAGGACAACATAGAATCTGGAGCTCTGTGCTTTCTTTCCTTCTGAACAAGTGTTACTGTTTTCTGCACAAAAGCGATTCTGCGAAGCAATGTGAACACTTCTGCTTCCCAGGCACAGAGAAGGTGCTAGCAGGGAATTCTCTGCCTGCCTTTCCCCAGTGCTCTGCAATCTCTCCAGGACAACATAAAATCTGGGGCTCTGTGCTTTCTTTCCTTCTGAACAAGTGTTACTGTTTTCTGCACAAAAGCGATTCTTGCGAAGCAATGTGAACACTTCTGCTTCCCAGGCACAGAGAAGGTGCTAGCAAGGAATTCTCTTCCTGCCTTTCCCCAGTGCTCTGCAAGCTCTCCAGGACAACATAGAATCTGGGGCTCTGTGCTTTCTTTCCTTCTGAACAAGTGTTACTGTTTTCTGCACAAAAGCGATTCTGCGAAGCAATGTGAACACTTCTCCTTCCCAGGCACAGAAAAGGCGCTAGCAGGGAATTCTCTGCCTGCCTTTCCCCAGTGCTCTGCAAGCTCTCCAGGACAACATAAAATCTGGGGCTCTGTGCTTTCTTTCCTTCTGAACAAGTGTTACTGTTTTCTGCACAAAAGCGATTCTTGCGAAGCAATGTGAACACTTGGTTCCCAGGCACAGAGAAGGTGCTATCAGGGAATTCTCTGCCTGCCTTTCCCCAGTGCTCTGCAAGCTCTCCAGTACAACATAGAATCTGGGGCTCTGTGCTTTCTTTCGTTCTGAACAAGTGTTACTGTTTTCTGCACAAAAGCGATTCTGCGAAGCAATGTGAACAGGCACAGAGAAGGTGCTATCAGGGAATTCTCTGCCTGCCTTTCCCCAGTGCTCTGCAAGCTCTCCAGGACAACATAGAATCTGGGGCTCTGTGCTTTCTTTCGTTCTGAACAACTGTTACTGTTTTCTGCACAAAAGCGATTCTTGCGAAGCAATGTGAACACTTCTGCTTCCCAGGCACAGAGAAGGTGCTAGCAGGGAATTCTCTGCCTGCCTTTCCCCAGTGCTCTGCAAGCTCTCCAGGACAACATAGAATCTGGGGCTCTGTGCTTTCTTTCGTTCTGAACAAGTGTTACTGTTTTCTGCACAAAAGCGATTCTTGCGAAGCAATGTGAACAGGCACAGAGAAGGTGCTATCAGGGAATTCTCTGCCTGCCTTTCCCCAGTGCTCTGCAAGCTCTCCAGGACAACATAAAATCTGGGGCTCTGTGCTTTCTTTCCTTCTGAACAAGTGTTACTGTTTTCTGCACAAAAGCGATTCTGCGAAGCAATGTGAACAGGCACAGAGAAGGTGCTAGCAGGGAATTCTCTGCCTGCCTTTCCCCAATGCTCTGCAAGCTCTCCAGGACAACATAAAATCTGGGGCTCTGTGCTTTATTTCCTTCTGAACAAGTGTTACTGTTTTCTGCACAAAAGCGATTCTTGCGAAGCAATGTGAACACTTGGTTCCCAGGCACAGAGAAGGTGCTATCAGGGAATTCTCTGCCTGCCTTTCCCCAGTGCTCTGCAAGCTCTCCAGTACAACATAGAATCTGGGGCTCTGTGCTTTCTTTCGTTCTGAACAAGTGTTACTGTTTTCTGCACAAAAGCGATTCTGCGAAGCAATGTGAACAGGCACAGAGAAGGTGCTAGCAGGGAATTCTCTGCCTGCCTTTCCCCAGTGCTCTGCAAGCTCTCCAGGACAACATAGAATCTGGGGCTCTGTGCTTTCTTTCGTTCTGAACAACTGTTACTGTTTTCTGCACAAAAGCGATTCTTGCGAAGCAATGTGAACACTTCTGCTTCCCAGGCACAGAGAAGGTGCTAGCAGGGAATTCTCTGCCTGCCTTTCCCCAGTGCTCTGCAAGCTCTCCAGGACAACATAGAATCTGGGGCTCTGTGCTTTCTTTCCTTCTGAACAAGTGTTACTGTTTTCTGCACAAAAGCGATTCTGCGAAGCAATGTGAACAGGCACAGAGAAGGTGCTAGCAGGGAATTCTCTGCCTGCCTTTCCCCAATGCTCTGCAAGCTCTCCAGGACAACATAAAATCTGGGGCTCTGTGCTTTATTTCCTTCTGAACAAGTGTTACTGTTTTCTGCACAAAAGCGATTCTTGCGAAGCAATGTGAACACTTCTGCTTCCCAGGCACAGAGAAGGTGCTAGCAAGGAATTCTCTGCCTGCCTTTCCCCAGTGCTCTGCAAGCTCTCCAGGACAACATAAAATCTGGGGCTCTGTGCTTTCTTTCCTTCTGAACAAGTGTTACTGTTTTCTGCACAAAAGCGATTCTGCGAAGCAATGTGAACACTTCTGCTTCCCAGGCACAGAGAAGGTGCTAGCAGGGAATTCTCTGCCTGCCTTTCCCCAGTGCTCTGCAAGCTCTCCAGGACAACATAAAATCTGGGGCTCTGTGCTTTCTTTCGTTCTGAACAAGTGTTACTGTTTTCTGCACAAAAGCGATTCTGCGAAGCAATGTGAACACTTCTGCTTCCCAGGCACAGAGAAGGTGCTAGCAAGGAATTCTCTGCCTGCCTTTCCCCAGTGCTCTGCAAGCTCTCCAGGACAACATAAAATCTGGGGCTCTGTGCTTTCTTTCCTTCTGAACAAGTGTTACTGTTTTCTGCACAAAAGCGATTCTGCGAAGCAATGTGAACAGGCACAGAGAAGGTGCTATCAGGGAATTCTCTGCCTGCCTTTCCCCAGTGCTCTGCAAGCTCTCCAGGACAACATAGAATCTGGGGCTCTGTGCTTTCTTTCGTTCTGAACAAGTGTTAATGTTTTCTGCACAAAAGCGATTCTGCGAAGCAATGTGAACAGGCACAGAGAAGGTGCTAGCAGGGAATTCTCTGCCTGCCTTTCCCCAGTGCTCTGCAAGCTCTCCAGGACAACATAGAATCTGGGGCTCTGTGCTTTCTTTCGTTCTGTACAAGTGTTAGTGTTTTCTGCACAAAAGCGATTCTGCGAAGCAATGTGAACACTTCTGCTTCCCAGGCACAGAGAAGGTGCTAGCAAGGAATTCTCTTCCTGCCTTTCCCCAGTGCTCTGCAAGCTCTCCAGGACAACATAAAATCTGGGGCTCTGTGCTTTCTTTCCTTCTGAACAAGTGTTAGTGTTTTCTGCACAAAAGCGATTCTGCGAAGCAATGTGAACACTTCTGCTTCCCAGGCACAGAGAAGGTGCTAGCAGGGAATTCTCTGCCTGCCTTTCCCCAGTGCTCTGCAAGCTCTCCAGGACAACATAAAATCTGGGGCTCTGTGCTTTCTTTCCTTCTGAACAAGTGTTACTGTTTTCTGCACAAAAGCGATTCTGCGAAGCAATGTGAACAGGCACAGAGAAGGTGCTATCAGGGAATTCTCTGCCTGCCTTTCCCCAGTGCTCTGCAAGCTCTCCAGGACAACATAGAATCTGGGGCTCTGTGCTTTCTTTCCTTCTGAACAAGTGTTAGTGTTTTCTGCACAAAAGCGATTCTTGCGAAGCAATGTGAACACTTCTGCTTCCCAGGCACAGAGAAGGTGCTAGCAGGGAATTCTCTGCCTGCCTTTCCCCAGTGCTCTGCAAGCTCTCCAGGACAACATAGAATCTGGGGCTCTGTGCTTTCTTTAGTTCTGAACAAGTGTTACTGTTTTCTGCACAAAAGCGATTCTTGCGAAGCAATGTGAACAGGCACAGAGAAGGTGCTATCAGGGAATTCTCTGCCTGCCTTTCCCCAGTGCTCTGCAAGCTCTCCAGGACAACATAGAATCTGGAGCTCTGTGCTTTCTTTCCTTCTGAACAAGTGTTACTGTTTTCTGCACAAAAGCGATTCTGCGAAGCAATGTGAACACTTCTGCTTCCCAGGCACAGAGAAGGTGCTAGCAGGGAATTCTCTGCCTGCCTTTCCCCAGTGCTCTGCAATCTCTCCAGGACAACATAAAATCTGGGGCTCTGTGCTTTCTTTCCTTCTGAACAAGTGTTACTGTTTTCTGCACAAAAGCGATTCTTGCGAAGCAATGTGAACACTTCTGCTTCCCAGGCACAGAGAAGGTGCTAGCAAGGAATTCTCTTCCTGCCTTTCCCCAGTGCTCTGCAAGCTCTCCAGGACAACATAGAATCTGGGGCTCTGTGCTTTCTTTCCTTCTGAACAAGTGTTACTGTTTTCTGCACAAAAGCGATTCTGCGAAGCAATGTGAACACTTCTCCTTCCCAGGCACAGAAAAGGCGCTAGCAGGGAATTCTCTGCCTGCCTTTCCCCAGTGCTCTGCAAGCTCTCCAGGACAACATAAAATCTGGGGCTCTGTGCTTTCTTTCCTTCTGAACAAGTGTTACTGTTTTCTGCACAAAAGCGATTCTTGCGAAGCAATGTGAACACTTGGTTCCCAGGCACAGAGAAGGTGCTATCAGGGAATTCTCTGCCTGCCTTTCCCCAGTGCTCTGCAAGCTCTCCAGTACAACATAGAATCTGGGGCTCTGTGCTTTCTTTCGTTCTGAACAAGTGTTACTGTTTTCTGCACAAAAGCGATTCTGCGAAGCAATGTGAACAGGCACAGAGAAGGTGCTATCAGGGAATTCTCTGCCTGCCTTTCCCCAGTGCTCTGCAAGCTCTCCAGGACAACATAGAATCTGGGGCTCTGTGCTTTCTTTCGTTCTGAACAACTGTTACTGTTTTCTGCACAAAAGCGATTCTTGCGAAGCAATGTGAACACTTCTGCTTCCCAGGCACAGAGAAGGTGCTAGCAGGGAATTCTCTGCCTGCCTTTCCCCAGTGCTCTGCAAGCTCTCCAGGACAACATAGAATCTGGGGCTCTGTGCTTTCTTTCGTTCTGAACAAGTGTTACTGTTTTCTGCACAAAAGCGATTCTTGCGAAGCAATGTGAACAGGCACAGAGAAGGTGCTATCAGGGAATTCTCTGCCTGCCTTTCCCCAGTGCTCTGCAAGCTCTCCAGGACAACATAAAATCTGGGGCTCTGTGCTTTCTTTCCTTCTGAACAAGTGTTACTGTTTTCTGCACAAAAGCGATTCTGCGAAGCAATGTGAACAGGCACAGAGAAGGTGCTAGCAGGGAATTCTCTGCCTGCCTTTCCCCAATGCTCTGCAAGCTCTCCAGGACAACATAAAATCTGGGGCTCTGTGCTTTATTTCCTTCTGAACAAGTGTTACTGTTTTCTGCACAAAAGCGATTCTTGCGAAGCAATGTGAACACTTGGTTCCCAGGCACAGAGAAGGTGCTATCAGGGAATTCTCTGCCTGCCTTTCCCCAGTGCTCTGCAAGCTCTCCAGTACAACATAGAATCTGGGGCTCTGTGCTTTCTTTCGTTCTGAACAAGTGTTACTGTTTTCTGCACAAAAGCGATTCTGCGAAGCAATGTGAACAGGCACAGAGAAGGTGCTAGCAGGGAATTCTCTGCCTGCCTTTCCCCAGTGCTCTGCAAGCTCTCCAGGACAACATAGAATCTGGGGCTCTGTGCTTTCTTTCGTTCTGAACAACTGTTACTGTTTTCTGCACAAAAGCGATTCTTGCGAAGCAATGTGAACACTTCTGCTTCCCAGGCACAGAGAAGGTGCTAGCAGGGAATTCTCTGCCTGCCTTTCCCCAGTGCTCTGCAAGCTCTCCAGGACAACATAGAATCTGGGGCTCTGTGCTTTCTTTCCTTCTGAACAAGTGTTACTGTTTTCTGCACAAAAGCGATTCTGCGAAGCAATGTGAACAGGCACAGAGAAGGTGCTAGCAGGGAATTCTCTGCCTGCCTTTCCCCAATGCTCTGCAAGCTCTCCAGGACAACATAAAATCTGGGGCTCTGTGCTTTATTTCCTTCTGAACAAGTGTTACTGTTTTCTGCACAAAAGCGATTCTTGCGAAGCAATGTGAACACTTCTGCTTCCCAGGCACAGAGAAGGTGCTAGCAAGGAATTCTCTGCCTGCCTTTCCCCAGTGCTCTGCAAGCTCTCCAGGACAACATAAAATCTGGGGCTCTGTGCTTTCTTTCCTTCTGAACAAGTGTTACTGTTTTCTGCACAAAAGCGATTCTGCGAAGCAATGTGAACACTTCTGCTTCCCAGGCACAGAGAAGGTGCTAGCAGGGAATTCTCTGCCTGCCTTTCCCCAGTGCTCTGCAAGCTCTCCAGGACAACATAGAATCTGGGGCTCTGTGCTTTCTTTAGTTCTGAACAAGTGTTACTGTTTTCTAAAAAAAAGCGATTCTTGCGAAGCAATGTGAACAGGCACAGAGAAGGTGCTATCAGGGAATTCTCTGCCTGCCTTTCCCCAGTGCTCTGCAAGCTCTCCAGGACAACATAGAATCTGGGGCTCTGTGCTTTCTTTCGTTCTGAACAAGTGTTACTGTTTTCTGCACAAAAGCGATTCTGCGAAGCAATGTGAACACTTCTGCTTCCCAGGCACAGAGAAGGTGCTAGCAGGGAATTCTCTGCCTGCCTTTCCCCAGTGCTCTGCAAGCTCTCCAGGACAACATAAAATCTGGGGCTCTGTGCTTTCTTTCGTTCTGAACAAGTGTTACTGTTTTCTGCACAAAAGCGATTCTTGCGAAGCAATGTGAACACTTCTGGTTCCCAGGCACAGAGAACGTGCTAGCAGGGAATTCTCTGCCTGACTTTCCCCAGTGCTCTGCAAGCTCTCCAGGACAACATAGAATCTGGGGCTCTGTGCTTTCTTTCGTTCTGAACAAGTGTTACTGTTTTCTGCACAAAAGCGATTCTGCGAAGCAATGTGAACAGGCACAGAGAAGGTGCTAGCAGGGAATTCTCTGCCTGCCTTTCCCCAGTGCTCTGCAAGCTCTCCAGGACAACATAGAATCTGGGGCTCTGTGCTTTCTTTCGTTCTGAACAAGTGTTACTGTTTTCTGCACAAAAGCGATTCTGCGAAGCAATGTGAACAGGCACAGAGAAGGTGCTATCAGGGAATTCTCTGCCTGCCTTTCCCCAGTGCTCTGCAAGCTCTCCAGGACAACATAAAATCTGGGGCTCTGTGCTTTCTTTCCTTCTGAACAAGTGTTACTGTTTTCTGCACAAAAGCGATTCTTGCGAAGCAATGTGAACACTTGGTTCCCAGGCACAGAGAAGGTGCTATCAGGGAATTCTCTGCCTGCCTTTCCCCAGTGCTCTGCAATCTCTCCAGGACAACATAGAATCTGGGGCTCTGTGCTTTCTTTCCTTCTGAACAAGTGTTAGTGTTTTCTGCACAAAAGCGATTCTTGCGAAGCAATGTGAACACTTCTGCTTCCCAGGCACAGAGAAGGTGCTAGCAGGGAATTCTCTGCCTGCCTTTCCCCAGTGCTCTGCAAGCTCTCCAGGACAACATAGAATCTGGGGTTCTGTGCTTTCTTTAGTTCTGAACAAGTGTTACTGTTTTCTGCACAAAAGCGATTCTTGCGAAGCAATGTGAACAGGCACAGAGAAGGTGCTATCAGGGAATTCTCTGCCTGCCTTTCCCCAGTGCTCTGCAAGCTCTCCAGGACAACATAGAATCTGGGGCTCTGTGCTTTCTTTCCTTCTGAACAAGTGTTACTGTTTTCTGCACAAAAGCGATTCTTGCGAAGCAATGTGAACACTTCTGCTTCCCAGGCACAGAGAAGGTGCTAGCAGGGAATTCTCTGCCTGCCTTTCCCCAGTGCTCTGCAAGCTCTCCAGGACAACATAAAATCTGGGGCTCTGTGCTTTCTTTCCTTCTGAACAAGTGTTACTGTTTTCTGCACAAAAGCGATTCTGCGAAGCAATGTGAACACTTCTCCTTCCCAGGCACAGAAAAGGCGCTAGCAGGGAATTCTCTGCCTGCCTTTCCCCAGTGCTCTGCAAGCTCTCCAGGACAACATAAAATCTGGGGCTCTGTGCTTTCTTTCCTTCTGAACAAGTGTTACTGTTTTCTGCACAAAAGCGATTCTTGCGAAGCAATGTGAACACTTGGTTCCCAGGCACAGAGAAGGTGCTATCAGGGAATTCTCTGCCTGCCTTTCCCCAGTGCTCTGCAAGCTCTCCAGTACAACATAGAATCTGGGGCTCTGTGCTTTCTTTCGTTCTGAACAAGTGTTACTGTTTTCTGCACAAAAGCGATTCTGCGAAGCAATGTGAACAGGCACAGAGAAGGTGCTATCAGGGAATTCTCTGCCTGCCTTTCCCCAGTGCTCTGCAAGCTCTCCAGGACAACATAGAATCTGGGGCTCTGTGCTTTCTTTCGTTCTGAACAACTGTTACTGTTTTCTGCACAAAAGCGATTCTTGCGAAGCAATGTGAACACTTCTGCTTCCCAGGCACAGAGAAGGTGCTAGCAGGGAATTCTCTGCCTGCCTTTCCCCAGTGCTCTGCAAGCTCTCCAGGACAACATAGAATCTGGGGCTCTGTGCTTTCTTTAGTTCTGAACAAGTGTTACTGTTTTCTGCACAAAAGCGATTCTTGCGAAGCAATGTGAACAGGCACAGAGAAGGTGCTATCAGGGAATTCTCTGCCTGCCTTTCCCCAGTGCTCTGCAAGCTCTCCAGGACAACATAAAATCTGGGGCTCTGTGCTTTCTTTCCTTCTGAACAAGTGTTACTGTTTTCTGCACAAAAGCGATTCTGCGAAGCAATGTGAACAGGCACAGAGAAGGTGCTAGCAGGGAATTCTCTGCCTGCCTTTCCCCAATGCTCTGCAAGCTCTCCAGGACAACATAAAATCTGGGGCTCTGTGCTTTATTTCCTTCTGAACAAGTGTTACTGTTTTCTGCACAAAAGCGATTCTTGCGAAGCAATGTGAACACTTGGTTCCCAGGCACAGAGAAGGTGCTATCAGGGAATTCTCTGCCTGCCTTTCCCCAGTGCTCTGCAAGCTCTCCAGTACAACATAGAATCTGGGGCTCTGTGCTTTCTTTCGTTCTGAACAAGTGTTACTGTTTTCTGCACAAAAGCGATTCTGCGAAGCAATGTGAACAGGCACAGAGAAGGTGCTAGCAGGGAATTCTCTGCCTGCCTTTCCCCAGTGCTCTGCAAGCTCTCCAGGACAACATAGAATCTGGGGCTCTGTGCTTTCTTTCGTTCTGAACAACTGTTACTGTTTTCTGCACAAAAGCGATTCTTGCGAAGCAATGTGAACACTTCTGCTTCCCAGGCACAGAGAAGGTGCTAGCAGGGAATTCTCTGCCTGCCTTTCCCCAGTGCTCTGCAAGCTCTCCAGGACAACATAGAATCTGGGGCTCTGTGCTTTCTTTCCTTCTGAACAAGTGTTACTGTTTTCTGCACAAAAGCGATTCTGCGAAGCAATGTGAACAGGCACAGAGAAGGTGCTAGCAGGGAATTCTCTGCCTGCCTTTCCCCAATGCTCTGCAAGCTCTCCAGGACAACATAAAATCTGGGGCTCTGTGCTTTATTTCCTTCTGAACAAGTGTTACTGTTTTCTGCACAAAAGCGATTCTTGCGAAGCAATGTGAACACTTCTGCTTCCCAGGCACAGAGAAGGTGCTATCAGGGAATTCTCTGCCTGCCTTTCCCCAGTGCTCTGCAATCTCTCCAGGACAACATAGAATCTGGGGCTCTGTGCTTTCTTTCCTTCTGAACAAGTGTTACTGTTTTCTGCACAAAAGCGATTCTTGCGAAGCAATGTGAACACTTCTGCTTCCCAGGCACAGAGAAGGTGCTAGCAGGGAATTCTCTGCCTGCCTTTCCCCAGTGCTCTGCAAGCTCTCCAGGACAACATAGAATCTGGGGTTCTGTGCTTTCTTTAGTTCTGAACAAGTGTTACTGTTTTCTGCACAAAAGCGATTCTTGCGAAGCAATGTGAACAGGCACAGAGAAGGTGCTATCAGGGAATTCTCTGCCTGCCTTTCCCCAGTGCTCTGCAAGCTCTCCAGGACAACATAGAATCTGGGGCTCTGTGCTTTCTTTCCTTCTGAACAAGTGTTACTGTTTTCTGCACAAAAGCGATTCTTGCGAAGCAATGTGAACACTTCTGCTTCCCAGGCACAGAGAAGGTGCTAGCAGGGAATTCTCTGCCTGCCTTTCCCCAGTGCTCTGCAAGCTCTCCAGGACAACATAAAATCTGGGGCTCTGTGCTTTCTTTCCTTCTGAACAAGTGTTACTGTTTTCTGCACAAAAGCGATTCTGCGAAGCAATGTGAACACTTCTCCTTCCCAGGCACAGAAAAGGCGCTAGCAGGGAATTCTCTGCCTGCCTTTCCCCAGTGCTCTGCAAGCTCTCCAGGACAACATAAAATCTGGGGCTCTGTGCTTTCTTTCCTTCTGAACAAGTGTTACTGTTTTCTGCACAAAAGCGATTCTTGCGAAGCAATGTGAACACTTTGTTCCCAGGCACAGAGAAGGTGCTATCAGGGAATTCTCTGCCTGCCTTTCCCCAGTGCTCTGCAAGCTCTCCAGTACAACATAGAATCTGGGGCTCTGTGCTTTCTTTCGTTCTGAACAAGTGTTACTGTTTTCTGCACAAAAGCGATTCTGCGAAGCAATGTGAACAGGCACAGAGAAGGTGCTATCAGGGAATTCTCTGCCTGCCTTTCCCCAGTGCTCTGCAAGCTCTCCAGGACAACATAGAATCTGGGGCTCTGTGCTTTCTTTCGTTCTGAACAACTGTTACTGTTTTCTGCACAAAAGCGATTCTTGCGAAGCAATGTGAACACTTCTGCTTCCCAGGCACAGAGAAGGTGCTAGCAGGGAATTCTCTGCCTGCCTTTCCCCAGTGCTCTGCAAGCTCTCCAGGACAACATAGAATCTGGGGCTCTGTGCTTTCTTTAGTTCTGAACAAGTGTTACTGTTTTCTGCACAAAAGCGATTCTTGCGAAGCAATGTGAACAGGCACAGAGAAGGTGCTATCAGGGAATTCTCTGCCTGCCTTTCCCCAGTGCTCTGCAAGCTCTCCAGGACAACATAAAATCTGGGGCTCTGTGCTTTCTTTCCTTCTGAACAAGTGTTACTGTTTTCTGCACAAAAGCGATTCTGCGAAGCAATGTGAACAGGCACAGAGAAGGTGCTAGCAGGGAATTCTCTGCCTGCCTTTCCCCAATGCTCTGCAAGCTCTCCAGGACAACATAAAATCTGGGGCTCTGTGCTTTATTTCCTTCTGAACAAGTGTTACTGTTTTCTGCACAAAAGCGATTCTTGCGAAGCAATGTGAACACTTGGTTCCCAGGCACAGAGAAGGTGCTATCAGGGAATTCTCTGCCTGCCTTTCCCCAGTGCTCTGCAAGCTCTCCAGTACAACATAGAATCTGGGGCTCTGTGCTTTCTTTCGTTCTGAACAAGTGTTACTGTTTTCTGCACAAAAGCGATTCTGCGAAGCAATGTGAACAGGCACAGAGAAGGTGCTAGCAGGGAATTCTCTGCCTGCCTTTCCCCAGTGCTCTGCAAGCTCTCCAGGACAACATAGAATCTGGGGCTCTGTGCTTTCTTTCGTTCTGAACAACTGTTACTGTTTTCTGCACAAAAGCGATTCTTGCGAAGCAATGTGAACACTTCTGCTTCCCAGGCACAGAGAAGGTGCTAGCAGGGAATTCTCTGCCTGCCTTTCCCCAGTGCTCTGCAAGCTCTCCAGGACAACATAGAATCTGGGGCTCTGTGCTTTCTTTCCTTCTGAACAAGTGTTACTGTTTTCTGCACAAAAGCGATTCTGCGAAGCAATGTGAACAGGCACAGAGAAGGTGCTAGCAGGGAATTCTCTGCCTGCCTTTCCCCAATGCTCTGCAAGCTCTCCAGGACAACATAAAATCTGGGGCTCTGTGCTTTATTTCCTTCTGAACAAGTGTTACTGTTTTCTGCACAAAAGCGATTCTTGCGAAGCAATGTGAACACTTCTGCTTCCCAGGCACAGAGAAGGTGCTAGCAAGGAATTCTCTGCCTGCCTTTCCCCAGTGCTCTGCAAGCTCTCCAGGACAACATAAAATCTGGGGCTCTGTGCTTTCTTTCCTTCTGAACAAGTGTTACTGTTTTCTGCACAAAAGCGATTCTGCGAAGCAATGTGAACACTTCTGCTTCCCAGGCACAGAGAAGGTGCTAGCAGGGAATTCTCTGCCTGCCTTTCCCCAGTGCTCTGCAAGCTCTCCAGGACAACATAGAATCTGGGGCTCTGTGCTTTCTTTAGTTCTGAACAAGTGTTACTGTTTTCTAAAAAAAAGCGATTCTTGCGAAGCAATGTGAACAGGCACAGAGAAGGTGCTATCAGGGAATTCTCTGCCTGCCTTTCCCCAGTGCTCTGCAAGCTCTCCAGGACAACATAGAATCTGGGGCTCTGTGCTTTCTTTCCTTCTGAACAAGTGTTACTGTTTTCTGCACAAAAGCGATTCTGCGAAGCAATGTGAACACTTCTGCTTCCCAGGCACAGAGAAGGTGCTAGCAGGGAATTCTCTGCCTGCCTTTCCCCAGTGCTCTGCAAGCTCTCCAGGACAACATAAAATCTGGGGCTCTGTGCTTTCTTTCGTTCTGAACAAGTGTTACTGTTTTCTGCACAAAAGCGATTCTTGCGAAGCAATGTGAACACTTCTGGTTCCCAGGCACAGAGAACGTGCTAGCAGGGAATTCTCTGCCTGACTTTCCCCAGTGCTCTGCAAGCTCTCCAGGACAACATAGAATCTGGGGCTCTGTGCTTTCTTTCGTTCTGAACAAGTGTTACTGTTTTCTGCACAAAAGCGATTCTGCGAAGCAATGTGAACAGGCACAGAGAAGGTGCTAGCAGGGAATTCTCTGCCTGCCTTTCCCCAGTGCTCTGCAAGCTCTCCAGGACAACATAGAATCTGGGGCTCTGTGCTTTCTTTCGTTCTGAACAAGTGTTACTGTTTTCTGCACAAAAGCGATTCTGCGAAGCAATGTGAACAGGCACAGAGAAGGTGCTATCAGGGAATTCTCTGCCTGCCTTTCCCCAGTGCTCTGCAAGCTCTCCAGGACAACATAAAATCTGGGGCTCTGTGCTTTCTTTCCTTCTGAACAAGTGTTACTGTTTTCTGCACAAAAGCGATTCTTGCGAAGCAATGTGAACACTTGGTTCCCAGGCACAGAGAAGGTGCTATCAGGGAATTCTCTGCCTGCCTTTCCCCAGTGCTCTGCAATCTCTCCAGGACAACATAGAATCTGGGGCTCTGTGCTTTCTTTCCTTCTGAACAAGTGTTAGTGTTTTCTGCACAAAAGCGATTCTTGCGAAGCAATGTGAACACTTCTGCTTCCCAGGCACAGAGAAGGTGCTAGCAGGGAATTCTCTGCCTGCCTTTCCCCAGTGCTCTGCAAGCTCTCCAGGACAACATAGAATCTGGGGTTCTGTGCTTTCTTTAGTTCTGAACAAGTGTTACTGTTTTCTGCACAAAAGCGATTCTTGCGAAGCAATGTGAACAGGCACAGAGAAGGTGCTATCAGGGAATTCTCTGCCTGCCTTTCCCCAGTGCTCTGCAAGCTCTCCAGGACAACATAGAATCTGGGGCTCTGTGCTTTCTTTCCTTCTGAACAAGTGTTACTGTTTTCTGCACAAAAGCGATTCTTGCGAAGCAATGTGAACACTTCTGCTTCCCAGGCACAGAGAAGGTGCTAGCAGGGAATTCTCTGCCTGCCTTTCCCCAGTGCTCTGCAAGCTCTCCAGGACAACATAAAATCTGGGGCTCTGTGCTTTCTTTCCTTCTGAACAAGTGTTACTGTTTTCTGCACAAAAGCGATTCTTGCGAAGCAATGTGAACAGGCACAGAGAAGGTGCTATCAGGGAATTCTCTGCCTGCCTTTCCCCAATGCTCTGCAAGCTCTCCAGGACAACATAGAATCTGGGGCTCTGTGCTTTCTTTCCTTCTGAACAAGTGTTACTGTTTTCTGCACAAAAGCGATTCTTGCGAAGCAATGTGAACACTTCTGCTTCCCAGGCACAGAGAAGGTGCTAGCAGGGAATTCTCTGCCTGACTTTCCCCAGTGCTCTGCAAGCTCTCCAGGACAACATAGAATCTGGGGCTCTGTGCTTTCTTTCGTTCTGAACAAGTGATACTGTTTTCTGCACAAAAGCGATTCTGCGAAGCAATGTGAACAGGCACAGAGAAGGTGCTATCAGGGAATTCTCTGCCTGCCTTTCCCCAGTGCTCTGCAAGCTCTCCAGGACAACATAGAATCTGGGGCTCTGTGCTTTCTTTCGTTCTGAACAACTGTTACTGTTTTCTGCACAAAAGCGATTCTTGCGAAGCAATGTGAACACTTCTGCTTCCCAGGCACAGAGAAGGTGCTAGCAGGGAATTCTCTGCCTGCCTTTCCCCAGTGCTCTGCAAGCTCTCCAGGACAACATAGAATCTGGGGCTCTGTGCTTTCTTTCCTTCTGAACAAGTGTTACTGTTTTCTGCACAAAAGCGATTCTGCGAAGCAATGTGAACAGGCACAGAGAAGGTGCTATCAGGGAATTCTCTGCCTGCCTTTCCCCAGTGCTCTGCAAGCTCTCCAGGACAACATAAAATCTGGGGCTCTGTGCTTTCTTTCCTTCTGAACAAGTGTTAGTGTTTTCTGCACAAAAGCGATTCTTGCGAAGCAATGTGAACACTTCTGCTTCCCAGGCACAGAGAAGGTGCTAGCAAGGAATTCTCTACCTGCCTTTCCCCAGTGCTCTGCAAGCTCTCCAGGACAACATAAAATCTGGGGCTCTGTGCTTTCTTTCCTTCTGAACAAGTGTTACTGTTTTCTGCACAAAAGCGATTCTGCGAAGCAATGTGAACAGGCACAGAGAAGGTGCTATCAGGGAATTCTCTGCCTGCCTTTCCCCAGTGCTCTGCAAGCTCTCCAGGACAACATAAAATCTGGGGCTCTGTGCTTTCTTTCCTTCTGAACAAGTGTTACTGTTTTCTGCACAAAAGCGACACTTGAGAAGCAATGTGAACACTTCTGCTTCCCAGGCACAGAGAAGGTGCTAGCAGGGAATTCTCTGCCTGCCTTTCCCCAGTGCTCTGCAAGCTCTCCAGGACAACATAGAATCTGGGGCTCTGTGCTTTCTTTCGTTCTGAACAAGTGTTACTGTTTTCTGCACAAAAGCGATTCTGCGAAGCAATGTGAACAGGCACAGAGAAGGTGCTATCAGGGCATTCTCTGCCTGCCTTTCCCCAGTGCTCTGCAAGCTCTCCAGGACAACATAGAATCTGGGGCTCTGTGCTTTCTTTCCTTCTGAACAAGTGTTACTGTTTTCTGCACAAAAGCGATTCTGCGAAGCAATGTGAACACTTCTGCTTCCCAGGCACAGAGAAGGTGCTAGCAGGGAATTCTCTGCCTGCCTTTCCCCAGTGCTCTGCAAGCTCTCCAGGACAACATAAAATCTGGGGCTCTGTGCTTTCTTTCCTTCTGAACAAGTGTTACTGTTTTCTGCACAAAAGCGATTCTTGCGAAGCAATGTGAACACTTCTGGTTCCCAGGCACAGAGAACGTGCTAGCAGGGAATTCTCTGCCTGACTTTCCCCAGTGCTCTGCAAGCTCTCCAGGACAACATAGAATCTGGGGCTCTGTGCTTTCTTTCGTTCTGAACAAGTGTTACTGTTTTCTGCACAAAAGCGATTCTGCGAAGCAATGTGAACAGGCACAGAGAAGGTGCTAGCAGGGAATTCTCTGCCTGCCTTTCCCCAGTGCTCTGCAAGCTCTCCAGGACAACATAGAATCTGGGGCTCTGTGCTTTCTTTCGTTCTGAACAAGTGTTACTGTTTTCTGCACAAAAGCGATTCTGCGAAGCAATGTGAACAGGCACAGAGAAGGTGCTATCAGGGAATTCTCTGCCTGCCTTTCCCCAGTGCTCTGCAAGCTCTCCAGGACAACATAAAATCTGGGGCTCTGTGCTTTCTTTCCTTCTGAACAAGTGTTACTGTTTTCTGCACAAAAGCGATTCTTGCGAAGCAATGTGAACACTTGGTTCCCAGGCACAGAGAAGGTGCTATCAGGGAATTCTCTGCCTGCCTTTCCCCAGTGCTCTGCAAGCTCTCCAGGACAACATAGAATCTGGGGCTCTGTGCTTTCTTTCCTTCTGAACAAGTGTTAGTGTTTTCTGCACAAAAGCGATTCTTGCGAAGCAATGTGAACACTTCTGCTTCCCAGGCACAGAGAAGGTGCTATCAGGGAATTCTCTGCCTGCCTTTCCCCAGTGCTCTGCAAGCTCTCCAGGACAACATAGAATCTGGGGCTCTGTGCTTTCTTTCCTTCTGAACAAGTGTTACTGTTTTCTGCACAAAAGCGATTCTGCGAAGCAATGTGAACAGGCACAGAGAAGGTGCTAGCAGGGAATTCTCTGCCTGCCTTTCCCCAATGCTCTGCAAGCTCTCCAGGACAACATAAAATCTGGGGCTCTGTGCTTTATTTCCTTCTGAACAAGTGTTACTGTTTTCTGCACAAAAGCGATTCTTGCGAAGCAATGTGAACACTTCTGCTTCCCAGGCACAGAGAAGGTGCTAGCAAGGAATTCTCTGCCTGCCTTTCCCCAGTGCTCTGCAAGCTCTCCAGGACAACATAAAATCTGGGGCTCTGTGCTTTCTTTCCTTCTGAACAAGTGTTACTGTTTTCTGCACAAAAGCGATTCTGCGAAGCAATGTGAACACTTCTGCTTCCCAGGCACAGAGAAGGTGCTAGCAGGGAATTCTCTGCCTGCCTTTCCCCAGTGCTCTGCAAGCTCTCCAGGACAACATAGAATCTGGGGCTCTGTGCTTTCTTTAGTTCTGAACAAGTGTTACTGTTTTCTAAAAAAAAGCGATTCTTGCGAAGCAATGTGAACAGGCACAGAGAAGGTGCTATCAGGGAATTCTCTGCCTGCCTTTCCCCAGTGCTCTGCAAGCTCTCCAGGACAACATAGAATCTGGGGCTCTGTGCTTTCTTTCCTTCTGAACAAGTGTTACTGTTTTCTGCACAAAAGCGATTCTGCGAAGCAATGTGAACACTTCTGCTTCCCAGGCACAGAGAAGGTGCTAGCAGGGAATTCTCTGCCTGCCTTTCCCCAGTGCTCTGCAAGCTCTCCAGGACAACATAAAATCTGGGGCTCTGTGCTTTCTTTCGTTCTGAACAAGTGTTACTGTTTTCTGCACAAAAGCGATTCTTGCGAAGCAATGTGAACACTTCTGGTTCCCAGGCACAGAGAACGTGCTAGCAGGGAATTCTCTGCCTGACTTTCCCCAGTGCTCTGCAAGCTCTCCAGGACAACATAGAATCTGGGGCTCTGTGCTTTCTTTCGTTCTGAACAAGTGTTACTGTTTTCTGCACAAAAGCGATTCTGCGAAGCAATGTGAACAGGCACAGAGAAGGTGCTAGCAGGGAATTCTCTGCCTGCCTTTCCCCAGTGCTCTGCAAGCTCTCCAGGACAACATAGAATCTGGGGCTCTGTGCTTTCTTTCGTTCTGAACAAGTGTTACTGTTTTCTGCACAAAAGCGATTCTGCGAAGCAATGTGAACAGGCACAGAGAAGGTGCTATCAGGGAATTCTCTGCCTGCCTTTCCCCAGTGCTCTGCAAGCTCTCCAGGACAACATAAAATCTGGGGCTCTGTGCTTTCTTTCCTTCTGAACAAGTGTTACTGTTTTCTGCACAAAAGCGATTCTTGCGAAGCAATGTGAACACTTGGTTCCCAGGCACAGAGAAGGTGCTATCAGGGAATTCTCTGCCTGCCTTTCCCCAGTGCTCTGCAATCTCTCCAGGACAACATAGAATCTGGGGCTCTGTGCTTTCTTTCCTTCTGAACAAGTGTTAGTGTTTTCTGCACAAAAGCGATTCTTGCGAAGCAATGTGAACACTTCTGCTTCCCAGGCACAGAGAAGGTGCTAGCAGGGAATTCTCTGCCTGCCTTTCCCCAGTGCTCTGCAAGCTCTCCAGGACAACATAGAATCTGGGGTTCTGTGCTTTCTTTAGTTCTGAACAAGTGTTACTGTTTTCTGCACAAAAGCGATTCTTGCGAAGCAATGTGAACAGGCACAGAGAAGGTGCTATCAGGGAATTCTCTGCCTGCCTTTCCCCAGTGCTCTGCAAGCTCTCCAGGACAACATAGAATCTGGGGCTCTGTGCTTTCTTTCCTTCTGAACAAGTGTTACTGTTTTCTGCACAAAAGCGATTCTTGCGAAGCAATGTGAACACTTCTGCTTCCCAGGCACAGAGAAGGTGCTAGCAGGGAATTCTCTGCCTGCCTTTCCCCAGTGCTCTGCAAGCTCTCCAGGACAACATAAAATCTGGGGCTCTGTGCTTTCTTTCCTTCTGAACAAGTGTTACTGTTTTCTGCACAAAAGCGATTCTGCGAAGCAATGTGAACACTTCTCCTTCCCAGGCACAGAAAAGGCGCTAGCAGGGAATTCTCTGCCTGCCTTTCCCCAGTGCTCTGCAAGCTCTCCAGGACAACATAAAATCTGGGGCTCTGTGCTTTCTTTCCTTCTGAACAAGTGTTACTGTTTTCTGCACAAAAGCGATTCTTGCGAAGCAATGTGAACACTTGGTTCCCAGGCACAGAGAAGGTGCTATCAGGGAATTCTCTGCCTGCCTTTCCCCAGTGCTCTGCAAGCTCTCCAGTACAACATAGAATCTGGGGCTCTGTGCTTTCTTTCGTTCTGAACAAGTGTTACTGTTTTCTGCACAAAAGCGATTCTGCGAAGCAATGTGAACAGGCACAGAGAAGGTGCTATCAGGGAATTCTCTGCCTGCCTTTCCCCAGTGCTCTGCAAGCTCTCCAGGACAACATAGAATCTGGGGCTCTGTGCTTTCTTTCGTTCTGAACAACTGTTACTGTTTTCTGCACAAAAGCGATTCTTGCGAAGCAATGTGAACACTTGGTTCCCAGGCACAGAGAAGGTGCTAGCAGGGAATTCTCTGCCTGCCTTTCCCCAGTGCTCTGCAAGCTCTCCAGGACAACATAGAATCTGGGGCTCTGTGCTTTCTTTAGTTCTGAACAAGTGTTACTGTTTTCTGCACAAAAGCGATTCTTGCGAAGCAATGTGAACAGGCACAGAGAAGGTGCTATCAGGGAATTCTCTGCCTGCCTTTCCCCAGTGCTCTGCAAGCTCTCCAGGACAACATAAAATCTGGGGCTCTGTGCTTTCTTTCCTTCTGAACAAGTGTTACTGTTTTCTGCACAAAAGCGATTCTGCGAAGCAATGTGAACAGGCACAGAGAAGGTGCTAGCAGGGAATTCTCTGCCTGCCTTTCCCCAATGCTCTGCAAGCTCTCCAGGACAACATAAAATCTGGGGCTCTGTGCTTTATTTCCTTCTGAACAAGTGTTACTGTTTTCTGCACAAAAGCGATTCTTGCGAAGCAATGTGAACACTTGGTTCCCAGGCACAGAGAAGGTGCTATCAGGGAATTCTCTGCCTGCCTTTCCCCAGTGCTCTGCAAGCTCTCCAGTACAACATAGAATCTGGGGCTCTGTGCTTTCTTTCGTTCTGAACAAGTGTTACTGTTTTCTGCACAAAAGCGATTCTGCGAAGCAATGTGAACAGGCACAGAGAAGGTGCTAGCAGGGAATTCTCTGCCTGCCTTTCCCCAGTGCTCTGCAAGCTCTCCAGGACAACATAGAATCTGGGGCTCTGTGCTTTCTTTCGTTCTGAACAACTGTTACTGTTTTCTGCACAAAAGCGATTCTTGCGAAGCAATGTGAACACTTCTGCTTCCCAGGCACAGAGAAGGTGCTAGCAGGGAATTCTCTGCCTGCCTTTCCCCAGTGCTCTGCAAGCTCTCCAGGACAACATAGAATCTGGGGCTCTGTGCTTTCTTTCCTTCTGAACAAGTGTTACTGTTTTCTGCACAAAAGCGATTCTGCGAAGCAATGTGAACAGGCACAGAGAAGGTGCTAGCAGGGAATTCTCTGCCTGCCTTTCCCCAATGCTCTGCAAGCTCTCCAGGACAACATAAAATCTGGGGCTCTGTGCTTTATTTCCTTCTGAACAAGTGTTACTGTTTTCTGCACAAAAGCGATTCTTGCGAAGCAATGTGAACACTTCTGCTTCCCAGGCACAGAGAAGGTGCTAGCAAGGAATTCTCTGCCTGCCTTTCCCCAGTGCTCTGCAAGCTCTCCAGGACAACATAAAATCTGGGGCTCTGTGCTTTCTTTCCTTCTGAACAAGTGTTACTGTTTTCTGCACAAAAGCGATTCTGCGAAGCAATGTGAACACTTCTGCTTCCCAGGCACAGAGAAGGTGCTAGCAGGGAATTCTCTGCCTGCCTTTCCCCAGTGCTCTGCAAGCTCTCCAGGACAACATAGAATCTGGGGCTCTGTGCTTTCTTTAGTTCTGAACAAGTGTTACTGTTTTCTAAAAAAAAGCGATTCTTGCGAAGCAATGTGAACAGGCACAGAGAAGGTGCTATCAGGGAATTCTCTGCCTGCCTTTCCCCAGTGCTCTGCAAGCTCTCCAGGACAACATAGAATCTGGGGCTCTGTGCTTTCTTTCCTTCTGAACAAGTGTTACTGTTTTCTGCACAAAAGCGATTCTGCGAAGCAATGTGAACACTTCTGCTTCCCAGGCACAGAGAAGGTGCTAGCAGGGAATTCTCTGCCTGCCTTTCCCCAGTGCTCTGCAAGCTCTCCAGGACAACATAAAATCTGGGGCTCTGTGCTTTCTTTCGTTCTGAACAAGTGTTACTGTTTTCTGCACAAAAGCGATTCTTGCGAAGCAATGTGAACACTTCTGGTTCCCAGGCACAGAGAACGTGCTAGCAGGGAATTCTCTGCCTGACTTTCCCCAGTGCTCTGCAAGCTCTCCAGGACAACATAGAATCTGGGGCTCTGTGCTTTCTTTCGTTCTGAACAAGTGTTACTGTTTTCTGCACAAAAGCGATTCTGCGAAGCAATGTGAACAGGCACAGAGAAGGTGCTAGCAGGGAATTCTCTGCCTGCCTTTCCCCAGTGCTCTGCAAGCTCTCCAGGACAACATAGAATCTGGGGCTCTGTGCTTTCTTTCGTTCTGAACAAGTGTTACTGTTTTCTGCACAAAAGCGATTCTGCGAAGCAATGTGAACAGGCACAGAGAAGGTGCTATCAGGGAATTCTCTGCCTGCCTTTCCCCAGTGCTCTGCAAGCTCTCCAGGACAACATAAAATCTGGGGCTCTGTGCTTTCTTTCCTTCTGAACAAGTGTTACTGTTTTCTGCACAAAAGCGATTCTTGCGAAGCAATGTGAACACTTGGTTCCCAGGCACAGAGAAGGTGCTATCAGGGAATTCTCTGCCTGCCTTTCCCCAGTGCTCTGCAATCTCTCCAGGACAACATAGAATCTGGGGCTCTGTGCTTTCTTTCCTTCTGAACAAGTGTTAGTGTTTTCTGCACAAAAGCGATTCTTGCGAAGCAATGTGAACACTTCTGCTTCCCAGGCACAGAGAAGGTGCTAGCAGGGAATTCTCTGCCTGCCTTTCCCCAGTGCTCTGCAAGCTCTCCAGGACAACATAGAATCTGGGGTTCTGTGCTTTCTTTAGTTCTGAACAAGTGTTACTGTTTTCTGCACAAAAGCGATTCTTGCGAAGCAATGTGAACAGGCACAGAGAAGGTGCTATCAGGGAATTCTCTGCCTGCCTTTCCCCAGTGCTCTGCAAGCTCTCCAGGACAACATAGAATCTGGGGCTCTGTGCTTTCTTTCCTTCTGAACAAGTGTTACTGTTTTCTGCACAAAAGCGATTCTTGCGAAGCAATGTGAACACTTCTGCTTCCCAGGCACAGAGAAGGTGCTAGCAGGGAATTCTCTGCCTGCCTTTCCCCAGTGCTCTGCAAGCTCTCCAGGACAACATAAAATCTGGGGCTCTGTGCTTTCTTTCCTTCTGAACAAGTGTTACTGTTTTCTGCACAAAAGCGATTCTTGCGAAGCAATGTGAACAGGCACAGAGAAGGTGCTATCAGGGAATTCTCTGCCTGCCTTTCCCCAATGCTCTGCAAGCTCTCCAGGACAACATAGAATCTGGGGCTCTGTGCTTTCTTTCCTTCTGAACAAGTGTTACTGTTTTCTGCACAAAAGCGATTCTTGCGAAGCAATGTGAACACTTCTGCTTCCCAGGCACAGAGAAGGTGCTAGCAGGGAATTCTCTGCCTGACTTTCCCCAGTGCTCTGCAAGCTCTCCAGGACAACATAGAATCTGGGGCTCTGTGCTTTCTTTCGTTCTGAACAAGTGATACTGTTTTCTGCACAAAAGCGATTCTGCGAAGCAATGTGAACAGGCACAGAGAAGGTGCTATCAGGGAATTCTCTGCCTGCCTTTCCCCAGTGCTCTGCAAGCTCTCCAGGACAACATAGAATCTGGGGCTCTGTGCTTTCTTTCGTTCTGAACAACTGTTACTGTTTTCTGCACAAAAGCGATTCTTGCGAAGCAATGTGAACACTTCTGCTTCCCAGGCACAGAGAAGGTGCTAGCAGGGAATTCTCTGCCTGCCTTTCCCCAGTGCTCTGCAAGCTCTCCAGGACAACATAGAATCTGGGGCTCTGTGCTTTCTTTCCTTCTGAACAAGTGTTACTGTTTTCTGCACAAAAGCGATTCTGCGAAGCAATGTGAACAGGCACAGAGAAGGTGCTATCAGGGAATTCTCTGCCTGCCTTTCCCCAGTGCTCTGCAAGCTCTCCAGGACAACATAAAATCTGGGGCTCTGTGCTTTCTTTCCTTCTGAACAAGTGTTAGTGTTTTCTGCACAAAAGCGATTCTTGCGAAGCAATGTGAACACTTCTGCTTCCCAGGCACAGAGAAGGTGCTAGCAAGGAATTCTCTACCTGCCTTTCCCCAGTGCTCTGCAAGCTCTCCAGGACAACATAAAATCTGGGGCTCTGTGCTTTCTTTCCTTCTGAACAAGTGTTACTGTTTTCTGCACAAAAGCGATTCTGCGAAGCAATGTGAACAGGCACAGAGAAGGTGCTATCAGGGAATTCTCTGCCTGCCTTTCCCCAGTGCTCTGCAAGCTCTCCAGGACAACATAAAATCTGGGGCTCTGTGCTTTCTTTCCTTCTGAACAAGTGTTACTGTTTTCTGCACAAAAGCGACACTTGAGAAGCAATGTGAACACTTCTGCTTCCCAGGCACAGAGAAGGTGCTAGCAGGGAATTCTCTGCCTGCCTTTCCCCAGTGCTCTGCAAGCTCTCCAGGACAACATAGAATCTGGGGCTCTGTGCTTTCTTTCGTTCTGAACAAGTGTTACTGTTTTCTGCACAAAAGCGATTCTGCGAAGCAATGTGAACAGGCACAGAGAAGGTGCTATCAGGGCATTCTCTGCCTGCCTTTCCCCAGTGCTCTGCAAGCTCTCCAGGACAACATAGAATCTGGGGCTCTGTGCTTTCTTTCCTTCTGAACAAGTGTTACTGTTTTCTGCACAAAAGCGATTCTGCGAAGCAATGTGAACACTTCTGCTTCCCAGGCACAGAGAAGGTGCTAGCAGGGAATTCTCTGCCTGCCTTTCCCCAGTGCTCTGCAAGCTCTCCAGGACAACATAAAATCTGGGGCTCTGTGCTTTCTTTCCTTCTGAACAAGTGTTACTGTTTTCTGCACAAAAGCGATTCTTGCGAAGCAATGTGAACACTTCTGGTTCCCAGGCACAGAGAACGTGCTAGCAGGGAATTCTCTGCCTGACTTTCCCCAGTGCTCTGCAAGCTCTCCAGGACAACATAGAATCTGGGGCTCTGTGCTTTCTTTCGTTCTGAACAAGTGTTACTGTTTTCTGCACAAAAGCGATTCTGCGAAGCAATGTGAACAGGCACAGAGAAGGTGCTAGCAGGGAATTCTCTGCCTGCCTTTCCCCAGTGCTCTGCAAGCTCTCCAGGACAACATAGAATCTGGGGCTCTGTGCTTTCTTTCGTTCTGAACAAGTGTTACTGTTTTCTGCACAAAAGCGATTCTGCGAAGCAATGTGAACAGGCACAGAGAAGGTGCTATCAGGGAATTCTCTGCCTGCCTTTCCCCAGTGCTCTGCAAGCTCTCCAGGACAACATAAAATCTGGGGCTCTGTGCTTTCTTTCCTTCTGAACAAGTGTTACTGTTTTCTGCACAAAAGCGATTCTTGCGAAGCAATGTGAACACTTGGTTCCCAGGCACAGAGAAGGTGCTATCAGGGAATTCTCTGCCTGCCTTTCCCCAGTGCTCTGCAAGCTCTCCAGGACAACATAGAATCTGGGGCTCTGTGCTTTCTTTCCTTCTGAACAAGTGTTAGTGTTTTCTGCACAAAAGCGATTCTTGCGAAGCAATGTGAACACTTCTGCTTCCCAGGCACAGAGAAGGTGCTAGCAGGGAATTCTCTGCCTGCCTTTCCCCAGTGCTCTGCAAGCTCTCCAGGACAACATAGAATCTGGGGTTCTGTGCTTTCTTTAGTTCTGAACAAGTGTTACTGTTTTCTGCACAAAAGCGATTCTTGCGAAGCAATGTGAACAGGCACAGAGAAGGTGCTATCAGGGAATTCTCTGCCTGCCTTTCCCCAGTGCTCTGCAAGCTCTCCAGGACAACATAGAATCTGGGGCTCTGTGCTTTCTTTCCTTCTGAACAAGTGTTAGTGTTTTCTGCACAAAAGCGATTCTTGCGAAGCAATGTGAACACTTCTGCTTCCCAGGCACAGAGAAGGTGCTAGCAGGGAATTCTCTGCCTGCCTTTCCCCAGTGCTCTGCAAGCTCTCCAGGACAACATAAAATCTGGGGCTCTGTGCTTTCTTTCCTTCTGAACAAGTGTTACTGTTTTCTGCACAAAAGCGATTCTTGCGAAGCAATGTGAACAGGCACAGAGAAGGTGCTATCAGGGAATTCTCTGCCTGCCTTTCCCCAATGCTCTGCAAGCTCTCCAGGACAACATAGAATCTGGGGCTCTGTGCTTTCTTTCCTTCTGAACAAGTGTTACTGTTTTCTGCACAAAAGCGATTCTTGCGAAGCAATGTGAACACTTCTGCTTCCCAGGCACAGAGAAGGTGCTAGCAGGGAATTCTCTGCCTGACTTTCCCCAGTGCTCTGCAAGCTCTCCAGGACAACATAGAATCTGGGGCTCTGTGCTTTCTTTCGTTCTGAACAAGTGATACTGTTTTCTGCACAAAAGCGATTCTGCGAAGCAATGTGAACAGGCACAGAGAAGGTGCTATCAGGGAATTCTCTGCCTGCCTTTCCCCAGTGCTCTGCAAGCTCTCCAGGACAACATAGAATCTGGGGCTCTGTGCTTTCTTTCGTTCTGAACAACTGTTACTGTTTTCTGCACAAAAGCGATTCTTGCGAAGCAATGTGAACACTTCTGCTTCCCAGGCACAGAGAAGGTGCTAGCAGGGAATTCTCTGCCTGCCTTTCCCCAGTGCTCTGCAAGCTCTCCAGGACAACATAGAATCTGGGGCTCTGTGCTTTCTTTCCTTCTGAACAAGTGTTACTGTTTTCTGCACAAAAGCGATTCTTGCGAAGCAATGTGAACAGGCACAGAGAAGGTGCTATCAGGGAATTCTCTGCCTGCCTTTCCCCAATGCTCTGCAAGCTCTCCAGGACAACATAGAATCTGGGGCTCTGTGCTTTCTTTCGTTCTGAACAAGTGTTACTGTTTTCTGCACAAAAGCGATTCTTGCGAAGCAATGTGAACACTTCTGCTTCCCAGGCACAGAGAAGGTGCTAGCAGGGAATTCTCTGCCTGACTTTCCCCAGTGCTCTGCAAGCTCTCCAGGACAACATAGAATCTGGGGCTCTGTGCTTTCTTTCGTTCTGAACAAGTGATACTGTTTTCTGCACAAAAGCGATTCTGCGAAGCAATGTGAACAGGCACAGAGAAGGTGCTATCAGGGAATTCTCTGCCTGCCTTTCCCCAGTGCTCTGCAAGCTCTCCAGGACAACATAGAATCTGGGGCTCTGTGCTTTCTTTCGTTCTGAACAACTGTTACTGTTTTCTGCACAAAAGCGATTCTTGCGAAGCAATGTGAACACTTCTGCTTCCCAGGCACAGAGAAGGTGCTAGCAGGGAATTCTCTGCCTGCCTTTCCCCAGTGCTCTGCAAGCTCTCCAGGACAACATAGAATCTGGGGCTCTGTGCTTTCTTTCCTTCTGAACAAGTGTTACTGTTTTCTGCACAAAAGCGATTCTGCGAAGCAATGTGAACAGGCACAGAGAAGGTGCTATCAGGGAATTCTCTGCCTGCCTTTCCCCAGTGCTCTGCAAGCTCTCCAGGACAACATAAAATCTGGGGCTCTGTGCTTTCTTTCCTTCTGAACAAGTGTTAGTGTTTTCTGCACAAAAGCGATTCTTGCGAAGCAATGTGAACACTTCTGCTTCCCAGGCACAGAGAAGGTGCTAGCAAGGAATTCTCTACCTGCCTTTCCCCAGTGCTCTGCAAGCTCTCCAGGACAACATAAAATCTGGGGCTCTGTGCTTTCTTTCCTTCTGAACAAGTGTTACTGTTTTCTGCACAAAAGCGATTCTGCGAAGCAATGTGAACACTTCTGCTTCCCAGGCACAGAGAAGGTGCTAGCAAGGAATTCTCTGCCTGCCTTTCCCCAGTGCTCTGCAAGCTCTCCAGGACAACAGCAAATCTGGGGCTCTGTGCTTTCTTTCCTTCTGAACAAGTGTTACTGTTTTCTGCACAAAAGCGATTCTGCGAAGCAATGTGAACAGGCACAGAGAAGGTGCTATCAGGGAATTCTCTGCCTGCCTTTCCCCAGTGCTCTGCAAGCTCTCCAGGACAACATAAAATCTGGGGCTCTGTGCTTTCTTTCCTTCTGAACAAGTGTTACTGTTTTCTGCACAAAAGCGACACTTGCGAAGCAATGTGAACACTTCTGCTTCCCAGGCACAGAGAAGGTGCTAGCAGGGAATTCTCTGCCTGCCTTTCCCCAGTGCTCTGCAAGCTCTCCAGGACAACATAGAATCTGGGGCTCTGTGCTTTCTTTCGTTCTGAACAAGTGTTAGTGTTTTCTGCACAAAAGCGATTCTGCGAAGCAATGTGAACAGGCACAGAGAAGGTCCTATCAGGGAATTCTCTGCCTGCCTTTCCCCAGTGCTCTGCAAGCTCTCCAGGACAACATAAAATCTGGGGCTCTGTGCTTTCTTTCCTTCTGAACAAGTGTTAGTGTTTTCTGCACAAAAGCGATTCTTGCGAAGCAATGTGAACACTTCTGCTTCCCAGGCACAGAGAAGGTGCTAGCAAGGAATTCTCTACCTGCCTTTCCCCAGTGCTCTGCAAGCTCTCCAGGACAACATAAAATCTGGGGCTCTGTGCTTTCTTTCCTTCTGAACAAGTGTTACTGTTTTCTGCACAAAAGCGATTCTTGCGAAGCAATGTGAACAGGCACAGAGAAGGTGCTATCAGGGAATTCTCTGCCTGCCTTTCCCCAATGCTCTGCAAGCTCTCCAGGACAACATAGAATCTGGGGCTCTGTGCTTTCTTTCCTTCTGAACAAGTGTTACTGTTTTCTGCACAAAAGCGATTCTTGCGAAGCAATGTGAACACTTCTGCTTCCCAGGCACAGAGAAGGTGCTAGCAGGGAATTCTCTGCCTGACTTTCCCCAGTGCTCTGCAAGCTCTCCAGGACAACATAGAATCTGGGGCTCTGTGCTTTCTTTCGTTCTGAACAAGTGATACTGTTTTCTGCACAAAAGCGATTCTGCGAAGCAATGTGAACAGGCACAGAGAAGGTGCTATCAGGGAATTCTCTGCCTGCCTTTCCCCAGTGCTCTGCAAGCTCTCCAGGACAACATAGAATCTGGGGCTCTGTGCTTTCTTTCGTTCTGAACAACTGTTACTGTTTTCTGCACAAAAGCGATTCTTGCGAAGCAATGTGAACACTTCTGCTTCCCAGGCACAGAGAAGGTGCTAGCAGGGAATTCTCTGCCTGCCTTTCCCCAGTGCTCTGCAAGCTCTCCAGGACAACATAGAATCTGGGGCTCTGTGCTTTCTTTCCTTCTGAACAAGTGTTACTGTTTTCTGCACAAAAGCGATTCTGCGAAGCAATGTGAACAGGCACAGAGAAGGTGCTATCAGGGAATTCTCTGCCTGCCTTTCCCCAGTGCTCTGCAAGCTCTCCAGGACAACATAAAATCTGGGGCTCTGTGCTTTCTTTCCTTCTGAACAAGTGTTAGTGTTTTCTGCACAAAAGCGATTCTTGCGAAGCAATGTGAACACTTCTGCTTCCCAGGCACAGAGAAGGTGCTAGCAAGGAATTCTCTTCCTGCCTTTCCCCAGTGCTCTGCAAGCTCTCCAGGACAACATAGAATCTGGGGCTCTGTGCTTTCTTTCCTTCTGAACAAGTGTTAGTGTTTTCTGCACAAAAGCGATTCTTGCGAAGCAATGTGAACACTTCTGCTTCCCAGGCACAGAGAAGGTGCTAGCAGGGAATTCTCTGCCTGCCTTTCCCCAGTGCTCTGCAAGCTCTCCAGGACAACATAGAATCTGGGGCTCTGTGCTTTCTTTAGTTCTGAACAAGTGTTACTGTTTTCTAAAAAAAAGCGATTCTTGCGAAGCAATGTGAACAGGCACAGAGAAGGTGCTATCAGGGAATTCTCTGCCTGCCTTTCCCCAGTGCTCTGCAAGCTCTCCAGGACAACATAGAATCTGGGGCTCTGTGCTTTCTTTCCTTCTGAACAAGTGTTACTGTTTTCTGCACAAAAGCGATTCTGCGAAGCAATGTGAACACTTCTGCTTCCCAGGCACAGAGAAGGTGCTAGCAGGGAATTCTCTGCCTGCCTTTCCCCAGTGCTCTGCAAGCTCTCCAGGACAACATAAAATCTGGGGCTCTGTGCTTTCTTTCGTTCTGAACAAGTGTTACTGTTTTCTGCACAAAAGCGATTCTTGCGAAGCAATGTGAACACTTCTGGTTCCCAGGCACAGAGAACGTGCTAGCAGGGAATTCTCTGCCTGCCTTTCCCCAGTGCTCTGCAAGCTCTCCAGGACAACATAGAATCTGGGGCTCTGTGCTTTCTTTCGTTCTGAACAAGTGTTACTGTTTTCTGCACAAAAGCGATTCTGCGAAGCAATGTGAACAGGCACAGAGAAGGTGCTAGCAGGGAATTCTCTGCCTGCCTTTCCCCAGTGCTCTGCAAGCTCTCCAGGACAACATAGAATCTGGGGCTCTGTGCTTTCTTTCGTTCTGAACAAGTGTTACTGTTTTCTGCACAAAAGCGATTCTGCGAAGCAATGTGAACAGGCACAGAGAAGGTGCTATCAGGGAATTCTCTGCCTGCCTTTCCCCAGTGCTCTGCAAGCTCTCCAGGACAACATAAAATCTGGGGCTCTGTGCTTTCTTTCCTTCTGAACAAGTGTTACTGTTTTCTGCACAAAAGCGATTCTTGCGAAGCAATGTGAACACTTGGTTCCCAGGCACAGAGAAGGTGCTATCAGGGAATTCTCTGCCTGCCTTTCCCCAGTGCTCTGCAAGCTCTCCAGGACAACATAGAATCTGGGGCTCTGTGCTTTCTTTCCTTCTGAACAAGTGTTAGTGTTTTCTGCACAAAAGCGATTCTTGCGAAGCAATGTGAACACTTCTGCTTCCCAGGCACAGAGAAGGTGCTAGCAGGGAATTCTCTGCCTGCCTTTCCCCAGTGCTCTGCAAGCTCTCCAGGACAACATAGAATCTGGGGTTCTGTGCTTTCTTTAGTTCTGAACAAGTGTTACTGTTTTCTGCACAAAAGCGATTCTTGCGAAGCAATGTGAACAGGCACAGAGAAGGTGCTATCAGGGAATTCTCTGCCTGCCTTTCCCCAGTGCTCTGCAAGCTCTCCAGGACAACATAGAATCTGGGGCTCTGTGCTTTCTTTCCTTCTGAACAAGTGTTAGTGTTTTCTGCACAAAAGCGATTCTTGCGAAGCAATGTGAACACTTCTGCTTCCCAGGCACAGAGAAGGTGCTAGCAGGGAATTCTCTGCCTGCCTTTCCCCAGTGCTCTGCAAGCTCTCCAGGACAACATAAAATCTGGGGCTCTGTGCTTTCTTTCCTTCTGAACAAGTGTTACTGTTTTCTGCACAAAAGCGATTCTTGCGAAGCAATGTGAACAGGCACAGAGAAGGTGCTATCAGGGAATTCTCTGCCTGCCTTTCCCCAATGCTCTGCAAGCTCTCCAGGACAACATAGAATCTGGGGCTCTGTGCTTTCTTTCCTTCTGAACAAGTGTTACTGTTTTCTGCACAAAAGCGATTCTTGCGAAGCAATGTGAACACTTCTGCTTCCCAGGCACAGAGAAGGTGCTAGCAGGGAATTCTCTGCCTGACTTACCCCAGTGCTCTGCAAGCTCTCCAGGACAACATAGAATCTGGGGCTCTGTGCTTTCTTTCGTTCTGAACAAGTGATACTGTTTTCTGCACAAAAGCGATTCTGCGAAGCAATGTGAACAGGCACAGAGAAGGTGCTATCAGGGAATTCTCTGCCTGCCTTTCCCCAGTGCTCTGCAAGCTCTCCAGGACAACATAGAATCTGGGGCTCTGTGCTTTCTTTCGTTCTGAACAACTGTTACTGTTTTCTGCACAAAAGCGATTCTTGCGAAGCAATGTGAACACTTCTGCTTCCCAGGCACAGAGAAGGTGCTAGCAGGGAATTCTCTGCCTGCCTTTCCCCAGTGCTCTGCAAGCTCTCCAGGACAACATAGAATCTGGGGCTCTGTGCTTTCTTTCCTTCTGAACAAGTGTTACTGTTTTCTGCACAAAAGCGATTCTGCGAAGCAATGTGAACAGGCACAGAGAAGGTGCTATCAGGGAATTCTCTGCCTGCCTTTCCCCAGTGCTCTGCAAGCTCTCCAGGACAACATAAAATCTGGGGCTCTGTGCTTTCTTTCCTTCTGAACAAGTGTTAGTGTTTTCTGCACAAAAGCGATTCTTGCGAAGCAATGTGAACACTTCTGCTTCCCAGGCACAGAGAAGGTGCTAGCAAGGAATTCTCTACCTGCCTTTCCCCAGTGCTCTGCAAGCTCTCCAGGACAACATAAAATCTGGGGCTCTGTGCTTTCTTTCCTTCTGAACAAGTGTTACTGTTTTCTGCACAAAAGCGATTCTGCGAAGCAATGTGAACACTTCTGCTTCCCAGGCACAGAGAAGGTGCTAGCAAGGAATTCTCTGCCTGCCTTTCCCCAGTGCTCTGCAAGCTCTCCAGGACAACAGCAAATCTGGGGCTCTGTGCTTTCTTTCCTTCTGAACAAGTGTTACTGTTTTCTGCACAAAAGCGATTCTGCGAAGCAATGTGAACAGGCACAGAGAAGGTGCTATCAGGGAATTCTCTGCCTGCCTTTCCCCAGTGCTCTGCAAGCTCTCCAGGACAACATAAAATCTGGGGCTCTGTGCTTTCTTTCCTTCTGAACAAGTGTTACTGTTTTCTGCACAAAAGCGACACTTGCGAAGCAATGTGAACACTTCTGCTTCCCAGGCACAGAGAAGGTGCTAGCAGGGAATTCTCTGCCTGCCTTTCCCCAGTGCTCTGCAAGCTCTCCAGGACAACATAGAATCTGGGGCTCTGTGCTTTCTTTCGTTCTGAACAAGTGTTACTGTTTTCTGCACAAAAGCGATTCTGCGAAGCAATGTGAACAGGCACAGAGAAGGTGCTATCAGGGAATTCTCTGCCTGCCTTTCCCCAGTGCTCTGCAAGCTCTCCAGGACAACAGCAAATCTGGGGCTCTGTGCTTTCTTTCGTTCTGAACAAGTGTTACTGTTTTCTGCACAAAAGCGATTCTTGCGAAGCAATGTGAACACTTCTGGTTCCCAGGCACAGAGAACGTGCTAGCAGGGAATTCTCTGCCTGACTTTCCCCAGTGCTCTGCAAGCTCTCCAGGACAACATAGAATCTGGGGCTCTGTGCTTTCTTTCGTTCTGAACAAGTGTTACTGTTTTCTGCACAAAAGCGATTCTGCGAAGCAATGTGAACAGGCACAGAGAAGGTGCTAGCAGGGAATTCTCTGCCTGCCTTTCCCCAGTGCTCTGCAAGCTCTCCAGGACAACATAGAATCTGGGGCTCTGTGCTTTCTTTCCTTCTGAACAAGTGTTAGTGTTTTCTGCACAAAAGCGATTCTTGCGAAGCAATGTGAACACTTCTGCTTCCCAGGCACAGAGAAGGTGCTAGCAGGGAATTCTCTGCCTGCCTTTCCCCAGTGCTCTGCAAGCTCTCCAGGACAACATAGAATCTGGGGTTCTGTGCTTTCTTTAGTTCTGAACAAGTGTTACTGTTTTCTGCACAAAAGCGATTCTTGCGAAGCAATGTGAACAGGCACAGAGAAGGTGCTATCAGGGAATTCTCTGCCTGCCTTTCCCCAGTGCTCTGCAAGCTCTCCAGGACAACATAGAATCTGGGGCTCTGTGCTTTCTTTCCTTCTGAACAAGTGTTAGTGTTTTCTGCACAAAAGCGATTCTTGCGAAGCAATGTGAACACTTCTGCTTCCCAGGCACAGAGAAGGTGCTAGCAGGGAATTCTCTGCCTGCCTTTCCCCAGTGCTCTGCAAGCTCTCCAGGACAACATAAAATCTGGGGCTCTGTGCTTTCTTTCCTTCTGAACAAGTGTTACTGTTTTCTGCACAAAAGCGATTCTTGCGAAGCAATGTGAACAGGCACAGAGAAGGTGCTATCAGGGAATTCTCTGCCTGCCTTTCCCCAATGCTCTGCAAGCTCTCCAGGACAACATAGAATCTGGGGCTCTGTGCTTTCTTTCCTTCTGAACAAGTGTTACTGTTTTCTGCACAAAAGCGATTCTTGCGAAGCAATGTGAACACTTCTGCTTCCCAGGCACAGAGAAGGTGCTAGCAGGGAATTCTCTGCCTGACTTTCCCCAGTGCTCTGCAAGCTCTCCAGGACAACATAGAATCTGGGGCTCTGTGCTTTCTTTCGTTCTGAACAAGTGATACTGTTTTCTGCACAAAAGCGATTCTGCGAAGCAATGTGAACAGGCACAGAGAAGGTGCTATCAGGGAATTCTCTGCCTGCCTTTCCCCAGTGCTCTGCAAGCTCTCCAGGACAACATAGAATCTGGGGCTCTGTGCTTTCTTTCGTTCTGAACAACTGTTACTGTTTTCTGCACAAAAGCGATTCTTGCGAAGCAATGTGAACACTTCTGCTTCCCAGGCACAGAGAAGGTGCTAGCAGGGAATTCTCTGCCTGCCTTTCCCCAGTGCTCTGCAAGCTCTCCAGGACAACATAGAATCTGGGGCTCTGTGCTTTCTTTCCTTCTGAACAAGTGTTACTGTTTTCTGCACAAAAGCGATTCTGCGAAGCAATGTGAACAGGCACAGAGAAGGTGCTATCAGGGAATTCTCTGCCTGCCTTTCCCCAGTGCTCTGCAAGCTCTCCAGGACAACATAAAATCTGGGGCTCTGTGCTTTCTTTCCTTCTGAACAAGTGTTAGTGTTTTCTGCACAAAAGCGATTCTTGCGAAGCAATGTGAACACTTCTGCTTCCCAGGCACAGAGAAGGTGCTAGCAAGGAATTCTCTACCTGCCTTTCCCCAGTGCTCTGCAAGCTCTCCAGGACAACATAAAATCTGGGGCTCTGTGCTTTCTTTCCTTCTGAACAAGTGTTACTGTTTTCTGCACAAAAGCGATTCTGCGAAGCAATGTGAACACTTCTGCTTCCCAGGCACAGAGAAGGTGCTAGCAAGGAATTCTCTGCCTGCCTTTCCCCAGTGCTCTGCAAGCTCTCCAGGACAACAGCAAATCTGGGGCTCTGTGCTTTCTTTCCTTCTGAACAAGTGTTACTGTTTTCTGCACAAAAGCGATTCTGCGAAGCAATGTGAACAGGCACAGAGAAGGTGCTATCAGGGAATTCTCTGCCTGCCTTTCCCCAGTGCTCTGCAAGCTCTCCAGGACAACATAAAATCTGGGGCTCTGTGCTTTCTTTCCTTCTGAACAAGTGTTACTGTTTTCTGCACAAAAGCGATTCTTGCGAAGCAATGTGAACACTTGGTTCCCAGGCACAGAGAAGGTGCTATCAGGGAATTCTCTGCCTGCCTTTCCCCAGTGCTCTGCAAGCTCTCCAGGACAACATAGAATCTGGGGCTCTGTGCTTTCTTTCCTTCTGAACAAGTGTTAGTGTTTTCTGCACAAAAGCGATTCTTGCGAAGCAATGTGAACACTTCTGCTTCCCAGGCACAGAGAAGGTGCTAGCAGGGAATTCTCTGCCTGCCTTTCCCCAGTGCTCTGCAAGCTCTCCAGGACAACATAGAATCTGGGGTTCTGTGCTTTCTTTAGTTCTGAACAAGTGTTACTGTTTTCTGCACAAAAGCGATTCTTGCGAAGCAATGTGAACAGGCACAGAGAAGGTGCTATCAGGGAATTCTCTGCCTGCCTTTCCCCAGTGCTCTGCAAGCTCTCCAGGACAACATAGAATCTGGGGCTCTGTGCTTTCTTTCCTTCTGAACAAGTGTTAGTGTTTTCTGCACAAAAGCGATTCTTGCGAAGCAATGTGAACACTTCTGCTTCCCAGGCACAGAGAAGGTGCTAGCAGGGAATTCTCTGCCTGCCTTTCCCCAGTGCTCTGCAAGCTCTCCAGGACAACATAAAATCTGGGGCTCTGTGCTTTCTTTCCTTCTGAACAAGTGTTACTGTTTTCTGCACAAAAGCGATTCTTGCGAAGCAATGTGAACAGGCACAGAGAAGGTGCTATCAGGGAATTCTCTGCCTGCCTTTCCCCAATGCTCTGCAAGCTCTCCAGGACAACATAGAATCTGGGGCTCTGTGCTTTCTTTCCTTCTGAACAAGTGTTACTGTTTTCTGCACAAAAGCGATTCTTGCGAAGCAATGTGAACACTTCTGCTTCCCAGGCACAGAGAAGGTGCTAGCAGGGAATTCTCTGCCTGACTTTCCCCAGTGCTCTGCAAGCTCTCCAGGACAACATAGAATCTGGGGCTCTGTGCTTTCTTTCGTTCTGAACAAGTGATACTGTTTTCTGCACAAAAGCGATTCTGCGAAGCAATGTGAACAGGCACAGAGAAGGTGCTATCAGGGAATTCTCTGCCTGCCTTTCCCCAGTGCTCTGCAAGCTCTCCAGGACAACATAGAATCTGGGGCTCTGTGCTTTCTTTCGTTCTGAACAACTGTTACTGTTTTCTGCACAAAAGCGATTCTTGCGAAGCAATGTGAACACTTCTGCTTCCCAGGCACAGAGAAGGTGCTAGCAGGGAATTCTCTGCCTGCCTTTCCCCAGTGCTCTGCAAGCTCTCCAGGACAACATAGAATCTGGGGCTCTGTGCTTTCTTTCCTTCTGAACAAGTGTTACTGTTTTCTGCACAAAAGCGATTCTGCGAAGCAATGTGAACAGGCACAGAGAAGGTGCTATCAGGGAATTCTCTGCCTGCCTTTCCCCAGTGCTCTGCAAGCTCTCCAGGACAACATAAAATCTGGGGCTCTGTGCTTTCTTTCCTTCTGAACAAGTGTTAGTGTTTTCTGCACAAAAGCGATTCTTGCGAAGCAATGTGAACACTTCTGCTTCCCAGGCACAGAGAAGGTGCTAGCAAGGAATTCTCTACCTGCCTTTCCCCAGTGCTCTGCAAGCTCTCCAGGACAACATAAAATCTGGGGCTCTGTGCTTTCTTTCCTTCTGAACAAGTGTTACTGTTTTCTGCACAAAAGCGATTCTGCGAAGCAATGTGAACACTTCTGCTTCCCAGGCACAGAGAAGGTGCTAGCAAGGAATTCTCTGCCTGCCTTTCCCCAGTGCTCTGCAAGCTCTCCAGGACAACAGCAAATCTGGGGCTCTGTGCTTTCTTTCCTTCTGAACAAGTGTTACTGTTTTCTGCACAAAAGCGATTCTGCGAAGCAATGTGAACAGGCACAGAGAAGGTGCTATCAGGGAATTCTCTGCCTGCCTTTCCCCAGTGCTCTGCAAGCTCTCCAGGACAACATAGAATCTGGGGCTCTGTGCTTTCTTTCGTTCTGAACAACTGTTACTGTTTTCTGCACAAAAGCGATTCTTGCGAAGCAATGTGAACACTTCTGCTTCCCAGGCACAGAGAAGGTGCTAGCAGGGAATTCTCTGCCTGCCTTTCCCCAGTGCTCTGCAAGCTCTCCAGGACAACATAGAATCTGGGGCTCTGTGCTTTCTTTCCTTCTGAACAAGTGTTACTGTTTTCTGCACAAAAGCGATTCTGCGAAGCAATGTGAACAGGCACAGAGAAGGTGCTATCAGGGAATTCTCTGCCTGCCTTTCCCCAGTGCTCTGCAAGCTCTCCAGGACAACATAAAATCTGGGGCTCTGTGCTTTCTTTCCTTCTGAACAAGTGTTAGTGTTTTCTGCACAAAAGCGATTCTTGCGAAGCAATGTGAACACTTCTGCTTCCCAGGCACAGAGAAGGTGCTAGCAAGGAATTCTCTACCTGCCTTTCCCCAGTGCTCTGCAAGCTCTCCAGGACAACATAAAATCTGGGGCTCTGTGCTTTCTTTCCTTCTGAACAAGTGTTACTGTTTTCTGCACAAAAGCGATTCTGCGAAGCAATGTGAACACTTCTGCTTCCCAGGCACAGAGAAGGTGCTAGCAAGGAATTCTCTGCCTGCCTTTCCCCAGTGCTCTGCAAGCTCTCCAGGACAACAGCAAATCTGGGGCTCTGTGCTTTCTTTCCTTCTGAACAAGTGTTACTGTTTTCTGCACAAAAGCGATTCTGCGAAGCAATGTGAACAGGCACAGAGAAGGTGCTATCAGGGAATTCTCTGCCTGCCTTTCCCCAGTGCTCTGCAAGCTCTCCAGGACAACATAAAATCTGGGGCTCTGTGCTTTCTTTCCTTCTGAACAAGTGTTACTGTTTTCTGCACAAAAGCGACACTTGCGAAGCAATGTGAACACTTCTGCTTCCCAGGCACAGAGAAGGTGCTAGCAGGGAATTCTCTGCCTGCCTTTCCCCAGTGCTCTGCAAGCTCTCCAGGACAACATAGAATCTGGGGCTCTGTGCTTTCTTTCGTTCTGAACAAGTGTTAGTGTTTTCTGCACAAAAGCGATTCTGCGAAGCAATGTGAACAGGCACAGAGAAGGTCCTATCAGGGAATTCTCTGCCTGCCTTTCCCCAGTGCTCTGCAAGCTCTCCAGGACAACATAAAATCTGGGGCTCTGTGCTTTCTTTCCTTCTGAACAAGTGTTAGTGTTTTCTGCACAAAAGCGATTCTTGCGAAGCAATGTGAACACTTCTGCTTCCCAGGCACAGAGAAGGTGCTAGCAAGGAATTCTCTACCTGCCTTTCCCCAGTGCTCTGCAAGCTCTCCAGGACAACATAAAATCTGGGGCTCTGTGCTTTCTTTCCTTCTGAACAAGTGTTACTGTTTTCTGCACAAAAGCGATTCTTGCGAAGCAATGTGAACAGGCACAGAGAAGGTGCTATCAGGGAATTCTCTGCCTGCCTTTCCCCAATGCTCTGCAAGCTCTCCAGGACAACATAGAATCTGGGGCTCTGTGCTTTCTTTCCTTCTGAACAAGTGTTACTGTTTTCTGCACAAAAGCGATTCTTGCGAAGCAATGTGAACACTTCTGCTTCCCAGGCACAGAGAAGGTGCTAGCAGGGAATTCTCTGCCTGACTTTCCCCAGTGCTCTGCAAGCTCTCCAGGACAACATAGAATCTGGGGCTCTGTGCTTTCTTTCGTTCTGAACAAGTGATACTGTTTTCTGCACAAAAGCGATTCTGCGAAGCAATGTGAACAGGCACAGAGAAGGTGCTATCAGGGAATTCTCTGCCTGCCTTTCCCCAGTGCTCTGCAAGCTCTCCAGGACAACATAGAATCTGGGGCTCTGTGCTTTCTTTCGTTCTGAACAACTGTTACTGTTTTCTGCACAAAAGCGATTCTTGCGAAGCAATGTGAACACTTCTGCTTCCCAGGCACAGAGAAGGTGCTAGCAGGGAATTCTCTGCCTGCCTTTCCCCAGTGCTCTGCAAGCTCTCCAGGACAACATAGAATCTGGGGCTCTGTGCTTTCTTTCCTTCTGAACAAGTGTTACTGTTTTCTGCACAAAAGCGATTCTGCGAAGCAATGTGAACAGGCACAGAGAAGGTGCTATCAGGGAATTCTCTGCCTGCCTTTCCCCAGTGCTCTGCAAGCTCTCCAGGACAACATAAAATCTGGGGCTCTGTGCTTTCTTTCCTTCTGAACAAGTGTTAGTGTTTTCTGCACAAAAGCGATTCTTGCGAAGCAATGTGAACACTTCTGCTTCCCAGGCACAGAGAAGGTGCTAGCAAGGAATTCTCTTCCTGCCTTTCCCCAGTGCTCTGCAAGCTCTCCAGGACAACATAGAATCTGGGGCTCTGTGCTTTCTTTCCTTCTGAACAAGTGTTAGTGTTTTCTGCACAAAAGCGATTCTTGCGAAGCAATGTGAACACTTCTGCTTCCCAGGCACAGAGAAGGTGCTAGCAGGGAATTCTCTGCCTGCCTTTCCCCAGTGCTCTGCAAGCTCTCCAGGACAACATAGAATCTGGGGCTCTGTGCTTTCTTTCCTTCTGAACAAGTGTTACTGTTTTCTGCACAAAAGCGATTCTGCGAAGCAATGTGAACACTTCTGCTTCCCAGGCACAGAGAAGGTGCTAGCAGGGAATTCTCTGCCTGCCTTTCCCCAGTGCTCTGCAAGCTCTCCAGGACAACATAAAATCTGGGGCTCTGTGCTTTCTTTCGTTCTGAACAAGTGTTACTGTTTTCTGCACAAAAGCGATTCTTGCGAAGCAATGTGAACACTTCTGGTTCCCAGGCACAGAGAAGGTGCTATCAGGGAATTCTCTGCCTGCCTTTCCCCAGTGCTCTGCAAGCTCTCCAGGACAACATAGAATCTGGGGCTCTGTGCTTTCTTTCGTTCTGAACAAGTGTTACTGTTTTCTGCACAAAAGCGATTCTGCGAAGCAATGTGAACAGGCACAGAGAAGGTGCTAGCAGGGAATTCTCTGCCTGCCTTTCCCCAGTGCTCTGCAAGCTCTCCAGGACAACATAGAATCTGGGGCTCTGTGCTTTCTTTCGTTCTGAACAAGTGTTACTGTTTTCTGCACAAAAGCGATTCTGCGAAGCAATGTGAACAGGCACAGAGAAGGTGCTATCAGGGAATTCTCTGCCTGCCTTTCCCCAGTGCTCTGCAAGCTCTCCAGGACAACATAAAATCTGGGGCTCTGTGCTTTCTTTCCTTCTGAACAAGTGTTACTGTTTTCTGCACAAAAGCGATTCTTGCGAAGCAATGTGAACACTTGGTTCCCAGGCACAGAGAAGGTGCTATCAGGGAATTCTCTGCCTGCCTTTCCCCAGTGCTCTGCAAGCTCTCCAGGACAACATAGAATCTGGGGCTCTGTGCTTTCTTTCCTTCTGAACAAGTGTTAGTGTTTTCTGCACAAAAGCGATTCTTGCGAAGCAATGTGAACACTTCTGCTTCCCAGGCACAGAGAAGGTGCTAGCAGGGAATTCTCTGCCTGCCTTTCCCCAGTGCTCTGCAAGCTCTCCAGGACAACATAGAATCTGGGGTTCTGTGCTTTCTTTAGTTCTGAACAAGTGTTACTGTTTTCTGCACAAAAGCGATTCTTGCGAAGCAATGTGAACAGGCACAGAGAAGGTGCTATCAGGGAATTCTCTGCCTGCCTTTCCCCAGTGCTCTGCAAGCTCTCCAGGACAACATAGAATCTGGGGCTCTGTGCTTTCTTTCCTTCTGAACAAGTGTTAGTGTTTTCTGCACAAAAGCGATTCTTGCGAAGCAATGTGAACACTTCTGCTTCCCAGGCACAGAGAAGGTGCTAGCAGGGAATTCTCTGCCTGCCTTTCCCCAGTGCTCTGCAAGCTCTCCAGGACAACATAAAATCTGGGGCTCTGTGCTTTCTTTCCTTCTGAACAAGTGTTACTGTTTTCTGCACAAAAGCGATTCTTGCGAAGCAATGTGAACAGGCACAGAGAAGGTGCTATCAGGGAATTCTCTGCCTGCCTTTCCCCAATGCTCTGCAAGCTCTCCAGGACAACATAGAATCTGGGGCTCTGTGCTTTCTTTCCTTCTGAACAAGTGTTACTGTTTTCTGCACAAAAGCGATTCTTGCGAAGCAATGTGAACACTTCTGCTTCCCAGGCACAGAGAAGGTGCTAGCAGGGAATTCTCTGCCTGACTTTCCCCAGTGCTCTGCAAGCTCTCCAGGACAACATAGAATCTGGGGCTCTGTGCTTTCTTTCGTTCTGAACAAGTGATACTGTTTTCTGCACAAAAGCGATTCTGCGAAGCAATGTGAACAGGCACAGAGAAGGTGCTATCAGGGAATTCTCTGCCTGCCTTTCCCCAGTGCTCTGCAAGCTCTCCAGGACAACATAGAATCTGGGGCTCTGTGCTTTCTTTCGTTCTGAACAACTGTTACTGTTTTCTGCACAAAAGCGATTCTTGCGAAGCAATGTGAACACTTCTGCTTCCCAGGCACAGAGAAGGTGCTAGCAGGGAATTCTCTGCCTGCCTTTCCCCAGTGCTCTGCAAGCTCTCCAGGACAACATAGAATCTGGGGCTCTGTGCTTTCTTTCCTTCTGAACAAGTGTTACTGTTTTCTGCACAAAAGCGATTCTGCGAAGCAATGTGAACAGGCACAGAGAAGGTGCTATCAGGGAATTCTCTGCCTGCCTTTCCCCAGTGCTCTGCAAGCTCTCCAGGACAACATAAAATCTGGGGCTCTGTGCTTTCTTTCCTTCTGAACAAGTGTTAGTGTTTTCTGCACAAAAGCGATTCTTGCGAAGCAATGTGAACACTTCTGCTTCCCAGGCACAGAGAAGGTGCTAGCAAGGAATTCTCTACCTGCCTTTCCCCAGTGCTCTGCAAGCTCTCCAGGACAACATAAAATCTGGGGCTCTGTGCTTTCTTTCCTTCTGAACAAGTGTTACTGTTTTCTGCACAAAAGCGATTCTGCGAAGCAATGTGAACACTTCTGCTTCCCAGGCACAGAGAAGGTGCTAGCAAGGAATTCTCTGCCTGCCTTTCCCCAGTGCTCTGCAAGCTCTCCAGGACAACAGCAAATCTGGGGCTCTGTGCTTTCTTTCCTTCTGAACAAGTGTTACTGTTTTCTGCACAAAAGCGATTCTGCGAAGCAATGTGAACAGGCACAGAGAAGGTGCTATCAGGGAATTCTCTGCCTGCCTTTCCCCAGTGCTCTGCAAGCTCTCCAGGACAACATAAAATCTGGGGCTCTGTGCTTTCTTTCCTTCTGAACAAGTGTTACTGTTTTCTGCACAAAAGCGACACTTGCGAAGCAATGTGAACACTTCTGCTTCCCAGGCACAGAGAAGGTGCTAGCAGGGAATTCTCTGCCTGCCTTTCCCCAGTGCTCTGCAAGCTCTCCAGGACAACATAGAATCTGGGGCTCTGTGCTTTCTTTCGTTCTGAACAAGTGTTACTGTTTTCTGCACAAAAGCGATTCTGCGAAGCAATGTGAACAGGCACAGAGAAGGTGCTATCAGGGAATTCTCTGCCTGCCTTTCCCCAGTGCTCTGCAAGCTCTCCAGGACAACAGCAAATCTGGGGCTCTGTGCTTTCTTTCGTTCTGAACAAGTGTTACTGTTTTCTGCACAAAAGCGATTCTTGCGAAGCAATGTGAACACTTCTGGTTCCCAGGCACAGAGAACGTGCTAGCAGGGAATTCTCTGCCTGACTTTCCCCAGTGCTCTGCAAGCTCTCCAGGACAACATAGAATCTGGGGCTCTGTGCTTTCTTTCGTTCTGAACAAGTGTTACTGTTTTCTGCACAAAAGCGATTCTGCGAAGCAATGTGAACAGGCACAGAGAAGGTGCTAGCAGGGAATTCTCTGCCTGCCTTTCCCCAGTGCTCTGCAAGCTCTCCAGGACAACATAGAATCTGGGGCTCTGTGCTTTCTTTCCTTCTGAACAAGTGTTAGTGTTTTCTGCACAAAAGCGATTCTTGCGAAGCAATGTGAACACTTCTGCTTCCCAGGCACAGAGAAGGTGCTAGCAGGGAATTCTCTGCCTGCCTTTCCCCAGTGCTCTGCAAGCTCTCCAGGACAACATAGAATCTGGGGTTCTGTGCTTTCTTTAGTTCTGAACAAGTGTTACTGTTTTCTGCACAAAAGCGATTCTTGCGAAGCAATGTGAACAGGCACAGAGAAGGTGCTATCAGGGAATTCTCTGCCTGCCTTTCCCCAGTGCTCTGCAAGCTCTCCAGGACAACATAGAATCTGGGGCTCTGTGCTTTCTTTCCTTCTGAACAAGTGTTACTGTTTTCTGCACAAAAGCGATTCTTGCGAAGCAATGTGAACAGGCACAGAGAAGGTGCTATCAGGGAATTCTCTGCCTGCCTTTCCCCAATGCTCTGCAAGCTCTCCAGGACAACATAGAATCTGGGGCTCTGTGCTTTCTTTCCTTCTGAACAAGTGTTACTGTTTTCTGCACAAAAGCGATTCTTGCGAAGCAATGTGAACACTTCTGCTTCCCAGGCACAGAGAAGGTGCTAGCAGGGAATTCTCTGCCTGACTTTCCCCAGTGCTCTGCAAGCTCTCCAGGACAACATAGAATCTGGGGCTCTGTGCTTTCTTTCGTTCTGAACAAGTGATACTGTTTTCTGCACAAAAGCGATTCTGCGAAGCAATGTGAACAGGCACAGAGAAGGTGCTATCAGGGAATTCTCTGCCTGCCTTTCCCCAGTGCTCTGCAAGCTCTCCAGGACAACATAGAATCTGGGGCTCTGTGCTTTCTTTCGTTCTGAACAACTGTTACTGTTTTCTGCACAAAAGCGATTCTTGCGAAGCAATGTGAACACTTCTGCTTCCCAGGCACAGAGAAGGTGCTAGCAGGGAATTCTCTGCCTGCCTTTCCCCAGTGCTCTGCAAGCTCTCCAGGACAACATAGAATCTGGGGCTCTGTGCTTTCTTTCCTTCTGAACAAGTGTTACTGTTTTCTGCACAAAAGCGATTCTGCGAAGCAATGTGAACAGGCACAGAGAAGGTGCTATCAGGGAATTCTCTGCCTGCCTTTCCCCAGTGCTCTGCAAGCTCTCCAGGACAACATAAAATCTGGGGCTCTGTGCTTTCTTTCCTTCTGAACAAGTGTTAGTGTTTTCTGCACAAAAGCGATTCTTGCGAAGCAATGTGAACACTTCTGCTTCCCAGGCACAGAGAAGGTGCTAGCAAGGAATTCTCTACCTGCCTTTCCCCAGTGCTCTGCAAGCTCTCCAGGACAACATAAAATCTGGGGCTCTGTGCTTTCTTTCCTTCTGAACAAGTGTTACTGTTTTCTGCACAAAAGCGATTCTGCGAAGCAATGTGAACACTTCTGCTTCCCAGGCACAGAGAAGGTGCTAGCAAGGAATTCTCTGCCTGCCTTTCCCCAGTGCTCTGCAAGCTCTCCAGGACAACAGCAAATCTGGGGCTCTGTGCTTTCTTTCCTTCTGAACAAGTGTTACTGTTTTCTGCACAAAAGCGATTCTGCGAAGCAATGTGAACAGGCACAGAGAAGGTGCTATCAGGGAATTCTCTGCCTGCCTTTCCCCAGTGCTCTGCAAGCTCTCCAGGACAACATAAAATCTGGGGCTCTGTGCTTTCTTTCCTTCTGAACAAGTGTTACTGTTTTCTGCACAAAAGCGATTCTTGCGAAGCAATGTGAACAGGCACAGAGAAGGTGCTATCAGGGAATTCTCTGCCTGCCTTTCCCCAATGCTCTGCAAGCTCTCCAGGACAACATAGAATCTGGGGCTCTGTGCTTTCTTTCCTTCTGAACAAGTGTTACTGTTTTCTGCACAAAAGCGATTCTTGCGAAGCAATGTGAACACTTCTGCTTCCCAGGCACAGAGAAGGTGCTAGCAGGGAATTCTCTGCCTGACTTTCCCCAGTGCTCTGCAAGCTCTCCAGGACAACATAGAATCTGGGGCTCTGTGCTTTCTTTCGTTCTGAACAAGTGATACTGTTTTCTGCACAAAAGCGATTCTGCGAAGCAATGTGAACAGGCACAGAGAAGGTGCTATCAGGGAATTCTCTGCCTGCCTTTCCCCAGTGCTCTGCAAGCTCTCCAGGACAACATAGAATCTGGGGCTCTGTGCTTTCTTTCGTTCTGAACAACTGTTACTGTTTTCTGCACAAAAGCGATTCTTGCGAAGCAATGTGAACACTTCTGCTTCCCAGGCACAGAGAAGGTGCTAGCAGGGAATTCTCTGCCTGCCTTTCCCCAGTGCTCTGCAAGCTCTCCAGGACAACATAGAATCTGGGGCTCTGTGCTTTCTTTCCTTCTGAACAAGTGTTACTGTTTTCTGCACAAAAGCGATTCTGCGAAGCAATGTGAACAGGCACAGAGAAGGTGCTATCAGGGAATTCTCTGCCTGCCTTTCCCCAGTGCTCTGCAAGCTCTCCAGGACAACATAAAATCTGGGGCTCTGTGCTTTCTTTCCTTCTGAACAAGTGTTAGTGTTTTCTGCACAAAAGCGATTCTTGCGAAGCAATGTGAACACTTCTGCTTCCCAGGCACAGAGAAGGTGCTAGCAAGGAATTCTCTACCTGCCTTTCCCCAGTGCTCTGCAAGCTCTCCAGGACAACATAAAATCTGGGGCTCTGTGCTTTCTTTCCTTCTGAACAAGTGTTACTGTTTTCTGCACAAAAGCGATTCTGCGAAGCAATGTGAACACTTCTGCTTCCCAGGCACAGAGAAGGTGCTAGCAAGGAATTCTCTGCCTGCCTTTCCCCAGTGCTCTGCAAGCTCTCCAGGACAACAGCAAATCTGGGGCTCTGTGCTTTCTTTCCTTCTGAACAAGTGTTACTGTTTTCTGCACAAAAGCGATTCTGCGAAGCAATGTGAACAGGCACAGAGAAGGTGCTATCAGGGAATTCTCTGCCTGCCTTTCCCCAGTGCTCTGCAAGCTCTCCAGGACAACATAAAATCTGGGGCTCTGTGCTTTCTTTCCTTCTGAACAAGTGATACTGTTTTCTGCACAAAAGCGATTCTGCGAAGCAATGTGAACACTTCTGCTTCCCAGGCACAGAGAAGGTGCTAGCAAGGAATTCTCTGCCTGCCTTTCCCCAGTGCTCTGCAAGCTCTCCAGGACAACAGCAAATCTGGGGCTCTGTGCTTTCTTTCCTTCTGAACAAGTGTTACTGTTTTCTGCACAAAAGCGATTCTGCGAAGCAATGTGAACAGGCACAGAGAAGGTGCTAGCAGGGAATTCTCTGCCTGACTTTCCCCAGTGCTCTGCAAGCTCTCCAGGACAACATAGAATCTGGGGCTCTGTGCTTTCTTTCGTTCTGAACAAGTGATACTGTTTTCTGCACAAAAGCGATTCTGCGAAGCAATGTGAACAGGCACAGAGAAGGTGCTATCAGGGAATTCTCTGCCTGCCTTTCCCCAGTGCTCTGCAAGCTCTCCAGGACAACATAGAATCTGGGGCTCTGTGCTTTCTTTCGTTCTGAACAACTGTTACTGTTTTCTGCACAAAAGCGATTCTTGCGAAGCAATGTGAACACTTCTGCTTCCCAGGCACAGAGAAGGTGCTAGCAGGGAATTCTCTGCCTGCCTTTCCCCAGTGCTCTGCAAGCTCTCCAGGACAACATAGAATCTGGGGCTCTGTGCTTTCTTTCCTTCTGAACAAGTGTTACTGTTTTCTGCACAAAAGCGATTCTGCGAAGCAATGTGAACAGGCACAGAGAAGGTGCTATCAGGGAATTCTCTGCCTGCCTTTCCCCAGTGCTCTGCAAGCTCTCCAGGACAACATAAAATCTGGGGCTCTGTGCTTTCTTTCGTTCTGAACAACTGTTACTGTTTTCTGCACAAAAGCGATTCTTGCGAAGCAATGTGAACACTTCTGCTTCCCAGGCACAGAGAAGGTGCTAGCAAGGAATTCTCTACCTGCCTTTCCCCAGTGCTCTGCAAGCTCTCCAGGACAACATAAAATCTGGGGCTCTGTGCTTTCTTTCCTTCTGAACAAGTGTTACTGTTTTCTGCACAAAAGCGATTCTGCGAAGCAATGTGAACACTTCTGCTTCCCAGGCACAGAGAAGGTGCTAGCAAGGAATTCTCTGCCTGCCTTTCCCCAGTGCTCTGCAAGCTCTCCAGGACAACAGCAAATCTGGGGCTCTGTGCTTTCTTTCCTTCTGAACAAGTGTTACTGTTTTCTGCACAAAAGCGATTCTGCGAAGCAATGTGAACAGGCACAGAGAAGGTGCTAGCAGGGAATTCTCTGCCTGCCTTTCCCCAGTGCTCTGCAAGCTCTCCAGGACAACATAAAATCTGGGGCTCTGTGCTTTCTTTCCTTCTGAACAAGTGATACTGTTTTCTGCACAAAAGCGATTCTGCGAAGCAATGTGAACACTTCTGCTTCCCAGGCACAGAGAAGGTGCTAGCAAGGAATTCTCTGCCTGCCTTTCCCCAGTGCTCTGCAAGCTCTCCAGGACAACAGCAAATCTGGGGCTCTGTGCTTTCTTTCCTTCTGAACAAGTGTTACTGTTTTCTGCACAAAAGCGATTCTGCGAAGCAATGTGAACAGGCACAGAGAAGGTGCTAGCAGGGAATTCTCTGCCTGACTTTCCCCAGTGCTCTGCAAGCTCTCCAGGACAACATAGAATCTGGGGCTCTGTGCTTTCTTTCGTTCTGAACAAGTGATACTGTTTTCTGCACAAAAGCGATTCTGCGAAGCAATGTGAACAGGCACAGAGAAGGTGCTATCAGGGAATTCTCTGCCTGCCTTTCCCCAGTGCTCTGCAAGCTCTCCAGGACAACATAGAATCTGGGGCTCTGTGCTTTCTTTCGTTCTGAACAACTGTTACTGTTTTCTGCACAAAAGCGATTCTTGCGAAGCAATGTGAACACTTCTGCTTCCCAGGCACAGAGAAGGTGCTAGCAGGGAATTCTCTGCCTGCCTTTCCCCAGTGCTCTGCAAGCTCTCCAGGACAACATAGAATCTGGGGCTCTGTGCTTTCTTTCCTTCTGAACAAGTGTTACTGTTTTCTGCACAAAAGCGATTCTGCGAAGCAATGTGAACAGGCACAGAGAAGGTGCTATCAGGGAATTCTCTGCCTGCCTTTCCCCAGTGCTCTGCAAGCTCTCCAGGACAACATAAAATCTGGGGCTCTGTGCTTTCTTTCCTTCTGAACAAGTGTTAGTGTTTTCTGCACAAAAGCGATTCTTGCGAAGCAATGTGAACACTTCTGCTTCCCAGGCACAGAGAAGGTGCTAGCAAGGAATTCTCTACCTGCCTTTCCCCAGTGCTCTGCAAGCTCTCCAGGACAACATAAAATCTGGGGCTCTGTGCTTTCTTTCCTTCTGAACAAGTGTTACTGTTTTCTGCACAAAAGCGATTCTGCGAAGCAATGTGAACACTTCTGCTTCCCAGGCACAGAGAAGGTGCTAGCAAGGAATTCTCTGCCTGCCTTTCCCCAGTGCTCTGCAAGCTCTCCAGGACAACAGCAAATCTGGGGCTCTGTGCTTTCTTTCCTTCTGAACAAGTGTTACTGTTTTCTGCACAAAAGCGATTCTGCGAAGCAATGTGAACAGGCACAGAGAAGGTGCTATCAGGGAATTCTCTGCCTGCCTTTCCCCAGTGCTCTGCAAGCTCTCCAGGACAACATAAAATCTGGGGCTCTGTGCTTTCTTTCCTTCTGAACAAGTGTTACTGTTTTCTGCACAAAAGCGACACTTGCGAAGCAATGTGAACACTTCTGCTTCCCAGGCACAGAGAAGGTGCTAGCAGGGAATTCTCTGCCTGCCTTTCCCCAGTGCTCTGCAAGCTCTCCAGGACAACATAGAATCTGGGGCTCTGTGCTTTCTTTCGTTCTGAACAAGTGTTAGTGTTTTCTGCACAAAAGCGATTCTGCGAAGCAATGTGAACAGGCACAGAGAAGGTCCTATCAGGGAATTCTCTGCCTGCCTTTCCCCAGTGCTCTGCAAGCTCTCCAGGACAACATAAAATCTGGGGCTCTGTGCTTTCTTTCCTTCTGAACAAGTGTTAGTGTTTTCTGCACAAAAGCGATTCTTGCGAAGCAATGTGAACACTTCTGCTTCCCAGGCACAGAGAAGGTGCTAGCAAGGAATTCTCTACCTGCCTTTCCCCAGTGCTCTGCAAGCTCTCCAGGACAACATAAAATCTGGGGCTCTGTGCTTTCTTTCCTTCTGAACAAGTGTTACTGTTTTCTGCACAAAAGCGATTCTTGCGAAGCAATGTGAACAGGCACAGAGAAGGTGCTATCAGGGAATTCTCTGCCTGCCTTTCCCCAATGCTCTGCAAGCTCTCCAGGACAACATAGAATCTGGGGCTCTGTGCTTTCTTTCCTTCTGAACAAGTGTTACTGTTTTCTGCACAAAAGCGATTCTTGCGAAGCAATGTGAACACTTCTGCTTCCCAGGCACAGAGAAGGTGCTAGCAGGGAATTCTCTGCCTGACTTTCCCCAGTGCTCTGCAAGCTCTCCAGGACAACATAGAATCTGGGGCTCTGTGCTTTCTTTCGTTCTGAACAAGTGATACTGTTTTCTGCACAAAAGCGATTCTGCGAAGCAATGTGAACAGGCACAGAGAAGGTGCTATCAGGGAATTCTCTGCCTGCCTTTCCCCAGTGCTCTGCAAGCTCTCCAGGACAACATAGAATCTGGGGCTCTGTGCTTTCTTTCGTTCTGAACAACTGTTACTGTTTTCTGCACAAAAGCGATTCTTGCGAAGCAATGTGAACACTTCTGCTTCCCAGGCACAGAGAAGGTGCTAGCAGGGAATTCTCTGCCTGCCTTTCCCCAGTGCTCTGCAAGCTCTCCAGGACAACATAGAATCTGGGGCTCTGTGCTTTCTTTCCTTCTGAACAAGTGTTACTGTTTTCTGCACAAAAGCGATTCTGCGAAGCAATGTGAACAGGCACAGAGAAGGTGCTATCAGGGAATTCTCTGCCTGCCTTTCCCCAGTGCTCTGCAAGCTCTCCAGGACAACATAAAATCTGGGGCTCTGTGCTTTCTTTCCTTCTGAACAAGTGTTAGTGTTTTCTGCACAAAAGCGATTCTTGCGAAGCAATGTGAACACTTCTGCTTCCCAGGCACAGAGAAGGTGCTAGCAAGGAATTCTCTACCTGCCTTTCCCCAGTGCTCTGCAAGCTCTCCAGGACAACATAAAATCTGGGGCTCTGTGCTTTCTTTCCTTCTGAACAAGTGTTACTGTTTTCTGCACAAAAGCGATTCTGCGAAGCAATGTGAACACTTCTGCTTCCCAGGCACAGAGAAGGTGCTAGCAAGGAATTCTCTGCCTGCCTTTCCCCAGTGCTCTGCAAGCTCTCCAGGACAACAGCAAATCTGGGGCTCTGTGCTTTCTTTCCTTCTGAACAAGTGTTACTGTTTTCTGCACAAAAGCGATTCTGCGAAGCAATGTGAACAGGCACAGAGAAGGTGCTATCAGGGAATTCTCTGCCTGCCTTTCCCCAGTGCTCTGCAAGCTCTCCAGGACAACATAAAATCTGGGGCTCTGTGCTTTCTTTCCTTCTGAACAAGTGTTACTGTTTTCTGCACAAAAGCGATTCTGCGAAGCAATGTGAACACTTGGTTCCCAGGCACAGAGAAGGTGCTATCAGGGAATTCTCTGCCTGCCTTTCCCCAGTGCTCTGCAAGCTCTCCAGGACAACATAGAATCTGGGGCTCTGTGCTTTCTTTCCTTCTGAACAAGTGTTAGTGTTTTCTGCACAAAAGCGATTCTTGCGAAGCAATGTGAACACTTCTGCTTCCCAGGCACAGAGAAGGTGCTAGCAGGGAATTCTCTGCCTGCCTTTCCCCAGTGCTCTGCAAGCTCTCCAGGACAACATAGAATCTGGGGTTCTGTGCTTTCTTTTGTTCTGAACAAGTGTTACTGTTTTCTGCACAAAAGCGATTCTTGCGAAGCAATGTGAACAGGCACAGAGAAGGTGCTATCAGGGAATTCTCTGCCTGCCTTTCCCCAGTGCTCTGCAAGCTCTCCAGGACAACATAGAATCTGGGGCTCTGTGCTTTCTTTCCTTCTGAACAAGTGTTAGTGTTTTCTGCACAAAAGCGATTCTTGCGAAGCAATGTGAACACTTCTGCTTCCCAGGCACAGAGAAGGTGCTAGCAGGGAATTCTCTGCCTGCCTTTCCCCAGTGCTCTGCAAGCTCTCCAGGACAACATAAAATCTGGGGCTCTGTGCTTTCTTTCCTTCTGAACAAGTGTTACTGTTTTCTGCACAAAAGCGATTCTTGCGAAGCAATGTGAACAGGCACAGAGAAGGTGCTATCAGGGAATTCTCTGCCTGCCTTTCCCCAATGCTCTGCAAGCTCTCCAGGACAACATAGAATCTGGGGCTCTGTGCTTTCTTTCCTTCTGAACAAGTGTTACTGTTTTCTGCACAAAAGCGATTCTTGCGAAGCAATGTGAACACTTCTGCTTCCCAGGCACAGAGAAGGTGCTAGCAGGGAATTCTCTGCCTGACTTTCCCCAGTGCTCTGCAAGCTCTCCAGGACAACATAGAATCTGGGGCTCTGTGCTTTCTTTCGTTCTGAACAAGTGATACTGTTTTCTGCACAAAAGCGATTCTGCGAAGCAATGTGAACAGGCACAGAGAAGGTGCTATCAGGGAATTCTCTGCCTGCCTTTCCCCAGTGCTCTGCAAGCTCTCCAGGACAACATAGAATCTGGGGCTCTGTGCTTTCTTTCGTTCTGAACAACTGTTACTGTTTTCTGCACAAAAGCGATTCTTGCGAAGCAATGTGAACACTTCTGCTTCCCAGGCACAGAGAAGGTGCTAGCAGGGAATTCTCTGCCTGCCTTTCCCCAGTGCTCTGCAAGCTCTCCAGGACAACATAAAATCTGGGGCTCTGTGCTTTCTTTCCTTCTGAACAAGTGTTAGTGTTTTCTGCACAAAAGCGATTCTTGCGAAGCAATGTGAACACTTCTGCTTCCCAGGCACAGAGAAGGTGCTAGCAAGGAATTCTCTACCTGCCTTTCCCCAGTGCTCTGCAAGCTCTCCAGGACAACATAAAATCTGGGGCTCTGTGCTTTCTTTCCTTCTGAACAAGTGTTACTGTTTTCTGCACAAAAGCGATTCTGCGAAGCAATGTGAACACTTCTGCTTCCCAGGCACAGAGAAGGTGCTAGCAAGGAATTCTCTGCCTGCCTTTCCCCAGTGCTCTGCAAGCTCTCCAGGACAACAGCAAATCTGGGGCTCTGTGCTTTCTTTCCTTCTGAACAAGTGTTACTGTTTTCTGCACAAAAGCGATTCTGCGAAGCAATGTGAACAGGCACAGAGAAGGTGCTATCAGGGAATTCTCTGCCTGCCTTTCCCCAGTGCTCTGCAAGCTCTCCAGGACAACATAAAATCTGGGGCTCTGTGCTTTCTTTCCTTCTGAACAAGTGTTACTGTTTTCTGCACAAAAGCGACACTTGCGAAGCAATGTGAACACTTCTGCTTCCCAGGCACAGAGAAGGTGCTAGCAGGGAATTCTCTGCCTGCCTTTCCCCAGTGCTCTGCAAGCTCTCCAGGACAACATAGAATCTGGGGCTCTGTGCTTTCTTTCGTTCTGAACAAGTGTTACTGTTTTCTGCACAAAAGCGATTCTGCGAAGCAATGTGAACAGGCACAGAGAAGGTCCTATCAGGGAATTCTCTGCCTGCCTTTCCCCAGTGCTCTGCAAGCTCTCCAGGACAACATAAAATCTGGGGCTCTGTGCTTTCTTTCCTTCTGAACAAGTGTTACTGTTTTCTGCACAAAAGCGATTCTGCGAAGCAATGTGAACACTTCTGCTTCCCAGGCACAGAGAAGGTGCTAGCAAGGAATTCTCTGCCTGCCTTTCCCCAGTGCTCTGCAAGCTCTCCAGGACAACAGCAAATCTGGGGCTCTGTGCTTTCTTTCCTTCTGAACAAGTGTTACTGTTTTCTGCACAAAAGCGATTCTGCGAAGCAATGTGAACAGGCACAGAGAAGGTGCTATCAGGGAATTCTCTGCCTGCCTTTCCCCAGTGCTCTGCAAGCTCTCCAGGACAACATAAAATCTGGGGCTCTGTGCTTTCTTTCCTTCTGAACAAGTGTTACTGTTTTCTGCACAAAAGCGATTCTGCGAAGCAATGTGAACACTTCTGCTTCCCAGGCACAGAGAAGGTGCTATCAGGGAATTCTCTGCCTGCCTTTCCCCAGTGCTCTGCAAGCTCTCCAGGACAACATAGAATCTGGGGCTCTGTGCTTTCTTTAGTTCTGTACAAGTGTTACTGTTTTCTGCACAAAAGCGATTCTGCGAAGCAATGTGAACAGGCACAGAGAAGGTCCTATCAGGGAATTCTCTGCCTGCCTTTCCCCAGTGCTCTGCAATCTCTCCAGGACAACATAGAATCTGGGGCTCTGTGCTTTCTTTCGTTCTGAACAAGTGTTAGTGTTTTCTGCACAAAAGCGATTCTGCGAAGCAATGTGAACACTTCTGCTTCCGAGGGACAGAGAAGGTGCTATCAGGGAATTCTCTGCCTGCCTTTCCCCAGTGCTCTGCAAGCTCTCCAGGACAACATAGAATCTGGGGCTCTGTGCTTTCTTTCCTTCTGAACAAGTGTTAGTGTTTTCTGCACAAAAGCGATTCTTGCGAAGCAATGTGAACACTTCTGCTTCCCAGGCACAGAGAAGGTGCTAGCAGGGAATTCTCTGCGTGCCTTTCCCCAGTGCTCTGCAAGCTCTCCAGGACAACATAGAATCTGGGGCTCTGTGCTTTCTTTCCTTCTGAACAAGTGTTACTGTTTTCTGCACAAAAGCGATTCTGCGAAGCAATGTGAACACTTCTGCTTCCCAGGGACAGAGAAGGTGCTAGCAAGGAATTCTCTGCCTGCCTTTCCCCAGTGCTCTGCAAGCTCTCCAGGACAACATAAAATCTGGGGCTCTGTGCTTTCTTTCGTTCTGAACAAGTGTTAGTGTTTTCTGCACAAAAGCGATTCTGCGAAGCAATGTGAACACTTCTGCTTCCCAGGCACAGAGAAGGTGCTAGCAAGGAATTCTCTGCCTGCCTTTCCCCAGTGCTCTGCAAGCTCTCCAGGACAACATAGAATCTGGGGCTCTGTGCTTTCTTTCCTTCTGAACAAGTGTTAGTGTTTTCTGCACAAAAGCGATTCTTGCGAAGCAATGTGAACACTTCTGCTTCCCAGGCACAGAGAAGGTACTAGCAGGGAATTCTCTGCCTGCCTTTCCCCAGTGCTCTGCAAGCTCTCCAGGACAACATAGAATCTGGGGCTCTGTGCTTTCTTTCCTTCTGAACAAGTGTTACTGTTTTCTGCACAAAAGCAATTCTGCGAAGCAATGTGAACAGGCACAGAGAAGGTGCTATCAGGGAATTCTCTGCCTGCCTTTCCCCAGTGCTCTGCAAGCTCTCCAGGACAACATAAAATCTGGGTCTCTGTGCTTTCTTTCCTTCTGAACAAGTGTTACTGTTTTCTGCACAAAAGCGATTCTTGCGAAGCAATGTGAACACTTGGTTCCCAGGCACAGAGAAGGTGCTAGCAGGGAATTCTCTGCCTGCCTTTCCCCAGTGCTCTGCAAGCTCTCCAGGACAACATAAAATCTGGGGCTCTGTGCTTTCTTTCCTTCTGAACAAGTGTTACTGTTTTCTGCACAAAAGCGATTCTGCGAAGCAATGTGAACACTTCTGCTTCCCAGGGACAGAGAAGGTGCTAGCAAGGAATTCTCTGCCTGCCTTTCCCCAGTGCTCTGCAAGCTCTCCAGGACAACATAAAATCTGGGGCTCTGTGCTTTCTTTCCTTCTGAACAAGTGTTACTGTTTTCTGCACAAAAGCGATTCTGCGAAGCAATGTGAACAGGCACAGAGAAGGTGCTAGCAGGGAATTCTCTGCCTGCCTTTCCCCAGTGCTCTGCAAGCTCTCCAGGACAACATAGAATCTGGGGCTCTGTGCTTTCTTTCGTTCTGAACAAGTGTTAGTGTTTTCTGCACAAAAGCGATTCTGCGAAGCAATGTGAACACTTCTGCTTCCCAGGCACAGAGAAGGTGCTAGCAAGGAATTCTCTGCCTGCCTTTCCCCAGTGCTCTGCAAGCTCTCCAGGACAACATAGAATCTGGGGCTCTGTGCTTTCTTTCCTTCTGAACAAGTGTTAGTGTTTTCTGCACAAAAGCGATTCTGCGAAGCAATGTGAACACTTCTGCTTCCCAGGCACAGAGAAGGTGCTAGCAGGGAATTCTCTGCCTGCCTTTCCCCAGTGCTCTGCAAGCTCTCCAGGACAACATAAAATCTGGGGCTCTGTGCTTTCTTTCCTTCTGAACAAGTGTTACTGTTTTCTGCACAAAAGCGATTCTGCGAAGCAATGTGAACAGGCACAGAGAAGGTGCTATCAGGGAATTCTCTGCCTGCCTTTCCCCAGTGCTCTGCAAGCTCTCCAGGACAACATAGAATCTGGGGCTCTGTGCTTTCTTTCCTTCTGAACAAGTGTTAGTGTTTTCTGCACAAAAGCGATTCTTGCGAAGCAATGTGAACACTTCTGCTTCCCAGGCACAGAGAAGGTGCTAGCAGGGAATTCTCTGCCTGCCTTTCCCCAGTGCTCTGCAAGCTCTCCAGGACAACATAGAATCTGGGGCTCTGTGCTTTCTTTAGTTCTGAACAAGTGTTACTGTTTTCTGCACAAAAGCGATTCTTCCGAAGCAATGTGAACAGGCACAGAGAAGGTGCTATCAGGGAATTCTCTGCCTGCCTTTCCCCAGTGCTCTGCAAGCTCTCCAGGACAACATAGAATCTGGAGCTCTGTGCTTTCTTTCCTTCTGAACAAGTGTTACTGTTTTCTGCACAAAAGCGATTCTGCGAAGCAATGTGAACACTTCTGCTTCCCAGGCACAGAGAAGGTGCTAGCAGGGAATTCTCTGCCTGCCTTTCCCCAGTGCTCTGCAATCTCTCCAGGACAACATAAAATCTGGGGCTCTGTGCTTTCTTTCCTTCTGAACAAGTGTTACTGTTTTCTGCACAAAAGCGATTCTTGCGAAGCAATGTGAACACTTCTGCTTCCCAGGCACAGAGAAGGTGCTAGCAAGGAATTCTCTTCCTGCCTTTCCCCAGTGCTCTGCAAGCTCTCCAGGACAACATAGAATCTGGGGCTCTGTGCTTTCTTTCCTTCTGAACAAGTGTTACTGTTTTCTGCACAAAAGCGATTCTGCGAAGCAATGTGAACACTTCTCCTTCCCATGCACAGAAAAGGCGCTAGCAGGGAATTCTCTGCCTGCCTTTCCCCAGTGCTCTGCAAGCTCTCCAGGACAACATAAAATCTGGGGCTCTGTGCTTTCTTTCCTTCTGAACAAGTGTTACTGTTTTCTGCACAAAAGCGATTCTTGCGAAGCAATGTGAACACTTGGTTCCCAGGCACAGAGAAGGTGCTATCAGGGAATTCTCTGCCTGCCTTTCCCCAGTGCTCTGCAAGCTCTCCAGTACAACATAGAATCTGGGGCTCTGTGCTTTCTTTCGTTCTGAACAAGTGTTACTGTTTTCTGCACAAAAGCGATTCTGCGAAGCAATGTGAACAGGCACAGAGAAGGTGCTATCAGGGAATTCTCTGCCTGCCTTTCCCCAGTGCTCTGCAAGCTCTCCAGGACAACATAGAATCTGGGGCTCTGTGCTTTCTTTCGTTCTGAACAACTGTTACTGTTTTCTGCACAAAAGCGATTCTTGCGAAGCAATGTGAACACTTCTGCTTCCCAGGCACAGAGAAGGTGCTAGCAGGGAATTCTCTGCCTGCCTTTCCCCAGTGCTCTGCAAGCTCTCCAGGACAACATAGAATCTGGGGCTCTGTGCTTTCTTTAGTTCTGAACAAGTGTTACTGTTTTCTGCACAAAAGCGATTCTTGCGAAGCAATGTGAACAGGCACAGAGAAGGTGCTATCAGGGAATTCTCTGCCTGCCTTTCCCCAGTGCTCTGCAAGCTCTCCAGGACAACATAAAATCTGGGGCTCTGTGCTTTCTTTCCTTCTGAACAAGTGTTACTGTTTTCTGCACAAAAGCGATTCTGCGAAGCAATGTGAACAGGCACAGAGAAGGTGCTAGCAGGGAATTCTCTGCCTGCCTTTCCCCAATGCTCTGCAAGCTCTCCAGGACAACATAAAATCTGGGGCTCTGTGCTTTCTTTCCTTCTGAACAAGTGTTACTGTTTTCTGCACAAAAGCGATTCTTGCGAAGCAATGTGAACACTTCTGCTTCCCAGGCACAGAGAAGGTGCTAGCAGGGAATTCTCTGCCTGCCTTTCCCCAGTGCTCTGCAAGCTCTCCAGGACAACATAAAATCTGGGGCTCTGTGCTTTCTTTCCTTCTGAACAAGTGTTACTGTTTTCTGCACAAAAGCGATTCTGCGAAGCAATGTGAACACTTCTGCTTCCCAGGCACAGAGAAGGTGCTAGCAAGGAATTCTCTTCCTGCCTTTCCCCAGTGCTCTGCAAGCTCTCCAGGACAACATAGAATCTGGGGCTCTGTGCTTTCTTTCGTTCTGAACAAGTGTTACTGTTTTCTGCACAAAAGCGATTCTGCGAAGCAATGTGAACACTTCTCCTTCCCAGGCACAGAAAAGGTGCTAGCAGGGAATTCTCTGCCTGCCTTTCCCCAGTGCTCTGCAAGCTCTCCAGGACAACATAAAATCTGGGGCTCTGTGCTTTCTTTCCTTCTGAACAAGTGTTACTGTTTTCTGCACAAAAGCGATTCTTGCGAAGCAATGTGAACACTTGGTTCCCAGGCACAGAGAAGGTGCTATCAGGGAATTCTCTGCCTGCCTTCCCCAGTGCTCTGCAAGCTCTCCAGTACAACATAGAATCTGGGGCTCTGTGCTTTCTTTCCTTCTGAACAAGTGTTAGTGTTTTCTGCACAAAAGCGATTGTTGCGAAGCAATGTGAACACTTCTGCTTCCCAGGCACAGAGAAGGTGCTAGCAGGGAATTCTCTGCCTGCCTTTCCCCAGTGCTCTGCAAGCTCTCCAGGACAACATAGAATCTGGGGCTCTGTGCTTTCTTTAGTTCTGAACAAGTGTTACTGTTTTCTGCACAAAAGCGATTCTTGCGAAGCAATGTGAACAGGCACAGAGAAGGTGCTATCAGGGAATTCTCTGCCTGCCTTTCCCCAGTGCTCTGCAAGCTCTCCAGGACAACATAGAATCTGGGGCTCTGTGCTTTCTTTCCTTCTGAACAAGTGTTACTGTTTTCTGCACAAAAGCGATTCTGCGAAGCAATGTGAACACTTCTGCTTCCCAGGCACAGAGAAGGTGCTAGCAGGGAATTCTCTGCCTGCCTTTCCCCAGTGCTCTGCAAGCTCTCCAGGACAACATAAAATCTGGGGCTCTGTGCTTTCTTTCCTTCTGAACAAGTGTTACTGTTTTCTGCACAAAAGCGATTCTTGCGAAGCAATGTGAACACTTCTGCTTCCCAGGCACAGAGAAGGTGCTAGCAGGGAATTCTCTGCCTGACTTTCCCCAGTGCTCTGCAAGCTCTCCAGGACAACATAGAATCTGGGGCTCTGTGCTTTCTTTCGTTCTGAACAAGTGTTACTGTTTTCTGCACAAAAGCGATTCTGCGAAGCAATGTGAACAGGCACAGAGAAGGTGCTAGCAGGGAATTCTCTGCCTGCCTTTCCCCAGTGCTCTGCAAGCTCTCCAGGACAACATAAAATCTGGGGCTCTGTGCTTTCTTTCGTTCTGAACAAGTGTTACTGTTTTCTGCACAAAAGCGATTCTGCGAAGCAATGTGAACAGGCACAGAGAAGGTGCTATCAGGGAATTCTCTGCCTGCCTTTCCCCAGTGCTCTGCAAGCTCTCCAGGACAACATAGAATCTGGGGCTCTGTGCTTTCTTTCGTTCTGAACAACTGTTACTGTTTTCTGCACAAAAGCGATTCTTGCGAAGCAATGTGAACACTTCTGCTTCCCAGGCACAGAGAAGGTGCTATCAGGGAATTCTCTGCCTGCCTTTCCCCAGTGCTCTGCAAGCTCTCCAGGACAACATAAAATCTGGGGCTCTGTGCTTTCTTTCCTTCTGAACAAGTGTTACTGTTTTCTGCACAAAAGCGATTCTTGCGAAGCAATGTGAACACTTGGTTCCCAGGCACAGAGAAGGTGCTATCAGGGAATTCTCTGCCTGCCTTTCCCCAGTGCTCTGCAAGCTCTCCAGGACAACATAGAATCTGGGGCTCTGTGCTTTCTTTCCTTCTGAACAAGTGTTACTGTTTTCTGCACAAAAGCGATTCTTGCGAAGCAATGTGAACACTTCTGCTTCCCAGGCACAGAGAAGGTGCTAGCAGGGAATTCTCTGCCTGCCTTTCCCCAGTGCTCTGCAAGCTCTCCAGGACAACATAAAATCTGGGGCTCTGTGCTTTCTTTCCTTCTGAACAAGTGTTACTGTTTTCTGCACAAAAGCGATTCTTGCGAAGCAATGTGAACACTTGGTTCCCAGGCACAGAGAAGGTGCTATCAGGGAATTCTCTGCCTGCCTTTCCCCAGTGCTCTGCAAGCTCTCCAGGACAACATAGAATCTGGGGCTCTGTGCTTTCTTTCCTTCTGAACAAGTGTTACTGTTTTCTGCACAAAAGCGATTCTTGCGAAGCAATGTGAACACTTCTGCTTCCCAGGCACAGAGAAGGTGCTAGCAGGGAATTCTCTGCCTGACTTTCCCCAGTGCTCTGCAAGCTCTCCAGGACAACATAGAATCTGGGGCTCTGTGCTTTCTTTCGTTCTGAACAAGTGATACTGTTTTCTGCACAAAAGCGATTCTGCGAAGCAATGTGAACAGGCACAGAGAAGGTGCTATCAGGGAATTCTCTGCCTGCCTTTCCCCAGTGCTCTGCAAGCTCTCCAGGACAACATAGAATCTGGGGCTCTGTGCTTTCTTTCGTTCTGAACAACTGTTACTGTTTTCTGCACAAAAGCGATTCTTGCGAAGCAATGTGAACACTTCTGCTTCCCAGGCACAGAGAAGGTGCTAGCAGGGAATTCTCTGCCTGCCTTTCCCCAGTGCTCTGCAAGCTCTCCAGGACAACATAGAATCTGGGGCTCTGTGCTTTCTTTCCTTCTGAACAAGTGTTACTGTTTTCTGCACAAAAGCGATTCTGCGAAGCAATGTGAACAGGCACAGAGAAGGTGCTATCAGGGAATTCTCTGCCTGCCTTTCCCCAGTGCTCTGCAAGCTCTCCAGGACAACATAGAATCTGGGGCTCTGTGCTTTCTTTCGTTCTGAACAAGTGTTACTGTTTTCTGCACAAAAGCGATTCTGCGAAGCAATGTGAACAGGCACAGAGAAGGTCCTATCAGGGAATTCTCTGCCTGCCTTTCCCCAGTGCTCTGCAAGCTCTCCAGGACAACATAAAATCTGGGGCTCTGTGCTTTCTTTCCTTCTGAACAAGTGTTACTGTTTTCTGCACAAAAGCGATTCTGCGAAGCAATGTGAACACTTCTGCTTCCCAGGCACAGAGAAGGTGCTAGCAAGGAATTCTCTGCCTGCCTTTCCCCAGTGCTCTGCAAGCTCTCCAGGACAACAGCAAATCTGGGGCTCTGTGCTTTCTTTCCTTCTGAACAAGTGTTACTGTTTTCTGCACAAAAGCGATTCTGCGAAGCAATGTGAACAGGCACAGAGAAGGTGCTAGCAGGGAATTCTCTGCCTGCCTTTCCCCAGTGCTCTGCAAGCTCTCCAGGACAACATAAAATCTGGGGCTCTGTGCTTTCTTTCCTTCTGAACAAGTGTTACTGTTTTCTGCACAAAAGCGATTCTGCGAAGCAATGTGAACACTTCTGCTTCCCAGGCACAGAGAAGGTGCTATCAGGGAATTCTCTGCCTGCCTTTCCCCAGTGCTCTGCAAGCTCTCCAGGACAACATAGAATCTGGGGCTCTGTGCTTTCTTTCCTTCTGAACAAGTGTTAGTGTTTTCTGCACAAAAGCGATTCTTGCGAAGCAATGTGAACACTTTTGCTTCCCAGGCACAGAGAAGGTGCTAGCAGGGAATTCTCTGCGTGCCTTTCCCCAGTGCTCTGCAAGCTCTCCAGGACAACATAGAATCTGGGGCTCTGTGCTTTCTTTCCTTCTGAACAAGTGTTACTGTTTTCTGCACAAAAGCGATTCTGCGAAGCAATGTGAACACTTCTGCTTCCCAGGGACAGAGAAGGTGCTAGCAAGGAATTCTCTGCCTGCCTTTCCCCAGTGCTCTGCAAGCTCTCCAGGACAACATAAAATCTGGGGCTCTGTGCTTTCTTTCGTTCTGAACAAGTGTTAGTGTTTTCTGCACAAAAGCGATTCTGCGAAGCAATGTGAACACTTCTGCTTCCCAGGCACAGAGAAGGTGCTAGCAAGGAATTCTCTGCCTGCCTTTCCCCAGTGCTCTGCAAGCTCTCCAGGACAACATAGAATCTGGGGCTCTGTGCTTTCTTTCCTTCTGAACAAGTGTTAGTGTTTTCTGCACAAAAGCGATTCTTGCGAAGCAATGTGAACACTTCTGCTTCCCAGGCACAGAGAAGGTACTAGCAGGGAATTCTCTGCCTGCCTTTCCCCAGTGCTCTGCAAGCTCTCCAGGACAACATAGAATCTGGGGCTCTGTGCTTTCTTTCCTTCTGAACAAGTGTTACTGTTTTCTGCACAAAAGCAATTCTGCGAAGCAATGTGAACAGGCACAGAGAAGGTGCTAGCAGGGAATTCTCTGCCTGCCTTTCCCCAGTGCTCTGCAAGCTCTCCAGGACAACATAAAATCTGGGGCTCTGTGCTTTCTTTCCTTCTGAACAAGTGTTACTGTTTTCTGCACAAAAGCGATTCTTGCGAAGCAATGTGAACACTTGGTTCCCAGGCACAGAGAAGGTGCTAGCAGGGAATTCTCTGCCTGCCTTTCCCCAGTGCTCTGCAAGCTCTCCAGTACAACATAGAATCTGGGGCTCTGTGCTTTCTTTCCTTCTGAACAAGTGTTACTGTTTTCTGCACAAAAGCGATTCTGCGAAGCAATGTGAACACTTCTGCTTCCCAGGGACAGAGAAGGTGCTAGCAAGGAATTCTCTGCCTGCCTTTCCCCAGTGCTCTGCAAGCTCTCCAGGACAACATAAAATCTGGGGCTCTGTGCTTTCTTTCCTTCTGAACAAGTGTTACTGTTTTCTGCACAAAAGCGATTCTGCGAAGCAATGTGAACAGGCACAGAGAAGGTGCTAGCAGGGAATTCTCTGCCTGCCTTTCCCCAGTGCTCTGCAAGCTCTCCAGGACAACATAGAATCTGGGGCTCTGTGCTTTCTTTCGTTCTGAACAAGTGTTAGTGTTTTCTGCACAAAAGCGATTCTGCGAAGCAATGTGAACACTTCTGCTTCCCAGGCACAGAGAAGGTGCTAGCAAGGAATTCTCTGCCTGCCTTTCCCCAGTGCTCTGCAAGCTCTCCAGGACAACATAAAATCTGGGGCTCTGTGCTTTCTTTCCTTCTGAACAAGTGTTAGTGTTTTCTGCACAAAAGCGATTCTGCGAAGCAATGTGAACACTTCTGCTTCCCAGGCACAGAGAAGGTGCTAGCAGGGAATTCTCTGCCTGCCTTTCCCCAGTGCTCTGCAAGCTCTCCAGGACAACATAAAATCTGGGGCTCTGTGCTTTCTTTCCTTCTGAACAAGTGTTACTGTTTTCTGCACAAAAGCGATTCTGCGAAGCAATGTGAACAGGCACAGAGAAGGTGCTATCAGGGAATTCTCTGCCTGCCTTTCCCCAGTGCTCTGCAAGCTCTCCAGGACAACATAGAATCTGGGGCTCTGTGCTTTCTTTCCTTCTGAACAAGTGTTAGTGTTTTCTGCACAAAAGCGATTCTTGCGAAGCAATGTGAACACTTCTGCTTCCCAGGCACAGAGAAGGTGCTAGCAGGGAATTCTCTGCCTGCCTTTCCCCAGTGCTCTGCAAGCTCTCCAGGACAACATAGAATCTGGGGCTCTGTGCTTTCTTTAGTTCTGAACAAGTGTTACTGTTTTCTGCACAAAAGCGATTCTTGCGAAGCAATGTGAACAGGCACAGAGAAGGTGCTATCAGGGAATTCTCTGCCTGCCTTTCCCCAGTGCTCTGCAAGCTCTCCAGGACAACATAGAATCTGGAGCTCTGTGCTTTCTTTCCTTCTGAACAAGTGTTACTGTTTTCTGCACAAAAGCGATTCTGCGAAGCAATGTGAACACTTCTGCTTCCCAGGCACAGAGAAGGTGCTAGCAGGGAATTCTCTGCCTGCCTTTCCCCAGTGCTCTGCAATCTCTCCAGGACAACATAAAATCTGGGGCTCTGTGCTTTCTTTCCTTCTGAACAAGTGTTACTGTTTTCTGCACAAAAGCGATTCTTGCGAAGCAATGTGAACACTTCTGCTTCCCAGGCACAGAGAAGGTGCTAGCAAGGAATTCTCTTCCTGCCTTTCCCCAGTGCTCTGCAAGCTCTCCAGGACAACATAGAATCTGGGGCTCTGTGCTTTCTTTCCTTCTGAACAAGTGTTACTGTTTTCTGCACAAAAGCGATTCTGCGAAGCAATGTGAACACTTCTCCTTCCCATGCACAGAAAAGGCGCTAGCAGGGAATTCTCTGCCTGCCTTTCCCCAGTGCTCTGCAAGCTCTCCAGGACAACATAAAATCTGGGGCTCTGTGCTTTCTTTCCTTCTGAACAAGTGTTACTGTTTTCTGCACAAAAGCGATTCTTGCGAAGCAATGTGAACACTTGGTTCCCAGGCACAGAGAAGGTGCTATCAGGGAATTCTCTGCCTGCCTTTCCCCAGTGCTCTGCAAGCTCTCCAGTACAACATAGAATCTGGGGCTCTGTGCTTTCTTTCGTTCTGAACAAGTGTTACTGTTTTCTGCACAAAAGCGATTCTGCGAAGCAATGTGAACAGGCACAGAGAAGGTGCTATCAGGGAATTCTCTGCCTGCCTTTCCCCAGTGCTCTGCAAGCTCTCCAGGACAACATAGAATCTGGGGCTCTGTGCTTTCTTTCGTTCTGAACAACTGTTACTGTTTTCTGCACAAAAGCGATTCTTGCGAAGCAATGTGAACACTTCTGCTTCCCAGGCACAGAGAAGGTGCTAGCAGGGAATTCTCTGCCTGCCTTTCCCCAGTGCTCTGCAAGCTCTCCAGGACAACATAGAATCTGGGGCTCTGTGCTTTCTTTCCTTCTGAACAAGTGTTACTGTTTTCTGCACAAAAGCGATTCTGCGAAGCAATGTGAACAGGCACAGAGAAGGTGCTATCAGGGAATTCTCTGCCTGCCTTTCCCCAGTGCTCTGCAAGCTCTCCAGGACAACATAGAATCTGGGGCTCTGTGCTTTCTTTCGTTCTGAACAAGTGTTACTGTTTTCTGCACAAAAGCGATTCTGCGAAGCAATGTGAACACTTCTGCTTCCCAGGCACAGAGAAGGTGCTAGCAAGGAATTCTCTGCCTGCCTTTCCCCAGTGCTCTGCAAGCTCTCCAGGACAACAGCAAATCTGGGGCTCTGTGCTTTCTTTCCTTCTGAACAAGTGTTACTGTTTTCTGCACAAAAGCGATTCTGCGAAGCAATGTGAACAGGCACAGAGAAGGTGCTAGCAGGGAATTCTCTGCCTGCCTTTCCCCAGTGCTCTGCAAGCTCTCCAGGACAACATAAAATCTGGGGCTCTGTGCTTTCTTTCCTTCTGAACAAGTGTTACTGTTTTCTGCACAAAAGCGATTCTGCGAAGCAATGTGAACACTTCTGCTTCCCAGGCACAGAGAAGGTGCTATCAGGGAATTCTCTGCCTGCCTTTCCCCAGTGCTCTGCAAGCTCTCCAGGACAACATAGAATCTGGGGCTCTGTGCTTTCTTTCCTTCTGAACAAGTGTTAGTGTTTTCTGCACAAAAGCGATTCTTGCGAAGCAATGTGAACACTTCTGCTTCCCAGGCACAGAGAAGGTGCTAGCAGGGAATTCTCTGCGTGCCTTTCCCCAGTGCTCTGCAAGCTCTCCAGGACAACATAGAATCTGGGGCTCTGTGCTTTCTTTCCTTCTGAACAAGTGTTACTGTTTTCTGCACAAAAGCGATTCTGCGAAGCAATGTGAACACTTCTGCTTCCCAGGGACAGAGAAGGTGCTAGCAAGGAATTCTCTGCCTGCCTTTCCCCAGTGCTCTGCAAGCTCTCCAGGACAACATAAAATCTGGGGCTCTGTGCTTTCTTTCGTTCTGAACAAGTGTTAGTGTTTTCTGCACAAAAGCGATTCTGCGAAGCAATGTGAACACTTCTGCTTCCCAGGCACAGAGAAGGTGCTAGCAAGGAATTCTCTGCCTGCCTTTCCCCAGTGCTCTGCAAGCTCTCCAGGACAACATAGAATCTGGGGCTCTGTGCTTTCTTTCCTTCTGAACAAGTGTTAGTGTTTTCTGCACAAAAGCGATTCTTGCGAAGCAATGTGAACACTTCTGCTTCCCAGGCACAGAGAAGGTACTAGCAGGGAATTCTCTGCCTGCCTTTCCCCAGTGCTCTGCAAGCTCTCCAGGACAACATAGAATCTGGGGCTCTGTGCTTTCTTTCCTTCTGAACAAGTGTTACTGTTTTCTGCACAAAAGCAATTCTGCGAAGCAATGTGAACAGGCACAGAGAAGGTGCTAGCAGGGAATTCTCTGCCTGCCTTTCCCCAGTGCTCTGCAAGCTCTCCAGGACAACATAAAATCTGGGGCTCTGTGCTTTCTTTCCTTCTGAACAAGTGTTACTGTTTTCTGCACAAAAGCGATTCTTGCGAAGCAATGTGAACACTTGGTTCCCAGGCACAGAGAAGGTGCTAGCAGGGAATTCTCTGCCTGCCTTTCCCCAGTGCTCTGCAAGCTCTCCAGGACAACATAAAATCTGGGGCTCTGTGCTTTCTTTCCTTCTGAACAAGTGTTACTGTTTTCTGCACAAAAGCGATTCTGCGAAGCAATGTGAACACTTCTGCTTCCCAGGGACAGAGAAGGTGCTAGCAAGGAATTCTCTGCCTGCCTTTCCCCAGTGCTCTGCAAGCTCTCCAGGACAACATAAAATCTGGGGCTCTGTGCTTTCTTTCCTTCTGAACAAGTGTTACTGTTTTCTGCACAAAAGCGATTCTGCGAAGCAATGTGAACAGGCACAGAGAAGGTGCTAGCAGGGAATTCTCTGCCTGCCTTTCCCCAGTGCTCTGCAAGCTCTCCAGGACAACATAGAATCTGGGGCTCTGTGCTTTCTTTCGTTCTGAACAAGTGTTAGTGTTTTCTGCACAAAAGCGATTCTGCGAAGCAATGTGAACACTTCTGCTTCCCAGGCACAGAGAAGGTGCTAGCAAGGAATTCTCTGCCTGCCTTTCCCCAGTGCTCTGCAAGCTCTCCAGGACAACATAAAATCTGGGGCTCTGTGCTTTCTTTCCTTCTGAACAAGTGTTAGTGTTTTCTGCACAAAAGCGATTCTGCGAAGCAATGTGAACACTTCTGCTTCCCAGGCACAGAGAAGGTGCTAGCAGGGAATTCTCTGCCTGCCTTTCCCCAGTGCTCTGCAAGCTCTCCAGGACAACATAAAATCTGGGGCTCTGTGCTTTCTTTCCTTCTGAACAAGTGTTACTGTTTTCTGCACAAAAGCGATTCTGCGAAGCAATGTGAACAGGCACAGAGAAGGTGCTATCAGGGAATTCTCTGCCTGCCTTTCCCCAGTGCTCTGCAAGCTCTCCAGGACAACATAGAATCTGGGGCTCTGTGCTTTCTTTCCTTCTGAACAAGTGTTAGTGTTTTCTGCACAAAAGCGATTCTTGCGAAGCAATGTGAACACTTCTGCTTCCCAGGCACAGAGAAGGTGCTAGCAGGGAATTCTCTGCCTGCCTTTCCCCAGTGCTCTGCAAGCTCTCCAGGACAACATAGAATCTGGGGCTCTGTGCTTTCTTTAGTTCTGAACAAGTGTTACTGTTTTCTGCACAAAAGCGATTCTTGCGAAGCAATGTGAACAGGCACAGAGAAGGTGCTATCAGGGAATTCTCTGCCTGCCTTTCCCCAGTGCTCTGCAAGCTCTCCAGGACAACATAGAATCTGGAGCTCTGTGCTTTCTTTCCTTCTGAACAAGTGTTACTGTTTTCTGCACAAAAGCGATTCTGCGAAGCAATGTGAACACTTCTGCTTCCCAGGCACAGAGAAGGTGCTAGCAGGGAATTCTCTGCCTGCCTTTCCCCAGTGCTCTGCAATCTCTCCAGGACAACATAAAATCTGGGGCTCTGTGCTTTCTTTCCTTCTGAACAAGTGTTACTGTTTTCTGCACAAAAGCGATTCTTGCGAAGCAATGTGAACACTTCTGCTTCCCAGGCACAGAGAAGGTGCTAGCAAGGAATTCTCTTCCTGCCTTTCCCCAGTGCTCTGCAAGCTCTCCAGGACAACATAGAATCTGGGGCTCTGTGCTTTCTTTCGTTCTGAACAAGTGTTACTGTTTTCTGCACAAAAGCGATTCTGCGAAGCAATGTGAACACTTCTCCTTCCCATGCACAGAAAAGGCGCTAGCAGGGAATTCTCTGCCTGCCTTTCCCCAGTGCTCTGCAAGCTCTCCAGGACAACATAAAATCTGGGGCTCTGTGCTTTCTTTCCTTCTGAACAAGTGTTACTGTTTTCTGCACAAAAGCGATTCTTGCGAAGCAATGTGAACACTTGGTTCCCAGGCACAGAGAAGGTGCTATCAGGGAATTCTCTGCCTGCCTTTCCCCAGTGCTCTGCAAGCTCTCCAGTACAACATAGAATCTGGGGCTCTGTGCTTTCTTTCGTTCTGAACAAGTGTTACTGTTTTCTGCACAAAAGCGATTCTGCGAAGCAATGTGAACAGGCACAGAGAAGGTGCTATCAGGGAATTCTCTGCCTGCCTTTCCCCAGTGCTCTGCAAGCTCTCCAGGACAACATAGAATCTGGGGCTCTGTGCTTTCTTTCGTTCTGAACAACTGTTACTGTTTTCTGCACAAAAGCGATTCTTGCGAAGCAATGTGAACACTTCTGCTTCCCAGGCACAGAGAAGGTGCTAGCAGGGAATTCTCTGCCTGCCTTTCCCCAGTGCTCTGCAAGCTCTCCAGGACAACATAGAATCTGGGGCTCTGTGCTTTCTTTAGTTCTGAACAAGTGTTACTGTTTTCTGCACAAAAGCGATTCTTGCGAAGCAATGTGAACAGGCACAGAGAAGGTGCTATCAGGGAATTCTCTGCCTGCCTTTCCCCAGTGCTCTGCAAGCTCTCCAGGACAACATAAAATCTGGGGCTCTGTGCTTTCTTTCCTTCTGAACAAGTGTTACTGTTTTCTGCACAAAAGCGATTCTGCGAAGCAATGTGAACAGGCACAGAGAAGGTGCTAGCAGGGAATTCTCTGCCTGCCTTTCCCCAATGCTCTGCAAGCTCTCCAGGACAACATAAAATCTGGGGCTCTGTGCTTTCTTTCCTTCTGAACAAGTGTTACTGTTTTCTGCACAAAAGCGATTCTTGCGAAGCAATGTGAACACTTCTGCTTCCCAGGCACAGAGAAGGTGCTAGCAAGGAATTCTCTGCCTGCCTTTCCCCAGTGCTCTGCAAGCTCTCCAGGACAACATAAAATCTGGGGCTCTGTGCTTTCTTTCCTTCTGAACAAGTGTTACTGTTTTCTGCACAAAAGCGATTCTGCGAAGCAATGTGAACACTTCTGCTTCCCAGGCACAGAGAAGGTGCTAGCAAGGAATTCTCTTCCTGCCTTTCCCCAGTGCTCTGCAAGCTCTCCAGGACAACATAGAATCTGGGGCTCTGTGCTTTCTTTCGTTCTGAACAAGTGTTACTGTTTTCTGCACAAAAGCGATTCTGCGAAGCAATGTGAACACTTCTCCTTCCCAGGCACAGAAAAGGTGCTAGCAGGGAATTCTCTGCCTGCCTTTCCCCAGTGCTCTGCAAGCTCTCCAGGACAACATAAAATCTGGGGCTCTGTGCTTTCTTTCGTTCTGAACAAGTGTTAGTGTTTTCTGCACAAAAGCGATTCTTGCGAAGCAATGTGAACACTTGGTTCCCAGGCACAGAGAAGGTGCTATCAGGGAATTCTCTGCCTGCCTTCCCCAGTGCTCTGCAAGCTCTCCAGTACAACATAGAATCTGGGGCTCTGTGCTTTCTTTCCTTCTGAACAAGTGTTAGTGTTTTCTGCACAAAAGCGATTCTTGCGAAGCAATGTGAACACTTCTGCTTCCCAGGCACAGAGAAGGTGCTAGCAGGGAATTCTCTGCCTGCCTTTCCCCAGTGCTCTGCAAGCTCTCCAGGACAACATAGAATCTGGGGCTCTGTGCTTTCTTTAGTTCTGAACAAGTGTTACTGTTTTCTGCACAAAAGCGATTCTTGCGAAGCAATGTGAACAGGCACAGAGAAGGTGCTATCAGGGAATTCTCTGCCTGCCTTTCCCCAGTGCTCTGCAAGCTCTCCAGGACAACATAGAATCTGGGGCTCTGTGCTTTCTTTCCTTCTGAACAAGTGTTACTGTTTTCTGCACAAAAGCGATTCTGCGAAGCAATGTGAACACTTCTGCTTCCCAGGCACAGAGAAGGTGCTAGCAGGGAATTCTCTGCCTGCCTTTCCCCAGTGCTCTGCAAGCTCTCCAGGACAACATAAAATCTGGGGCTCTGTGCTTTCTTTCCTTCTGAACAAGTGTTACTGTTTTCTGCACAAAAGCGATTCTGCGAAGCAATGTGAACAGGCACAGAGAAGGTGCTAGCAGGGAATTCTCTGCCTGCCTTTCCCCAGTGCTCTGCAAGCTCTCCAGGACAACATAGAATCTGGGGCTCTGTGCTTTCTTTCGTTCTGAACAAGTGTTACTGTTTTCTGCACAAAAGCGATTCTGCGAAGCAATGTGAACAGGCACAGAGAAGGTGCTATCAGGGAATTCTCTGCCTGCCTTTCCCCAGTGCTCTGCAAGCTCTCCAGGACAACATAGAATCTGGGGCTCTGTGCTTTCTTTCGTTCTGAACAACTGTTACTGTTTTCTGCACAAAAGCGATTCTTGCGAAGCAATGTGAACACTTCTGCTTCCCAGGCACAGAGAAGGTGCTATCAGGGAATTCTCTGCCTGCCTTTCCCCAGTGCTCTGCAAGCTCTCCAGGACAACATAAAATCTGGGGCTCTGTGCTTTCTTTCCTTCTGAACAAGTGTTACTGTTTTCTGCACAAAAGCGATTCTTGCGAAGCAATGTGAACACTTGGTTCCCAGGCACAGAGAAGGTGCTATCAGGGAATTCTCTGCCTGCCTTTCCCCAGTGCTCTGCAAGCTCTCCAGGACAACATAGAATCTGGGGCTCTGTGCTTTCTTTCCTTCTGAACAAGTGTTACTGTTTTCTGCACAAAAGCGATTCTTGCGAAGCAATGTGAACACTTCTGCTTCCCAGGCACAGAGAAGGTGCTAGCAGGGAATTCTCTGCCTGACTTTCCCCAGTGCTCTGCAAGCTCTCCAGGACAACATAGAATCTGGGGTTCTGTGCTTTCTTTAGTTCTGAACAAGTGTTACTGTTTTCTGCACAAAAGCGATTCTTGCGAAGCAATGTGAACAGGCACAGAGAAGGTGCTAGCAGGGAATTCTCTGCCTGCCTTTCCCCAGTGCTCTGCAAGCTCTCCAGGACAACATAGAATCTGGGGCTCTGTGCTTTCTTTCCTTCTGAACAAGTGTTACTGTTTTCTGCACAAAAGCGATTCTGCGAAGCAATGTGAACACTTCTGCTTCCCAGGCACAGAGAAGGTGCTATCAGGGAATTCTCTGCCTGCCTTTCCCCAGTGCTCTGCAAGCTCTCCAGGACAACATAGAATCTGGGGCTCTGTGCTTTCTTTCCTTCTGAACAAGTGTTACTCTTCACTGCACAAAAGCGATTCTGCGAAGCAATGTGAACACTTCTGCTTCCCAGGCACAGAGAAGGTGCTAGCAAGGAATTCTCTGCCTGCCTTTCCCCAGTGCTCTGCAAGCTCTCCAGGACAACATAAAATCTGGGGCTCTGTGCTTTCTTTCCTTCTGAACAAGTGTTACTGTTTTCTGCACAAAAGCGATTCTGCGAAGCAATGTGAACAGGCACAGAGAAGGTGCTATCAGGGAATTCTCTGCCTGCCTTTCCCCAGTGCTCTGCAAGCTCTCCAGGACAACATAGAATCTGGGGCTCTGTGCTTTCTTTCGTTCTGAACAAGTGTTAATGTTTTCTGCACAAAAGCGATTCTGCGAAGCAATGTGAACAGGCACAGAGAAGGTGCTAGCAGGGAATTCTCTGCCTGCCTTTCCCCAGTGCTCTGCAAGCTCTCCAGGACAACATAGAATCTGGGGCTCTGTGCTTTCTTTCGTTCTGAACAAGTGTTAGTGTTTTCTGCACAAAAGCGATTCTGCGAAGCAATGTGAACACTTCTGCTTCCCAGGCACAGAGAAGGTGCTAGCAAGGAATTCTCTTCCTGCCTTTCCCCAGTGCTCTGCAAGCTCTCCAGGACAACATAAAATCTGGGGCTCTGTGCTTTCTTTCCTTCTGAACAAGTGTTAGTGTTTTCTGCACAAAAGCGATTCTGCGAAGCAATGTGAACACTTCTGCTTCCCAGGCACAGAGAAGGTGCTAGCAGGGAATTCTCTGCCTGCCTTTCCCCAGTGCTCTGCAAGCTCTCCAGGACAACATAAAATCTGGGGCTCTGTGCTTTCTTTCCTTCTGAACAAGTGTTACTGTTTTCTGCACAAAAGCGATTCTGCGAAGCAATGTGAACAGGCACAGAGAAGGTGCTATCAGGGAATTCTCTGCCTGCCTTTCCCCAGTGCTCTGCAAGCTCTCCAGGACAACATAGAATCTGGGGCTCTGTGCTTTCTTTCCTTCTGAACAAGTGTTAGTGTTTTCTGCACAAAAGCGATTCTTGCGAAGCAATGTGAACACTTCTGCTTCCCAGGCACAGAGAAGGTGCTAGCAGGGAATTCTCTGCCTGCCTTTCCCCAGTGCTCTGCAAGCTCTCCAGGACAACATAGAATCTGGGGCTCTGTGCTTTCTTTAGTTCTGAACAAGTGTTACTGTTTTCTGCACAAAAGCGATTCTTGCGAAGCAATGTGAACAGGCACAGAGAAGGTGCTATCAGGGAATTCTCTGCCTGCCTTTCCCCAGTGCTCTGCAAGCTCTCCAGGACAACATAGAATCTGGAGCTCTGTGCTTTCTTTCCTTCTGAACAAGTGTTACTGTTTTCTGCACAAAAGCGATTCTGCGAAGCAATGTGAACACTTCTGCTTCCCAGGCACAGAGAAGGTGCTAGCAGGGAATTCTCTGCCTGCCTTTCCCCAGTGCTCTGCAAGCTCTCCAGGACAACATAGAATCTGGGGCTCTGTGCTTTCTTTAGTTCTGAACAAGTGTTAGTGTTTTCTGCACAAAAGCGATTCTTGCGAAGCAATGTGAACACTTCTGCTTCCCAGGCACAGAGAAGGTGCTAGCAGGGAATTCTCTGCCTGACTTTCCCCAGTGCTCTGCAAGCTCTCCAGGACAACATAGAATCTGGGGCTCTGTGCTTTCTTTAGTTCTGAACAAGTGTTACTGTTTTCTGCACAAAAGCGATTCTTGCGAAGCAATGTGAACAGGCACAGAGAAGGTGCTATCAGGGAATTCTCTGCCTGCCTTTCCCCAGTGCTCTGCAAGCTCTCCAGGACAACATAAAATCTGGGGCTCTGTGCTTTCTTTCCTTCTGAACAAGTGTTACTGTTTTCTGCACAAAAGCGATTCTGCGAAGCAATGTGAACAGGCACAGAGAAGGTGCTAGCAGGGAATTCTCTGCCTGCCTTTCCCCAATGCTCTGCAAGCTCTCCAGGACAACATAAAATCTGGGGCTCTGTGCTTTATTTCCTTCTGAACAAGTGTTACTGTTTTCTGCACAAAAGCGATTCTTGCGAAGCAATGTGAACACTTCTGCTTCCCAGGCACAGAGAAGGTGCTAGCAAGGAATTCTCTGCCTGCCTTTCCCCAGTGCTCTGCAAGCTCTCCAGGACAACATAAAATCTGGGGCTCTGTGCTTTCTTTCCTTCTGAACAAGTGTTACTGTTTTCTGCACAAAAGCGATTCTGCGAAGCAATGTGAACACTTCTGCTTCCCAGGCACAGAGAAGGTGCTAGCAAGGAATTCTCTTCCTGCCTTTCCCCAGTGCTCTGCAAGCTCTCCAGGACAACATAGAATCTGGGGCTCTGTGCTTTCTTTCGTTCTGAACAAGTGTTACTGTTTTCTGCACAAAAGCGATTCTGCGAAGCAATGTGAACACTTCTCCTTCCCAGGCACAGAAAAGGTGCTAGCAGGGAATTCTCTGCCTGCCTTTCCCCAGTGCTCTGCAAGCTCTCCAGGACAACATAAAATCTGGGGCTCTGTGCTTTCTTTCCTTCTGAACAAGTGTTACTGTTTTCTGCACAAAAGCGATTCTTGCGAAGCAATGTGAACACTTGGTTCCCAGGCACAGAGAAGGTGCTATCAGGGAATTCTCTGCCTGCCTTTCCCCAGTGCTCTGCAAGCTCTCCAGTACAACATAGAATCTGGGGCTCTGTGCTTTCTTTCCTTCTGAACAAGTGTTAGTGTTTTCTGCACAAAAGCGATTCTTGCGAAGCAATGTGAACACTTCTGCTTCCCAGGCACAGAGAAGGTGCTAGCAGGGAATTCTCTGCCTGCCTTTCCCCAGTGCTCTGCAAGCTCTCCAGGACAACATAGAATCTGGGGCTCTGTGCTTTCTTTCCTTCTGAACAAGTGTTACTGTTTTCTAAAAAAAAGCGATTCTTGCGAAGCAATGTGAACAGGCACAGAGAAGGTGCTATCAGGGAATTCTCTGCCTGCCTTTCCCCAGTGCTCTGCAAGCTCTCCAGGACAACATAGAATCTGGGGCTCTGTGCTTTCTTTCCTTCTGAACAAGTGTTACTGTTTTCTGCACAAAAGCGATTCTGCGAAGCAATGTGAACACTTCTGCTTCCCAGGCACAGAGAAGGTGCTAGCAGGGAATTCTCTGCCTGCCTTTCCCCAGTGCTCTGCAAGCTCTCCAGGACAACATAAAATCTGGGGCTCTGTGCTTTCTTTCGTTCTGAACAAGTGTTAGTGTTTTCTGCACAAAAGCGATTCTTGCGAAGCAATGTGAACACTTCTGCTTCCCAGGCACAGAGAACGTGCTAGCAGGGAATTCTCTGCCTGACTTTCCCCAGTGCTCTGCAAGCTCTCCAGGACAACATAGAATCTGGGGCTCTGTGCTTTCTTTCGTTCTGAACAAGTGTTACTGTTTTCTGCACAAAAGCGATTCTGCGAAGCAATGTGAACAGGCATAGAGAAGGTGCTAGCAGGGAATTCTCTGCCTGCCTTTCCCCAGTGCTCTGCAAGCTCTCCAGGACAACATAGAATCTGGGGCTCTGTGCTTTCTTTCGTTCTGAACAAGTGTTACTGTTTTCTGCACAAAAGCGATTCTGCGAAGCAATGTGAACAGGCACAGAGAAGGTGCTATCAGGGAATTCTCTGCCTGCCTTTCCCCAGTGCTCTGCAAGCTCTCCAGGACAACATAGAATCTGGGGCTCTGTGCTTTCTTTCGTTCTGAACAACTGTTACTGTTTTCTGCACAAAAGCGATTCTTGCGAAGCAATGTGAACACTTCTGCTTCCCAGGCACAGAGAAGGTGCTATCAGGGAATTCTCTGCCTGCCTTTCCCCAGTGCTCTGCAAGCTCTCCAGGACAACATAAAATCTGGGGCTCTGTGCTTTCTTTCCTTCTGAACAAGTGTTACTGTTTTCTGCACAAAAGCGATTCTTGCGAAGCAATGTGAACACTTGGTTCCCAGGCACAGAGAAGGTGCTATCAGGGAATTCTCTGCCTGCCTTTCCCCAGTGCTCTGCAAGCTCTCCAGGACAACATAGAATCTGGGGCTCTGTGCTTTCTTTCCTTCTGAACAAGTGTTAGTGTTTTCTGCACAAAAGCGATTCTTGCGAAGCAATGTGAACACTTCTGCTTCCCAGGCACAGAGAAGGTGCTAGCAGGGAATTCTCTGCCTGCCTTTCCCCAGTGCTCTGCAAGCTCTCCAGGACAACATAGAATCTGGGGTTCTGTGCTTTCTTTAGTTCTGAACAAGTGTTACTGTTTTCTGCACAAAAGCGATTCTTGCGAAGCAATGTGAACAGGCACAGAGAAGGTGCTATCAGGGAATTCTCTGCCTGCCTTTCCCCAGTGCTCTGCAAGCTCTCCAGGACAACATAGAATCTGGGGCTCTGTGCTTTCTTTCCTTCTGAACAAGTGTTAGTGTTTTCTGCACAAAAGCGATTCTTGCGAAGCAATGTGAACACTTCTGCTTCCCAGGCACAGAGAAGGTGCTAGCAGGGAATTCTCTGCCTGCCTTTCCCCAGTGCTCTGCAAGCTCTCCAGGACAACATAAAATCTGGGGCTCTGTGCTTTCTTTCCTTCTGAACAAGTGTTACTGTTTTCTGCACAAAAGCGATTCTGCGAAGCAATGTGAACACTTCTGCTTCCCAGGCACAGAGAAGGTGCTAGCAGGGAATTCTCTGCCTGCCTTTCCCCAGTGCTCTGCAAGCTCTCCAGGACAACATAAAATCTGGGGCTCTGTGCTTTCTTTCCTTCTGAACAAGTGTTACTGTTTTCTGCACAAAAGCGATTCTGCGAAGCAATGTGAACAGGCACAGAGAAGGTGCTATCAGGGAATTCTCTGCCTGCCTTTCCCCAGTGCTCTGCAAGCTCTCCAGGACAACATAGAATCTGGGGCTCTGTGCTTTCTTTCCTTCTGAACAAGTGTTAGTGTTTTCTGCACAAAAGCGATTCTTGCGAAGCAATGTGAACACTTCTGCTTCCCAGGCACAGAGAAGGTGCTAGCAGGGAATTCTCTGCCTGCCTTTCCCCAGTGCTCTGCAAGCTCTCCAGGACAACATAGAATCTGGGGCTCTGTGCTTTCTTTAGTTCTGAACAAGTGTTACTGTTTTCTGCACAAAAGCGATTCTTGCGAAGCAATGTGAACAGGCACAGAGAAGGTGCTATCAGGGAATTCTCTGCCTGCCTTTCCCCAGTGCTCTGCAAGCTCTCCAGGACAACATAGAATCTGGAGCTCTGTGCTTTCTTTCCTTCTGAACAAGTGTTACTGTTTTCTGCACAAAAGCGATTCTGCGAAGCAATGTGAACACTTCTGCTTCCCAGGCACAGAGAAGGTGCTAGCAGGGAATTCTCTGCCTGCCTTTCCCCAGTGCTCTGCAATCTCTCCAGGACAACATAAAATCTGGGGCTCTGTGCTTTCTTTCCTTCTGAACAAGTGTTACTGTTTTCTGCACAAAAGCGATTCTTGCGAAGCAATGTGAACACTTCTGCTTCCCAGGCACAGAGAAGGTGCTAGCAAGGAATTCTCTTCCTGCCTTTCCCCAGTGCTCTGCAAGCTCTCCAGGACAACATAGAATCTGGGGCTCTGTGCTTTCTTTCCTTCTGAACAAGTGTTACTGTTTTCTGCACAAAAGCGATTCTGCGAAGCAATGTGAACACTTCTCCTTCCCAGGCACAGAAAAGGCGCTAGCAGGGAATTCTCTGCCTGCCTTTCCCCAGTGCTCTGCAAGCTCTCCAGGACAACATAAAATCTGGGGCTCTGTGCTTTCTTTCGTTCTGAACAAGTGTTAGTGTTTTCTGCACAAAAGCGATTCTTGCGAAGCAATGTGAACACTTGGTTCCCAGGCACAGAGAAGGTGCTATCAGGGAATTCTCTGCCTGCCTTTCCCCAGTGCTCTGCAAGCTCTCCAGTACAACATAGAATCTGGGGCTCTGTGCTTTCTTTCGTTCTGAACAAGTGTTACTGTTTTCTGCACAAAAGCGATTCTGCGAAGCAATGTGAACACGCACAGAGAAGGTGCTATCAGGGAATTCTCTGCCTGCCTTTCCCCAGTGCTCTGCAAGCTCTCCAGGACAACATAGAATCTGGGGCTCTGTGCTTTCTTTCGTTCTGAACAACTGTTACTGTTTTCTGCACAAAAGCGATTCTTGCGAAGCAATGTGAACACTTCTGCTTCCCAGGCACAGAGAAGGTGCTAGCAGGGAATTCTCTGCCTGCCTTTCCCCAGTGCTCTGCAAGCTCTCCAGGACAACATAGAATCTGGGGCTCTGTGCTTTCTTTAGTTCTGAACAAGTGTTACTGTTTTCTGCACAAAAGCGATTCTTGCGAAGCAATGTGAACAGGCACAGAGAAGGTGCTATCAGGGAATTCTCTGCCTGCCTTTCCCCAGTGCTCTGCAAGCTCTCCAGGACAACATAAAATCTGGGGCTCTGTGCTTTCTTTCCTTCTGAACAAGTGTTACTGTTTTCTGCACAAAAGCGATTCTGCGAAGCAATGTGAACAGGCACAGAGAAGGTGCTAGCAGGGAATTCTCTGCCTGCCTTTCCCCAATGCTCTGCAAGCTCTCCAGGACAACATAAAATCTGGGGCTCTGTGCTTTATTTCCTTCTGAACAAGTGTTACTGTTTTCTGCACAAAAGCGATTCTTGCGAAGCAATGTGAACACTTCTGCTTCCCAGGCACAGAGAAGGTGCTAGCAAGGAATTCTCTGCCTGCCTTTCCCCAGTGCTCTGCAAGCTCTCCAGGACAACATAAAATCTGGGGCTCTGTGCTTTCTTTCCTTCTGAACAAGTGTTACTGTTTTCTGCACAAAAGCGATTCTGCGAAGCAATGTGAACACTTCTGCTTCCCAGGCACAGAGAAGGTGCTAGCAAGGAATTCTCTGCCTGCCTTTCCCCAGTGCTCTGCAAGCTCTCCAGGACAACATAGAATCTGGGGCTCTGTGCTTTCTTTCGTTCTGAACAAGTGTTACTGTTTTCTGCACAAAAGCGATTCTGCGAAGCAATGTGAACACTTCTCCTTCCCAGGCACAGAAAAGGTGCTAGCAGGGAATTCTCTGCCTGCCTTTCCCCAGTGCTCTGCAAGCTCTCCAGGACAACATAAAATCTGGGGCTCTGTGCTTTCTTTCCTTCTGAACAAGTGTTACTGTTTTCTGCACAAAAGCGATTCTTGCGAAGCAATGTGAACACTTGGTTCCCAGGCACAGAGAAGGTGCTATCAGGGAATTCTCTGCCTGCCTTTCCCCAGTGCTCTGCAAGCTCTCCAGTACAACATAGAATCTGGGGCTCTGTGCTTTCTTTCCTTCTGAACAAGTGTTAGTGTTTTCTGCACAAAAGCGATTCTTGCGAAGCAATGTGAACACTTCTGCTTCCCAGGCACAGAGAAGGTGCTAGCAGGGAATTCTCTGCCTGCCTTTCCCCAGTGCTCTGCAAGCTCTCCAGGACAACATAGAATCTGGGGCTCTGTGCTTTCTTTAGTTCTGAACAAGTGTTACTGTTTTCTAAAAAAAAGCGATTCTTGCGAAGCAATGTGAACAGGCACAGAGAAGGTGCTATCAGGGAATTCTCTGCCTGCCTTTCCCCAGTGCTCTGCAAGCTCTCCAGGACAACATAGAATCTGGGGCTCTGTGCTTTCTTTCCTTCTGAACAAGTGTTACTGTTTTCTGCACAAAAGCGATTCTGCGAAGCAATGTGAACACTTCTGCTTCCCAGGCACAGAGAAGGTGCTAGCAGGGAATTCTCTGCCTGCCTTTCCCCAGTGCTCTGCAAGCTCTCCAGGACAACATAAAATCTGGGGCTCTGTGCTTTCTTTCGTTCTGAACAAGTGTTACTGTTTTCTGCACAAAAGCGATTCTTGCGAAGCAATGTGAACACTTCTGCTTCCCAGGCACAGAGAACGTGCTAGCAGGGAATTCTCTGCCTGACTTTCCCCAGTGCTCTGCAAGCTCTCCAGGACAACATAGAATCTGGGGCTCTGTGCTTTCTTTCGTTCTGAACAAGTGTTACTGTTTTCTGCACAAAAGCGATTCTGCGAAGCAATGTGAACAGGCACAGAGAAGGTGCTAGCAGGGAATTCTCTGCCTGCCTTTCCCCAGTGCTCTGCAAGCTCTCCAGGACAACATAGAATCTGGGGCTCTGTGCTTTCTTTCGTTCTGAACAAGTGTTACTGTTTTCTGCACAAAAGCGATTCTGCGAAGCAATGTGAACAGGCACAGAGAAGGTGCTATCAGGGAATTCTCTGCCTGCCTTTCCCCAGTGCTCTGCAAGCTCTCCAGGACAACATAGAATCTGGGGCTCTGTGCTTTCTTTCGTTCTGAACAACTGTTACTGTTTTCTGCACAAAAGCGATTCTTGCGAAGCAATGTGAACACTTCTGCTTCCCAGGCACAGAGAAGGTGCTATCAGGGAATTCTCTGCCTGCCTTTCCCCAGTGCTCTGCAAGCTCTCCAGGACAACATAAAATCTGGGGCTCTGTGCTTTCTTTCCTTCTGAACAAGTGTTACTGTTTTCTGCACAAAAGCGATTCTTGCGAAGCAATGTGAACACTTGGTTCCCAGGCACAGAGAAGGTGCTATCAGGGAATTCTCTGCCTGCCTTTCCCCAGTGCTCTGCAAGCTCTCCAGGACAACATAGAATCTGGGGCTCTGTGCTTTCTTTCCTTCTGAACAAGTGTTAGTGTTTTCTGCACAAAAGCGATTCTTGCGAAGCAATGTGAACACTTCTGCTTCCCAGGCACAGAGAAGGTGCTAGCAGGGAATTCTCTGCCTGCCTTTCCCCAGTGCTCTGCAAGCTCTCCAGGACAACATAGAATCTGGGGTTCTGTGCTTTCTTTAGTTCTGAACAAGTGTTACTGTTTTCTGCACAAAAGCGATTCTTGCGAAGCAATGTGAACAGGCACAGAGAAGGTGCTATCAGGGAATTCTCTGCCTGCCTTTCCCCAGTGCTCTGCAAGCTCTCCAGGACAACATAGAATCTGGGGCTCTGTGCTTTCTTTCGTTCTGAACAAGTGTTAATGTTTTCTGCACAAAAGCGATTCTGCGAAGCAATGTGAACAGGCACAGAGAAGGTGCTATCAGGGAATTCTCTGCCTGCCTTTCCCCAGTGCTCTGCAAGCTCTCCAGGACAACATAAAATCTGGGGCTCTGTGCTTTCTTTCCTTCTGAACAAGTGTTAGTGTTTTCTGCACAAAAGCGATTCTTGCGAAGCAATGTGAACACTTCTGCTTCCCAGGCACAGAGAAGGTGCTAGCAAGGAATTCTCTACCTGCCTTTCCCCAGTGCTCTGCAAGCTCTCCAGGACAACATAAAATCTGGGGCTCTGTGCTTTCTTTCCTTCTGAACAAGTGTTACTGTTTTCTGCACAAAAGCGATTCTGCGAAGCAATGTGAACACTTCTGCTTCCCAGGCACAGAGAAGGTGCTAGCAGGGAATTCTCTGCCTGCCTTTCCCCAGTGCTCTGCAAGCTCTCCAGGACAACAGCAAATCTGGGGCTCTGTGCTTTCTTTCCTTCTGAACAAGTGTTACTGTTTTCTGCACAAAAGCGATTCTGCGAAGCAATGTGAACAGGCACAGAGAAGGTGCTATCAGGGAATTCTCTGCCTGCCTTTCCCCAGTGCTCTGCAAGCTCTCCAGGACAACATAAAATCTGGGGCTCTGTGCTTTCTTTCCTTCTGAACAAGTGTTACTGTTTTCTGCACAAAAGCGACACTTGCGAAGCAATGTGAACACTTCTGCTTCCCAGGCACAGAGAAGGTGCTAGCAGGGAATTCTCTGCCTGCCTTTCCCCAGTGCTCTGCAAGCTCTCCAGGACAACATAGAATCTGGGGCTCTGTGCTTTCTTTCGTTCTGAACAAGTGTTACTGTTTTCTGCACAAAAGCGATTCTGCGAAGCAATGTGAACAGGCACAGAGAAGGTCCTATCAGGGAATTCTCTGCCTGCCTTTCCCCAGTGCTCTGCAAGCTCTCCAGGACAACATAAAATCTGGGGCTCTGTGCTTTCTTTCCTTCTGAACAAGTGTTAGTGTTTTCTGCACAAAAGCGATTCTTGCGAAGCAATGTGAACACTTCTGCTTCCCAGGCACAGAGAAGGTGCTAGCAAGGAATTCTCTACCTGCCTTTCCCCAGTGCTCTGCAAGCTCTCCAGGACAACATAAAATCTGGGGCTCTGTGCTTTCTTTCCTTCTGAACAAGTGTTACTGTTTTCTGCACAAAAGCGATTCTGCGAAGCAATGTGAACACTTCTGCTTCCCAGGCACAGAGAAGGTGCTAGCAAGGAATTCTCTGCCTGCCTTTCCCCAGTGCTCTGCAAGCTCTCCAGGACAACAGCAAATCTGGGGCTCTGTGCTTTCTTTCCTTCTGAACAAGTGTTACTGTTTTCTGCACAAAAGCGATTCTGCGAAGCAATGTGAACAGGCACAGAGAAGGTGCTATCAGGGAATTCTCTGCCTGCCTTTCCCCAGTGCTCTGCAAGCTCTCCAGGACAACATAAAATCTGGGGCTCTGTGCTTTCTTTCCTTCTGAACAAGTGTTACTGTTTTCTGCACAAAAGCGATTCTGCGAAGCAATGTGAACACTTCTGCTTCCCAGGCACAGAGAAGGTGCTAGCAGGGAATTCTCTGCCTGCCTTTCCCCAGTGCTCTGCAAGCTCTCCAGGACAACATAGAATCTGGGGCTCTGTGCTTTCTTTAGTTCTGTACAAGTGTTACTGTTTTCTGCACAAAAGCGATTCTTGCGAAGCAATGTGAACAGGCACAGAGAAGGTCCTATCAGGGAATTCTCTGCCTGCCTTTCCCCAGTGCTCTGCAATCTCTCCAGGACAACATAGAATCTGGGGCTCTGTGCTTTCTTTCGTTCTGAACAAGTGTTAGTGTTTTCTGCACAAAAGCGATTCTGCGAAGCAATGTGAACACTTCTGCTTCCGAGGGACAGAGAAGGTGCTATCAGGGAATTCTCTGCCTGCCTTTCCCCAGTGCTCTGCAAGCTCTCCAGGACAACATAGAATCTGGGGCTCTGTGCTTTCTTTCCTTCTGAACAAGTGTTAGTGTTTTCTGCCCAAAAGCGATTCTTGCGAAGCAATGTGAACACTTCTGCTTCCCAGGCACAGAGAAGGTGCTAGCAGGGAATTCTCTGCGTGCCTTTCCCCAGTGCTCTGCAAGCTCTCCAGGACAACATAGAATCTGGGGCTCTGTGCTTTCTTTCCTTCTGAACAAGTGTTACTGTTTTCTGCACAAAAGCAATTCTGCGAAGCAATGTGAACAGGCACAGAGAAGGTGCTATCAGGGAATTCTCTGCCTGCCTTTCCCCAGTGCTCTGCAAGCTCTCCAGGACAACATAAAATCTGGGGCTCTGTGCTTTCTTTCCTTCTGAACAAGTGTTACTGTTTTCTGCACAAAAGCGATTCTTGCGAAGCAATGTGAACACTTGGTTCCCAGGCACAGAGAAGGTGCTAGCAGGGAATTCTCTGCCTGCCTTTCCCCAGTGCTCTGCAAGCTCTCCAGGACAACATAAAATCTGGGGCTCTGTGCTTTCTTTCCTTCTGAACAAGTGTTACTGTTTTCTGCACAAAAGCGATTCTGCGAAGCAATGTGAACACTTCTGCTTCCCAGGGACAGAGAAGGTGCTAGCAAGGAATTCTCTGCCTGCCTTTCCCCAGTGCTCTGCAAGCTCTCCAGGACAACATAAAATCTGGGGCTCTGTGCTTTCTTTCCTTCTGAACAAGTGTTACTGTTTTCTGCACAAAAGCGATTCTGCGAAGCAATGTGAACAGGCACAGAGAAGGTGCTAGCAGGGAATTCTCTGCCTGCCTTTCCCCAGTGCTCTGCAAGCTCTCCAGGACAACATAGAATCTGGGGCTCTGTGCTTTCTTTCATTCTGAACAAGTGTTAGTGTTTTCTGCACAAAAGCGATTCTGCGAAGCAATGTGAACACTTCTGCTTCCCAGGCACAGAGAAGGTGCTAGCAAGGAATTCTCTTCCTGCCTTTCCCCAGTGCTCTGCAAGCTCTCCAGGACAACATAGAATCTGGGGCTCTGTGCTTTCTTTCCTTCTGAACAAGTGTTAGTGTTTTCTGCACAAAAGCGATTCTTGCGAAGCAATGTGAACACTTCTGCTTCCCAGGCACAGAGAAGGTGCTAGCAGGGAATTCTCTGCCTGCCTTTCCCCAGTGCTCTGCAAGCTCTCCAGGACAACATAGAATCTGGGGCTCTGTGCTTTCTTTAGTTCTGAACAAGTGTTACTGTTTTCTGCACAAAAGCGATTCTTGCGAAGCAATGTGAACAGGCACAGAGAAGGTGCTATCAGGGAATTCTCTGCCTGCCTTTCCCCAGTGCTCTGCAAGCTCTCCAGGACAACATAGAATCTGGAGCTCTGTGCTTTCTTTCCTTCTGAACAAGTGTTACTGTTTTCTGCACAAAAGCGATTCTGCGAAGCAATGTGAACACTTCTGCTTCCCAGGCACAGAGAAGGTGCTAGCAGGGAATTCTCTGCCTGCCTTTCCCCAGTGCTCTGCAATCTCTCCAGGACAACATAAAATCTGGGGCTCTGTGCTTTCTTTCCTTCTGAACAAGTGTTACTGTTTTCTGCACAAAAGCGATTCTTGCGAAGCAATGTGAACACTTCTGCTTCCCAGGCACAGAGAAGGTGCTAGCAAGGAATTCTCTTCCTGCCTTTCCCCAGTGCTCTGCAAGCTCTCCAGGACAACATAGAATCTGGGGCTCTGTGCTTTCTTTCCTTCTGAACAAGTGTTAGTGTTTTCTGCACAAAAGCGATTCTTGCGAAGCAATGTGAACACTTCTGCTTCCCAGGCACAGAGAAGGTGCTAGCAGGGAATTCTCTGCCTGCCTTTCCCCAGTGCTCTGCAAGCTCTCCAGGACAACATAGAATCTGGGGCTCTGTGCTTTCTTTAGTTCTGAACAAGTGTTACTGTTTTCTGCACAAAAGCGATTCTTGCGAAGCAATGTGAACAGGCACAGAGAAGGTGCTATCAGGGAATTCTCTGCCTGCCTTTCCCCAGTGCTCTGCAAGCTCTCCAGGACAACATAGAATCTGGAGCTCTGTGCTTTCTTTCCTTCTGAACAAGTGTTACTGTTTTCTGCACAAAAGCGATTCTGCGAAGCAATGTGAACACTTCTGCTTCCCAGGCACAGAGAAGGTGCTAGCAGGGAATTCTCTGCCTGCCTTTCCCCAGTGCTCTGCAATCTCTCCAGGACAACATAAAATCTGGGGCTCTGTGCTTTCTTTCCTTCTGAACAAGTGTTACTGTTTTCTGCACAAAAGCGATTCTTGCGAAGCAATGTGAACACTTCTGCTTCCCAGGCACAGAGAAGGTGCTAGCAAGGAATTCTCTTCCTGCCTTTCCCCAGTGCTCTGCAAGCTCTCCAGGACAACATAGAATCTGGGGCTCTGTGCTTTCTTTCCTTCTGAACAAGTGTTACTGTTTTCTGCACAAAAGCGATTCTGCGAAGCAATGTGAACACTTCTCCTTCCCAGGCACAGAAAAGGCGCTAGCAGGGAATTCTCTGCGTGCCTTTCCCCAGTGCTCTGCAAGCTCTCCAGGACAACATAAAATCTGGGGCTCTGTGCTTTCTTTCCTTCTGAACAAGTGTTACTGTTTTCTGCACAAAAGCGATTCTTGCGAAGCAATGTGAACACTTGGTTCCCAGGCACAGAGAAGGTGCTATCAGGGAATTCTCTGCCTGCCTTTCCCCAGTGCTCTGCAAGCTCTCCAGTACAACATAGAATCTGGGGCTCTGTGCTTTCTTTCGTTCTGAACAAGTGTTACTGTTTTCTGCACAAAAGCGATTCTGCGAAGCAATGTGAACAGGCACAGAGAAGGTGCTATCAGGGAATTCTCTGCCTGCCTTTCCCCAGTGCTCTGCAAGCTCTCCAGGACAACATAGAATCTGGGGCTCTGTGCTTTCTTTCCTTCTGAACAACTGTTACTGTTTTCTGCACAAAAGCGATTCTTGCGAAGCAATGTGAACACTTCTGCTTCCCAGGCACAGAGAAGGTGCTATCAGGGAATTCTCTGCCTGCCTTTCCCCAGTGCTGTGCAAGCTCTCCAGGACAACATAGAATCTGGGGCTCTGTGCTTTCTTTAGTTCTGAACAAGTGTTACTGTTTTCTGCACAAAAGCGATTCTTGCGAAGCAATGTGAACAGGCACAGAGAAGGTGCTATCAGGGAATTCTCTGCCTGCCTTTCCCCAGTGCTCTGCAAGCTCTCCAGGACAACATAAAATCTGGGGCTCTGTGCTTTCTTTCCTTCTGAACAAGTGTTACTGTTTTCTGCACAAAAGCGATTCTGCGAAGCAATGTGAACAGGCACAGAGAAGGTGCTAGCAGGGAATTCTCTGCCTGCCTTTCCCCAATGCTCTGCAAGCTCTCCAGGACAACATAAAATCTGGGGCTCTGTGCTTTATTTCCTTCTGAACAAGTGTTACTGTTTTCTGCACAAAAGCGATTCTTGCGAAGCAATGTGAACACTTCTGCTTCCCAGGCACAGAGAAGGTGCTAGCAAGGAATTCTCTGCCTGCCTTTCCCCAGTGCTCTGCAAGCTCTCCAGGACAACATAAAATCTGGGGCTCTGTGCTTTCTTTCCTTCTGAACAAGTGTTACTGTTTTCTGCACAAAAGCGATTCTGCGAAGCAATGTGAACACTTCTGCTTCCCAGGCACAGAGAAGGTGCTAGCAAGGAATTCTCTTCCTGCCTTTCCCCAGTGCTCTGCAAGCTCTCCAGGACAACATAGAATCTGGGGCTCTGTGCTTTCTTTCGTTCTGAACAAGTGTTACTGTTTTCTGCACAAAAGCGATTCTGCGAAGCAATGTGAACACTTCTCCTTCCCAGGCACAGAGAAGGTGCTATCAGGGAATTCTCTGCCTGCCTTTCCCCAGTGCTCTGCAAGCTCTCCAGGACAACATAAAATCTGGGGCTCTGTGCTTTCTTTCCTTCTGAACAAGTGTTACTGTTTTCTGCACAAAAGCGATTCTTGCGAAGCAATGTGAACACTTGGTTCCCAGGCACAGAGAAGGTGCTATCAGGGAATTCTCTGCCTGCCTTCCCCAGTGCTCTGCAAGCTCTCCAGTACAACATAGAATCTGGGGCTCTGTGCTTTCTTTCCTTCTGAACAAGTGTTAGTGTTTTCTGCACAAAAGCGATTCTTGCGAAGCAATGTGAACACTTCTGCTTCCCAGGCACAGAGAAGGTGCTAGCAGGGAATTCTCTGCCTGCCTTTCCCCAGTGCTCTGCAAGCTCTCCAGGACAACATAGAATCTGGGGCTCTGTGCTTTCTTTAGTTCTGAACAAGTGTTAGTGTTTTCTGCACAAAAGCGATTCTTGCGAAGCAATGTGAACACTTCTGCTTCCCAGGCACAGAGAAGGTGCTAGCAAGGAATTCTCTACCTGCCTTTCCCCAGTGCTCTGCAAGCTCTCCAGGACAACATAAAATCTGGGGCTCTGTGCTTTCTTTCCTTCTGAACAAGTGTTACTGTTTTCTGCACAAAAGCGATTCTGCGAAGCAATGTGAACACTTCTGCTTCCCAGGCACAGAGAAGGTGCTAGCAGGGAATTCTCTGCCTGCCTTTCCCCAGTGCTCTGCAAGCTCTCCAGGACAACAGCAAATCTGGGGCTCTGTGCTTTCTTTCCTTCTGAACAAGTGTTACTGTTTTCTGCACAAAAGCGATTCTGCGAAGCAATGTGAACAGGCACAGAGAAGGTGCTAGCAGGGAATTCTCTGCCTGCCTTTCCCCAATGCTCTGCAAGCTCTCCAGGACAACATAAAATCTGGGGCTCTGTGCTTTATTTCCTTCTGAACAAGTGTTACTGTTTTCTGCACAAAAGCGATTCTTGCGAAGCAATGTGAACACTTCTGCTTCCCAGGCACAGAGAAGGTGCTAGCAGGGAATTCTCTGCCTGCCTTTCCCCAGTGCTCTGCAAGCTCTCCAGGACAACATAAAATCTGGGGCTCTGTGCTTTCTTTCCTTCTGAACAAGTGTTACTGTTTTCTGCACAAAAGCGATTCTGCGAAGCAATGTGAACACTTCTGCTTCCCAGGCACAGAGAAGGTGCTAGCAAGGAATTCTCTTCCTGCCTTTCCCCAGTGCTCTGCAAGCTCTCCAGGACAACATAGAATCTGGGGCTCTGTGCTTTCTTTCGTTCTGAACAAGTGTTACTGTTTTCTGCACAAAAGCGATTCTGCGAAGCAATGTGAACACTTCTCCTTCCCAGGCACAGAAAAGGTGCTAGCAGGGAATTCTCTGCCTGCCTTTCCCCAGTGCTCTGCAAGCTCTCCAGGACAACATAAAATCTGGGGCTCTGTGCTTTCTTTCCTTCTGAACAAGTGTTACTGTTTTCTGCACAAAAGCGATTCTTGCGAAGCAATGTGAACACTTGGTTCCCAGGCACAGAGAAGGTGCTATCAGGGAATTCTCTGCCTGCCTTCCCCAGTGCTCTGCAAGCTCTCCAGTACAACATAGAATCTGGGGCTCTGTGCTTTCTTTCCTTCTGAACAAGTGTTAGTGTTTTCTGCACAAAAGCGATTCTTGCGAAGCAATGTGAACACTTCTGCTTCCCAGGCACAGAGAAGGTGCTAGCAGGGAATTCTCTGCCTGCCTTTCCCCAGTGCTCTGCAAGCTCTCCAGGACAACATAGAATCTGGGGCTCTGTGCTTTCTTTAGTTCTGAACAAGTGTTACTGTTTTCTGCACAAAAGCGATTCTTGCGAAGCAATGTGAACAGGCACAGAGAAGGTGCTATCAGGGAATTCTCTGCCTGCCTTTCCCCAGTGCTCTGCAAGCTCTCCAGGACAACATAGAATCTGGGGCTCTGTGCTTTCTTTCCTTCTGAACAAGTGTTACTGTTTTCTGCACAAAAGCGATTCTGCGAAGCAATGTGAACACTTCTGCTTCCCAGGCACAGAGAAGGTGCTAGCAGGGAATTCTCTGCCTGCCTTTCCCCAGTGCTCTGCAAGCTCTCCAGGACAACATAGAATCTGGGGCTCTGTGCTTTCTTTCCTTCTGAACAAGTGTTACTGTTTTCTGCACAAAAGCGATTCTTGCGAAGCAATGTGAACACTTCTGCTTCCCAGGCACAGAGAAGGTGCTAGCAGGGAATTCTCTGCCTGACTTTCCCCAGTGCTCTGCAAGCTCTCCAGGACAACATAGAATCTGGGGTTCTGTGCTTTCTTTAGTTCTGAACAAGTGTTACTGTTTTCTGCACAAAAGCGATTCTTGCGAAGCAATGTGAACAGGCACAGAGAAGGTGCTAGCAGGGAATTCTCTGCCTGCCTTTCCCCAGTGCTCTGCAAGCTCTCCAGGACAACATAGAATCTGGGGCTCTGTGCTTTCTTTCCTTCTGAACAAGTGTTACTGTTTTCTGCACAAAAGCGATTCTGCGAAGCAATGTGAACACTTCTGCTTCCCAGGCACAGAGAAGGTGCTATCAGGGAATTCTCTGCCTGCCTTTCCCCAGTGCTCTGCAAGCTCTCCAGGACAACATAGAATCTGGGGCTCTGTGCTTTCTTTCCTTCTGAACAAGTGTTACTCTTCACTGCACAAAAGCGATTCTGCGAAGCAATGTGAACACTTCTGCTTCCCAGGCACAGAGAAGGTGCTAGCAAGGAATTCTCTGCCTGCCTTTCCCCAGTGCTCTGCAAGCTCTCCAGGACAACATAAAATCTGGGGCTCTGTGCTTTCTTTCCTTCTGAACAAGTGTTACTGTTTTCTGCACAAAAGCGATTCTGCGAAGCAATGTGAACAGGCACAGAGAAGGTGCTATCAGGGAATTCTCTGCCTGCCTTTCCCCAGTGCTCTGCAAGCTCTCCAGGACAACATAGAATCTGGGGCTCTGTGCTTTCTTTCGTTCTGAACAAGTGTTAATGTTTTCTGCACAAAAGCGATTCTGCGAAGCAATGTGAACAGGCACAGAGAAGGTGCTAGCAGGGAATTCTCTGCCTGCCTTTCCCCAGTGCTCTGCAAGCTCTCCAGGACAACATAGAATCTGGGGCTCTGTGCTTTCTTTCGTTCTGAACAAGTGTTAGTGTTTTCTGCACAAAAGCGATTCTGCGAAGCAATGTGAACACTTCTGCTTCCCAGGCACAGAGAAGGTGCTAGCAAGGAATTCTCTTCCTGCCTTTCCCCAGTGCTCTGCAAGCTCTCCAGGACAACATAAAATCTGGGGCTCTGTACTTTCTTTCCTTCTGAACAAGTGTTAGTGTTTTCTGCACAAAAGCGATTCTGCGAAGCAATGTGAACACTTCTGCTTCCCAGGCACAGAGAAGGTGCTAGCAGGGAATTCTCTGCCTGCCTTTCCCCAGTGCTCTGCAAGCTCTCCAGGACAACATAAAATCTGGGGCTCTGTGCTTTCTTTCCTTCTGAACAAGTGTTACTGTTTTCTGCACAAAAGCGATTCTGCGAAGCAATGTGAACAGGCACAGAGAAGGTGCTAGCAGGGAATTCTCTGCCTGCCTTTCCCCAATGCTCTGCAAGCTCTCCAGGACAACATAAAATCTGGGGCTCTGTGCTTTATTTCCTTCTGAACAAGTGTTACTGTTTTCTGCACAAAAGCGATTCTGCGAAGCAATGTGAACACTTCTGCTTCCCAGGCACAGAGAAGGTGCTAGCAAGGAATTCTCTTCCTGCCTTTCCCCAGTGCTCTGCAAGCTCTCCAGGACAACATAGAATCTGGGGCTCTGTGCTTTCTTTCGTTCTGAACAAGTGTTACTGTTTTCTGCACAAAAGCGATTCTGCGAAGCAATGTGAACACTTCTCCTTCCCAGGCACAGAAAAGGTGCTAGCAGGGAATTCTCTGCCTGCCTTTCCCCAGTGCTCTGCAAGCTCTCCAGGACAACATAAAATCTGGGGCTCTGTGCTTTCTTTCCTTCTGAACAAGTGTTACTGTTTTCTGCACAAAAGCGATTCTTGCGAAGCAATGTGAACACTTGGTTCCCAGGCACAGAGAAGGTGCTATCAGGGAATTCTCTGCCTGCCTTTCCCCAGTGCTCTGCAAGCTCTCCAGTACAACATAGAATCTGGGGCTCTGTGCTTTCTTTCCTTCTGAACAAGTGTTAGTGTTTTCTGCACAAAAGCGATTCTTGCGAAGCAATGTGAACACTTCTGCTTCCCAGGCACAGAGAAGGTGCTAGCAGGGAATTCTCTGCCTGCCTTTCCCCAGTGCTCTGCAAGCTCTCCAGGACAACATAGAATCTGGGGCTCTGTGCTTTCTTTAGTTCTGAACAAGTGTTACTGTTTTCTAAAAAAAAGCGATTCTTGCGAAGCAATGTGAACAGGCACAGAGAAGGTGCTATCAGGGAATTCTCTGCCTGCCTTTCCCCAGTGCTCTGCAAGCTCTCCAGGACAACATAGAATCTGGGGCTCTGTGCTTTCTTTCCTTCTGAACAAGTGTTACTGTTTTCTGCACAAAAGCGATTCTGCGAAGCAATGTGAACACTTCTGCTTCCCAGGCACAGAGAAGGTGCTAGCAGGGAATTCTCTGCCTGCCTTTCCCCAGTGCTCTGCAAGCTCTCCAGGACAACATAAAATCTGGGGCTCTGTGCTTTCTTTCGTTCTGAACAAGTGTTACTGTTTTCTGCACAAAAGCGATTCTTGCGAAGCAATGTGAACACTTCTGCTTCCCAGGCACAGAGAAGGTGCTATCAGGGAATTCTCTGCCTGACTTTCCCCAGTGCTCTGCAAGCTCTCCAGGACAACATAGAATCTGGGGCTCTGTGCTTTCTTTCGTTCTGAACAAGTGTTACTGTTTTCTGCACAAAAGCGATTCTGCGAAGCAATGTGAACAGGCACAGAGAAGGTGCTAGCAGGGAATTCTCTGCCTGCCTTTCCCCAGTGCTCTGCAAGCTCTCCAGGACAACATAGAATCTGGGGCTCTGTGCTTTCTTTCGTTCTGAACAAGTGTTACTGTTTTCTGCACAAAAGCGATTCTGCGAAGCAATGTGAACAGGCACAGAGAAGGTGCTATCAGGGAATTCTCTGCCTGCCTTTCCCCAGTGCTCTGCAAGCTCTCCAGGACAACATAGAATCTGGGGCTCTGTGCTTTCTTTCCTTCTGAACAAGTGTTACTCTTCACTGCACAAAAGCGATTCTGCGAAGCAATGTGAACACTTCTGCTTCCCAGGCACAGAGAAGGTGCTAGCAAGGAATTCTCTGCCTGCCTTTCCCCAGTGCTCTGCAAGCTCTCCAGGACAACATAAAATCTGGGGCTCTGTGCTTTCTTTCCTTCTGAACAAGTGTTACTGTTTTCTGCACAAAAGCGATTCTGCGAAGCAATGTGAACAGGCACAGAGAAGGTGCTATCAGGGAATTCTCTGCCTGCCTTTCCCCAGTGCTCTGCAAGCTCTCCAGGACAACATAGAATCTGGGGCTCTGTGCTTTCTTTCGTTCTGAACAAGTGTTAATGTTTTCTGCACAAAAGCGATTCTGCGAAGCAATGTGAACAGGCACAGAGAAGGTGCTAGCAGGGAATTCTCTGCCTGCCTTTCCCCAGTGCTCTGCAAGCTCTCCAGGACAACATAGAATCTGGGGCTCTGTGCTTTCTTTCGTTCTGAACAAGTGTTAGTGTTTTCTGCACAAAAGCGATTCTGCGAAGCAATGTGAACACTTCTGCTTCCCAGGCACAGAGAAGGTGCTAGCAAGGAATTCTCTTCCTGCCTTTCCCCAGTGCTCTGCAAGCTCTCCAGGACAACATAAAATCTGGGGCTCTGTACTTTCTTTCCTTCTGAACAAGTGTTAGTGTTTTCTGCACAAAAGCGATTCTGCGAAGCAATGTGAACACTTCTGCTTCCCAGGCACAGAGAAGGTGCTATCAGGGAATTCTCTGCCTGCCTTTCCCCAGTGCTCTGCAAGCTCTCCAGGACAACATAGAATCTGGGGCTCTGTGCTTTCTTTCCTTCTGAACAAGTGTTACTCTTCACTGCACAAAAGCGATTCTGCGAAGCAATGTGAACACTTCTGCTTCCCAGGCACAGAGAAGGTGCTAGCAGGGAATTCTCTGCCTGCCTTTCCCCAGTGCTCTGCAAGCTCTCCAGGACAACATAAAATCTGGGGCTCTGTGCTTTCTTTCCTTCTGAACAAGTGTTACTGTTTTCTGCACAAAAGCGATTCTGCGAAGCAATGTGAACAGGCACAGAGAAGGTGCTATCAGGGAATTCTCTGCCTGCCTTTCCCCAGTGCTCTGCAAGCTCTCCAGGACAACATAGAATCTGGGGCTCTGTGCTTTCTTTCGTTCTGAACAAGTGTTAATGTTTTCTGCACAAAAGCGATTCTGCGAAGCAATGTGAACAGGCACAGAGAAGGTGCTAGCAGGGAATTCTCTGCCTGCCTTTCCCCAGTGCTCTGCAAGCTCTCCAGGACAACATAGAATCTGGGGCTCTGTGCTTTCTTTCGTTCTGAACAAGTGTTAGTGTTTTCTGCACAAAAGCGATTCTGCGAAGCAATGTGAACACTTCTGCTTCCCAGGCACAGAGAAGGTGCTAGCAAGGAATTCTCTTCCTGCCTTTCCCCAGTGCTCTGCAAGCTCTCCAGGACAACATAAAATCTGGGGCTCTGTACTTTCTTTCCTTCTGAACAAGTGTTAGTGTTTTCTGCACAAAAGCGATTCTGCGAAGCAATGTGAACACTTCTGCTTCCCAGGCACAGAGAAGGTGCTAGCAGGGAATTCTCTGCCTGCCTTTCCCCAGTGCTCTGCAAGCTCTCCAGGACAACATAAAATCTGGGGCTCTGTGCTTTCTTTCCTTCTGAACAAGTGTTACTGTTTTCTGCACAAAAGCGATTCTGCGAAGCAATGTGAACAGGCACAGAGAAGGTGCTAGCAGGGAATTCTCTGCCTGCCTTTCCCCAATGCTCTGCAAGCTCTCCAGGACAACATAGAATCTGGGGCTCTGTGCTTTCTTTCGTTCTGAACAAGTGTTACTGTTTTCTGCACAAAAGCGATTCTGCGAAGCAATGTGAACACTTCTCCTTCCCAGGCACAGAAAAGGTGCTAGCAGGGAATTCTCTGCCTGCCTTTCCCCAGTGCTCTGCAAGCTCTCCAGGACAACATAGAATCTGGGGCTCTGTGCTTTCTTTCGTTCTGAACAAGTGTTAATGTTTTCTGCACAAAAGCGATTCTGCGAAGCAATGTGAACAGGCACAGAGAAGGTGCTAGCAGGGAATTCTCTGCCTGCCTTTCCCCAGTGCTCTGCAAGCTCTCCAGGACAACATAGAATCTGGGGCTCTGTGCTTTCTTTCGTTCTGAACAAGTGTTAGTGTTTTCTGCACAAAAGCGATTCTGCGAAGCAATGTGAACACTTCTGCTTCCCAGGCACAGAGAAGGTGCTAGCAAGGAATTCTCTTCCTGCCTTTCCCCAGTGCTCTGCAAGCTCTCCAGGACAACATAAAATCTGGGGCTCTGTACTTTCTTTCCTTCTGAACAAGTGTTAGTGTTTTCTGCACAAAAGCGATTCTGCGAAGCAATGTGAACACTTCTGCTTCCCAGGCACAGAGAAGGTGCTAGCAGGGAATTCTCTGCCTGCCTTTCCCCAGTGCTCTGCAAGCTCTCCAGGACAACATAAAATCTGGGGCTCTGTGCTTTCTTTCCTTCTGAACAAGTGTTACTGTTTTCTGCACAAAAGCGATTCTGCGAAGCAATGTGAACAGGCACAGAGAAGGTGCTAGCAGGGAATTCTCTGCCTGCCTTTCCCCAATGCTCTGCAAGCTCTCCAGGACAACATAAAATCTGGGGCTCTGTGCTTTATTTCCTTCTGAACAAGTGTTACTGTTTTCTGCACAAAAGCGATTCTGCGAAGCAATGTGAACACTTCTGCTTCCCAGGCACAGAGAAGGTGCTAGCAAGGAATTCTCTTCCTGCCTTTCCCCAGTGCTCTGCAAGCTCTCCAGGACAACATAGAATCTGGGGCTCTGTGCTTTCTTTCGTTCTGAACAAGTGTTACTGTTTTCTGCACAAAAGCGATTCTGCGAAGCAATGTGAACACTTCTCCTTCCCAGGCACAGAAAAGGTGCTAGCAGGGAATTCTCTGCCTGCCTTTCCCCAGTGCTCTGCAAGCTCTCCAGGACAACATAAAATCTGGGGCTCTGTGCTTTCTTTCCTTCTGAACAAGTGTTACTGTTTTCTGCACAAAAGCGATTCTTGCGAAGCAATGTGAACACTTGGTTCCCAGGCACAGAGAAGGTGCTATCAGGGAATTCTCTGCCTGCCTTTCCCCAGTGCTCTGCAAGCTCTCCAGTACAACATAGAATCTGGGGCTCTGTGCTTTCTTTCCTTCTGAACAAGTGTTAGTGTTTTCTGCACAAAAGCGATTCTTGCGAAGCAATGTGAACACTTCTGCTTCCCAGGCACAGAGAAGGTGCTAGCAGGGAATTCTCTGCCTGCCTTTCCCCAGTGCTCTGCAAGCTCTCCAGGACAACATAGAATCTGGGGCTCTGTGCTTTCTTTAGTTCTGAACAAGTGTTACTGTTTTCTAAAAAAAAGCGATTCTTGCGAAGCAATGTGAACAGGCACAGAGAAGGTGCTATCAGGGAATTCTCTGCCTGCCTTTCCCCAGTGCTCTGCAAGCTCTCCAGGACAACATAGAATCTGGGGCTCTGTGCTTTCTTTCCTTCTGAACAAGTGTTACTGTTTTCTGCACAAAAGCGATTCTGCGAAGCAATGTGAACACTTCTGCTTCCCAGGCACAGAGAAGGTGCTAGCAGGGAATTCTCTGCCTGCCTTTCCCCAGTGCTCTGCAAGCTCTCCAGGACAACATAAAATCTGGGGCTCTGTGCTTTCTTTCGTTCTGAACAAGTGTTACTGTTTTCTGCACAAAAGCGATTCTTGCGAAGCAATGTGAACACTTCTGCTTCCCAGGCACAGAGAAGGTGCTATCAGGGAATTCTCTGCCTGACTTTCCCCAGTGCTCTGCAAGCTCTCCAGGACAACATAGAATCTGGGGCTCTGTGCTTTCTTTCGTTCTGAACAAGTGTTACTGTTTTCTGCACAAAAGCGATTCTGCGAAGCAATGTGAACAGGCACAGAGAAGGTGCTAGCAGGGAATTCTCTGCCTGCCTTTCCCCAGTGCTCTGCAAGCTCTCCAGGACAACATAGAATCTGGGGCTCTGTGCTTTCTTTCCTTCTGAACAAGTGTTACTGTTTTCTGCACAAAAGCGATTCTGCGAAGCAATGTGAACACTTCTGCTTCCCAGGCACAGAGAAGGTGCTAGCAGGGAATTCTCTGCCTGCCTTTCCCCAGTGCTCTGCAAGCTCTCCAGGACAACATAAAATCTGGGGCTCTGTGCTTTCTTTCCTTCTGAACAAGTGTTACTGTTTTCTGCACAAAAGCGATTCTGCGAAGCAATGTGAACAGGCACAGAGAAGGTGCTATCAGGGAATTCTCTGCCTGCCTTTCCCCAGTGCTCTGCAAGCTCTCCAGGACAACATAGAATCTGGGGCTCTGTGCTTTCTTTCCTTCTGAACAAGTGTTAGTGTTTTCTGCACAAAAGCGATTCTTGCGAAGCAATGTGAACACTTCTGCTTCCCAGGCACAGAGAAGGTGCTAGCAGGGAATTCTCTGCCTGCCTTTCCCCAGTGCTCTGCAAGCTCTCCAGGACAACATAGAATCTGGGGCTCTGTGCTTTCTTTAGTTCTGAACAAGTGTTACTGTTTTCTGCACAAAAGCGATTCTTGCGAAGCAATGTGAACAGGCACAGAGAAGGTGCTATCAGGGAATTCTCTGCCTGCCTTTCCCCAGTGCTCTGCAAGCTCTCCAGGACAACATAGAATCTGGAGCTCTGTGCTTTCTTTCCTTCTGAACAAGTGTTACTGTTTTCTGCACAAAAGCGATTCTGCGAAGCAATGTGAACACTTCTGCTTCCCAGGCACAGAGAAGGTGCTAGCAGGGAATTCTCTGCCTGCCTTTCCCCAGTGCTCTGCAATCTCTCCAGGACAACATAAAATCTGGGGCTCTGTGCTTTCTTTCCTTCTGAACAAGTGTTACTGTTTTCTGCACAAAAGCGATTCTTGCGAAGCAATGTGAACACTTCTGCTTCCCAGGCACAGAGAAGGTGCTAGCAAGGAATTCTCTTCCTGCCTTTCCCCAGTGCTCTGCAAGCTCTCCAGGACAACATAGAATCTGGGGCTCTGTGCTTTCTTTCCTTCTGAACAAGTGTTACTGTTTTCTGCACAAAAGCGATTCTGCGAAGCAATGTGAACACTTCTCCTTCCCAGGCACAGAAAAGGCGCTAGCAGGGAATTCTCTGCCTGCCTTTCCCCAGTGCTCTGCAAGCTCTCCAGGACAACATAAAATCTGGGGCTCTGTGCTTTCTTTCGTTCTGAACAAGTGTTAGTGTTTTCTGCACAAAAGCGATTCTTGCGAAGCAATGTGAACACTTGGTTCCCAGGCACAGAGAAGGTGCTATCAGGGAATTCTCTGCCTGCCTTTCCCCAGTGCTCTGCAAGCTCTCCAGTACAACATAGAATCTGGGGCTCTGTGCTTTCTTTCGTTCTGAACAAGTGTTACTGTTTTCTGCACAAAAGCGATTCTGCGAAGCAATGTGAACACGCACAGAGAAGGTGCTATCAGGGAATTCTCTGCCTGCCTTTCCCCAGTGCTCTGCAAGCTCTCCAGGACAACATAGAATCTGGGGCTCTGTGCTTTCTTTCGTTCTGAACAACTGTTACTGTTTTCTGCACAAAAGCGATTCTTGCGAAGCAATGTGAACACTTCTGCTTCCCAGGCACAGAGAAGGTGCTAGCAGGGAATTCTCTGCCTGCCTTTCCCCAGTGCTCTGCAAGCTCTCCAGGACAACATAGAATCTGGGGCTCTGTGCTTTCTTTAGTTCTGAACAAGTGTTACTGTTTTCTGCACAAAAGCGATTCTTGCGAAGCAATGTGAACAGGCACAGAGAAGGTGCTATCAGGGAATTCTCTGCCTGCCTTTCCCCAGTGCTCTGCAAGCTCTCCAGGACAACATAAAATCTGGGGCTCTGTGCTTTCTTTCCTTCTGAACAAGTGTTACTGTTTTCTGCACAAAAGCGATTCTGCGAAGCAATGTGAACAGGCACAGAGAAGGTGCTAGCAGGGAATTCTCTGCCTGCCTTTCCCCAATGCTCTGCAAGCTCTCCAGGACAACATAAAATCTGGGGCTCTGTGCTTTATTTCCTTCTGAACAAGTGTTACTGTTTTCTGCACAAAAGCGATTCTTGCGAAGCAATGTGAACACTTCTGCTTCCCAGGCACAGAGAAGGTGCTAGCAAGGAATTCTCTGCCTGCCTTTCCCCAGTGCTCTGCAAGCTCTCCAGGACAACATAAAATCTGGGGCTCTGTGCTTTCTTTCCTTCTGAACAAGTGTTACTGTTTTCTGCACAAAAGCGATTCTGCGAAGCAATGTGAACACTTCTGCTTCCCAGGCACAGAGAAGGTGCTAGCAAGGAATTCTCTGCCTGCCTTTCCCCAGTGCTCTGCAAGCTCTCCAGGACAACATAGAATCTGGGGCTCTGTGCTTTCTTTCGTTCTGAACAAGTGTTACTGTTTTCTGCACAAAAGCGATTCTGCGAAGCAATGTGAACACTTCTCCTTCCCAGGCACAGAAAAGGTGCTAGCAGGGAATTCTCTGCCTGCCTTTCCCCAGTGCTCTGCAAGCTCTCCAGGACAACATAAAATCTGGGGCTCTGTGCTTTCTTTCCTTCTGAACAAGTGTTACTGTTTTCTGCACAAAAGCGATTCTTGCGAAGCAATGTGAACACTTGGTTCCCAGGCACAGAGAAGGTGCTATCAGGGAATTCTCTGCCTGCCTTTCCCCAGTGCTCTGCAAGCTCTCCAGTACAACATAGAATCTGGGGCTCTGTGCTTTCTTTCCTTCTGAACAAGTGTTAGTGTTTTCTGCACAAAAGCGATTCTTGCGAAGCAATGTGAACACTTCTGCTTCCCAGGCACAGAGAAGGTGCTAGCAGGGAATTCTCTGCCTGCCTTTCCCCAGTGCTCTGCAAGCTCTCCAGGACAACATAGAATCTGGGGCTCTGTGCTTTCTTTAGTTCTGAACAAGTGTTACTGTTTTCTAAAAAAAAGCGATTCTTGCGAAGCAATGTGAACAGGCACAGAGAAGGTGCTATCAGGGAATTCTCTGCCTGCCTTTCCCCAGTGCTCTGCAAGCTCTCCAGGACAACATAGAATCTGGGGCTCTGTGCTTTCTTTCCTTCTGAACAAGTGTTACTGTTTTCTGCACAAAAGCGATTCTGCGAAGCAATGTGAACACTTCTGCTTCCCAGGCACAGAGAAGGTGCTAGCAGGGAATTCTCTGCCTGCCTTTCCCCAGTGCTCTGCAAGCTCTCCAGGACAACATAAAATCTGGGGCTCTGTGCTTTCTTTCGTTCTGAACAAGTGTTACTGTTTTCTGCACAAAAGCGATTCTTGCGAAGCAATGTGAACACTTCTGCTTCCCAGGCACAGAGAACGTGCTAGCAGGGAATTCTCTGCCTGACTTTCCCCAGTGCTCTGCAAGCTCTCCAGGACAACATAGAATCTGGGGCTCTGTGCTTTCTTTCGTTCTGAACAAGTGTTACTGTTTTCTGCACAAAAGCGATTCTGCGAAGCAATGTGAACAGGCACAGAGAAGGTGCTAGCAGGGAATTCTCTGCCTGCCTTTCCCCAGTGCTCTGCAAGCTCTCCAGGACAACATAGAATCTGGGGCTCTGTGCTTTCTTTCGTTCTGAACAAGTGTTACTGTTTTCTGCACAAAAGCGATTCTGCGAAGCAATGTGAACAGGCACAGAGAAGGTGCTATCAGGGAATTCTCTGCCTGCCTTTCCCCAGTGCTCTGCAAGCTCTCCAGGACAACATAGAATCTGGGGCTCTGTGCTTTCTTTCGTTCTGAACAACTGTTACTGTTTTCTGCACAAAAGCGATTCTTGCGAAGCAATGTGAACACTTCTGCTTCCCAGGCACAGAGAAGGTGCTATCAGGGAATTCTCTGCCTGCCTTTCCCCAGTGCTCTGCAAGCTCTCCAGGACAACATAAAATCTGGGGCTCTGTGCTTTCTTTCCTTCTGAACAAGTGTTACTGTTTTCTGCACAAAAGCGATTCTTGCGAAGCAATGTGAACACTTGGTTCCCAGGCACAGAGAAGGTGCTATCAGGGAATTCTCTGCCTGCCTTTCCCCAGTGCTCTGCAAGCTCTCCAGGACAACATAGAATCTGGGGCTCTGTGCTTTCTTTCCTTCTGAACAAGTGTTAGTGTTTTCTGCACAAAAGCGATTCTTGCGAAGCAATGTGAACACTTCTGCTTCCCAGGCACAGAGAAGGTGCTAGCAGGGAATTCTCTGCCTGCCTTTCCCCAGTGCTCTGCAAGCTCTCCAGGACAACATAGAATCTGGGGTTCTGTGCTTTCTTTAGTTCTGAACAAGTGTTACTGTTTTCTGCACAAAAGCGATTCTTGCGAAGCAATGTGAACAGGCACAGAGAAGGTGCTATCAGGGAATTCTCTGCCTGCCTTTCCCCAGTGCTCTGCAAGCTCTCCAGGACAACATAGAATCTGGGGCTCTGTGCTTTCTTTCGTTCTGAACAAGTGTTAATGTTTTCTGCACAAAAGCGATTCTGCGAAGCAATGTGAACAGGCACAGAGAAGGTGCTATCAGGGAATTCTCTGCCTGCCTTTCCCCAGTGCTCTGCAAGCTCTCCAGGACAACATAAAATCTGGGGCTCTGTGCTTTCTTTCCTTCTGAACAAGTGTTAGTGTTTTCTGCACAAAAGCGATTCTTGCGAAGCAATGTGAACACTTCTGCTTCCCAGGCACAGAGAAGGTGCTAGCAAGGAATTCTCTACCTGCCTTTCCCCAGTGCTCTGCAAGCTCTCCAGGACAACATAAAATCTGGGGCTCTGTGCTTTCTTTCGTTCTGAACAAGTGTTACTGTTTTCTGCACAAAAGCGATTCTGCGAAGCAATGTGAACACTTCTGCTTCCCAGGCACAGAGAAGGTGCTAGCAGGGAATTCTCTGCCTGCCTTTCCCCAGTGCTCTGCAAGCTCTCCAGGACAACAGCAAATCTGGGGCTCTGTGCTTTCTTTCCTTCTGAACAAGTGTTACTGTTTTCTGCACAAAAGCGATTCTGCGAAGCAATGTGAACAGGCACAGAGAAGGTGCTATCAGGGAATTCTCTGCCTGCCTTTCCCCAGTGCTCTGCAAGCTCTCCAGGACAACATAAAATCTGGGGCTCTGTGCTTTCTTTCCTTCTGAACAAGTGTTACTGTTTTCTGCACAAAAGCGACACTTGCGAAGCAATGTGAACACTTCTGCTTCCCAGGCACAGAGAAGGTGCTAGCAGGGAATTCTCTGCCTGCCTTTCCCCAGTGCTCTGCAAGCTCTCCAGGACAACATAGAATCTGGGGCTCTGTGCTTTCTTTCGTTCTGAACAAGTGTTACTGTTTTCTGCACAAAAGCGATTCTGCGAAGCAATGTGAACAGGCACAGAGAAGGTCCTATCAGGGAATTCTCTGCCTGCCTTTCCCCAGTGCTCTGCAAGCTCTCCAGGACAACATAAAATCTGGGGCTCTGTGCTTTCTTTCCTTCTGAACAAGTGTTAGTGTTTTCTGCACAAAAGCGATTCTTGCGAAGCAATGTGAACACTTCTGCTTCCCAGGCACAGAGAAGGTGCTAGCAAGGAATTCTCTACCTGCCTTTCCCCAGTGCTCTGCAAGCTCTCCAGGACAACATAAAATCTGGGGCTCTGTGCTTTCTTTCCTTCTGAACAAGTGTTACTGTTTTCTGCACAAAAGCGATTCTGCGAAGCAATGTGAACACTTCTGCTTCCCAGGCACAGAGAAGGTGCTAGCAAGGAATTCTCTGCCTGCCTTTCCCCAGTGCTCTGCAAGCTCTCCAGGACAACAGCAAATCTGGGGCTCTGTGCTTTCTTTCCTTCTGAACAAGTGTTACTGTTTTCTGCACAAAAGCGATTCTGCGAAGCAATGTGAACAGGCACAGAGAAGGTGCTATCAGGGAATTCTCTGCCTGCCTTTCCCCAGTGCTCTGCAAGCTCTCCAGGACAACATAAAATCTGGGGCTCTGTGCTTTCTTTCCTTCTGAACAAGTGTTACTGTTTTCTGCACAAAAGCGATTCTGCGAAGCAATGTGAACACTTCTGCTTCCCAGGCACAGAGAAGGTGCTAGCAGGGAATTCTCTGCCTGCCTTTCCCCAGTGCTCTGCAAGCTCTCCAGGACAACATAGAATCTGGGGCTCTGTGCTTTCTTTAGTTCTGTACAAGTGTTACTGTTTTCTGCACAAAAGCGATTCTTGCGAAGCAATGTGAACAGGCACAGAGAAGGTCCTATCAGGGAATTCTCTGCCTGCCTTTCCCCAGTGCTCTGCAATCTCTCCAGGACAACATAGAATCTGGGGCTCTGTGCTTTCTTTCGTTCTGAACAAGTGTTAGTGTTTTCTGCACAAAAGCGATTCTGCGAAGCAATGTGAACACTTCTGCTTCCGAGGGACAGAGAAGGTGCTATCAGGGAATTCTCTGCCTGCCTTTCCCCAGTGCTCTGCAAGCTCTCCAGGACAACATAGAATCTGGGGCTCTGTGCTTTCTTTCCTTCTGAACAAGTGTTAGTGTTTTCTGCCCAAAAGCGATTCTTGCGAAGCAATGTGAACACTTCTGCTTCCCAGGCACAGAGAAGGTGCTAGCAGGGAATTCTCTGCGTGCCTTTCCCCAGTGCTCTGCAAGCTCTCCAGGACAACATAGAATCTGGGGCTCTGTGCTTTCTTTCCTTCTGAACAAGTGTTACTGTTTTCTGCACAAAAGCAATTCTGCGAAGCAATGTGAACAGGCACAGAGAAGGTGCTATCAGGGAATTCTCTGCCTGCCTTTCCCCAGTGCTCTGCAAGCTCTCCAGGACAACATAAAATCTGGGGCTCTGTGCTTTCTTTCCTTCTGAACAAGTGTTACTGTTTTCTGCACAAAAGCGATTCTTGCGAAGCAATGTGAACACTTGGTTCCCAGGCACAGAGAAGGTGCTAGCAGGGAATTCTCTGCCTGCCTTTCCCCAGTGCTCTGCAAGCTCTCCAGGACAACATAAAATCTGGGGCTCTGTGCTTTCTTTCCTTCTGAACAAGTGTTACTGTTTTCTGCACAAAAGCGATTCTGCGAAGCAATGTGAACACTTCTGCTTCCCAGGGACAGAGAAGGTGCTAGCAAGGAATTCTCTGCCTGCCTTTCCCCAGTGCTCTGCAAGCTCTCCAGGACAACATAAAATCTGGGGCTCTGTGCTTTCTTTCCTTCTGAACAAGTGTTACTGTTTTCTGCACAAAAGCGATTCTGCGAAGCAATGTGAACAGGCACAGAGAAGGTGCTAGCAGGGAATTCTCTGCCTGCCTTTCCCCAGTGCTCTGCAAGCTCTCCAGGACAACATAGAATCTGGGGCTCTGTGCTTTCTTTCATTCTGAACAAGTGTTAGTGTTTTCTGCACAAAAGCGATTCTGCGAAGCAATGTGAACACTTCTGCTTCCCAGGCACAGAGAAGGTGCTAGCAAGGAATTCTCTTCCTGCCTTTCCCCAGTGCTCTGCAAGCTCTCCAGGACAACATAGAATCTGGGGCTCTGTGCTTTCTTTCCTTCTGAACAAGTGTTAGTGTTTTCTGCACAAAAGCGATTCTTGCGAAGCAATGTGAACACTTCTGCTTCCCAGGCACAGAGAAGGTGCTAGCAGGGAATTCTCTGCCTGCCTTTCCCCAGTGCTCTGCAAGCTCTCCAGGACAACATAGAATCTGGGGCTCTGTGCTTTCTTTAGTTCTGAACAAGTGTTACTGTTTTCTGCACAAAAGCGATTCTTGCGAAGCAATGTGAACAGGCACAGAGAAGGTGCTATCAGGGAATTCTCTGCCTGCCTTTCCCCAGTGCTCTGCAAGCTCTCCAGGACAACATAGAATCTGGAGCTCTGTGCTTTCTTTCCTTCTGAACAAGTGTTACTGTTTTCTGCACAAAAGCGATTCTGCGAAGCAATGTGAACACTTCTGCTTCCCAGGCACAGAGAAGGTGCTAGCAGGGAATTCTCTGCCTGCCTTTCCCCAGTGCTCTGCAATCTCTCCAGGACAACATAAAATCTGGGGCTCTGTGCTTTCTTTCCTTCTGAACAAGTGTTACTGTTTTCTGCACAAAAGCGATTCTTGCGAAGCAATGTGAACACTTCTGCTTCCCAGGCACAGAGAAGGTGCTAGCAAGGAATTCTCTTCCTGCCTTTCCCCAGTGCTCTGCAAGCTCTCCAGGACAACATAGAATCTGGGGCTCTGTGCTTTCTTTCCTTCTGAACAAGTGTTAGTGTTTTCTGCACAAAAGCGATTCTTGCGAAGCAATGTGAACACTTCTGCTTCCCAGGCACAGAGAAGGTGCTAGCAGGGAATTCTCTGCCTGCCTTTCCCCAGTGCTCTGCAAGCTCTCCAGGACAACATAGAATCTGGGGCTCTGTGCTTTCTTTAGTTCTGAACAAGTGTTACTGTTTTCTGCACAAAAGCGATTCTTGCGAAGCAATGTGAACAGGCACAGAGAAGGTGCTATCAGGGAATTCTCTGCCTGCCTTTCCCCAGTGCTCTGCAAGCTCTCCAGGACAACATAGAATCTGGAGCTCTGTGCTTTCTTTCCTTCTGAACAAGTGTTACTGTTTTCTGCACAAAAGCGATTCTGCGAAGCAATGTGAACACTTCTGCTTCCCAGGCACAGAGAAGGTGCTAGCAGGGAATTCTCTGCCTGCCTTTCCCCAGTGCTCTGCAATCTCTCCAGGACAACATAAAATCTGGGGCTCTGTGCTTTCTTTCCTTCTGAACAAGTGTTACTGTTTTCTGCACAAAAGCGATTCTTGCGAAGCAATGTGAACACTTCTGCTTCCCAGGCACAGAGAAGGTGCTAGCAAGGAATTCTCTTCCTGCCTTTCCCCAGTGCTCTGCAAGCTCTCCAGGACAACATAGAATCTGGGGCTCTGTGCTTTCTTTCCTTCTGAACAAGTGTTACTGTTTTCTGCACAAAAGCGATTCTGCGAAGCAATGTGAACACTTCTCCTTCCCAGGCACAGAAAAGGCGCTAGCAGGGAATTCTCTGCGTGCCTTTCCCCAGTGCTCTGCAAGCTCTCCAGGACAACATAAAATCTGGGGCTCTGTGCTTTCTTTCCTTCTGAACAAGTGTTACTGTTTTCTGCACAAAAGCGATTCTTGCGAAGCAATGTGAACACTTGGTTCCCAGGCACAGAGAAGGTGCTATCAGGGAATTCTCTGCCTGCCTTTCCCCAGTGCTCTGCAAGCTCTCCAGTACAACATAGAATCTGGGGCTCTGTGCTTTCTTTCGTTCTGAACAAGTGTTACTGTTTTCTGCACAAAAGCGATTCTGCGAAGCAATGTGAACAGGCACAGAGAAGGTGCTATCAGGGAATTCTCTGCCTGCCTTTCCCCAGTGCTCTGCAAGCTCTCCAGGACAACATAGAATCTGGGGCTCTGTGCTTTCTTTCCTTCTGAACAACTGTTACTGTTTTCTGCACAAAAGCGATTCTTGCGAAGCAATGTGAACACTTCTGCTTCCCAGGCACAGAGAAGGTGCTATCAGGGAATTCTCTGCCTGCCTTTCCCCAGTGCTGTGCAAGCTCTCCAGGACAACATAGAATCTGGGGCTCTGTGCTTTCTTTAGTTCTGAACAAGTGTTACTGTTTTCTGCACAAAAGCGATTCTTGCGAAGCAATGTGAACAGGCACAGAGAAGGTGCTATCAGGGAATTCTCTGCCTGCCTTTCCCCAGTGCTCTGCAAGCTCTCCAGGACAACATAAAATCTGGGGCTCTGTGCTTTCTTTCCTTCTGAACAAGTGTTACTGTTTTCTGCACAAAAGCGATTCTGCGAAGCAATGTGAACAGGCACAGAGAAGGTGCTAGCAGGGAATTCTCTGCCTGCCTTTCCCCAATGCTCTGCAAGCTCTCCAGGACAACATAAAATCTGGGGCTCTGTGCTTTATTTCCTTCTGAACAAGTGTTACTGTTTTCTGCACAAAAGCGATTCTTGCGAAGCAATGTGAACACTTCTGCTTCCCAGGCACAGAGAAGGTGCTAGCAAGGAATTCTCTGCCTGCCTTTCCCCAGTGCTCTGCAAGCTCTCCAGGACAACATAAAATCTGGGGCTCTGTGCTTTCTTTCCTTCTGAACAAGTGTTACTGTTTTCTGCACAAAAGCGATTCTGCGAAGCAATGTGAACACTTCTGCTTCCCAGGCACAGAGAAGGTGCTAGCAAGGAATTCTCTTCCTGCCTTTCCCCAGTGCTCTGCAAGCTCTCCAGGACAACATAGAATCTGGGGCTCTGTGCTTTCTTTCGTTCTGAACAAGTGTTACTGTTTTCTGCACAAAAGCGATTCTGCGAAGCAATGTGAACACTTCTCCTTCCCAGGCACAGAGAAGGTGCTATCAGGGAATTCTCTGCCTGCCTTTCCCCAGTGCTCTGCAAGCTCTCCAGGACAACATAAAATCTGGGGCTCTGTGCTTTCTTTCCTTCTGAACAAGTGTTACTGTTTTCTGCACAAAAGCGATTCTTGCGAAGCAATGTGAACACTTGGTTCCCAGGCACAGAGAAGGTGCTATCAGGGAATTCTCTGCCTGCCTTCCCCAGTGCTCTGCAAGCTCTCCAGTACAACATAGAATCTGGGGCTCTGTGCTTTCTTTCCTTCTGAACAAGTGTTAGTGTTTTCTGCACAAAAGCGATTCTTGCGAAGCAATGTGAACACTTCTGCTTCCCAGGCACAGAGAAGGTGCTAGCAGGGAATTCTCTGCCTGCCTTTCCCCAGTGCTCTGCAAGCTCTCCAGGACAACATAGAATCTGGGGCTCTGTGCTTTCTTTAGTTCTGAACAAGTGTTAGTGTTTTCTGCACAAAAGCGATTCTTGCGAAGCAATGTGAACACTTCTGCTTCCCAGGCACAGAGAAGGTGCTAGCAAGGAATTCTCTACCTGCCTTTCCCCAGTGCTCTGCAAGCTCTCCAGGACAACATAAAATCTGGGGCTCTGTGCTTTCTTTCCTTCTGAACAAGTGTTACTGTTTTCTGCACAAAAGCGATTCTGCGAAGCAATGTGAACACTTCTGCTTCCCAGGCACAGAGAAGGTGCTAGCAGGGAATTCTCTGCCTGCCTTTCCCCAGTGCTCTGCAAGCTCTCCAGGACAACAGCAAATCTGGGGCTCTGTGCTTTCTTTCCTTCTGAACAAGTGTTACTGTTTTCTGCACAAAAGCGATTCTGCGAAGCAATGTGAACAGGCACAGAGAAGGTGCTAGCAGGGAATTCTCTGCCTGCCTTTCCCCAATGCTCTGCAAGCTCTCCAGGACAACATAAAATCTGGGGCTCTGTGCTTTATTTCCTTCTGAACAAGTGTTACTGTTTTCTGCACAAAAGCGATTCTTGCGAAGCAATGTGAACACTTCTGCTTCCCAGGCACAGAGAAGGTGCTAGCAGGGAATTCTCTGCCTGCCTTTCCCCAGTGCTCTGCAAGCTCTCCAGGACAACATAAAATCTGGGGCTCTGTGCTTTCTTTCCTTCTGAACAAGTGTTACTGTTTTCTGCACAAAAGCGATTCTGCGAAGCAATGTGAACACTTCTGCTTCCCAGGCACAGAGAAGGTGCTAGCAAGGAATTCTCTTCCTGCCTTTCCCCAGTGCTCTGCAAGCTCTCCAGGACAACATAGAATCTGGGGCTCTGTGCTTTCTTTCGTTCTGAACAAGTGTTACTGTTTTCTGCACAAAAGCGATTCTGCGAAGCAATGTGAACACTTCTCCTTCCCAGGCACAGAAAAGGTGCTAGCAGGGAATTCTCTGCCTGCCTTTCCCCAGTGCTCTGCAAGCTCTCCAGGACAACATAAAATCTGGGGCTCTGTGCTTTCTTTCCTTCTGAACAAGTGTTACTGTTTTCTGCACAAAAGCGATTCTTGCGAAGCAATGTGAACACTTGGTTCCCAGGCACAGAGAAGGTGCTATCAGGGAATTCTCTGCCTGCCTTCCCCAGTGCTCTGCAAGCTCTCCAGTACAACATAGAATCTGGGGCTCTGTGCTTTCTTTCCTTCTGAACAAGTGTTAGTGTTTTCTGCACAAAAGCGATTCTTGCGAAGCAATGTGAACACTTCTGCTTCCCAGGCACAGAGAAGGTGCTAGCAGGGAATTCTCTGCCTGCCTTTCCCCAGTGCTCTGCAAGCTCTCCAGGACAACATAGAATCTGGGGCTCTGTGCTTTCTTTAGTTCTGAACAAGTGTTACTGTTTTCTGCACAAAAGCGATTCTTGCGAAGCAATGTGAACAGGCACAGAGAAGGTGCTATCAGGGAATTCTCTGCCTGCCTTTCCCCAGTGCTCTGCAAGCTCTCCAGGACAACATAGAATCTGGGGCTCTGTGCTTTCTTTCCTTCTGAACAAGTGTTACTGTTTTCTGCACAAAAGCGATTCTGCGAAGCAATGTGAACACTTCTGCTTCCCAGGCACAGAGAAGGTGCTAGCAGGGAATTCTCTGCCTGCCTTTCCCCAGTGCTCTGCAAGCTCTCCAGGACAACATAGAATCTGGGGCTCTGTGCTTTCTTTCCTTCTGAACAAGTGTTACTGTTTTCTGCACAAAAGCGATTCTTGCGAAGCAATGTGAACACTTCTGCTTCCCAGGCACAGAGAAGGTGCTAGCAGGGAATTCTCTGCCTGACTTTCCCCAGTGCTCTGCAAGCTCTCCAGGACAACATAGAATCTGGGGTTCTGTGCTTTCTTTAGTTCTGAACAAGTGTTACTGTTTTCTGCACAAAAGCGATTCTTGCGAAGCAATGTGAACAGGCACAGAGAAGGTGCTAGCAGGGAATTCTCTGCCTGCCTTTCCCCAGTGCTCTGCAAGCTCTCCAGGACAACATAGAATCTGGGGCTCTGTGCTTTCTTTCCTTCTGAACAAGTGTTACTGTTTTCTGCACAAAAGCGATTCTGCGAAGCAATGTGAACACTTCTGCTTCCCAGGCACAGAGAAGGTGCTATCAGGGAATTCTCTGCCTGCCTTTCCCCAGTGCTCTGCAAGCTCTCCAGGACAACATAGAATCTGGGGCTCTGTGCTTTCTTTCCTTCTGAACAAGTGTTACTCTTCACTGCACAAAAGCGATTCTGCGAAGCAATGTGAACACTTCTGCTTCCCAGGCACAGAGAAGGTGCTAGCAAGGAATTCTCTGCCTGCCTTTCCCCAGTGCTCTGCAAGCTCTCCAGGACAACATAAAATCTGGGGCTCTGTGCTTTCTTTCCTTCTGAACAAGTGTTACTGTTTTCTGCACAAAAGCGATTCTGCGAAGCAATGTGAACAGGCACAGAGAAGGTGCTATCAGGGAATTCTCTGCCTGCCTTTCCCCAGTGCTCTGCAAGCTCTCCAGGACAACATAGAATCTGGGGCTCTGTGCTTTCTTTCGTTCTGAACAAGTGTTAATGTTTTCTGCACAAAAGCGATTCTGCGAAGCAATGTGAACAGGCACAGAGAAGGTGCTAGCAGGGAATTCTCTGCCTGCCTTTCCCCAGTGCTCTGCAAGCTCTCCAGGACAACATAGAATCTGGGGCTCTGTGCTTTCTTTCGTTCTGAACAAGTGTTAGTGTTTTCTGCACAAAAGCGATTCTGCGAAGCAATGTGAACACTTCTGCTTCCCAGGCACAGAGAAGGTGCTAGCAAGGAATTCTCTTCCTGCCTTTCCCCAGTGCTCTGCAAGCTCTCCAGGACAACATAAAATCTGGGGCTCTGTACTTTCTTTCCTTCTGAACAAGTGTTAGTGTTTTCTGCACAAAAGCGATTCTGCGAAGCAATGTGAACACTTCTGCTTCCCAGGCACAGAGAAGGTGCTAGCAGGGAATTCTCTGCCTGCCTTTCCCCAGTGCTCTGCAAGCTCTCCAGGACAACATAAAATCTGGGGCTCTGTGCTTTCTTTCCTTCTGAACAAGTGTTACTGTTTTCTGCACAAAAGCGATTCTGCGAAGCAATGTGAACAGGCACAGAGAAGGTGCTAGCAGGGAATTCTCTGCCTGCCTTTCCCCAATGCTCTGCAAGCTCTCCAGGACAACATAAAATCTGGGGCTCTGTGCTTTATTTCCTTCTGAACAAGTGTTACTGTTTTCTGCACAAAAGCGATTCTGCGAAGCAATGTGAACACTTCTGCTTCCCAGGCACAGAGAAGGTGCTAGCAAGGAATTCTCTTCCTGCCTTTCCCCAGTGCTCTGCAAGCTCTCCAGGACAACATAGAATCTGGGGCTCTGTGCTTTCTTTCGTTCTGAACAAGTGTTACTGTTTTCTGCACAAAAGCGATTCTGCGAAGCAATGTGAACACTTCTCCTTCCCAGGCACAGAAAAGGTGCTAGCAGGGAATTCTCTGCCTGCCTTTCCCCAGTGCTCTGCAAGCTCTCCAGGACAACATAGAATCTGGGGCTCTGTGCTTTCTTTCGTTCTGAACAAGTGTTAATGTTTTCTGCACAAAAGCGATTCTGCGAAGCAATGTGAACAGGCACAGAGAAGGTGCTAGCAGGGAATTCTCTGCCTGCCTTTCCCCAGTGCTCTGCAAGCTCTCCAGGACAACATAGAATCTGGGGCTCTGTGCTTTCTTTCGTTCTGAACAAGTGTTAGTGTTTTCTGCACAAAAGCGATTCTGCGAAGCAATGTGAACACTTCTGCTTCCCAGGCACAGAGAAGGTGCTAGCAAGGAATTCTCTTCCTGCCTTTCCCCAGTGCTCTGCAAGCTCTCCAGGACAACATAAAATCTGGGGCTCTGTACTTTCTTTCCTTCTGAACAAGTGTTACTGTTTTCTGCACAAAAGCGATTCTGCGAAGCAATGTGAACACTTCTGCTTCCCAGGCACAGAGAAGGTGCTAGCAGGGAATTCTCTGCCTGCCTTTCCCCAGTGCTCTGCAAGCTCTCCAGGACAACATAAAATCTGGGGCTCTGTGCTTTCTTTCCTTCTGAACAAGTGTTACTGTTTTCTGCACAAAAGCGATTCTGCGAAGCAATGTGAACAGGCACAGAGAAGGTGCTAGCAGGGAATTCTCTGCCTGCCTTTCCCCAATGCTCTGCAAGCTCTCCAGGACAACATAAAATCTGGGGCTCTGTGCTTTATTTCCTTCTGAACAAGTGTTACTGTTTTCTGCACAAAAGCGATTCTGCGAAGCAATGTGAACACTTCTGCTTCCCAGGCACAGAGAAGGTGCTAGCAAGGAATTCTCTTCCTGCCTTTCCCCAGTGCTCTGCAAGCTCTCCAGGACAACATAGAATCTGGGGCTCTGTGCTTTCTTTCGTTCTGAACAAGTGTTACTGTTTTCTGCACAAAAGCGATTCTGCGAAGCAATGTGAACACTTCTCCTTCCCAGGCACAGAAAAGGTGCTAGCAGGGAATTCTCTGCCTGCCTTTCCCCAGTGCTCTGCAAGCTCTCCAGGACAACATAAAATCTGGGGCTCTGTGCTTTCTTTCCTTCTGAACAAGTGTTACTGTTTTCTGCACAAAAGCGATTCTTGCGAAGCAATGTGAACACTTGGTTCCCAGGCACAGAGAAGGTGCTATCAGGGAATTCTCTGCCTGCCTTTCCCCAGTGCTCTGCAAGCTCTCCAGTACAACATAGAATCTGGGGCTCTGTGCTTTCTTTCCTTCTGAACAAGTGTTAGTGTTTTCTGCACAAAAGCGATTCTTGCGAAGCAATGTGAACACTTCTGCTTCCCAGGCACAGAGAAGGTGCTAGCAGGGAATTCTCTGCCTGCCTTTCCCCAGTGCTCTGCAAGCTCTCCAGGACAACATAGAATCTGGGGCTCTGTGCTTTCTTTAGTTCTGAACAAGTGTTACTGTTTTCTAAAAAAAAGCGATTCTTGCGAAGCAATGTGAACAGGCACAGAGAAGGTGCTATCAGGGAATTCTCTGCCTGCCTTTCCCCAGTGCTCTGCAAGCTCTCCAGGACAACATAGAATCTGGGGCTCTGTGCTTTCTTTCCTTCTGAACAAGTGTTACTGTTTTCTGCACAAAAGCGATTCTGCGAAGCAATGTGAACACTTCTGCTTCCCAGGCACAGAGAAGGTGCTAGCAGGGAATTCTCTGCCTGCCTTTCCCCAGTGCTCTGCAAGCTCTCCAGGACAACATAAAATCTGGGGCTCTGTGCTTTCTTTCGTTCTGAACAAGTGTTACTGTTTTCTGCACAAAAGCGATTCTTGCGAAGCAATGTGAACACTTCTGCTTCCCAGGCACAGAGAAGGTGCTATCAGGGAATTCTCTGCCTGACTTTCCCCAGTGCTCTGCAAGCTCTCCAGGACAACATAGAATCTGGGGCTCTGTGCTTTCTTTCGTTCTGAACAAGTGTTACTGTTTTCTGCACAAAAGCGATTCTGCGAAGCAATGTGAACAGGCACAGAGAAGGTGCTAGCAGGGAATTCTCTGCCTGCCTTTCCCCAGTGCTCTGCAAGCTCTCCAGGACAACATAGAATCTGGGGCTCTGTGCTTTCTTTCGTTCTGAACAAGTGTTACTGTTTTCTGCACAAAAGCGATTCTGCGAAGCAATGTGAACAGGCACAGAGAAGGTGCTATCAGGGAATTCTCTGCCTGCCTTTCCCCAGTGCTCTGCAAGCTCTCCAGGACAACATAGAATCTGGGGCTCTGTGCTTTCTTTCCTTCTGAACAAGTGTTACTCTTCACTGCACAAAAGCGATTCTGCGAAGCAATGTGAACACTTCTGCTTCCCAGGCACAGAGAAGGTGCTAGCAAGGAATTCTCTGCCTGCCTTTCCCCAGTGCTCTGCAAGCTCTCCAGGACAACATAAAATCTGGGGCTCTGTGCTTTCTTTCCTTCTGAACAAGTGTTACTGTTTTCTGCACAAAAGCGATTCTGCGAAGCAATGTGAACAGGCACAGAGAAGGTGCTATCAGGGAATTCTCTGCCTGCCTTTCCCCAGTGCTCTGCAAGCTCTCCAGGACAACATAGAATCTGGGGCTCTGTGCTTTCTTTCGTTCTGAACAAGTGTTAATGTTTTCTGCACAAAAGCGATTCTGCGAAGCAATGTGAACAGGCACAGAGAAGGTGCTAGCAGGGAATTCTCTGCCTGCCTTTCCCCAGTGCTCTGCAAGCTCTCCAGGACAACATAGAATCTGGGGCTCTGTGCTTTCTTTCGTTCTGAACAAGTGTTAGTGTTTTCTGCACAAAAGCGATTCTGCGAAGCAATGTGAACACTTCTGCTTCCCAGGCACAGAGAAGGTGCTAGCAAGGAATTCTCTTCCTGCCTTTCCCCAGTGCTCTGCAAGCTCTCCAGGACAACATAAAATCTGGGGCTCTGTACTTTCTTTCCTTCTGAACAAGTGTTAGTGTTTTCTGCACAAAAGCGATTCTGCGAAGCAATGTGAACACTTCTGCTTCCCAGGCACAGAGAAGGTGCTATCAGGGAATTCTCTGCCTGCCTTTCCCCAGTGCTCTGCAAGCTCTCCAGGACAACATAGAATCTGGGGCTCTGTGCTTTCTTTCCTTCTGAACAAGTGTTACTCTTCACTGCACAAAAGCGATTCTGCGAAGCAATGTGAACACTTCTGCTTCCCAGGCACAGAGAAGGTGCTAGCAAGGAATTCTCTGCCTGCCTTTCCCCAGTGCTCTGCAAGCTCTCCAGGACAACATAAAATCTGGGGCTCTGTGCTTTCTTTCCTTCTGAACAAGTGTTACTGTTTTCTGCACAAAAGCGATTCTGCGAAGCAATGTGAACAGGCACAGAGAAGGTGCTATCAGGGAATTCTCTGCCTGCCTTTCCCCAGTGCTCTGCAAGCTCTCCAGGACAACATAGAATCTGGGGCTCTGTGCTTTCTTTCGTTCTGAACAAGTGTTAATGTTTTCTGCACAAAAGCGATTCTGCGAAGCAATGTGAACAGGCACAGAGAAGGTGCTAGCAGGGAATTCTCTGCCTGCCTTTCCCCAGTGCTCTGCAAGCTCTCCAGGACAACATAGAATCTGGGGCTCTGTGCTTTCTTTCGTTCTGAACAAGTGTTAGTGTTTTCTGCACAAAAGCGATTCTGCGAAGCAATGTGAACACTTCTGCTTCCCAGGCACAGAGAAGGTGCTAGCAAGGAATTCTCTTCCTGCCTTTCCCCAGTGCTCTGCAAGCTCTCCAGGACAACATAAAATCTGGGGCTCTGTACTTTCTTTCCTTCTGAACAAGTGTTAGTGTTTTCTGCACAAAAGCGATTCTGCGAAGCAATGTGAACACTTCTGCTTCCCAGGCACAGAGAAGGTGCTAGCAGGGAATTCTCTGCCTGCCTTTCCCCAGTGCTCTGCAAGCTCTCCAGGACAACATAAAATCTGGGGCTCTGTGCTTTCTTTCCTTCTGAACAAGTGTTACTGTTTTCTGCACAAAAGCGATTCTGCGAAGCAATGTGAACAGGCACAGAGAAGGTGCTAGCAGGGAATTCTCTGCCTGCCTTTCCCCAATGCTCTGCAAGCTCTCCAGGACAACATAAAATCTGGGGCTCTGTGCTTTATTTCCTTCTGAACAAGTGTTACTGTTTTCTGCACAAAAGCGATTCTGCGAAGCAATGTGAACACTTCTGCTTCCCAGGCACAGAGAAGGTGCTAGCAAGGAATTCTCTTCCTGCCTTTCCCCAGTGCTCTGCAAGCTCTCCAGGACAACATAGAATCTGGGGCTCTGTGCTTTCTTTCGTTCTGAACAAGTGTTACTGTTTTCTGCACAAAAGCGATTCTGCGAAGCAATGTGAACACTTCTCCTTCCCAGGCACAGAAAAGGTGCTAGCAGGGAATTCTCTGCCTGCCTTTCCCCAGTGCTCTGCAAGCTCTCCAGGACAACATAGAATCTGGGGCTCTGTGCTTTCTTTCGTTCTGAACAAGTGTTAATGTTTTCTGCACAAAAGCGATTCTGCGAAGCAATGTGAACAGGCACAGAGAAGGTGCTAGCAGGGAATTCTCTGCCTGCCTTTCCCCAGTGCTCTGCAAGCTCTCCAGGACAACATAGAATCTGGGGCTCTGTGCTTTCTTTCGTTCTGAACAAGTGTTAGTGTTTTCTGCACAAAAGCGATTCTGCGAAGCAATGTGAACACTTCTGCTTCCCAGGCACAGAGAAGGTGCTAGCAAGGAATTCTCTTCCTGCCTTTCCCCAGTGCTCTGCAAGCTCTCCAGGACAACATAAAATCTGGGGCTCTGTACTTTCTTTCCTTCTGAACAAGTGTTAGTGTTTTCTGCACAAAAGCGATTCTGCGAAGCAATGTGAACACTTCTGCTTCCCAGGCACAGAGAAGGTGCTAGCAGGGAATTCTCTGCCTGCCTTTCCCCAGTGCTCTGCAAGCTCTCCAGGACAACATAAAATCTGGGGCTCTGTGCTTTCTTTCCTTCTGAACAAGTGTTACTGTTTTCTGCACAAAAGCGATTCTGCGAAGCAATGTGAACAGGCACAGAGAAGGTGCTAGCAGGGAATTCTCTGCCTGCCTTTCCCCAATGCTCTGCAAGCTCTCCAGGACAACATAAAATCTGGGGCTCTGTGCTTTATTTCCTTCTGAACAAGTGTTACTGTTTTCTGCACAAAAGCGATTCTGCGAAGCAATGTGAACACTTCTGCTTCCCAGGCACAGAGAAGGTGCTAGCAAGGAATTCTCTTCCTGCCTTTCCCCAGTGCTCTGCAAGCTCTCCAGGACAACATAGAATCTGGGGCTCTGTGCTTTCTTTCGTTCTGAACAAGTGTTACTGTTTTCTGCACAAAAGCGATTCTGCGAAGCAATGTGAACACTTCTCCTTCCCAGGCACAGAAAAGGTGCTAGCAGGGAATTCTCTGCCTGCCTTTCCCCAGTGCTCTGCAAGCTCTCCAGGACAACATAAAATCTGGGGCTCTGTGCTTTCTTTCCTTCTGAACAAGTGTTACTGTTTTCTGCACAAAAGCGATTCTTGCGAAGCAATGTGAACACTTGGTTCCCAGGCACAGAGAAGGTGCTATCAGGGAATTCTCTGCCTGCCTTTCCCCAGTGCTCTGCAAGCTCTCCAGTACAACATAGAATCTGGGGCTCTGTGCTTTCTTTCCTTCTGAACAAGTGTTAGTGTTTTCTGCACAAAAGCGATTCTTGCGAAGCAATGTGAACACTTCTGCTTCCCAGGCACAGAGAAGGTGCTAGCAGGGAATTCTCTGCCTGCCTTTCCCCAGTGCTCTGCAAGCTCTCCAGGACAACATAGAATCTGGGGCTCTGTGCTTTCTTTAGTTCTGAACAAGTGTTACTGTTTTCTAAAAAAAAGCGATTCTTGCGAAGCAATGTGAACAGGCACAGAGAAGGTGCTATCAGGGAATTCTCTGCCTGCCTTTCCCCAGTGCTCTGCAAGCTCTCCAGGACAACATAGAATCTGGGGCTCTGTGCTTTCTTTCCTTCTGAACAAGTGTTACTGTTTTCTGCACAAAAGCGATTCTGCGAAGCAATGTGAACACTTCTGCTTCCCAGGCACAGAGAAGGTGCTAGCAGGGAATTCTCTGCCTGCCTTTCCCCAGTGCTCTGCAAGCTCTCCAGGACAACATAAAATCTGGGGCTCTGTGCTTTCTTTCGTTCTGAACAAGTGTTACTGTTTTCTGCACAAAAGCGATTCTTGCGAAGCAATGTGAACACTTCTGCTTCCCAGGCACAGAGAAGGTGCTATCAGGGAATTCTCTGCCTGACTTTCCCCAGTGCTCTGCAAGCTCTCCAGGACAACATAGAATCTGGGGCTCTGTGCTTTCTTTCGTTCTGAACAAGTGTTACTGTTTTCTGCACAAAAGCGATTCTGCGAAGCAATGTGAACAGGCACAGAGAAGGTGCTAGCAGGGAATTCTCTGCCTGCCTTTCCCCAGTGCTCTGCAAGCTCTCCAGGACAACATAGAATCTGGGGCTCTGTGCTTTCTTTCGTTCTGAACAAGTGTTACTGTTTTCTGCACAAAAGCGATTCTGCGAAGCAATGTGAACAGGCACAGAGAAGGTGCTATCAGGGAATTCTCTGCCTGCCTTTCCCCAGTGCTCTGCAAGCTCTCCAGGACAACATAGAATCTGGGGCTCTGTGCTTTCTTTCGTTCTGAACAACTGTTACTGTTTTCTGCACAAAAGCGATTCTTGTGAAGCAATGTGAACACTTCTGCTTCCCAGGCACAGAGAAGGTGCTATCAGGGAATTCTCTGCCTGCCTTTCCCCAGTGCTCTGCAAGCTCTCCAGGACAACATAAAATCTGGGGCTCTGTGCTTTCTTTCCTTCTGAACAAGTGTTACTGTTTTCTGCACAAAAGCGATTCTTGCGAAGCAATGTGAACACTTGGTTCCCAGGCACAGAGAAGGTGCTATCAGGGAATTCTCTGCCTGCCTTTCCCCAGTGCTCTGCAAGCTCTCCAGGACAACATAGAATCTGGGGCTCTGTGCTTTCTTTCCTTCTGAACAAGTGTTAGTGTTTTCTGCACAAAAGCGATTCTTGCGAAGCAATGTGAACACTTCTGCTTCCCAGGCACAGAGAAGGTGCTAGCAGGGAATTCTCTGCCTGCCTTTCCCCAGTGCTCTGCAAGCTCTCCAGGACAACATAGAATCTGGGGTTCTGTGCTTTCTTTAGTTCTGAACAAGTGTTACTGTTTTCTGCACAAAAGCGATTCTTGCGAAGCAATGTGAACAGGCACAGAGAAGGTGCTATCAGGGAATTCTCTGCCTGCCTTTCCCCAGTGCTCTGCAAGCTCTCCAGGACAACATAGAATCTGGGGCTCTGTGCTTTCTTTCCTTCTGAACAAGTGTTAGTGTTTTCTGCACAAAAGCGATTCTTGCGAAGCAATGTGAACACTTCTGCTTCCCAGGCACAGAGAAGGTGCTAGCAGGGAATTCTCTGCCTGCCTTTCCCCAGTGCTCTGCAAGCTCTCCAGGACAACATAAAATCTGGGGCTCTGTGCTTTCTTTCCTTCTGAACAAGTGTTACTGTTTTCTGCACAAAAGCGATTCTTGCGAAGCAATGTGAACAGGCACAGAGAAGGTGCTATCAGGGAATTCTCTGCCTGCCTTTCCCCAATGCTCTGCAAGCTCTCCAGGACAACATAGAATCTGGGGCTCTGTGCTTTCTTTCCTTCTGAACAAGTGTTACTGTTTTCTGCACAAAAGCGATTCTTGCGAAGCAATGTGAACACTTCTGCTTCCCAGGCACAGAGAAGGTGCTAGCAGGGAATTCTCTGCCTGACTTTCCCCAGTGCTCTGCAAGCTCTCCAGGACAACATAGAATCTGGGGCTCTGTGCTTTCTTTCGTTCTGAACAAGTGATACTGTTTTCTGCACAAAAGCGATTCTGCGAAGCAATGTGAACAGGCACAGAGAAGGTGCTATCAGGGAATTCTCTGCCTGCCTTTCCCCAGTGCTCTGCAAGCTCTCCAGGACAACATAGAATCTGGGGCTCTGTGCTTTCTTTCGTTCTGAACAACTGTTACTGTTTTCTGCACAAAAGCGATTCTTGCGAAGCAATGTGAACACTTCTGCTTCCCAGGCACAGAGAAGGTGCTAGCAGGGAATTCTCTGCCTGCCTTTCCCCAGTGCTCTGCAAGCTCTCCAGGACAACATAGAATCTGGGGCTCTGTGCTTTCTTTCGTTCTGAACAAGTGTTAATGTTTTCTGCACAAAAGCGATTCTGCGAAGCAATGTGAACACTTCTGCTTCCCAGGCACAGAGAAGGTGCTAGCAAGGAATTCTCTGCCTGCCTTTCCCCAGTGCTCTGCAAGCTCTCCAGGACAACAGCAAATCTGGGGCTCTGTGCTTTCTTTCCTTCTGAACAAGTGTTACTGTTTTCTGCACAAAAGCGATTCTGCGAAGCAATGTGAACAGGCACAGAGAAGGTGCTATCAGGGAATTCTCTGCCTGCCTTTCCCCAGTGCTCTGCAAGCTCTCCAGGACAACATAGAATCTGGGGCTCTGTGCTTTCTTTCGTTCTGAACAAGTGTTACTGTTTTCTGCACAAAAGCGATTCTGCGAAGCAATGTGAACAGGCACAGAGAAGGTCCTATCAGGGAATTCTCTGCCTGCCTTTCCCCAGTGCTCTGCAAGCTCTCCAGGACAACATAAAATCTGGGGCTCTGTGCTTTCTTTCCTTCTGAACAAGTGTTAGTGTTTTCTGCACAAAAGCGATTCTTGCGAAGCAATGTGAACACTTCTGCTTCCCAGGCACAGAGAAGGTGCTAGCAAGGAATTCTCTACCTGCCTTTCCCCAGTGCTCTGCAAGCTCTCCAGGACAACATAAAATCTGGGGCTCTGTGCTTTCTTTCCTTCTGAACAAGTGTTACTGTTTTCTGCACAAAAGCGATTCTGCGAAGCAATGTGAACACTTCTGCTTCCCAGGCACAGAGAAGGTGCTAGCAAGGAATTCTCTGCCTGCCTTTCCCCAGTGCTCTGCAAGCTCTCCAGGACAACAGCAAATCTGGGGCTCTGTGCTTTCTTTCCTTCTGAACAAGTGTTACTGTTTTCTGCACAAAAGCGATTCTGCGAAGCAATGTGAACAGGCACAGAGAAGGTGCTATCAGGGAATTCTCTGCCTGCCTTTCCCCAGTGCTCTGCAAGCTCTCCAGGACAACATAAAATCTGGGGCTCTGTGCTTTCTTTCCTTCTGAACAAGTGTTACTGTTTTCTGCACAAAAGCGACACTTGCGAAGCAATGTGAACACTTCTGCTTCCCAGGCACAGAGAAGGTGCTATCAGGGAATTCTCTGCCTGCCTTTCCCCAGTGCTCTGCAAGCTCTCCAGGACAACATAGAATCTGGGGCTCTGTGCTTTCTTTAGTTCTGTACAAGTGTTACTGTTTTCTGCACAAAAGCGATTCTGCGAAGCAATGTGAACAGGCACAGAGAAGGTCCTATCAGGGAATTCTCTGCCTGCCTTTCCCCAGTGCTCTGCAATCTCTCCAGGACAACATAGAATCTGGGGCTCTGTGCTTTCTTTCGTTCTGAACAAGTGTTAGTGTTTTCTGCACAAAAGCGATTCTGCGAAGCAATGTGAACACTTCTGCTTCCGAGGGACAGAGAAGGTGCTAGCAAGGAATTCTCTGCCTGCCTTTCCCCAGTGCTCTGCAAGCTCTCCAGGACAACATAAAATCTGGGGCTCTGTGCTTTCTTTCGTTCTGAACAAGTGTTAGTGTTTTCTGCACAAAAGCGATTCTGCGAAGCAATGTGAACACTTCTGCTTCCCAGGCACAGAGAAGGTGCTAGCAAGGAATTCTCTGCCTGCCTTTCCCCAGTGCTCTGCAAGCTCTCCAGGACAACATAAAATCTGGGGCTCTGTGCTTTCTTTCCTTCTGAACAAGTGTTACTGTTTTCTGCACAAAAGCGATTCTGCGAAGCAATGTGAACAGGCACAGAGAAGGTGCTATCAGGGAATTCTCTGCCTGCCTTTCCCCAGTGCTCTGCAAGCTCTCCAGGACAACCTAAAATCTGGGGCTCTGTGCTTTCTTTCCTTCTGAACAAGTGTTACTGTTTTCTGCAGAAAAGCGACACTTGCGAAGCAATGTGAACACTTCTGCTTCCCAGGCACAGAGAAGGTGCTATCAGGGAATTCTCTGCCTGCCTTTCCCCAGTGCTCTGCAAGCTCTCCAGGACAACATAGAATCTGGGGCTCTGTGCTTTCTTTCCTTCTGAACAAGTGTTACTGTTTTCTGCACAAAAGCGATTCTGCGAAGCAATGTGAACACTTCTGCTTCCCAGGCACAGAGAAGGTGCTATCAGGGAATTCTCTGCCTGCCTTTCCCCAGTGCTCTGCAAGCTCTCCAGGACAACATAGAATCTGGGGCTCTGTGCTTTCTTTCCTTCTGAACAAGTGTTACTGTTTTCTGCACAAAAGCGATTCTGCGAAGCAATGTGAACACTTCTGCTTCCCAGGGACAGAGAAGGTGCTAGCAAGGAATTCTCTGCCTGCCTTTCCCCAGTGCTCTGCAAGCTCTCCAGGACAACATAAAATCTGGGGCTCTGTGCTTTCTTTCGTTCTGAACAAGTGTTAGTGTTTTCTGCACAAAAGCGATTCTGCGAAGCAATGTGAACACTTCTGCTTCCCAGGCACAGAGAAGGTGCTAGCAAGGAATTCTCTGCCTGCCTTTCCCCAGTGCTCTGCAAGCTCTCCAGGACAACATAGAATCTGGGGCTCTGTGCTTTCTTTCGTTCTGAACAAGTGTTAGTGTTTTCTGCACAAAAGCGATTCTGCGAAGCAATGTGAACAGGCACAGAGAAGGTGCTATCAGGGAATTCTCTGCCTGCCTTTCCCCAGTGCTCTGCAAGCTCTCCAGGGCAACATAAAATCTGGGGCTCTGTGCTTTCTTTCCTTCTGAACAAGTGTTACTGTTTTCTGCACAAAAGCGATTCTTGCGAAGCAATGTGAACACTTCTGCTTCCCAGGCACAGAGAAGGTGCTAGCAAGGAATTCTCTTCCTGCCTTTCCCCAGTGCTCTGCAAGCTCTCCAGGACAACATAGAATCTGGGGCTCTGTGCTTTCTTTCCTTCTGAACAAGTGTTACTGTTTTCTGCACAAAAGCGATTCTGCGAAGCAATGTGAACACTTCTCCTTCCCAGGCACAGAAAAGGCGCTAGCAGGGAATTCTCTGCCTGCCTTTCCCCAGTGCTCTGCAAGCTCTCCAGGACAACATAAAATCTGGGGCTCTGTGCTTTCTTTCCTTCTGAACAAGTGTTACTGTTTTCTGCACAAAAGCGATTCTTGCGAAGCAATGTGAACACTTGGTTCCCAGGCACAGAGAAGGTGCTATCAGGGAATTCTCTGCCTGCCTTTCCCCAGTGCTCTGCAAGCTCTCCAGTACAACATAGAATCTGGGGCTCTGTGCTTTCTTTCGTTCTGAACAAGTGTTACTGTTTTCTGCACAAAAGCGATTCTGCGAAGCAATGTGAACAGGCACAGAGAAGGTGCTATCAGGGAATTCTCTGCCTGCCTTTCCCCAGTGCTCTGCAAGCTCTCCAGGACAACATAGAATCTGGGGTTCTGTGCTTTCTTTCGTTCTGAACAACTGTTACTGTTTTCTGCACAAAAGCGATTCTTGCGAAGCAATGTGAACACTTCTGCTTCCCAGGCACAGAGAAGGTGCTAGCAGGGAATTCTCTGCCTGCCTTTCCCCAGTGCTCTGCAAGCTCTCCAGGACAACATAGAATCTGGGGCTCTGTGCTTTCTTTAGTTCTGAACAAGTGTTACTGTTTTCTGCACAAAAGCGATTCTTGCGAAGCAATGTGAACAGGCACAGAGAAGGTGCTATCAGGGAATTCTCTGCCTGCCTTTCCCCAGTGCTCTGCAAGCTCTCCAGGACAACATAAAATCTGGGGCTCTGTGCTTTCTTTCCTTCTGAACAAGTGTTACTGTTTTCTGCACAAAAGCGATTCTGCGAAGCAATGTGAACAGGCACAGAGAAGGTGCTAGCAGGGAATTCTCTGCCTGCCTTTCCCCAATGCTCTGCAAGCTCTCCAGGACAACATAAAATCTGGGGCTCTGTGCTTTATTTCCTTCTGAACAAGTGTTACTGTTTTCTGCACAAAAGCGATTCTGCGAAGCAATGTGAACACTTCTGCTTCCCAGGCACAGAGAAGGTGCTAGCAAGGAATTCTCTTCCTGCCTTTCCCCAGTGCTCTGCAAGCTCTCCAGGACAACATAGAATCTGGGGCTCTGTGCTTTCTTTCCTTCTGAACAAGTGTTAGTGTTTTCTGCACAAAAGCGATTCTTGCGAAGCAATGTGAACACTTCTGCTTCCCAGGCACAGAGAAGGTGCTATCAGGGAATTCTCTGCCTGCCTTTCCCCAGTGCTCTGCAAGCTCTCCAGGACAACATAGAATCTGGGGCTCTGTGCTTTCTTTCGTTCTGAACAACTGTTACTGTTTTCTGCACAAAAGCGATTCTTGCGAAGCAATGTGAACACTTCTGCTTCCCAGGCACAGAGAAGGTGCTATCAGGGAATTCTCTGCCTGCCTTTCCCCAGTGCTCTGCAAGCTCTCCAGGACAACATAAAATCTGGGGCTCTGTGCTTTCTTTCCTTCTGAACAAGTGTTACTGTTTTCTGCACAAAAGCGATTCTTGCGAAGCAATGTGAACACTTGGTTCCCAGGCACAGAGAAGGTGCTATCAGGGAATTCTCTGCCTGCCTTTCCCCAGTGCTCTGCAAGCTCTCCAGGACAACATAGAATCTGGGGCTCTGTGCTTTCTTTTGTTCTGAACAACTGTTACTGTTTTCTGCACAAAAGCGATTCTTGCGAAGCAATGTGAACACTTCTGCTTCCCAGGCACAGAGAAGGTGCTAGCAGGGAATTCTCTGCCTGCCTTTCCCCAGTGCTCTGCAAGCTCTCCAGGACAACATAGAATCTGGGGCTCTGTGCTTTCTTTAGTTCTGAACAAGTGTTACTGTTTTCTGCACAAAAGCGATTCTTGCGAAGCAATGTGAACAGGCACAGAGAATGTGCTATCAGGGAATTCTCTGCCTGCCTTTCCCCAGTGCTCTGCAAGCTCTCCAGGACAACATAGAATCTGGGGCTCTGTGCTTTCTTTCCTTCTGAACAAGTGTTACTGTTTTCTGCACAAAAGCGATTCTGCGAAGCAATGTGAACACTTCTGCTTCCCAGGCACAGAGAAGGTGCTAGCAGGGAATTCTCTGCCTGCCTTTCCCCAATGCTCTGCAAGCTCTCCAGGACAACATAGAATCTGGGGCTCTGTGCTTTCTTTCCTTCTGAACAAGTGTTACTGTTTTCTGCACAAAAGCGATTCTTGCGAAGCAATGTGAACACTTCTGCTTCCCAGGCACAGAGAAGGTGCTAGCAGGGAATTCTCTGCCTGACTTTCCCCAGTGCTCTGCAAGCTCTCCAGGACAACATAGAATCTGGGGCTCTGTGCTTTCTTTCGTTCTGAACAAGTGATACTGTTTTCTGCACAAAAGCGATTCTGCGAAGCAATGTGAACAGGCACAGAGAAGGTGCTATCAGGGAATTCTCTGCCTGCCTTTCCCCAGTGCTCTGCAAGCTCTCCAGGACAACATAAAATCTGGGGCTCTGTGCTTTCTTTCCTTCTGAACAAGTGTTACTGTTTTCTGCACAAAAGCGATTCTGCGAAGCAATGTGAACAGGCACAGAGAAGGTGCTAGCAGGGAATTCTCTGCCTGCCTTTCCCCAATGCTCTGCAAGCTCTCCAGGACAACATAAAATCTGGGGCTCTGTGCTTTCTTTCCTTCTGAACAAGTGTTACTGTTTTCTGCACAAAAGCGATTCTGCGAAGCAATGTGAACACTTCTGCTTCCCAGGCACAGAGAAGGTGCTAGCAAGGAATTCTCTTCCTGCCTTTCCCCAGTGCTCTGCAAGCTCTCCAGGACAACATAGAATCTGGGGCTCTGTGCTTTCTTTCGTTCTGAACAAGTGTTACTGTTTTCTGCACAAAAGCGATTCTGCGAAGCAATGTGAACACTTCTCCTTCCCAGGCACAGAAAAGGTGCTAGCAGGGAATTCTCTGCCTGCCTTTCCCCAGTGCTCTGCAAGCTCTCCAGGACAACATAAAATCTGGGGCTCTGTGCTTTCTTTCCTTCTGAACAAGTGTTACTGTTTTCTGCACAAAAGCGATTCTTGCGAAGCAATGTGAACACTTGGTTCCCAGGCACAGAGAAGGTGCTATCAGGGAATTCTCTGCCTGCCTTTCCCCAGTGCTCTGCAAGCTCTCCAGTACAACATAGAATCTGGGGCTCTGTGCTTTCTTTCCTTCTGAACAAGTGTTAGTGTTTTCTGCACAAAAGCGATTCTTGCGAAGCAATGTGAACACTTCTGCTTCCCAGGCACAGAGAAGGTGCTATCAGGGAATTCTCTGCCTGCCTTTCCCCAGTGCTCTGCAAGCTCTCCAGGACAACATAGAATCTGGGGCTCTGTGCTTTCTTTCGTTCTGAACAACTGTTACTGTTTTCTGCACAAAAGCGATTCTTGCGAAGCAATGTGAACACTTCTGCTTCCCAGGCACAGAGAAGGTGCTATCAGGGAATTCTCTGCCTGCCTTTCCCCAGTGCTCTGCAAGCTCTCCAGGACAACATAAAATCTGGGGCTCTGTGCTTTCTTTCCTTCTGAACAAGTGTTACTGTTTTCTGCACAAAAGCGATTCTTGCGAAGCAATGTGAACACTTGGTTCCCAGGCACAGAGAAGGTGCTATCAGGGAATTCTCTGCCTGCCTTTCCCCAGTGCTCTGCAAGCTCTCCAGGACAACATAGAATCTGGGGCTCTGTGCTTTCTTTCCTTCTGAACAAGTGTTAGTGTTTTCTGCACAAAAGCGATTCTTGCGAAGCAATGTGAACACTTCTGCTTCCCAGGCACAGAGAAGGTGCTAGCAGGGAATTCTCTGCCTGCCTTTCCCCAGTGCTCTGCAAGCTCTCCAGGACAACATAGAATCTGGGGTTCTGTGCTTTCTTTAGTTCTGAACAAGTGTTACTGTTTTCTGCACAAAAGCGATTCTTGCGAAGCAATGTGAACAGGCACAGAGAAGGTGCTATCAGGGAATTCTCTGCCTGCCTTTCCCCAGTGCTCTGCAAGCTCTCCAGGACAACATAGAATCTGGGGCTCTGTGCTTTCTTTCCTTCTGAACAAGTGTTAGTGTTTTCTGCACAAAAGCGATTCTTGCGAAGCAATGTGAACACTTCTGCTTCCCAGGCACAGAGAAGGTGCTAGCAGGGAATTCTCTGCCTGCCTTTCCCCAGTGCTCTGCAAGCTCTCCAGGACAACATAGAATCTGGGGCTCTGTGCTTTCTTTAGTTCTGAACAAGTGTTACTGTTTTCTGCACAAAAGCGATTCTTGCGAAGCAATGTGAACAGGCACAGAGAATGTGCTATCAGGGAATTCTCTGCCTGCCTTTCCCCAGTGCTCTGCAAGCTCTCCAGGACAACATAGAATCTGGGGCTCTGTGCTTTCTTTCCTTCTGAACAAGTGTTACTGTTTTCTGCACAAAAGCGATTCTGCGAAGCAATGTGAACACTTCTGCTTCCCAGGCACAGAGAAGGTGCTAGCAGGGAATTCTCTGCCTGCCTTTCCCCAATGCTCTGCAAGCTCTCCAGGACAACATAGAATCTGGGGCTCTGTGCTTTCTTTCCTTCTGAACAAGTGTTACTGTTTTCTGCACAAAAGCGATTCTTGCGAAGCAATGTGAACACTTCTGCTTCCCAGGCACAGAGAAGGTGCTAGCAGGGAATTCTCTGCCTGACTTTCCCCAGTGCTCTGCAAGCTCTCCAGGACAACATAGAATCTGGGGCTCTGTGCTTTCTTTCGTTCTGAACAAGTGATACTGTTTTCTGCACAAAAGCGATTCTGCGAAGCAATGTGAACAGGCACAGAGAAGGTGCTAGCAGGGAATTCTCTGCCTGCCTTTCCCCAGTGCTCTGCAAGCTCTCCAGGACAACATAGAATCTGGGGCTCTGTGCTTTCTTTCGTTCTGAACAACTGTTACTGTTTTCTGCACAAAAGCGATTCTTGCGAAGCAATGTGAACACTTCTGCTTCCCAGGCACAGAGAAGGTGCTAGCAGGGAATTCTCTGCCTGCCTTTCCCCAGTGCTCTGCAAGCTCTCCAGGACAACATAGAATCTGGGGCTCTGTGCTTTCTTTCGTTCTGAACAAGTGTTAATGTTTTCTGCACAAAAGCGATTCTGCGAAGCAATGTGAACAGGCACAGAGAAGGTGCTATCAGGGAATTCTCTGCCTGCCTTTCCCCAGTGCTCTGCAAGCTCTCCAGGACAACATAGAATCTGGGGCTCTGTGCTTTCTTTCCTTCTGAACAAGTGTTAGTGTTTTCTGCACAAAAGCGATTCTTGCGAAGCAATGTGAACACTTCTGCTTCCCAGGCACAGAGAAGGTGCTAGCAAGGAATTCTCTACCTGCCTTTCCCCAGTGCTCTGCAAGCTCTCCAGGACAACATAAAATCTGGGGCTCTGTGCTTTCTTTCCTTCTGAACAAGTGTTACTGTTTTCTGCACAAAAGCGATTCTGCGAAGCAATGTGAACACTTCTGCTTCCCAGGCACAGAGAAGGTGCTAGCAAGGAATTCTCTGCCTGCCTTTCCCCAGTGCTCTGCAAGCTCTCCAGGACAACAGCAAATCTGGGGCTCTGTGCTTTCTTTCCTTCTGAACAAGTGTTACTGTTTTCTGCACAAAAGCGATTCTGCGAAGCAATGTGAACAGGCACAGAGAAGGTGCTATCAGGGAATTCTCTGCCTGCCTTTCCCCAGTGCTCTGCAAGCTCTCCAGGACAACATAAAATCTGGGGCTCTGTGCTTTCTTTCCTTCTGAACAAGTGTTACTGTTTTCTGCACAAAAGCGACACTTGCGAAGCAATGTGAACACTTCTGCTTCCCAGGCACAGAGAAGGTGCTAGCAGGGAATTCTCTGCCTGCCTTTCCCCAGTGCTCTGCAAGCTCTCCAGGACAACATAGAATATGGGGCTCTGTGCTTTATTTAGTTCTGTACAAGTGTTACTGTTTTCTGCACAAAAGCGATTCTGCGAAGCAATGTGAACAGGCACAGAGAAGGTCCTATCAGGGAATTCTCTGCCTGCCTTTCCCCAGTGCTCTGCAAGCTCTCCAGGACAACATAAAATCTGGGGCTCTGTGCTTTCTTTCCTTCTGAACAAGTGTTAGTGTTTTCTGCACAAAAGCGATTCTTGCGAAGCAATGTGAACACTTCTGCTTCCCAGGCACAGAGAAGGTGCTAGCAAGGAATTCTCTACCTGCCTTTCCCCAGTGCTCTGCAAGCTCTCCAGGACAACATAAAATCTGGGGCTCTGTGCTTTCTTTCCTTCTGTACAAGTGTTACTGTTTTCTGCACAAAAGCGATTCTGCGAAGCAATGTGAACAGGCACAGAGAAGGTCCTATCAGGGAATTCTCTGCCTGCCTTTCCCCAGTGCTCTGCAATCTCTCCAGGACAACATAGAATCTGGGGCTCTGTGCTTTCTTTCGTTCTGAACAAGTGTTAGTGTTTTCTGCACAAAAGCGATTCTGCGAAGCAATGTGAACACTTCTGCTTCCCAGGGACAGAGAAGGTGCTAGCAAGGAATTCTCTGCCTGCCTTTCCCCAGTGCTCTGCAAGCTCTCCAGGACAACATAAAATCTGGGGCTCTGTGCTTTCTTTCGTTCTGAACAAGTGTTAGTGTTTTCTGCACAAAAGCGATTCTGCGAAGCAATGTGAACACTTCTGCTTCCCAGGCACAGAGAAGGTGCTAGCAAGGAATTCTCTGCCTGCCTTTCCCCAGTGCTCTGCAAGCTCTCCAGGACAACATAAAATCTGGGGCTCTGTGCTTTCTTTCCTTCTGAACAAGTGTTACTGTTTTCTGCACAAAAGCGATTCTGCGAAGCAATGTGAACAGGCACAGAGAAGGTGCTATCAGGGAATTCTCTGCCTGCCTTTCCCCAGTGCTCTGCAAGCTCTCCAGGACAACATAAAATCTGGGGCTCTGTGCTTTCTTTCCTTCTGAACAAGTGTTACTGTTTTCTGCACAAAAGCGACACTTGCGAAGCAATGTGAACACTTCTGCTTCCCAGGCACAGAGAAGGTGCTATCAGGGAATTCTCTGCCTGCCTTTCCCCAGTGCTCTGCAAGCTCTCCAGGACAACATAGAATCTGGGGCTCTGTGCTTTCTTTCCTTCTGAACAAGTGTTACTGTTTTCTGCACAAAAGCGATTCTGCGAAGCAATGTGAACACTTCTGCTTCCCAGGCACAGAGAAGGTGCTATCAGGGAATTCTCTGCCTGCCTTTCCCCAGTGCTCTGCAAGCTCTCCAGGACAACATAGAATCTGGGGCTCTGTGCTTTCTTTCCTTCTGAACAAGTGTTACTGTTTTCTGCACAAAAGCGATTCTTGCGAAGCAATGTGAACACTTCTGCTTCCCAGGGACAGAGAAGGTGCTAGCAAGGAATTCTCTGCCTGCCTTTCCCCAGTGCTCTGCAAGCTCTCCAGGACAACATAAAATCTGTGGCTTTGTGCTTTCTTTCGTTCTGAACAAGTGTTACTGTATTCTGCACAAAAGCGATTCTGCGAAGCAATGTGAACACTTCTGCTTCCCAGGCACAGAGAAGGTGCTAGCAAGGAATTCTCTGCCTGCCTTTCCCCAGTGCTCTGCAAGCTCTCCAGGACAACATAGAATCTGGGGCTCTGTGCTTTCTTTCGTTCTGAACAAGTGTTAGTGTTTTCTGCACAAAAGCGATTCTGCGAAGCAATGTGAACAGGCACAGAGAAGGTGCTAGCAGGGAATTCTCTGCCTGCCTTTCCCCAGTGCTCTGCAAGCTCTCCAGGACAACATAAAATCTGGGGCTCTGTGCTTTCTTTCCTTCTGAACAAGTGTTACTGTTTTCTGCACAAAAGCGATTCTTGCGAAGCAATGTGAACACTTCTGCTTCCCAGGCACAGAGAAGGTGCTAGCAGGGAATTCTCTGCCTGCCTTTCCCCAGTGCTCTGCAAGCTCTCCAGGACAACATAGAATCTGGGGCTCTGTGCTTTCTTTCCTTCTGAACAAGTGTTACTGTTTTCTGCACAAAAGCGATTCTTGCGAAACAATGTGAACACTTCTGCTTCCCAGGCACAGAGAAGGTGCTAGCAAGGAATTCTCTGCCTGCCTTTCCCCAGTGCTCTGCAAGCTCTCCAGGACAACATAGAATCTGGGGCTCTGTGCTTTCTTTCGTTCTGAACAACTGTTACTGTTTTCTGCACAAAAGCGATTCTTGCGAAGCAATGTGAACAGGCACAGAGAAGGAGCTAGCAGGGAATTCTCTGCGTGCCTTTCCCCAGTGCTCTGCAAGCTCTCCAGGACAACATAAAATCTGGGGCTCTGTGCTTTCTTTCGTTCTGAACAACTGTTACTGTTTTCTGCACAAAAGCGATTCTTGCGAAGCAATGTGAACACTTCTGCTTCCCAGGCACAGAGAAGGTGCTATCAGGGAATTCTCTGCCTGCCTTTCCCCAGTGCTCTGCAAGCTCTCCAGGACAACATAAAATCTGGGGCTCTGTGCTTTCTTTCCTTCTGAACAAGTGTTACTGTTTTCTGCACAAAAGCGATTCTGCGAAGCAATGTGAACAGGCACAGAGAAGGTGCTAGCAGGGAATTCTCTGCCTGCCTTTCCCCAATGCTCTGCAAGCTCTCCAGGACAACATAAAATCTGGGGCTCTGTGCTTTATTTCCTTCTGAACAAGTGTTACTGTTTTCTGCACAAAAGCGATTCTGCGAAGCAATGTGAACACTTCTGCTTCCCAGGCACAGAGAAGGTGCTAGCAAGGAATTCTCTTCCTGCCTTTCCCCAGTGCTCTGCAAGCTCTCCAGGACAACATAGAATCTGGGGCTCTGTGCTTTCTTTCGTTCTGAACAAGTGTTACTGTTTTCTGCACAAAAGCGATTCTGCGAAGCAATGTGAACACTTCTCCTTCCCAGGCACAGAAAAGGTGCTAGCAGGGAATTCTCTGCCTGCCTTTCCCCAGTGCTCTGCAAGCTCTCCAGGACAACATAAAATCTGGGGCTCTGTGCTTTCTTTCCTTCTGAACAAGTGTTACTGTTTTCTGCACAAAAGCGATTCTTGCGAAGCAATGTGAACACTTGGTTCCCAGGCACAGAGAAGGTGCTATCAGGGAATTCTCTGCCTGCCTTTCCCCAGTGCTCTGCAAGCTCTCCAGTACAACATAGAATCTGGGGCTCTGTGCTTTCTTTCCTTCTGAACAAGTGTTAGTGTTTTCTGCACAAAAGCGATTCTTGCGAAGCAATGTGAACACTTCTGCTTCCCAGGCACAGAGAAGGTGCTATCAGGGAATTCTCTGCCTGCCTTTCCCCAGTGCTCTGCAAGCTCTCCAGGACAACATAGAATCTGGGGCTCTGTGCTTTCTTTCGTTCTGAACAACTGTTACTGTTTTCTGCACAAAAGCGATTCTTGCGAAGCAATGTGAACACTTCTGCTTCCCAGGCACAGAGAAGGTGCTATCAGGGAATTCTCTGCCTGCCTTTCCCCAGTGCTCTGCAAGCTCTCCAGGACAACATAAAATCTGGGGCTCTGTGCTTTCTTTCCTTCTGAACAAGTGTTACTGTTTTCTGCACAAAAGCGATTCTTGCGAAGCAATGTGAACACTTGGTTCCCAGGCACAGAGAAGGTGCTATCAGGGAATTCTCTGCCTGCCTTTCCCCAGTGCTCTGCAAGCTCTCCAGGACAACATAGAATCTGGGGCTCTGTGCTTTCTTTCCTTCTGAACAAGTGTTAGTGTTTTCTGCACAAAAGCGATTCTTGCGAAGCAATGTGAACACTTCTGCTTCCCAGGCACAGAGAAGGTGCTAGCAGGGAATTCTCTGCCTGCCTTTCCCCAGTGCTCTGCAAGCTCTCCAGGACAACATAGAATCTGGGGCTCTGTGCTTTCTTTAGTTCTGAACAAGTGTTACTGTTTTCTGCACAAAAGCGATTCTTGCGAAGCAATGTGAACAGGCACAGAGAATGTGCTATCAGGGAATTCTCTGCCTGCCTTTCCCCAGTGCTCTGCAAGCTCTCCAGGACAACATAGAATCTGGGGCTCTGTGCTTTCTTTCCTTCTGAACAAGTGTTACTGTTTTCTGCACAAAAGCGATTCTGCGAAGCAATGTGAACACTTCTGCTTCCCAGGCACAGAGAAGGTGCTAGCAGGGAATTCTCTGCCTGCCTTTCCCCAATGCTCTGCAAGCTCTCCAGGACAACATAGAATCTGGGGCTCTGTGCTTTCTTTCCTTCTGAACAAGTGTTACTGTTTTCTGCACAAAAGCGATTCTTGCGAAGCAATGTGAACACTTCTGCTTCCCAGGCACAGAGAAGGTGCTAGCAGGGAATTCTCTGCCTGACTTTCCCCAGTGCTCTGCAAGCTCTCCAGGACAACATAGAATCTGGGGCTCTGTGCTTTCTTTCGTTCTGAACAAGTGATACTGTTTTCTGCACAAAAGCGATTCTGCGAAGCAATGTGAACAGGCACAGAGAAGGTGCTATCAGGGAATTCTCTGCCTGCCTTTCCCCAGTGCTCTGCAAGCTCTCCAGGACAACATAAAATCTGGGGCTCTGTGCTTTCTTTCCTTCTGAACAAGTGTTACTGTTTTCTGCACAAAAGCGATTCTGCGAAGCAATGTGAACAGGCACAGAGAAGGTGCTAGCAGGGAATTCTCTGCCTGCCTTTCCCCAATGCTCTGCAAGCTCTCCAGGACAACATAAAATCTGGGGCTCTGTGCTTTATTTCCTTCTGAACAAGTGTTACTGTTTTCTGCACAAAAGCGATTCTGCGAAGCAATGTGAACACTTCTGCTTCCCAGGCACAGAGAAGGTGCTAGCAAGGAATTCTCTTCCTGCCTTTCCCCAGTGCTCTGCAAGCTCTCCAGGACAACATAGAATCTGGGGCTCTGTGCTTTCTTTCGTTCTGAACAAGTGTTACTGTTTTCTGCACAAAAGCGATTCTGCGAAGCAATGTGAACACTTCTCCTTCCCAGGCACAGAAAAGGTGCTAGCAGGGAATTCTCTGCCTGCCTTTCCCCAGTGCTCTGCAAGCTCTCCAGGACAACATAAAATCTGGGGCTCTGTGCTTTCTTTCCTTCTGAACAAGTGTTACTGTTTTCTGCACAAAAGCGATTCTTGCGAAGCAATGTGAACACTTGGTTCCCAGGCACAGAGAAGGTGCTATCAGGGAATTCTCTGCCTGCCTTTCCCCAGTGCTCTGCAAGCTCTCCAGTACAACATAGAATCTGGGGCTCTGTGCTTTCTTTCCTTCTGAACAAGTGTTAGTGTTTTCTGCACAAAAGCGATTCTTGCGAAGCAATGTGAACACTTCTGCTTCCCAGGCACAGAGAAGGTGCTATCAGGGAATTCTCTGCCTGCCTTTCCCCAGTGCTCTGCAAGCTCTCCAGGACAACATAGAATCTGGGGCTCTGTGCTTTCTTTCGTTCTGAACAACTGTTACTGTTTTCTGCACAAAAGCGATTCTTGCGAAGCAATGTGAACACTTCTGCTTCCCAGGCACAGAGAAGGTGCTATCAGGGAATTCTCTGCCTGCCTTTCCCCAGTGCTCTGCAAGCTCTCCAGGACAACATAAAATCTGGGGCTCTGTGCTTTCTTTCCTTCTGAACAAGTGTTACTGTTTTCTGCACAAAAGCGATTCTTGCGAAGCAATGTGAACACTTGGTTCCCAGGCACAGAGAAGGTGCTATCAGGGAATTCTCTGCCTGCCTTTCCCCAGTGCTCTGCAAGCTCTCCAGGACAACATAGAATCTGGGGCTCTGTGCTTTCTTTCCTTCTGAACAAGTGTTAGTGTTTTCTGCACAAAAGCGATTCTTGCGAAGCAATGTGAACACTTCTGCTTCCCAGGCACAGAGAAGGTGCTAGCAGGGAATTCTCTGCCTGCCTTTCCCCAGTGCTCTGCAAGCTCTCCAGGACAACATAGAATCTGGGGTTCTGTGCTTTCTTTAGTTCTGAACAAGTGTTACTGTTTTCTGCACAAAAGCGATTCTTGCGAAGCAATGTGAACAGGCACAGAGAAGGTGCTATCAGGGAATTCTCTGCCTGCCTTTCCCCAGTGCTCTGCAAGCTCTCCAGGACAACATAGAATCTGGGGCTCTGTGCTTTCTTTCCTTCTGAACAAGTGTTAGTGTTTTCTGCACAAAAGCGATTCTTGCGAAGCAATGTGAACACTTCTGCTTCCCAGGCACAGAGAAGGTGCTAGCAGGGAATTCTCTGCCTGCCTTTCCCCAGTGCTCTGCAAGCTCTCCAGGACAACATAGAATCTGGGGCTCTGTGCTTTCTTTAGTTCTGAACAAGTGTTACTGTTTTCTGCACAAAAGCGATTCTTGCGAAGCAATGTGAACAGGCACAGAGAATGTGCTATCAGGGAATTCTCTGCCTGCCTTTCCCCAGTGCTCTGCAAGCTCTCCAGGACAACATAGAATCTGGGGCTCTGTGCTTTCTTTCCTTCTGAACAAGTGTTACTGTTTTCTGCACAAAAGCGATTCTGCGAAGCAATGTGAACACTTCTGCTTCCCAGGCACAGAGAAGGTGCTAGCAGGGAATTCTCTGCCTGCCTTTCCCCAATGCTCTGCAAGCTCTCCAGGACAACATAGAATCTGGGGCTCTGTGCTTTCTTTCCTTCTGAACAAGTGTTACTGTTTTCTGCACAAAAGCGATTCTTGCGAAGCAATGTGAACACTTCTGCTTCCCAGGCACAGAGAAGGTGCTAGCAGGGAATTCTCTGCCTGACTTTCCCCAGTGCTCTGCAAGCTCTCCAGGACAACATAGAATCTGGGGCTCTGTGCTTTCTTTCGTTCTGAACAAGTGATACTGTTTTCTGCACAAAAGCGATTCTGCGAAGCAATGTGAACAGGCACAGAGAAGGTGCTAGCAGGGAATTCTCTGCCTGCCTTTCCCCAGTGCTCTGCAAGCTCTCCAGGACAACATAGAATCTGGGGCTCTGTGCTTTCTTTCGTTCTGAACAACTGTTACTGTTTTCTGCACAAAAGCGATTCTTGCGAAGCAATGTGAACACTTCTGCTTCCCAGGCACAGAGAAGGTGCTAGCAGGGAATTCTCTGCCTGCCTTTCCCCAGTGCTCTGCAAGCTCTCCAGGACAACATAGAATCTGGGGCTCTGTGCTTTCTTTCGTTCTGAACAAGTGTTAATGTTTTCTGCACAAAAGCGATTCTGCGAAGCAATGTGAACAGGCACAGAGAAGGTGCTATCAGGGAATTCTCTGCCTGCCTTTCCCCAGTGCTCTGCAAGCTCTCCAGGACAACATAGAATCTGGGGCTCTGTGCTTTCTTTCCTTCTGAACAAGTGTTAGTGTTTTCTGCACAAAAGCGATTCTTGCGAAGCAATGTGAACACTTCTGCTTCCCAGGCACAGAGAAGGTGCTAGCAAGGAATTCTCTACCTGCCTTTCCCCAGTGCTCTGCAAGCTCTCCAGGACAACATAAAATCTGGGGCTCTGTGCTTTCTTTCCTTCTGAACAAGTGTTACTGTTTTCTGCACAAAAGCGATTCTGCGAAGCAATGTGAACACTTCTGCTTCCCAGGCACAGAGAAGGTGCTAGCAAGGAATTCTCTGCCTGCCTTTCCCCAGTGCTCTGCAAGCTCTCCAGGACAACAGCAAATCTGGGGCTCTGTGCTTTCTTTCCTTCTGAACAAGTGTTACTGTTTTCTGCACAAAAGCGATTCTGCGAAGCAATGTGAACAGGCACAGAGAAGGTGCTATCAGGGAATTCTCTGCCTGCCTTTCCCCAGTGCTCTGCAAGCTCTCCAGGACAACATAAAATCTGGGGCTCTGTGCTTTCTTTCCTTCTGAACAAGTGTTACTGTTTTCTGCACAAAAGCGACACTTGCGAAGCAATGTGAACACTTCTGCTTCCCAGGCACAGAGAAGGTGCTAGCAGGGAATTCTCTGCCTGCCTTTCCCCAGTGCTCTGCAAGCTCTCCAGGACAACATAGAATATGGGGCTCTGTGCTTTATTTAGTTCTGTACAAGTGTTACTGTTTTCTGCACAAAAGCGATTCTGCGAAGCAATGTGAACAGGCACAGAGAAGGTCCTATCAGGGAATTCTCTGCCTGCCTTTCCCCAGTGCTCTGCAAGCTCTCCAGGACAACATAAAATCTGGGGCTCTGTGCTTTCTTTCCTTCTGAACAAGTGTTAGTGTTTTCTGCACAAAAGCGATTCTTGCGAAGCAATGTGAACACTTCTGCTTCCCAGGCACAGAGAAGGTGCTAGCAAGGAATTCTCTACCTGCCTTTCCCCAGTGCTCTGCAAGCTCTCCAGGACAACATAAAATCTGGGGCTCTGTGCTTTCTTTCCTTCTGTACAAGTGTTACTGTTTTCTGCACAAAAGCGATTCTGCGAAGCAATGTGAACAGGCACAGAGAAGGTCCTATCAGGGAATTCTCTGCCTGCCTTTCCCCAGTGCTCTGCAATCTCTCCAGGACAACATAGAATCTGGGGCTCTGTGCTTTCTTTCGTTCTGAACAAGTGTTAGTGTTTTCTGCACAAAAGCGATTCTGCGAAGCAATGTGAACACTTCTGCTTCCCAGGGACAGAGAAGGTGCTAGCAAGGAATTCTCTGCCTGCCTTTCCCCAGTGCTCTGCAAGCTCTCCAGGACAACATAAAATCTGGGGCTCTGTGCTTTCTTTCGTTCTGAACAAGTGTTAGTGTTTTCTGCACAAAAGCGATTCTGCGAAGCAATGTGAACACTTCTGCTTCCCAGGCACAGAGAAGGTGCTAGCAAGGAATTCTCTGCCTGCCTTTCCCCAGTGCTCTGCAAGCTCTCCAGGACAACATAAAATCTGGGGCTCTGTGCTTTCTTTCCTTCTGAACAAGTGTTACTGTTTTCTGCACAAAAGCGATTCTGCGAAGCAATGTGAACAGGCACAGAGAAGGTGCTATCAGGGAATTCTCTGCCTGCCTTTCCCCAGTGCTCTGCAAGCTCTCCAGGACAACATAAAATCTGGGGCTCTGTGCTTTCTTTCCTTCTGAACAAGTGTTACTGTTTTCTGCACAAAAGCGACACTTGCGAAGCAATGTGAACACTTCTGCTTCCCAGGCACAGAGAAGGTGCTATCAGGGAATTCTCTGCCTGCCTTTCCCCAGTGCTCTGCAAGCTCTCCAGGACAACATAGAATCTGGGGCTCTGTGCTTTCTTTCCTTCTGAACAAGTGTTACTGTTTTCTGCACAAAAGCGATTCTGCGAAGCAATGTGAACACTTCTGCTTCCCAGGCACAGAGAAGGTGCTATCAGGGAATTCTCTGCCTGCCTTTCCCCAGTGCTCTGCAAGCTCTCCAGGACAACATAGAATCTGGGGCTCTGTGCTTTCTTTCCTTCTGAACAAGTGTTACTGTTTTCTGCACAAAAGCGATTCTTGCGAAGCAATGTGAACACTTCTGCTTCCCAGGGACAGAGAAGGTGCTAGCAAGGAATTCTCTGCCTGCCTTTCCCCAGTGCTCTGCAAGCTCTCCAGGACAACATAAAATCTGTGGCTTTGTGCTTTCTTTCGTTCTGAACAAGTGTTACTGTATTCTGCACAAAAGCGATTCTGCGAAGCAATGTGAACACTTCTGCTTCCCAGGCACAGAGAAGGTGCTAGCAAGGAATTCTCTGCCTGCCTTTCCCCAGTGCTCTGCAAGCTCTCCAGGACAACATAGAATCTGGGGCTCTGTGCTTTCTTTCGTTCTGAACAAGTGTTAGTGTTTTCTGCACAAAAGCGATTCTGCGAAGCAATGTGAACAGGCACAGAGAAGGTGCTAGCAGGGAATTCTCTGCCTGCCTTTCCCCAGTGCTCTGCAAGCTCTCCAGGACAACATAAAATCTGGGGCTCTGTGCTTTCTTTCCTTCTGAACAAGTGTTACTGTTTTCTGCACAAAAGCGATTCTTGCGAAGCAATGTGAACACTTCTGCTTCCCAGGCACAGAGAAGGTGCTAGCAGGGAATTCTCTGCCTGCCTTTCCCCAGTGCTCTGCAAGCTCTCCAGGACAACATAGAATCTGGGGCTCTGTGCTTTCTTTCCTTCTGAACAAGTGTTACTGTTTTCTGCACAAAAGCGATTCTTGCGAAACAATGTGAACACTTCTGCTTCCCAGGCACAGAGAAGGTGCTAGCAAGGAATTCTCTGCCTGCCTTTCCCCAGTGCTCTGCAAGCTCTCCAGGACAACATAGAATCTGGGGCTCTGTCCTTTCTTTCGTTCTGAACAACTGTTACTGTTTTCTGCACAAAAGCGATTCTTGCGAAGCAATGTGAACAGGCACAGAGAAGGAGCTAGCAGGGAATTCTCTGCGTGCCTTTCCCCAGTGCTCTGCAAGCTCTCCAGGACAACATAAAATCTGGGGCTCTGTGCTTTCTTTCGTTCTGAACAACTGTTACTGTTTTCTGCACAAAAGCGATTCTTGCGAAGCAATGTGAACACTTCTGCTTCCCAGGCACAGAGAAGGTGCTATCAGGGAATTCTCTGCCTGCCTTTCCCCAGTGCTCTGCAAGCTCTCCAGGACAACATAAAATCTGGGGCTCTGTGATTTCTTTCGTTCTGAACAACTGTTACTGTTTTCTGCAAAAAAGCGATTCATGCGAAGCAATGTGAACACTTCTGCTTCCCAGGCACAGAGAAGGTGCTAGCAGGGAATTCTCTGCCTGCCTTTCCCCAGTGCTCTGCAAGCTCTCCAGGACAACATAGAATCTGGGGCTCTGTGCTTTCTTTCCTTCTGAACAAGTGTTAGTGTTTTCTGCACAAAAGCGATTCTTGCGAAGCAATGTGAACAGGCACAGAGAAGGTGCTAGCAAGGAATTCTCTGCCTGCCTTTCCCCAGTGCTCTGCAAGCTCTCCAGGACAACATAGAATCTGGGGCTCTGTGCTTTCTTTCGTTCTGAACAACTGTTACTGTTTTCTGCACAAAAGCGATTCTTGCGAAGCAATGTGAACAGGCACAGAGAAGGAGCTAGCAGGGAATTCTCTGCGTGCCTTTCCCCAGTGCTCTGCAAGCTCTCCAGGACAACATAAAATCTGGGGCTCTGTGCTTTCTTTCCTTCTGAACAAGTGTTACTGTTTTCTGCACAAAAGCGATTCTTGCGAAGCAATGTGAACACTTCTGCTTCCCAGGCACAGAGAAGGTGCTAGCAGGGAATTCTCTGCCTGCATTTCCCCAGTGCTCTACAAGCTCTCCAGGACAACATAGAATCTGGGGCTCTGTGCTTTCTTTCCTTCTGAACAAGTGTTACTGTTTTCTGCACAAAAGCGATTCTTGCGAAACAATGTGAACACTTCTGCTTCCCAGGCACAGAGAAGGTGCTAGCAAGGAATTCTCTGCCTGCCTTTCCCCAGTGCTCTGCAAGCTCTCCAGGACAACATAGAATCTGGGGCTCTGTGCTTTCTTTCGTTCTGAACAACTGTTACTGTTTTCTGCACAAAAGCGATTCTTGCGAAGCAATGTGAACAGGCACAGAGAAGGAGCTAGCAGGGAATTCTCTGCCTGCCTTTCCCCAGTGCTCTGCAAGCTCTCCAGGACAACATAAAATCTGGGGCTCTGTGCTTTCTTTCGTTCTGAACAACTGTTACTGTTTTCTGCACAAAAGCTATTCTTGCGAAGCAATGTGAACACTTCTGCTTCCCAGGCACAGAGAAGGTGCTATCAGGGAATTCTCTGCCTGCCTTTCCCCAGTGCTCTGCAAGCTCTCCAGGACAACATAGAATCTGGGGCTCTGTGCTTTCTTTAGTTCTGAACAAGTGTTACTGTTTTCTGCACAAAAGCGATTCTTGCGAAGCAATGTGAACAGGCACAGAGAAGGTGCTATCAGGGAATTCTCTGCCTGCCTTTCCCCAGTGCTCTGCAAGCTCTCCAGGACAACATAGAATCTGGGGCTCTGTGCTTTCTTTCCTTCTGAACAAGTGTTACTGTTTTCTGCACAAAAGCGATTCTGCGAAGCAATGTGAACACTTCTGCTTCCCAGGCACAGAAAAGGTGCTAGCAGGGAATTCTCTGCCTGCCTTTCCCCAGTGCTCTGCAAGCTCTCCAGGACAACATAAAATCTGGGGCTCTGTGCTTTCTTTCCTTCTGAACAAGTGTTACTGTTTTCTGCACAAAAGCGATTCTGCGAAGCAATGTGAACACTTCTGCTTCCCAGGCACAGAGAAGGTGCTAGCAAGGAATTCTCTGCCTGCCTTTCCCCAGTGCTCTGCAAGCTCTCCAGGACAACATAAAATCTGGGGCTCTGTGCTTTCTTTCGTTCTGAACAAGTGTTACTGTTTTCTGCACAAAAGCGATTCTGCGAAGCAATGTGAACACTTCTGCTTCCCAGGCACAGAGAAGGTGCTAGCAAGGAATTCTCTGCCTGCCTTTCCCCAGTGCTCTGCAAGCTCTCCAGGACAACATAGAATCTGGGGCTCTGTGCTTTCTTTCCTTCTGAACAAGTGTTACTGTTTTCTGCACAAAAGCGATTCTGCGAAGGAATGTGAACACTTCTGCTTCCCAGGCACAGAGAAGGTGCTAGCAGGGAATTCTCTGCCTGCCTTTCCCCAGTGCTCTGCAAGCTCTCCAGGACAACATAGAATCTGGGGCTCTGTGCTTTCTTTCGTTCTGAACAAGTGTTACTGTTTTCTGCACAAAAGCGACACTTGCGAAGCAATGTGAACACTTCTGCTTCCCAGGCACAGAGAAGGTGCTATCAGGGAATTCTCTGCCTGCCTTTCCCCAGTGCTCTGCAAGCTCTCCAGGACAACATAGACTCTGGGGCTCTGTGCTTTCTTTCGTTCTGAACAACTGTTACTGTTTTCTGCACAAAAGCGATTCTTGCGAAGCAATGTGAACAGGCACAGAGAAGGTGCTATCAGGGAATTCTCTGCCTGCCTTTCCCCAGTGCTCTGCAAGCTCTCCAGGACAACATAAAATCTGGGGCTCTGTGCTTTCTTTCCTTCTGAACAAGTGTTACTGTTTTCTGCACAAAAGCGATTCTTGCGAAGCAATGTGAACACTTCGGCTTCCCAGGCACAGAGAAGGTGCTAGCAAGGAATTCTCTGCCTGCCTTTCCCCAGTGCTCTGCAAGCTCTCCAGGACAACATAAAATCTGGGGCTCTGTGCTTCCTTTCCTTCTGAACAAGTGTTACTGTTTTCTGCACAAAAGCGATGCTGCGAAGCAATGTGAACACTTCTGCTTCCCAGGCACAGAGAAGGTGCTAGCAAGGAATTCTCTGCCTGCCTTTCCCCAGTGCTCTGCAATCTCTCCAAGACAACATAAAATCTGGGGCTCTGTGCTTTCTTTCCTTCTGAACAAGTGTTACTGTTTTCTGCACAAAAGCGATTCTTGCGAAGCAATGTGAACAGGCACAGAGAAGGTGCTATCAGGGAATTCTCTGCCTGCCTTTCCCCAGTGCTCTGCAAGCTCTCCAGGACAACATAGAATCTGGGGCTCTGTGCTTTCTTTAGTTCTGAACAAGTGTTACTGTTTTCTGCACAAAAGCGATTCTTGCGAAGCAATGTGAACAGGCACAGAGAATGTGCTATCAGGGAATTCTCTGCCTGCCTTTCCCCAGTGCTCTGCAAGCTCTCCAGGACAACATAGAATCTGGGGCTCTGTGCTTTCTTTCCTTCTGAACAAGTGTTACTGTTTTCTGCACAAAAGCGATTCTGCGAAGCAATGTGAACACTTCTGCTTCCCAGGCACAGAGAAGGTGCTAGCAGGGAATTCTCTGCCTGCCTTTCCCCAATGCTCTGCAAGCTCTCCAGGACAACATAGAATCTGGGGCTCTGTGCTTTCTTTCCTTCTGAACAAGTGTTACTGTTTTCTGCACAAAAGCGATTCTTGCGAAGCAATGTGAACACTTCTGCTTCCCAGGCACAGAGAAGGTGCTAGCAGGGAATTCTCTGCCTGACTTTCCCCAGTGCTCTGCAAGCTCTCCAGGACAACATAGAATCTGGGGCTCTGTGCTTTCTTTCGTTCTGAACAAGTGATACTGTTTTCTGCACAAAAGCGATTCTGCGAAGCAATGTGAACAGGCACAGAGAAGGTGCTAGCAGGGAATTCTCTGCCTGCCTTTCCCCAGTGCTCTGCAAGCTCTCCAGGACAACATAGAATCTGGGGCTCTGTGCTTTCTTTCGTTCTGAACAACTGTTACTGTTTTCTGCACAAAAGCGATTCTTGCGAAGCAATGTGAACACTTCTGCTTCCCAGGCACAGAGAAGGTGCTAGCAGGGAATTCTCTGCCTGCCTTTCCCCAGTGCTCTGCAAGCTCTCCAGGACAACATAGAATCTGGGGCTCTGTGCTTTCTTTCGTTCTGAACAAGTGTTAATGTTTTCTGCACAAAAGCGATTCTGCGAAGCAATGTGAACAGGCACAGAGAAGGTGCTATCAGGGAATTCTCTGCCTGCCTTTCCCCAGTGCTCTGCAAGCTCTCCAGGACAACATAGAATCTGGGGCTCTGTGCTTTCTTTCCTTCTGAACAAGTGTTAGTGTTTTCTGCACAAAAGCGATTCTTGCGAAGCAATGTGAACACTTCTGCTTCCCAGGCACAGAGAAGGTGCTAGCAAGGAATTCTCTACCTGCCTTTCCCCAGTGCTCTGCAAGCTCTCCAGGACAACATAAAATCTGGGGCTCTGTGCTTTCTTTCCTTCTGAACAAGTGTTACTGTTTTCTGCACAAAAGCGATTCTGCGAAGCAATGTGAACACTTCTGCTTCCCAGGCACAGAGAAGGTGCTAGCAAGGAATTCTCTGCCTGCCTTTCCCCAGTGCTCTGCAAGCTCTCCAGGACAACAGCAAATCTGGGGCTCTGTGCTTTCTTTCCTTCTGAACAAGTGTTACTGTTTTCTGCACAAAAGCGATTCTGCGAAGCAATGTGAACAGGCACAGAGAAGGTGCTATCAGGGAATTCTCTGCCTGCCTTTCCCCAGTGCTCTGCAAGCTCTCCAGGACAACATAAAATCTGGGGCTCTGTGCTTTCTTTCCTTCTGAACAAGTGTTACTGTTTTCTGCACAAAAGCGACACTTGCGAAGCAATGTGAACACTTCTGCTTCCCAGGCACAGAGAAGGTGCTAGCAGGGAATTCTCTGCCTGCCTTTCCCCAGTGCTCTGCAAGCTCTCCAGGACAACATAGAATATGGGGCTCTGTGCTTTATTTAGTTCTGTACAAGTGTTACTGTTTTCTGCACAAAAGCGATTCTGCGAAGCAATGTGAACAGGCACAGAGAAGGTCCTATCAGGGAATTCTCTGCCTGCCTTTCCCCAGTGCTCTGCAAGCTCTCCAGGACAACATAAAATCTGGGGCTCTGTGCTTTCTTTCCTTCTGAACAAGTGTTAGTGTTTTCTGCACAAAAGCGATTCTTGCGAAGCAATGTGAACACTTCTGCTTCCCAGGCACAGAGAAGGTGCTAGCAAGGAATTCTCTACCTGCCTTTCCCCAGTGCTCTGCAAGCTCTCCAGGACAACATAAAATCTGGGGCTCTGTGCTTTCTTTCCTTCTGTACAAGTGTTACTGTTTTCTGCACAAAAGCGATTCTGCGAAGCAATGTGAACAGGCACAGAGAAGGTCCTATCAGGGAATTCTCTGCCTGCCTTTCCCCAGTGCTCTGCAATCTCTCCAGGACAACATAGAATCTGGGGCTCTGTGCTTTCTTTCGTTCTGAACAAGTGTTAGTGTTTTCTGCACAAAAGCGATTCTGCGAAGCAATGTGAACACTTCTGCTTCCCAGGGACAGAGAAGGTGCTAGCAAGGAATTCTCTGCCTGCCTTTCCCCAGTGCTCTGCAAGCTCTCCAGGACAACATAAAATCTGGGGCTCTGTGCTTTCTTTCGTTCTGAACAAGTGTTAGTGTTTTCTGCACAAAAGCGATTCTGCGAAGCAATGTGAACACTTCTGCTTCCCAGGCACAGAGAAGGTGCTAGCAAGGAATTCTCTGCCTGCCTTTCCCCAGTGCTCTGCAAGCTCTCCAGGACAACATAAAATCTGGGGCTCTGTGCTTTCTTTCCTTCTGAACAAGTGTTACTGTTTTCTGCACAAAAGCGATTCTGCGAAGCAATGTGAACAGGCACAGAGAAGGTGCTATCAGGGAATTCTCTGCCTGCCTTTCCCCAGTGCTCTGCAAGCTCTCCAGGACAACATAAAATCTGGGGCTCTGTGCTTTCTTTCCTTCTGAACAAGTGTTACTGTTTTCTGCACAAAAGCGACACTTGCGAAGCAATGTGAACACTTCTGCTTCCCAGGCACAGAGAAGGTGCTATCAGGGAATTCTCTGCCTGCCTTTCCCCAGTGCTCTGCAAGCTCTCCAGGACAACATAGAATCTGGGGCTCTGTGCTTTCTTTCCTTCTGAACAAGTGTTACTGTTTTCTGCACAAAAGCGATTCTGCGAAGCAATGTGAACACTTCTGCTTCCCAGGCACAGAGAAGGTGCTATCAGGGAATTCTCTGCCTGCCTTTCCCCAGTGCTCTGCAAGCTCTCCAGGACAACATAGAATCTGGGGCTCTGTGCTTTCTTTCCTTCTGAACAAGTGTTACTGTTTTCTGCACAAAAGCGATTCTTGCGAAGCAATGTGAACACTTCTGCTTCCCAGGGACAGAGAAGGTGCTAGCAAGGAATTCTCTGCCTGCCTTTCCCCAGTGCTCTGCAAGCTCTCCAGGACAACATAAAATCTGTGGCTTTGTGCTTTCTTTCGTTCTGAACAAGTGTTACTGTATTCTGCACAAAAGCGATTCTGCGAAGCAATGTGAACACTTCTGCTTCCCAGGCACAGAGAAGGTGCTAGCAAGGAATTCTCTGCCTGCCTTTCCCCAGTGCTCTGCAAGCTCTCCAGGACAACATAGAATCTGGGGCTCTGTGCTTTCTTTCGTTCTGAACAAGTGTTAGTGTTTTCTGCACAAAAGCGATTCTGCGAAGCAATGTGAACAGGCACAGAGAAGGTGCTAGCAGGGAATTCTCTGCCTGCCTTTCCCCAGTGCTCTGCAAGCTCTCCAGGACAACATAAAATCTGGGGCTCTGTGCTTTCTTTCCTTCTGAACAAGTGTTACTGTTTTCTGCACAAAAGCGATTCTTGCGAAGCAATGTGAACACTTCTGCTTCCCAGGCACAGAGAAGGTGCTAGCAGGGAATTCTCTGCCTGCCTTTCCCCAGTGCTCTGCAAGCTCTCCAGGACAACATAGAATCTGGGGCTCTGTGCTTTCTTTCCTTCTGAACAAGTGTTACTGTTTTCTGCACAAAAGCGATTCTTGCGAAACAATGTGAACACTTCTGCTTCCCAGGCACAGAGAAGGTGCTAGCAAGGAATTCTCTGCCTGCCTTTCCCCAGTGCTCTGCAAGCTCTCCAGGACAACATAGAATCTGGGGCTCTGTCCTTTCTTTCGTTCTGAACAACTGTTACTGTTTTCTGCACAAAAGCGATTCTTGCGAAGCAATGTGAACAGGCACAGAGAAGGAGCTAGCAGGGAATTCTCTGCGTGCCTTTCCCCAGTGCTCTGCAAGCTCTCCAGGACAACATAAAATCTGGGGCTCTGTGCTTTCTTTCGTTCTGAACAACTGTTACTGTTTTCTGCACAAAAGCGATTCTTGCGAAGCAATGTGAACACTTCTGCTTCCCAGGCACAGAGAAGGTGCTATCAGGGAATTCTCTGCCTGCCTTTCCCCAGTGCTCTGCAAGCTCTCCAGGACAACATAAAATCTGGGGCTCTGTGATTTCTTTCGTTCTGAACAACTGTTACTGTTTTCTGCAAAAAAGCGATTCATGCGAAGCAATGTGAACACTTCTGCTTCCCAGGCACAGAGAAGGTGCTAGCAGGGAATTCTCTGCCTGCCTTTCCCCAGTGCTCTGCAAGCTCTCCAGGACAACATAGAATCTGGGGCTCTGTGCTTTCTTTCCTTCTGAACAAGTGTTAGTGTTTTCTGCACAAAAGCGATTCTTGCGAAGCAATGTGAACAGGCACAGAGAAGGTGCTAGCAAGGAATTCTCTGCCTGCCTTTCCCCAGTGCTCTGCAAGCTCTCCAGGACAACATAGAATCTGGGGCTCTGTGCTTTCTTTCGTTCTGAACAACTGTTACTGTTTTCTGCACAAAAGCGATTCTTGCGAAGCAATGTGAACAGGCACAGAGAAGGAGCTAGCAGGGAATTCTCTGCGTGCCTTTCCCCAGTGCTCTGCAAGCTCTCCAGGACAACATAAAATCTGGGGCTCTGTGCTTTCTTTCCTTCTGAACAAGTGTTACTGTTTTCTGCACAAAAGCGATTCTTGCGAAGCAATGTGAACACTTCTGCTTCCCAGGCACAGAGAAGGTGCTAGCAGGGAATTCTCTGCCTGCATTTCCCCAGTGCTCTACAAGCTCTCCAGGACAACATAGAATCTGGGGCTCTGTGCTTTCTTTCCTTCTGAACAAGTGTTACTGTTTTCTGCACAAAAGCGATTCTTGCGAAACAATGTGAACACTTCTGCTTCCCAGGCACAGAGAAGGTGCTAGCAAGGAATTCTCTGCCTGCCTTTCCCCAGTGCTCTGCAAGCTCTCCAGGACAACATAGAATCTGGGGCTCTGTGCTTTCTTTCGTTCTGAACAACTGTTACTGTTTTCTGCACAAAAGCGATTCTTGCGAAGCAATGTGAACAGGCACAGAGAAGGAGCTAGCAGGGAATTCTCTGCCTGCCTTTCCCCAGTGCTCTGCAAGCTCTCCAGGACAACATAAAATCTGGGGCTCTGTGCTTTCTTTCGTTCTGAACAACTGTTACTGTTTTCTGCACAAAAGCTATTCTTGCGAAGCAATGTGAACACTTCTGCTTCCCAGGCACAGAGAAGGTGCTATCAGGGAATTCTCTGCCTGCCTTTCCCCAGTGCTCTGCAAGCTCTCCAGGACAACATAGAATCTGGGGCTCTGTGCTTTCTTTAGTTCTGAACAAGTGTTACTGTTTTCTGCACAAAAGCGATTCTTGCGAAGCAATGTGAACAGGCACAGAGAAGGTGCTATCAGGGAATTCTCTGCCTGCCTTTCCCCAGTGCTCTGCAAGCTCTCCAGGACAACATAGAATCTGGGGCTCTGTGCTTTCTTTCCTTCTGAACAAGTGTTACTGTTTTCTGCACAAAAGCGATTCTGCGAAGCAATGTGAACACTTCTGCTTCCCAGGCACAGAAAAGGTGCTAGCAGGGAATTCTCTGCCTGCCTTTCCCCAGTGCTCTGCAAGCTCTCCAGGACAACATAAAATCTGGGGCTCTGTGCTTTCTTTCCTTCTGAACAAGTGTTACTGTTTTCTGCACAAAAGCGATTCTGCGAAGCAATGTGAACACTTCTGCTTCCCAGGCACAGAGAAGGTGCTAGCAAGGAATTCTCTGCCTGCCTTTCCCCAGTGCTCTGCAAGCTCTCCAGGACAACATAAAATCTGGGGCTCTGTGCTTTCTTTCGTTCTGAACAAGTGTTACTGTTTTCTGCACAAAAGCGATTCTGCGAAGCAATGTGAACACTTCTGCTTCCCAGGCACAGAGAAGGTGCTAGCAAGGAATTCTCTGCCTGCCTTTCCCCAGTGCTCTGCAAGCTCTCCAGGACAACATAGAATCTGGGGCTCTGTGCTTTCTTTCCTTCTGAACAAGTGTTACTGTTTTCTGCACAAAAGCGATTCTGCGAAGGAATGTGAACACTTCTGCTTCCCAGGCACAGAGAAGGTGCTAGCAGGGAATTCTCTGCCTGCCTTTCCCCAGTGCTCTGCAAGCTCTCCAGGACAACATAGAATCTGGGGCTCTGTGCTTTCTTTCGTTCTGAACAAGTGTTACTGTTTTCTGCACAAAAGCGACACTTGCGAAGCAATGTGAACACTTCTGCTTCCCAGGCACAGAGAAGGTGCTATCAGGGAATTCTCTGCCTGCCTTTCCCCAGTGCTCTGCAAGCTCTCCAGGACAACATAGACTCTGGGGCTCTGTGCTTTCTTTCGTTCTGAACAACTGTTACTGTTTTCTGCACAAAAGCGATTCTTGCGAAGCAATGTGAACAGGCACAGAGAAGGTGCTATCAGGGAATTCTCTGCCTGCCTTTCCCCAGTGCTCTGCAAGCTCTCCAGGACAACATAAAATCTGGGGCTCTGTGCTTTCTTTCCTTCTGAACAAGTGTTACTGTTTTCTGCACAAAAGCGATTCTTGCGAAGCAATGTGAACACTTCGGCTTCCCAGGCACAGAGAAGGTGCTAGCAAGGAATTCTCTGCCTGCCTTTCCCCAGTGCTCTGCAAGCTCTCCAGGACAACATAAAATCTGGGGCTCTGTGCTTCCTTTCCTTCTGAACAAGTGTTACTGTTTTCTGCACAAAAGCGATGCTGCGAAGCAATGTGAACACTTCTGCTTCCCAGGCACAGAGAAGGTGCTAGCAAGGAATTCTCTGCCTGCCTTTCCCCAGTGCTCTGCAATCTCTCCAAGACAACATAAAATCTGGGGCTCTGTGCTTTCTTTCCTTCTGAACAAGTGTTACTGTTTTCTGCACAAAAGCGATTCTTGCGAAGCAATGTGAACACTTCTGCTTCCCAGGCACAGAGAAGGTGCTAGCAAGGAATTCTCTGCCTGCCTTTCCCCAGTGCTCTGCAAGCTCTCCAGGACAACATAAAATCTGGGGCTCTGTGCTTTCTTTCCTTCTGAACAAGTGTTACTGTTTTCTGCACAAAAGCGATTCTTGCGAAGCAATGTGAACACTTCTGCTTCCCAGGCACAGAGAAGGTACTAGCAGGGAATTCTCTGCCTGCCTTTCCCCAGTGCTCTGCAAGCTCTCCAGGACAACATAGAATCTGGGGCTCTGTGCTTTCTTTCGTTCTGAACAACTGTTACTGTTTTCTGCACAAAAGCGATTCTTGCGAAGCAATGTGAACACTTCTGCTTCCCAGGCACAGAGAAGGTGCTAGCAGGGAATTCTCTGCCTGCCTTTCCCCAGTGCTCTGCAAGCTCTCCAGGACAACATAGAATCTGGGGCTCTGTGATTTCTTTCGTTCTGAACAACTGTTACTGTTTTCTGCAAAAAAGCGATTCATGCGAAGCAATGTGAACACTTCTGCTTCCCAGGCACAGAGAAGGTGCTAGCAGGGAATTCTCTGCCTGCCTTTCCCCAGTGCTCTGCAAGCTCTCCAGGACAACATAGAATCTGGGGCTCTGTGCTTTCTTTCCTTCTGAACAAGTGTTAGTGTTTTCTGCACAAAAGCGATTCTTGCGAAGCAATGTGAACAGGCACAGAGAAGGTGCTAGCAAGGAATTCTCTGCCTGCCTTTCCCCAGTGCTCTGCAAGCTCTCCAGGACAACATAGAATCTGGGGCTCTGTGCTTTCTTTCCTTCTGAACAAGTGTTACTGTTTTCTGCACAAAAGCGATTCTGCGAAGCAATGTGAACACTTCTGCTTCCCAGGCACAGAGAAGGTGCTATCAGGGAATTCTCTGCCTGCCTTTCCCCAGTGCTCTGCAATCTCTCCAGGACAACATAGAATCTGGGGCTCTGTGCTTTCTTTCCTTCTGAACAAGTGTTACTGTTTTCTGCACAAAAGCGATTCTTGCGAAGCAATGTGAACACTTCTGCTTCCCAGGCACAGAGAAGTTGCTAGCAAGGAATTCTCTGCCTGCCTTTCCCCAGTGCTCTGCAAGCTCTCCAGGACAACATAAAATCTGTGGCTTTGTGCTTTCTTTCGTTCTGAACAAGTGTTACTGTTTTCTGCACAAAAGCGATTCTGCGAAGCAATGTGAACACTTCTGCTTCCCAGGCACAGAGAAGGTGCTAGCAAGGAATTCTCTGCCTGCCTTTCCCCAGTGCTCTGCAAGCTCTCCAGGACAACATAGAATCTGGGGCTCTGTGCTTTCTTTCGTTCTGAACAAGTGTTAGTGTTTTCTGCACAAAAGCGATTCTGCGAAGCAATGTGAACAGGCACAGAGAAGGTGCTATCAGGGAATTCTCTGCCTGCCTTTCCCCAGTGCTCTGCAAGCTCTCCAGGACAACATAAAATCTGGGGCTCTGTGCTTTCTTTCCTTCTGAACAAGTGTTACTGTTTTCTGCACAAAAGCGATTCTTGCGAAGCAATGTGAACACTTCTGCTTCCCAGGCACAGAGAAGGTGCTATCAGGGAATTCTCTGCCTGCGTTTCCCCAGTGCTCTACAAGCTCTCCAGGACAACATAGAATCTGGGGCTCTGTGCTTTCTTTCCTTCTGAACAAGTGTTACTGTTTTCTGCACAAAAGCGATTCTTGCGAAGCAATGTGAACACTTCTGCTTCCCAGGCACAGAGAAGGTGCTAGCAAGGAATTCTCTGCCTGCCTTTCCCCAGTGCTCTGCAAGCTCTCCAGGACAACATAGAATCTGGGGCTCTGTGCTTTCTTTCGTTCTGAACAACTGTTACTGTTTTCTGCACAAAAGCGATTCTTGCGAAGCAATGTGAACAGGCACAGAGAAGGAGCTAGCAGGGAATTCTCTGCCTGCCTTTCCCCAGTGCTCTGCAAGCTCTCCAGGACAACATAAAATCTGGGGCTCTGTGCTTTCTTTCCTTCTGAACAAGTGTTACTGTTTTCTGCACAAAAGCGATTCTTGCGAAGCAATGTGAACACTTCTGCTTCCCAGGCACAGAGAAGGTGCTATCAGGGAATTCTCTGCCTGCCTTGCCCCAGTGCTCTGCAAGCTCTCCAGGACAACATAGAATCTGGGGCTCTGTGCTTTCTTTCCTTCTGAACAAGTGTTACTGTTTTCTGCACAAAAGCGATTCTTGCGAAGCAATGTGAACACTTCTGCTTCCCAGGCACAGAGAAGGTGCTAGCAAGGAATTCTCTGCCTGCCTTTCCCCAGTGCTCTGCAAGCTCTCCAGGACAACATAAAATCTGTGGCTTTGTGCTTTCTTTCGTTCTGAACAAGTGCTACTATATTCTGCACAGAAGCGATTCTGCGAAGCAATGTGAACACTTCTGCTTCCCAGGCACAGAGAAGGTGCTAGCAAGGAATTCTCTGCCTGCCTTTCCCCAGTGCTCTGCAAGCTCACCAGGACAACATAGAATCTGGGGCTCTGTGCTTTCTTTCGTTCTGAACAAGCGTTAGTGTTTTCTGCACAAAAGCGATTCTGCGAAGCAATGTGAACAGGCACAGAGAAGGTGCTATCAGGGAATTCTCTGCCTGCCTTTCCCCAGTGCTCTGCAAGCTCTCCAGGACAACATAAAATCTGGGGCTCTGTGCTTTCTTTCCTTCTGAACAAGTGTTACTGTTTTCTGCACAAAAGCGATTCTTGCGAAGCAATGTGAACACTTCTGCTTCCCAGGCACAGAGAAGGTGCTAGCAAGGAATTCTCTGCCTGCCTTTCCCCAGTGCTCTGCAAGCTCTCCAGGACAACATAGAATCTGGGGCTCTGTGCTTTCTTTCGTTCTGAACAACTGTTACTGTTTTCTGCACAAAAGCGATTCTTGCGAAGCAATGTGAACAGGCACAGAGAAGGAGCTAGCAGGGAATTCTCTGCCTGCCTTTCCCCAGTGCTCTGCAAGCTCTCCAGGACAACATAAAATCTGGGGCTCTGTGCTTTCTTTCCTTCTGAACAAGTGTTACTGTTTTCTGCACAAAAGCGATTCTTGCGAAGCAATGTGAACACTTCTGCTTCCCAGGCACAGAGAAGGTGCTATCAGGGAATTCTCTGCCTGCCTTGCCCCAGTGCTCTGCAAGCTCTCCAGGACAACATAGAATCTGGGGCTCTGTGCTTTCTTTCCTTCTGAACAAGTGTTACTGTTTTCTGCACAAAAGCGATTCTTGCGAAGCAATGTGAACACTTCTGCTTCCCAGGCACAGAGAAGGTGCTAGCAAGGAATTCTCTGCCTGCCTTTCCCCAGTGCTCTGCAAGCTCTCCAGGACAACATAAAATCTGTGGCTTTGTGCTTTCTTTCGTTCTGAACAAGTGCTACTATATTCTGCACAGAAGCGATTCTGCGAAGCAATGTGAACACTTCTGCTTCCCAGGCACAGAGAAGGTGCTAGCAAGGAATTCTCTGCCTGCCTTTCCCCAGTGCTCTGCAAGCTCACCAGGACAACATAGAATCTGGGGCTCTGTGCTTTCTTTCGTTCTGAACAAGCGTTAGTGTTTTCTGCACAAAAGCGATTCTGCGAAGCAATGTGAACAGGCACAGAGAAGGTGCTATCAGGGAATTCTCTGCCTGCCTTTCCCCAGTGCTCTGCAAGCTCTCCAGGACAACATAAAATCTGGGGCTCTGTGCTTTCTTTCCTTCTGAACAAGTGTTACTGTTTTCTGCACAAAAGCGATTCTTGCGAAGCAATGTGAACACTTCGGCTTCCCAGGCACAGAGAAGGTGCTAGCAAGGAATTCTCTGCCTGCCTTTCCCCAGTGCTCTGCAAGCTCTCCAGGACAACAAAAAATCTGGGGCTCTGTGCTTCCTTTCCTTCTGAACAAGTGTTACTGTTTTCTGCACAAAAGCGATTCTGCGAAGCAATGTGAACACTTCTGCTTCCCAGGCACAGAGAAGGTGCTAGCAAGGAATTCTCTGCCTGCCTTTCCCCAGTGCTCTGCAATCTCTCCAGGACAACATAAAATCTGGGGCTCTGTGCTTTCTTTCCTTCTGAACAAGTGTTACTGTTTTCTGCACAAAAGCGATTCTTGCGAAGCAATGTGAACACTTCTGCTTCCCAGGCACAGAGAAGGTACTAGCAGGGAATTCTCTGCCTGCCTTTCCCCAGTGCTCTGCAAGCTCTCCAGGACAACATAGAATCTGGGGCTCTGTGCTTTCTTTAGTTCTGAACAACTGTTACTGTTTTCTGCACAAAAGCGATTCTGCGAAGCAATGTGAACAGGCACAGAGAAGGTGCTATCAGGGAATTCTCTGCCTGCCTTTCCCCA